>NC_047039.1:109278608-109878608 GCF_011762595.2 Tursiops truncatus | reverse complement strand
TGCTCCCCAGGCGTATTAGTTTACTGGGGCTGCTGTCATAAAGCACCGCAAACTGGGCGGCTTCAACAGCAGCATTTACTGTCTCTCAGATTGGGAGTCTAGAAGTCTGAGATCAAGGTGTCCACAGGGTCGGCTCCTTCTGAGGGCTGTGAGGCAGAACCCAGCTTCTGGTGGTTTGCTGGCTCTCGTTGGACTCTTGGGCTTGTAGAAGCGTCACTCTAAGCTCTGCCTTCATTTTCTCGCGTCCTTCTCTCCCTGCGTGTGCGTCTGTGTCATGTTGGATTAGGGTCCCCTCCTACTCCTATGTGACCTTATCTTAACTAATTACATCTGTGAGGATCCTATTTCCAAAATGGTCATATTCTGAGGTACTGGGGGTTAGGACTTTGGCATAGGAATTTGGGGGTTACAATTCAACTCATAACACTAGGCTTTGCCCATGCTGTTCCCTCTGTGTGGCACTCCCTTCCCTTACTTGTCTGGCAGGCAAGCTTCCTTTTGCTTCCAAAGGTCAGCTCAAGCACCGCTCCTTGGCAAAGTCTTCCTAGTGTGACCTAGCCTCCACTGTACCCCACTGTCCTTGCACAGCCACCGGCCAGCACACCAAATGCTTTGTACCAATCTGTCTGCCTTCCTGACTCTACCAGATTGTCGTTTCCTCAAGGGTAAGGATTGTGCCTGCTGACCTTCATGTGTCCAGAACCCTGGCAGGATGGGCACGTAGGAGGCGGCCCTGGCTCAATGTCCCTTGAATTAATGCATAAATTAAGAAGGAAAGAAAGATGAGAGAAATGGGGAAGAGTGGGCCAAATCAAGGTCACTTGTCCCCGCTGGCCCTCCCTCTACCAGGGGAGACGTGAGTGGTTCCCATGCTTCTGATGGAACCTCAAGCATCAGTGTTGTGTTTGGGGTCTGGGTTTTCTCTGGTGGATGGTTGGGGTCGGGGTGGGTGGCGAGAAGAGAATGGTGGGAGTCCTCGAGGGCTCAAGGTGGTGGACCTGGGGGTGTGCATGGGGGAGGGGGGGGAAGCTGGAAACCTACAAGGCCAGGCCCAGTTTCCCACAGAAGCAAACCACAGTCCTTAAACACTCCCCAAACAAATTTATGATGTAAATCTGGTTTCGAAATAATAACAATAATGATAAATAAAAAGAGTGAGCGGATGCGAGAGGGAGGGAACGGGGGTTCAGCCAGGCGCCTCCCCTGGGACACCGAGGGGGGAAAAGCACATGGAAAAATTGAAATTAGTTGTGACAGCTGAAATTCTCTGCTCTGCAGACGACATTTGACAGGGTACTTAAAAAAATAAGAAGAAAAGGGAAAGTGGATTGGGCTGCCCGGGGAAGGGGGGAGATGGGGGGATTTCAAGTGACACAAGACGCATATTTCAAGCTTCTTAGATTGCAAAAGCTCTTCTTACCTACGGGGCCTGCTGCCTTTATTTTTATCCAAATGGCTCAATTACCTCAAAGCCCCACAGAGAAAATTACCGATGTTTGCCTCTATTTTTCTCCTCTTGTCTCGACAACTGTAGATATTTTGTTTTCCTTCTTTCTCTCGTGCTCTCTCTCTCTCTGTTTCTTTCTTTTTTTTTTTTTTTTGTGGTCGGGAGTGAAGAGAGTAGGGGGGTGTTCAGATGGGCTAAGGGGCTGGAGGCTTTTGAAATTGCTCCTCCAAGCCCGCGTCGCACGCGCGCACGCGCACACACACACACACACACCACAGTCTTAGGCCACACCACAACTGGTCTTTGTGTGCGTGTCCATTTTGACGTTTGTCCTTTCCATCTTCCGATCGTGTCCGATCGCGCTGTTCCGTTATCCTCCCTGTGCCTCCTTTCCCTCCTCGGCCTCCTGCCCTGCACCAGTGGCGGCAGTTCCCTCTGGCCTCCCAGCTGCCCAGTGGGCACCCCGCCTTGCGGCTCTCTTTTCATCTCAGCTGTTTCCAAACCCTGCAATAGACACAGGGAGGCGCCAAGGTGCCCATTTTCCAACCTTCTTATAGGGTCTCCATTTGTCATTTTCAGAATTGGTGCTCCAGGGAGCCGGGCCTAGACGCTGCAGCGCTCACACCTGCCTGCTCTGAGACTTGGAAGCTGCCTCTGGTTCCAGAAAGCTCCGTTTGGGGCTCTGGGGGTCCAAGGAATGATGTCTGAGCATCAGGCTCCAGGACCCTGGTGGGTGGGCTCTATGGGGGATTTGACCTCTCATTTGACCTCTCACTTGACTGGGACCTGTGCCTCCCTCTCCAGCCCACTTTCCTGGCCTTCTTCTCCTCACCATGGCCCCAGCCTCCCCTTCCACCCGTCTCCCTTCCCCCTTCTGGTCCCTCCCACCAAGCCAGGACCCTCTCTTTCCTTGAACCTCTTCTGGTTCTTTGACCTTGGGATAAGCCCTTCATTGGCCTGGCTTTGGGATAAAAACTAAATCTCCCCCCACTCCCACCCCTCAAGGGCCTCCTTCCCTCCAGCTTCATCATGGAGTCTCTCTCCATCCCCTCCCAGCACCTTCCCACCCTGGGCCTTTGCAGCTGTGTCTCCTTCCTCCTGGCTTGTCTCTCTTCACCCACCTCACTCTCACTCAGCCTCAGGTATCCCTGAAATGTCCCCTCCTCAAGCAGCCTTCCCAGCTCACTCCTGTCCGCCATCAGGGCGGGCCCTCAAAGCTCTCTGTAGCCTCTGCACCTGGGGGTACCACACAAAATCCTGAATGGCTGCATGGACCGGGTACAGCCAATCACAATGGGCGCTGACTGCAGCCCTGCAGCGGGGGCCTGGAGACCCCCAGGTGGGCAAGCTTTAACTCTTTAGTTAGTGGGCCTGGCGAGGCATGTGCGGTGGGTCCCAGGGGACGGAAATGGACACAGACACATCCCCATAGTTCACCCACCATTTCTGCCAGTGAACATCAGCTTGCCTGTCCTTGTCCAACGCGGCTCTCCACCCACTAGTCATTCTTGGTTTCATGTCCATCACCTCCACGAGCTGTAAGCCCCGTGCGGACAGACCGTGCTCCCTGTTGTACCTACAGGGCAGTGCACAGCGCAGGTGCTGGGTAAACAGCTGTTGACGGGGACTCCCCTGGCGGTCCAGTGGTTAAGACTCCGCCCTTCTGACGCAGGGGTGCGGGTTCCATCCCTGGTCGGGGAACTAGGATCCCACATGCCGCGCGGCATGGTCAAAATTTTTTTAAAAATTAAAAAAACAAAAAAGCTGTTGATGGACTGAAAGGCCGTTGGGACAAGGCCCTTTCTGGGGACCATTGATTTCTGTGCCCACCAGTCCCCTCTTACGCCTGCATGTAGCTTAGCTGTGTATGGGCAGCCAAAACGTAAGCAAATCAAGTGGAACAGGACATGGGTAGGACCCATGGCATCATAGTTGCTCTTCAAAGGTTCAGGGTCAAAGGGCCTGGATGCAAATTCCAGCCTCAGAGCTCTCTCTCTCTGGGTGGCCTTGGGCAATTGACTGAGCCTCTGTGCCCTCACCTGTAAGTGCGCAGGGAAGATGCTATTGTGTGTAAGTTACTTAGCTTTTTGTGCCGGCTTATAGCATTTTGGTTACTGAATTAGCTTTATTTCTTATTTTCTTATCCTCTTGTCTTCCGTAATCAAGAGGGATCCCTGGTTGATCCCTGCTTGCCTCTCCAATCCACTGTCTACTTGTCCATTCACTTGACATGTATTTACTGCATGTCCATTATTTCCGGGTGTGAAGATGCAGCAGTGAGCAAGTCAAGCAGAAAGCTGCCCACAGAAGACACCGTCCATGGAGTGCCCACTGCATGTGGGTCCTGGGCTGATGGTTTCACACAGGGTCTCAGTGACTCCTCTCCACACCTCCTGGTGGTAGAACCTAGGACGGTCCCCATTTTATAGCTGGAGAAACTGAGGCTCAGAGCTTGAGCAATTTGCCCGAGGTCAATGGTTAGTGTCAGAATTGAGATTTGAATTCAAACCATTCTGAAGCCAGACCCTGAACGTTCCTCCACTAATCACGCATCTGAATTGGGCCGCGCTTTTGCATCATCCTCCTGCATGGCCTCCATACTCCTGAACTCGGCCCAAGGGGACAGCAAGACCTGACCCCTGCCTTCATTTTCTCCCTCAAGTCTCTCCTGTCCCCCCTGAGCCCCTTCACCCTGGCTGGGTACTTTCCCCCAGCCACACGGATCTGTCAGGTCCCCAGACAGGTCTATGGCTCTCTGACCTCCTAGCCTTTGCACGTGCTGTTCACTCTACCCAGAACACCCTTCCCCTCCTCTTGGTCTGGTTAACATTCCTTCTCCTCCAGGTCCCAGCCAGACCTAACCTCCTCAGGGATGCTCCCCTCCTTTCCCTGAGGCTGTTATACTAACTGGCTAATCCCTCTACTAGCCTGAGTTCCCAAGGCCAGGACCTTGGTTTGCCCTTTTCAAAGTTATATCCCGAGCACATAACACAGGGTCTGCCTGGCACACAACAGGAGCTCAATAATATTTGCCGAATTAACGAATCAATGAAAAATTGCCGAAGTCACTCTCCTGGCCTCTTCTCACCCACGTACTGCAAAAGTGAGCTGTAACATAAACATAGGGGATAGTTTTTTATGAGAGATGAAGATGGGCAGTTGTTAACAGGCTTATTGACTGTATATAAACTTGACATATCTGGGGAACAGGAAAATAAGCATTCCACTAGCATTTAAAGAATTATTTTCCCCTTCAAAAGAAAGATGTGAACAACCTGGGAAAGATCAATGAGCTCCCTGCGCGGAGAGATGATGCCCTAAAAGCGCCCATGACGACATACTTTGTAGAGAGGGCAGTGCTGAGAAGCAGAGCGGCTCCTCCAGAGGGAAGCACGCTCCCCAGTCGTGGTACCCCATGTGGGTTACTGCGCAGCTTAATCCAGCATCAGTGTTGCAAAGCAATGTGTCGCAGGGGCAGACTTACTGGAACTCCGAGCCAAACCATGCGGCAGCTTTCTCGAGATGGGGCCGGATGAGAGTTCCAGGAGGGACCCAAGACATCAGGGGTGTCAGGAGGTGCCCTGCAGAGCACAGGGAGAAGAATTGGGGGGTCTTTGGGGCTGGGGGTGATGAGCAGAGGTGTGGGGGGAGCACGGGCCTCTCTGGGACCCCCTAGCCCAAGCATCTCCAGGAAAGGCCACAAAATCCATAGATGCCAGTGTGAGCGACTCTACAGCGGGAGATGAGGATGGAACTGGGGCTCCTCTTGTAGTTGCTGTGAGAGAAGGTGGACCCCCAGAGGCAGAGCAGGAGGCCAAGAGGAAGGACCCCTAATGCTGCCCCCAGCACAGGCATCCTGGGCAGCCTCCAGGGCCCACATCCCAGGATTGGAAGTGACCACCCACAGTCAAGGGCAGGGAGGCAATTAAGTTACTTTCATTTGCAAGATTTTTTTTTTTTGTGGTGCCTCCGAAATCACACGCACCAAGGACGGTTAAAATTTGCAAAGCAAAACTAAAGGAGGCATCAGAAGCAATGATGAAGACAGGGGTAATTATACCAGGAACCTGGGAAGAGTGAGTTATTTTGACCAACGGTTCACTTTGACTTTGAGCTTCCAAAGACATGGCCAAAAGGGAAACTGGCAGAAGCGAAAGACCAGGTGATAATAATAACCAGCATCTCACAATGTAGCAAGGCAGGCAAAAGAAGTAGGGAATATGATAGCAGCTCCGGCGTGCTGGGCACTTCCTTGAAGCCTAGGGCCTCGTGGAGACCTCTCCGTGGCCTCCTGGGGAGGCTGCCATCACCATTTTCACCGTGCAGATGAGAGAGCTGAAGCTCAGAGGACTGAGCAGCATATCGGAGGTCCAGGAGCTGCAGAGGCAGGCTTCAGACTGGGGCTGCTCAGACCCAAGCCCACACGTGCTCCCTGCACCCATGGCTCTCCTGCCTCTGGGGAGGCGGCAGGTGGAGGCTACAGCGTGGCCCAGCGGACAGGGCTATCTTCACATGCAGGTGCAGAGGGGGAAGGACTTGCCATCCTCAAGACCCCTGGCCTGACAGCTGCCAGCCAGTGCCTGGGCCCCTTAATGGAGTCCTGATACAGTGCACAGCAGTGACAGTTGAGCCCAGAGATAGCAGGGTGCGTCGCACCTGTCTGACAGAATGGACAGGTCACCCGCAACCCTGTAATCCTCTGATTTCTGCAAGGCTGTGGCGCTTAACCCCTGCCTCTCCAGACTGGGCAGCGGCCACACCAGCAGGGCCAGCGAGCTGGGGGTCCTGAGGATCCAGAGCAGGGGACACTGGCTCCTCCCTCTTCCCATCCCAGGGAGGACCTTTCACTTCTGCCACCCAGCCAGCGCCTGCTTGGGCTGTTGGAGCAGCGGAGGGAGAGCTCCCTACCTCTGCTCTCAACCCCTGCCTCCCAACTCCTTCTCCACCTGGAAGCCAGTAGGGGTCTTTGAAAAAGAGAAATTTCATGAGAACACCTTGCTGTTCTCATCCCTTCCGTGGCTCCTTATTGCCCTCAAGATAAAGCCAAGCTCCTTACTGTGTCCCGCAGGGTCCTTCTGGCCCGGTTCTTGTCACTTCGCCAGCCTTTCCCCTGGGCTCCTTTCCGGTCCTCCAGTTCAGCCCTGCCTCAGGACCTTTGCATATACCGTTCCTTCCAACTGCGGTCCCGCCCCACCTCACCTCTGCCCACACAGTGTGCAGGCTCAGCTCTTAACCATCAGGTCTCAGCTTAACCTGCCTGATTTCTGAGATTGGGTCAGGGTGCCCTGTAATGGTCCCCAGCAGCCCCCGTCCTTCAGACTGTGATTCTCTGAGGGCTGGGGAGGGCCTGTGCTCACGACTCCAAGATCCAAACAGGCACCACCTCAGTGAATCCTCGTAGCATCCGTGAGGGCTGGCATTGCAGCTATCCTGCTTTCCCCACCAGGAAAGTGATGCTCTGAGAGGCTGGGGCTACGCGTCACATGGCCTGTCCGGAGCAGAGTGAGGATTTGAACCCGGGTCTGTCCCAGGCTCTGGAGCACTACACCAGGCAGGCTTTGGGAGCTGGGAGAGACCTTAGCCGCCACAGTCCAAAACCCTCCAGGGACGTAGGCGGAAACTGAGTCCTAGAGTTGGGCAGTGACCCCTCCCCCTCCCAGGGCCCCGTCGCAAGTTGGTGGGGTGCCGGGAGAGAATCCTGTCCCCCGACCCAGGCCTGTATTCTTCTCTGCCCCCCACCCAGCGAGCCCTGTCTCTTCTCTCCTAGCGAGAGCCTCCCGGTGCAGAGGCAGGAGAGGGAGGCGATGCCTGGGCTAGGACACTTCCCTAGGAGCTGGGCTGGGAGCAAAGGGGCTGCTCACAGAGGTCCCCTCCTCACCCCTCCCCCAGCCCTGCCAGCAGCTGCTTAGCACAATTAGCCAACAAGTGGCTGTTTTGTGGAGTTACTGCTGATGTGTTTTAAGTGGCTTTCTGAGTGGGAAATGCTCAGTAGGAGAGACAGGCAGACTAAGGGGAGAAAATGCATTAGGTTTTATCGGTCTGTTTGGCACACATCTGACAGCGCTCTTTGAAACAAGTTCTCTTTAGCCCTGGGAGAATGATAAAGAGACGAGAGCAAGAGAGTGCAGACAGGCAGGCACGCTCGCTCGCTTGCACACGCACCCGTCCTCCGAGTGGAGGCATAATGGCCAGAGACATTGGAACGAACTGTCCAACAGATGGGGCCTGCCCTGCTCCGAAGGAGAGGCTCAGGCAGCAAAGACAGTCTTCAGGTGAAACAGAATAACTGAATTAGCCAACCATTGTGCGGTGAGAGGGTAGTGCGTCCGCCTCCTCCTAATGGCCGCCCAGTTGCCAGAGAATGAAACCTCTTCTGATCGCGCAGACGATCCAAGGACAGAAGTCACCGAGAGATGGCAGAGGGAGGGGGGAGAAGGGAGCCCCCTACCTGGGTTGAGGCTTGGACAAAGGGTCCATCTCCTGGCCACCCTCATGCCCAGGGCTTCTGCTCTAGGCTTGGTAAGAAGTAGTGAGCAAGGAAGTAGCTGCTTGTGAGGGGATGCTGGAGTCGGGGGCAGGGGTCCTGGGAGCAGGAAGGAGTGTGGCAGACAGGCAGTTGACACAAGGGTACGTAGACAGTGGGATATGATCTGGAGTTAAAGCAGTTTTCCTTAACCTCAATTCAATGCAGCCATCTTTATTTATTATTATTATTATTTTTTGCGGTACGCGGGCCTCTCACTGTTGTGGCCTCTCCCATTGCGGAGCACGGGCTCTGGACACGCAGGTCCAGCAGCCATGGCTCACAGGCCCAGCCGCTCTGCAGCATGTGGGATCCTCCCGGACCGGGGCACGAACCCGTGTCCTCTGCATCGGCAGGTGGACTCTCAACCACTGCGCCACCAGGGAAGCCCAGCCATCTTTATTAATCCTCTTTTCTCCCAGGTCTTGTTTCTTAAAAGGAGAGGATTTGATTTAACCCATTGTCCATCCATCCATCCACTCAATTATTCATCCATCCAGATGGACAGTCATTCATTTAACAAGCACTTTTGTTCAATAAAGGTTAAAAATATTTTATTTTGCTGTACATACAGCTTTGAGTACTGAGGTTGACATACACTTTCCTACTATCATTCCTTTTTCATAGTGAGCTCTCTCCCTGGAAACCCCCATCTTTCCAGCTTTGTTGATTGACATTTTATCTACTTTCAAAGCCCATTTTGCATGCTAGCTCCTGGGTGGCTCTTTTTCAGATCCATTCACCTCTATTTGAGTTATAGATCATTTAATAAGTATTTTTTGAGCCCGGATTATGGGCCAGGCATTCTACTAGGGGCTGGGAATACAGAGTGAACGAGAAGCTCACAGGCTAGCAGACGGACAGATGATAATGAAAAATCCCAGAGATAATCCTTAATTATAGTTGTGACGTGTACTCTGTGGAGAAGCTGCACTGACCTGTAGGGCACCTTGGTGGAGGGTCGGGAAGACTGCCTGGAGGAAGAGACCTTGGGGGGGGCGGTGCTGGGAAGTGGGGCAGGAGGAGGGGGATGGGGGACACTGAGAGCCTCAGATGGGCAGAGAGGGAAGGAAAGGAGACATCTGGGCAGCAGAAGGGTAGTGAGAAGGCTCTGAGTACGGACAGCGGCCTGAGGAGTGGGAGGGGACACACGGAGGGCCAGTGAGCCCATGTGAGCCTGGGCACAGGGGTGAGACCAGGATGGGTCTCTGTTCCCCACGTTTCAATTGTAAACACTGGCAGTGACAGAGGGCCGGATGAAGGGAGATGCCAAGGACAGTCCTTGCCCAGGAGGAACTGGCCTTGGAGGGGAACACAGTCTGGGCTGGGAATCTAGTTGATGGAGGAGAAGGACGCTCTTTTTATCAAAAGCAAGAATTTTATTCAACTCACCAAAACCTTCTTGCGGCCCCTGTTCCTTGCCCCACCCCCCAGGCCTCTGTTCTGGGCCTTCATCTGCTCTGTGCATCCCTGCGGGCCTTGGTCAGAGGCTGGAGGACAGGAAGGGCATAGAACGAACAAGGAGAATAAGAGACCGACGTGTGTAACAGGCAGGCTCGGACTCGCCCTGCTTAAAGTTCCCTAAGTTGGATAAACCATCGTCAAGGGGCACCTGGGGAAAGATGGCGCCCCCTGTAACGCACTCCCCTCAGGGTCGCTTTCAACAAAGAGGATGCCTTTTTCTCCCTTCAGTAAAAGATGTACTTTCTTTTTTCTTTCTCATTACAATAGTAACAGGTATTTGCTGAAAGAAAAGGTCAAAAGTCACAGAACTCAACAGACCAGAACCTTGGGGCCCCCTTTCCTCCCACCCCCAGGTCCAGTCCATCAGCTAATCCTATTGGCTCCACTTTCAGAATCAATCCTGACTCCAACCCTGTCTCTACCACTGCCGCTCTATCGCCTGGCCCAAGCCCCCATCATGCATCTTCTAGACCTGGCAGTAGCTTCCTGATGGTCTCCAGACTGAGCTCCTGCCTCAGGCTCTTCTCTCAGCAGCCAGTGGGGACCATGCCATTGCAGCGGGGGAACAGCGAGGGACCGTGACACATCTCTGCCTAAGAGCCTCTGGTGCCTTTTGTCTCACTCAGAGCAAAAGTCAAAGTCCTGGGACTTCCCTGGTGGCGCAGTGGTTAAGAATCTGCCTGTCAAGGCAGGGGACATGGGTTCGAGCCCTGGTCTGGGAAGATCCCACATGCCACGGAGCAACTAAGCCCGTGCGCCACAACTACTGAGCCTGCGCTCTAGATCCCGCGAGTCACAACTACTGAAGCCTGTGCACCTGGAGCCCATGCTCCGCAACAAGAGAAGTCACCGCAGTGAGAAGCCCGCACACCGCAACGAAGAGTAGACCCCGATCGCCCCAGCTAGAGAAAGCCCGCGTGCAGCAACGAAGACCCAACACAGCCAAAAAAAAAAAAAAAAGTCAAAGTCCTCTTCTCTACCCACAAGACACTATATGATCTGCCCTCCGTCTCTCTCCTCTTCTCTCCCTGCCTTCCTCCCCTAGTCTTTCTCCCCTTCTGTCCTCTACCCACCCCCTTCCCCACTAGCAGCTTCCTTGCTGCCCTTTAAACCCATGACCTCACTCTCGCCTCAGGGCCTTTGCACCTGCTACTTTGAACATCCCTCCCCCACCCCCCATCTGGAGGGCTAGCTCAGGTTGCTCCCCAAATGTCACCACTTCAGAAAGGCTTCCCTCACTGCCTTGTTTCAAATAACCCCTTCCCGGGCTTGAGGGGAGAGGGAAATGGGGAGTTACTGTTTAATGGGCACAGAGTTTCAGTTTAACAAGGTGAAAAGTGTTCTGGAGATGATGGTGGTGATGGTCGCGTGACAACGTGGGTGTATTTAATGCCACTGAACTGTACACTTGAAGATGCTAAATTTTACATTATATGTATTTACCACAATTAAAAATAAAAATTCAATCAGGTATGCAAATACAGCAGATGGTACTCCCATGGGTAGAACTCCTAGGAGGTGTAAATACCTGAAATGCAGCCTCTAACCTATGAGCAGATATTTTCATTCTTTGAGACTCTAATGTGGAAACAAGTGGATGGTTTAAATGCTATTTTCAATTACCAAGTAATGTCATGGCTCTAGGGGAGAGGGCAATGCCAGCATTCACTGCCATGGAGCTCATTCTAATAAAGCAAGTCCCAATGAAAGAAAAAAAAAATAGTCCCTTACCATCACTCTCCACTTCTTTGCTCTGCTTCATGTATCCCACTAGCCCTCATCGTCATGTGACATTTTATGCTATTTGTTTCCAAGTCTGTGATCTGCTCCCCTGCGCCTTGAGTGTGGGCCCCATAGGCATAAAAACTTGGCTTGCCAACCAGGGCATCCTCAACGCCTGGTGGAGTGGAAGTTCACAGAATGACTGTGGCTGGACCAAATGCTGACCTTCCACCACCTTCCTTTCCCTCTTTCTCTGGTCGTCAGAGCCGGAAAGGGGGTGGCTTCTCTAGCCTCGTTCGTTCGTTCTTTCATTCATTTATTCAGTGCATGTTTATTAACTCCTGCTCTGCCCCAGTTGTCCTCCCCTTTAGGATCAGGACAAGATCTTATTCCTTTCTGTCCCTTCCGGTTCCCCCCCAGGGTTAGCCCAACAGCTGGCGCACAGCCCATCAGTGCCCACTGTGTGCAGTGCCTTGTGCCACAACTGAACTCCCTCCCGTTGGTCTCTGCCACCCTGGCTTCTGAGATGAGCCTGGCTGTGACGAGTTCCTTGCTATCATCCCGTGTGAGTGAGATAAGGAAGCCAGGCGGTGGGTAGAGGGAGATGGACACTTGCAGAGCTTGCGGGTCAGGGAACACAGGTTTTATTTTTCTTAGGATAGTTTGTCCAGATGAATCAGGTGTGATTTTATTTTCCTTCTCCTTGGCCTGACTCTGGTGATGCAGGAGAGATTTAGAACAACAATGACAAAAATGTTGGGTTTCATCTGAGGGAGAGACAAGAGACGTCAGGGAGATGGAGGCCCTCAAGGGCCCTGCCCAGCATTCTCCTGGTAAAAACTCACAGGCTATGGACCCCAGAGTTGGGTGCTGATTGCCCCTCATAGACACATTAAAATAGTCTGAAGACTAGGGGACGGGCTGGGTCTGGGGCTCCTTCCTCTTAACCTCTCAAGCAGCTGAATGAATAATTTTAGTAAAACCAGTGAGACCCAGCAATTCCACTCCTGAGCAATAATAGATGAGTGCCTATGAAACTAATGTACCAGAATGTTCAAAGGAGCTTTACACCTGTGCCTCTAGTAATTTTGATTATGTACTGAACATTGTAATGATGCATTGTAGAGACTCTGGATTCTGTTATCTTCTTAGGAAGACTATTGGTTCTTATTGGAACAGGCAGTGTCATTGCTAGCTGATCACCTTGGGCTCAGGCATGCTTGGTTTCGTACCTTGTTAGAGCAGGTCTGTAGAGAGCCCAAGGTGTTTCTCAAATCCCTCTAACTTGGCAGGTGTGAAACTCTTAATTTTGCTTCCCCTGTGGATCTTGTCAGGGTTTGTTTTTCTGTTACTAGGACATGTAGACCTTACTGTAGGACACAGTCCTCATTCCTAAGGGGAGACTCTTCAGGTGTCAGAGCTGGAGGCCCATGATGTTAATGAGGTCTCTCCTCTCTGGCTGGACCAGAATGCCAACATCCCCCCCGCATTGCTTGATTTCAGTATCTCCGTCCCACTCCCCACCCTATAGCAGCTGCTCTCTGGGCAGACCCAAGGGGTCTTGTCCTGAGCACATACAGCTCAGATCTGGACCAAGGACTTGCTGAGAAACCCATCGCTGTGCAGCAACCTCTCCTCCAGCCCCATAGGTTCCAGCTGCTTTAGCAGCTCCAAACTCTGACCTCTGCCTCCCCAGCTCAGTGGGATGACTGTATTCAGCTCGGACCCCAGCTCTCCGGTCTGTGGTTGGGGCACTGGCCCCAGGCAGAGGGCCAGGTGAGTGCGGAGCTCACCTCGCAGATTCCCCTTCTCCCAGGGATTGTAGTCTTGACCTTCCTGAAAATAACCGCCTCATATATTTGATCCAGTTTTATGGCTGTTTATAGTGGGAGGGTTAGTTGGTACCTATTACTCCGCCATGGCCAGTAGCAGATGGTTGCTAGCAGCGTTATTCATTTGCTTCTTAAGTAACATGTTTATTTTGGGATAATTTTAGCTCTGTAGAAAACTTTCCAAGATAGTACAGAGAGTTCCTCCACGTGCTTCACCCAGTTTCCCACCCTGCAGTTAACATCTCACATGGAACCACGGCACATTTGTCAAAACTCAGAAATGAACATTGGTCCAATATTATTAAATCAGACTTAGACCTGATTTTACCAGTTTTTCCATCAATGTCCTTTTACTGTTCTAGAATCCAAACCAGAATCCCAGGTGCTAGCAGCTCGATTTGACTAGCCAGAAACCAGGAACTGAAATATCCATTAACAGAGGACGGGTGAATAAATCATGGTACCTTCATGGAATGAAATACTATGTAACAGTGAAAAGAAACCAATTGCTATATAGGCAACAACATGGATAGATAGATAACAGTGAAGTTACATCACTGCTACTATGTAACAGTGAAAAGAAACAACTTGCTCTATAGGCAACAACTTGGATAGATATCATAGACACAATGCTGAGTGAAAGGAGCCTTACACCAAGAGACACTGATTCCTTTAATGTAAAGTTCAAATTGATGACGATAGAGGTCAGGATAGTCATTACCATTTGGGAGACAGATGCTAGGATGAGCCCCACAATTCCTGGTGTCTACATCCTGTATAATCCTCTTCTCTTAACTGTGGGTGGGACCAGTGATTTGCTTTTAGCTGATAGACTGTGACGAAGGGGAAGGAGTTTTGTGGATGTAATTAAGGTCCCAAATCAGTTGATTTTGAGTTCACCCAAAGGGTGGGCCGGACTTCATCAGGCAAAAGCCTTAAAAGAGAGATTCTCCTTTTTAAGCAAGCTTCTGTGTTGTGAACTGCCTGTATGAGGGCCACATGGCAAAAGCAGCCACAGCTGACAGCCAGCAGGAAAACAGAGACCTCGGTCCTACTGCTGCAAGGACCTGGATGCTGCCAACAACCGTGAGGTCTCAGAAGACAGTTCTGGGCCCCAGAAAGGGACACGGCCTGGCCGACGCCTAGACGGCAGCCGTGGGAGGTCCTGAGCAGAGGATCACAGAGCTGTGCCCAGACCCCTGACCCGCAGAGACTGTGAGATCATAAGTGGATGCTGTTTCAAGCTGCTAAGTTTGCGATTATTTGTTGCGCCGTGATAGGTACCTGACACACCCTTGGAAGGAGAGGGACTGGGAGAGGGTATAAGGGGGCTTCCAGGATGCTGGAAATGTTCATTTCTGGATCTGGGTGGTGGTTATGTAGGTGTATTAAGTAGTAAAAATTCATCAAGTACACTTAAGATTTGTGGAATTTATCGTATGTAACTTATACCTAAATTAAAAAAATTTTTTTTTCCATTGGCGAGCACAGTGGATGGCCAGCCCTGGTTTTCTATCCCTCCCTTCCTCTCCCACCCACCATCTTCTCTTATCTATCCAGGCACTCAGGACCACCAAGGCCTCCCTCCAAGTGTCAGACATCCTCTCTCCTCTTTCCCTATTCGTCATCACTTGCAGAAAATCTCACTTACTTGGGCAGCATTTAGAGAGCAGAGGCGGTAGCCCTTTTCAGGTGACCATCTTTCCAAAAATTTAAATCAAAACATGTCACCCCTTTCCAAAATCCTCCAGTGGCCCGAGACTCTGAGCGATTAGGGTCCTGCCCAAACTACCACCCATCTGGGACCACCCCTGTCTCAGCCACCCCACCTCTCTCTGCTTTGTTTGGGTGGGATCTGTTTTGTTTTTCTTTTTTGTTTGTTTGGTCACACCGCACGGCTTATGGGATCTTAGTTCCCCGACCAGGGATCAAACCTGGGGCCCCAGCAGTGAAAGCACCGAGTCCTAACCACTGGGCAGCCAGGGAATTCCTTATTTCATTTTTCTTCAAGTGAGTTGCCATGTGCTGTTCTGAAGTTACATCAAATACTTCTGGACACAAAAGAGTAGCCTCAACCCAGCCCCCTTCTTCGCTCCCTTCTTTCTTTCTTCATCTTTAGGCTCTTTCTTTAGGGTAAAGATCTTGATATGTACACAGTCCCCCTCCACACACACGCCCACTTATTTAACTTTATGAGGCCAGCACCTCTCATTCCTTAACATGTATGTGAATCAGCTGAGAGTCTTGCTGAAATACAGATGCTGATCAGTACATCCTAGGGAAATGGGCCCCTGATTCTGCTTTTCTAGTAAGTTTCCAGGTGACCCCTTTGGTCCATGGACCCTGCTTGGTGTAGGAGACTGGAGAAACACCCCGTCTTCCTGCTGGCCCCACTGGTGAGGGTGGCAATTCACACAATGACTGAGGAAAATTTGGACTCAAGGCCCTCCAGCTTTTGGTAAATTTCCTCCCTAAATAAAGGTCACTGTTCTGTCTGGGGAGTGAGAGGGTCTGAACACAGGGTGACTCGGTGCCTCCGGCCTCTGCCCTTGGTGGGATGGTTTCAACTGAGACAGAAGACTGTCCTGAGGTCTGGTTTCTACACGTGGAGTCAAGGGCAGGGAGCTCCCTCCTGGTGGCACGCTGGATCCACTGAGGTCCGATCTGAAGGCTGTGGGAGAGACAAGCTTGGCCTTCCAAGGTGCCAGTGACACCCCAAACACCAGGACTGCCACCCTTGCCCACAGGAAAAGGCAGAAGTGCTGAGCAGGGAGAGGAAAAACCAGAGGCCTCCTTGAACTTGCTCTGTGACCTTGAGGAGCTCCCTCAGCCTCAGTTTCCCCATCTGAAACCTAGGTGGCTGGGCTCAGCAATGTCCAGCTCTTGCGGGCTCGTGCCTGAGACACTTCGGTGGACAAGCCTGGAGCTGTCCTGCGCCCACGTGTGCACGCAGACCCCAGCTCAGTGGCTGCCACGGTGGGGTTCCTGGGGGAGGGGGCCTTCTCTGCTGTCCTCACTGGCCCACTCGGGGCTGTTTTCACAGCACGGCTGATCCTGGAGCTGCATTACACCTCCCCCCACCCACCCCGAGGTCAGGGGTTGGGCAGCCCAGCTGGGAAATCGCCCAGGGGCAGCGTTTTAAAGCCCTGCCCTGTGTTTTGCCTCCTTGGGGCCTAGCTTGGGAGCAGCGAGGCTGGGGGGAGGCCGCTGAAGTTTGATATGGCTCTGGGGGCTGGCAGGGGCAAAGGGCTCCAGCCAAGGGAGGGACAAATAGATCAATGGGACACTGCCATGACCTCATGACCTCAGAGATGGCTTCAAACCATGTTCTTAACATGCCCGAGTAAATCTGGGAGTGGATCTGCCTCCCCTGGGGACAGTGGGGACTGTGTGGACAGGGGCAAGGGGGAGGTGAGGCAGGAGATGCCAGGGAAGTGACAGACAATGGCCCAAGTGGCTAGATGCCCAGCGTCCCTGGGTTTGTCTGCTCTCCTCTGTCATCATAGAATGGGGTCACAGCATTTTACAGTTTGCATTGAACTCTCCACGCCCTGTCCTTGTTGCAGCAGACTCCGAGGGGGTGGGGTTCCTGGCCTCCTCTGACAGTGGGGAAACCGGGCTCAGACTTGGCTCAGCTCGCTGGTGGCAGAGCTTTTGAGGATCTGCAAAAGGGCCACTTTGGCTGGGGGACAAAAAACAAGGAGGTCCAGACAAGTGGGGGTGAGGCCCCAGAGGTGGCCAGAGACCAGCTTCACTCTTTAAGGAGCCGCAGGGGGATGTCAGCTCAGGGTGGGGAGGGGCACAGCCTGATGCGATTACTGCTCTGGAATGCTCATGGGGCGTGGGTGTGGCGAAGGCTCACGCCTGGGCATCGGGGGCTGCTGATGGATGATGGGGTTTAAACTTCCCTCCCAGCACCACTCCTGGCCCCCACCATCTTCCCAGACAATCACCTCACAGTTCCCGGGCAGACTTGAGTTCCATCTCTGCCCACGACTTGCTGCGTGGATGTGGGCAAGGGAGTTCGCCTTCCTGAGCCTCCATTTCCCCAGACTTACCTCTACGAATGTGAAAAGTTTAGCAGCACCTGGGGTGGAGAAGTGAGTATGGCTGCTGTCTTTATCCCATTTCCCGTTTCCTCGACCTCAGCATCCCTCCCCCGATGACTCAGTGCTCCTGGCCTTGGACCGCTCTAGCTGCCCTCCAAGGGGGCCTCCGGAGGTAGACATCTCACCTGCAGGTCCCTGGTGCCCAACACGGTGGGCTGAGGGCACAGATGCAATGCAGAAGACTGGGGCATCTGCCTCCTGGCGACACTAACTGTCCTTGCTGGACCCTCCAGCCCTCCGGGTGAGGTTCATCCAGACGCCAGTGGGCCCAGGTTCCAGCCTAGGCTTTGCTACAACTGGCCCTGCACTGCATCTTCTCTTTGGGCCTCAGTCTCCCCATTTGTATGACTGGTGTTTCCCCAAAACAACAGGCACAGCTGGAGGCCCACAAGCTGTTAGGATTTTGCATGTAATAACATCAGACCCTGTTGTGATAAATACACTGTCCTTTCAATTCTCTTCCAACCCTTCTCATTATGTCAGGGAGACTTGGGTTGGTGTTGACTTGTCTTTAGTGGCTTTTTAAAAAAACTTTTTATTTATTTATTTATTTATTTATTCATTTTGTGTGGTACGCGGGCCTCTCACTGTTGTGGCCTCTCCCGTTGCGGAGCACAGGCTCCGGACGCGCAGGCTCAGCTCACGGGCCCAGCTGCTCCGCGGCACGTGGGATCTTCCCGGACCGGGGCACGAACCCGTGTCCCCTGCATTGGCAGGCGGACTCTCAACCACTGCACCACTAGGGAAGCCCAAAACTTTTTATTTTATATTGGAGTGTAGTTGATTAACAATGTTGTGATAGTTTCAGGTGTACAGCAAAGTGATTCAGTTATGCAACAAAGTGATTCAGTTATACATGTATCTATTCTTTTTCAAATTCTTTTCCCATTTTAGTTGTTACATAATATTGAGCAGGGTTTCCTGTGCTATATAGTAGGTCCTTGTTGGTAATCCATTTTAAATAGAGCAGTGTGTACATGGAAATCTCAAACCCCCAACCATCCCTTCCCCCTACCCTCCACCCCTGGTAACCATAAGTTCGTTCTCTAAGTCTGTGAGTCTGTTTCTGTTCTGTAAATAAGTTCATTTGCATCATTTCCTTTTAGATTCCACATATAAGCGAGGTCATATTTCTCTTTCTCTGTCTGACTTACTTCACTCCATATGACAACCTCTAGGTCTATCCATGTTGCTGCAAATGGCATTATTTCATTCTTTTTAATGGCTGAGTGATATTCCATTGTATATATGTTTGGTGCCTTTTTAATCCTTGCTAAACTCACTTTTAAAAAATGTTTGGGGCTTCCCTGGTGGCGCAGTGGTTAAGAATCCGCCTGCCAATGGAGGAGACATGGGTTCAAGCCCTGGTGCAGGAAGATCCCACATGCCATGGAGCAACTAAGCCCGTGCGCCACAACTACTGAGCCTATGCTCCAGAGCCCACGACCCACAACACCTGAAGCCCAGGAGCCTAGAGCCCGTGCTCTGCAACAAGAGAAGCCACCGCAATGAGAAGCCCGCGCACTGCAACGAAGAGTAGCCCCCTCTCGCTGAAACTAGAGAAAGCCCACGCACAGCAACAAAGGCCCAACACAGCCAAAAATAAATAAATAAAATAAATAATAATTTTTTTAATTAAAAATTAAAAACATGTTTGAACATTAAAAATTGTTTTAAAAAATGTGGTAAAATACACATAACATAAAATTTACCATTTAACCATTAAGTGTACAGTTCTGTAGGGCTAATAATCTCCCTTTTTATCAGAGAGAGCAGAGTCCCTTAAAGAAATAAGGGCAAGTAAGTAGATAATAGCAGTTAAGTTGGTCCCCTGCAGGAGGATGACCAGGTGTCCTCCCAATTCTTACACCTGCTGTGTCCACAGATGGAGCTGATGTGGGGCTTCTGCACACACCTGCAGAAGGCACTAAACATATAGACAATGGAATACTACTCAGCCATTAAAAAGAATGAAATAATGCCATTTACAGCAACACGGATGGACCTAGAGGTTGTTGTATGGAGTGAAGTACGTTGGCTGGTGGGCAGACCCAGCTCAGCCGGGAGGCCTGGCGTTCAGGGCCTGGGCTCTGGCCTCTGACAGTCCCGGGTTTGAATCCTGACTCTGCTTCTCACCAGCTGGGTGGCTTTAGGCAGAGAGTCTAACCTCTCGGCTGCTGTGTCCACACCTGTGAAACAGGGCTGGCATCCTCTGCCACAGAGGGTCTCGTGGACCTCAGAGGTAATCTCCGAGGAGGCACGTCATGGACACCACGGCTGCCATGGTCAACATTAACCAGGGCTAAGCAGGGGTGACAGATGCAGCTGGAAGGCATCTCTTTCTGGTTCTCATCCTAATCTCCAGACTGCCGGATGGTGGCTTAGGGCACAGGTCTTTCTAGAGGCTCCTTTTCATTTGGAAGACTGCCCTCCTTGCTTGTTCCCACCCTGACGCTTCCCAGGACCAGAGAAAGGGAGTGGGGAGCGGGCCCAGGAGATCTGGTTACAGGCAGCTCAGCCTCACCTGTCTCCCTTCTCCCAAAGGGCAGGGCTGCACAAAGGGCCGTGTCACTGACCAGTGCGATGGAGTGACCAGATTGCAAGAGGGTGCCTGTGTAGTTCTCTTGTCCCCCTCCGAGGTGGGGGATAGCTTTGACAGGCTGCCCCCCCAGGGCATTCGTTTGTCCCCGGCCTCTTTCTGCATCTGCGGCCTCAGGAGTCAAGGCTGAGGCTGCCGCCTGGCCCACGTACCAGCCCCGGCCGTCCGCTTCCCAGCGATCTGCCCCGAGACACACATAAAGCTGCCTTTCAGAGCTTCGTTCAGGCCGCTGTAGGGGGCCGGGGAGGAGTCCTGGGGTCCTTGGAGCTGGCAGACAAAGCCGCCTTGTTGAGAGGGTTCAGAGAGAGCAGGGACCCCCCCCCCCCGCCCGCCAACCGCTCCGGTGAGACCCTTCCCCTTAGGGTCTCTCCCGGGTGCATGGGGCCAGCTGCTCCCAGGGGCAGGGCATCAGCCTCACTGAGTCCTGGGCGCAGGAGGGCAGAGAGGGTGGGACTACGTGGCCTGGATCCCTGAGAGCAGGGCTCCTGGATTTGGGGGTGCTCTTCTCAACCACATAAGCCACCCGTTACCCCGGATGGTCTTAGAGCAAACCCAAGGCCCATGAGGCTGTGGGTGACCTGGCTGAGCCCGCCTCCTCAGGCCCTCATTCTCTCTCTCTCCTGAACCCACTCAGCCCTTTCGGATGCTTGAACCTCAGGTCTTGGAACGTGTGGTTCCCTCTGCCTGGAATGCCCTTCCCAGCACTTCTCACATGGCTGCCCCCTGCTTGCCATCCTCGGAGGCCTCCTTGGCTCCCCTGTCCAACCCCGCTCCCACCTCAAATCCCATTTACTCCCCCTCTCTCTTTTTTTTTTTTTTGTGGTACGTGGGCCTCTCACTGCTGTGGCCTCTCCCATTGCGGAGCACAGGCTCCGGACGCACAGGCTCAGCGGCCATGGCTCACGGGCCCAGCTGCTCCGCGGCATGTGGGATCTTCCCGGACCGGGGCACGAACCCGCGTCCCCCGCATCGGCAGGCGGACTCCCAACCACTGCGCCACCAGGGAAGCCTATTCCCCCTCTCAACGTCCCTCCAGCACACAGTGGAGGTGGGGGGAGCTTGTTTTCCTCACCTAAAACAGTGAAGAATCTAGAACAGCCAAGCACCTAGGACATGGGCAGTAAATAATTGTCGAATAAAAGAAGCAGCCCTGTTTCTGACTTACTTCACTTACCATGTGACATCACGTACATGTGGAATCTAAAATATGGCCCAAATGAACCTATCTACGAAACAGAAACAGACTCACAGACATGGAGAAAACACTTGTGTTGTCAAGGGGGAGGGCTGGACTGAGAGTTTGGGTTTAGTAGATGCAAACTATTACGTATAGAAGGGATAAACGGCAGGGTCCTGCTATAGAGCACAGGAAACTATATTTAATACCCTGGGATGAACCATAATGAAAAAGAATATAAAAAAGAATGTGTATAACTGAGTCACTTTGCTGTGCAGCAGAAACTAACGCAGCATAGTAAATCAACTATACTTCAATAAAAAAATGAAAAAGGAAAAGAAGAAGCAGTCCTCTTCCCCGAGGGGGTGTCACCCAGCGAGTGGAAGCAGAGGCCAGGGCCTGGACCCTGCCCGTGTTTATCCCAAAGCTTTTCTAGGGCCTCACAATCGCCCACCCACAGCTGTAGAGTGTCGCCCTTGGGCCACTCCCACCGCAGGAAAGGGGAGAGGTCCCTGTGCCCCTACCTCTGTCTCATCACCCACCCTGTCCTCTGAGTGGTGCTGAAGGGCTGGGGCCTCTCCACAGCCATGGCCGGGACATCTGTCTTCATGATCGGGGCCTGGCAGGGGCAGGGCGAGGCCCAGGGGAAGGCCAGCAAAGACGAATGGGAGGTGGGAACCGGGCCCGTGCCTGTGTAACACGGACGTAAATAAATGATCACGCCAGGCATAAACAGCCGGCCTGGGGGGTTTGGAGTCCACAAAGTGATTTCTCAAACCTCAGGCAGGAGTCGGGTCAGCCGGGGTCCCAGATGGGACGGCATCCTGTGTCATAGCCGCTTCATTACCGTCTTAACTGAGTGGCCGGCTGGGTCCCTAGGAGCCCCAGTGGAGGTGACTAACGTCGTGATTAGTCACAATTGGTGCCTGTGCCCACCCTCAGGGTCAGGGTGTGGGGGAGGGGGAGTGTGCGGGGTGCTGGTGGAGTTGTGATCATTAATAATAATAGAACAACAGTTCTCGTTTCTTGGACAGTTACCAGGGGGCCTGGCCTGGTTTAAGCTCTTTAAGTGCGTTATTTATTCCTCAGGCCAGCCTCAAAATGGACCCATTTCACAAATGAGGAAACTGAGACTCAGAGAGATGAAGTGATCGACTCCAAATCCAGGTCCACCTGAGCTCTACCTGGAGTTTGCAGCCACTGTGCTCTCCACTGTTACCGTGGCTCTGCAGGGAGCCCTCAGAGGCCCTGGCAGCTCTGGCCCTCTTCCCCAGGGAGGCTGGTGAACACGGCCAGTGCCGACTGAGCTGCACAGTCCTGGTTAAACACACAGGTACTTGGTCCCACCTAGATCCTACGGAGGCGAGACGGGTAAAGAGGAATCACCACAGAACACATTCATCAGGCCTCCCCCTTGGTGGATGCAATCAGCCACCATCTCTCCAGGCCTATGGTTTTCAAGTTTCAGTGAATCACACAGGCAGCTTGTTAAACAGACAAGAAGCGCCCAACTCAGGAATCTGCCTGTTTACCAAGAAACATCGCACCACCAGTGGCAAAACACAGCTCTACCATTTCAGGAGTCACACAGGAAATGAGCCCAGAGCGCTGTCTCATCGGCCTCCCTGAGCTCGTCCAGAATGCAGACAAGTGGGCTGGAACCACATCTAAAATTCTGACTTGTTCTCACTGAGCTCTCCAGGCTGTCACCAGCTGGGACCCTGGAGATTCACGGGGAGGATGCTGGAGTGGCTCTCACAGCCTCACAAGCTGTAAAAAGAACATTTGAAAAGAAAGGGAACCTAGAGGTCGTGCAACCTAAGCCCTTTGTTTTACATTTGGGGAAACTAAGGTCCCTGAAGTTAAGGGACCTACCTAAGGCCACACAGCACGTTAGTGGTAGAGTCACTTCAACAACTTTCCATGATGTCAAGCTGCTTGGGGCAACAGGTGTCTGGGGTTCCATCCCTGGAGGGCTAGTACTTACTGCCAAGTTCTCTCAGGCGCACATGAAGCCGTTACAATAAAGGGCTTTGTGTTAGCTGGGCTGATGTGTTCCAGCCTGGCACGGGGCCTGGAATATAGAAATTGCTCAGTTAATATTTTAGAAATATGCACTGAACATCATCTACAGCAGTGGGCAAAACAGACGCAGCCCTTGCTGTTACGGGGCTTACAGCCCATCAGGCCTCCGTGGCCTGTGAGCCAGGGTAAGGAAGATTAGGCAGTGGCTCCTCTTTTCCAGGGGAGCAGGCTGATTCTCTTCCTTTTCCTCACCTCTCTATGCCAAGACCTCAGTTTCACTGATCCCAGGTCGGACAGGGAACTACATGTATGAAGCGGGTGGAGTGTGAGACATTAGGGAGAGGTAGGGACTGTGGCCAACAGTGATGGCCTTTGAATCCCAGTTTTTTTCAAGAAGCATCGAGCCAGACAATGGAAAGCACTGACATACCTAAAGGCCAAGTGTGGCCCGTGGCCGTGGGTTTGCCATGGCCAGCATGCTGTGTAGTACTGGATCAGGAGTCTGAAGACCAGAATTCATTTCTGGTCCTTGGCTGACTGAGTGACATTGGGTGAATCACTGGCTTCAGTCTCCTCAACCACGCCCAGAAGGACTGGGTCATGGTCACCTCTGAGGCTTTGCGCCAGGAAGCTGCCAGGAAACCAGGACGGACACCAGCATGCAGCGAGGCTGCTGTGGCTTTAAAAGTGCCTGGACGGCCCCAGTGGCAGCAGCTAGCGGTGCGGGCCACCTGCGGAGCCCGCCACAGCTGGGAAGATTAGTCTCTTCCACTAGACAACACCCATTACCATGTTCCAATAGCCATCACTTCCGCTAGGAGAGCTGCAGATGAGATATCGATCGCACTGACCCCAGGTGAGCCCTTTCCCCAGCCTGAGAGGCGTGCAGATCAGCTCTGCACACTGCCGGCGGCTGCCGGGGCCCTGCCGCCTCCTATCTGCAGCCCCCCCCCTCCCCCCCGCCACACACACACACACCGTGTGCTCAGGATCCAGGGGAAGCTGACAGCAGCCCCACCAGGTGCGCTGATCTGGGTTGGCCAAGGCCTGAGTTCTACAGGTTCTTTGCTTTCAAGAGGGAGATGGGGAGGGGGCAACCTCGAGAGTGAGGTCTGCCTGGGCGCCCGGGAGAGGGAGAAGCAGGAGGCCAGGCTGCAGGCGGGGGAGGACGGCCTGATGCCAGCATTTGGGTGGGCAGTGCAAACTTTGGGACAGGAGGTGACACGACCTCAACTCCACCTTTGCCCCTTGAGAACCCAGCCCCCTCTCCAGGCAGCCTGGCCTGCTGGCAGCTCCTAAGGTCTGTTCCTTCTCCCTCGGTTCAGGCGCTGGAGCACCGGAAATGGAAAGGGGATGCCCACGGGCCTGGGTCCTGGAGGTAGGCTCCCTGAGGGCAGAGGCTGTGTCTGCCCCTCCCTGCCGACCCCGCCACACCGCCCCCACCATGGCACGGGGCTGGGCGCATTGCCCACGTGAGAGGTGGAATGCCTTAGTAGAAATCAGCTGAGCGTCAGAGGCAGGTGCAGCCTCCTTCAATCATTCACTCATTTGTGGACTCCTGCAGGGCAATAACCAATCAGAGCTCTCCTCTCACAAGCAAGATGCTCTCGCTGGCCCAGGCCATCCACGGGCACTGCGACGGCCGCAGCCCAGATGGCTTGAAGCTTTCTTATTTGCCCAGCACACCCCCGTACATTTTTTAAAAGAAGAAAGGCATTCCCCTTTTCTGTTTTTAACCCTGTGATTTCCACCAGTCTCACCATGGCACCAAGGAGCCTTCTGGGCACTGGAAAGTTTCCGTAGCTTCACCTGGGTGGTGGTTACACAGGTGGATACACAGGGAAAAGTTATCAAGCTGTCCTCAGACGTATGCACTTTTCTGTGTGTGGACGCGTCTATGCGGGTGTGTGCATGTGTGCGTGTACACGTGTATGTGCGTATGTGTACATGTTTATATGCACGTGTCTGTGTATGTATACTTTACCTCAACAAAAGCCAACTCTATCTTCCGCCTTTGAACAGGAATGTTTAGCTTCTTCCAGGGAAGCAGGTGGGGTCTGGAAGGTGGGTTTGGCTGGCCGGTGGCCTGGACCCCACCTCGGCTCCCCAGCCACCGAAGGTGAAGGGTCCTGGGGTCCTGGCTTGACCCACCCTGCTGAAGCCCAGCCTCCCCGCCCCTGACTTCTCAGGATTCCCCCAGACATGAGAAACCCCCCATTGCCCAGCCAGGAGCTAGAGGAAGGAGGGGGGGGATTTACAAACAGTAAAGAAAATAATAAAATGATAACCAAGAGGGGATGGGAGAATCCCATCATTCAGTCAATACAGTTCCATTGAGAGCCTCTTACCTGCTAAGCCCTGTGCTGAGTGCCAGGTGATACTGTGGTGGGCACAGCAGACATGGCCACTGCTCCCAGGGTTGCCTGCAGCCTGCAAGGAAGTGGAATCCATCCCAGGCAGGTCCAGGGCTGGGCATTTAAGGAAAGCTGGAGGACGTGGTTTCTAACCTCAAAGGCCAAGAAGGTCACCCTTGTCAGGGCCCAGGCTCACCAGCTCAGAGGCAGCAGCTACCAATAAACAAAGTGCACCCAACTGCCATGTTGTGACTTTGTAACAAAAAATTGAACTGTCACACAGGCCAAACTCGCATCGATAGCGGCCGCTCCCTCTAAGCGTGCTGCACGGGTTGTCACACTGTGGTGAGGAGCCAGGAGCCCTGAGCCCAACAGTTGCTGAATAAAAAAGTGCTCCTGCAGGGTGGGCACTATTGTTATCCTGTCTTTATAGCCAAGGACACTGAGGGCCATCAGAAGAACTGAAGAAGTCAACCCAGGTCCCCAGTTAGGAAGCGGCAGAGGCAAGATTTGAACTCAGGTCCGCGCAGCCTCGCCTGTAAAATGGGGATTCCCCGCCCCGATTCCCTCACAGCGATGGTTTTCCACGGCATAAAGGAGAAAAAGAAAGGGTCTTCTGAACTGTCCACCCAGGGCACACATGAAGGACAGCTTTTATTTGCCTTGACGAGATTTTTGTAGTGCTTCCGTGCCTGTATGTGGAGTGGTGACTGAGACCAGGCTCTGTCTCTGATGTCCCGCTGGGTGCCTCAGTGGGACCTCCAATATCCCAGGAGGAAGGGCCCCTTAAGGTCCCATCCTACAAACGGAGAAACTGAGGCTCAGGGGGAGTGAAGTTCTTGCCCAAGTTCTCACAATGGAGGGGGTGTAGCCAGGATTTAGCATGAGTCTAGCCTCAGTCTGGTCCCCGAGCTGGGGATCCATCCCCCGCACTGCCCTGCCACCCTACCTGCTTGCCCACAGTTGCCTTTCGAGGATCCGCTGCTCCAGTCTGGCCGAACATCTTCTCTGTACATGTCAGAGGCTTGCTGCAGCCCAGCGCTTTCCTGGCCCACGCTCTTTTCCATTCCTTTCTTTAACACTGGCCCTCTTCCCCCTACCCCTTATCTTTAAAAATTTATTTATTTTTAACAGCTTTATTGAGATGCAATTTATATCTCATACAAGATTCACCCATTTTAAGGATACAATTTAAGTTTGTTAAGAAGCCTATTAACAATGTGGAGAATTAATTGCATTATTATGGTAAAAAGGGAGAAAAAGAAGCAAATGAGCAGGTACACAACGTAAACAAATTACGTTACCTGCGTGAGAACATGTTGCACATGCAACATGGCTAGCAGGAAACTCATAACAATATTAACCAAAATGTTTTGGTTAACATGTTGGATTCAGAAATGAAATTTTTTCCTAATGATTTTCCAAAGTTTCTGTAATTTTCGATATTATTCTACTAGGACAGTCTGGCTGAGCCCCGGTAAAAAATGGTGTGAGATTCCAACACCCCCATCTATACCCCGATATCTATTTGCATTTCCTGATTGAGTCGAGCTAAGAACACGCCCAGAAAAAGATCTCCAGCGTTGGGAGTGACCTGATTCAGACATACTCAGCCTTCTGTAATGGTCTGGGGGCAACTCCATAAAAGCCTTATAGCCAGGGGTGGGGAGATCTAGGGTCTCCCAAGGACAGAATCTACCCTGAGAAGGCAGAATCAGTCCAGACCAGCTAACCCCTGCGATAGGATCTGCTAGCTGGGGGACGAGGTGGTTCTAGCGGCAGCTGGGGGGTGTTGATTGAAACTACTGCCAATCCAGACGATTTGGTGACACCTGCACGCTCAGGTGGAGAGCGGCTGTGTACACGAAAAAGTAAGAGTTCTAACATCTCGGTGTCCAAACAACCCTACTCCAGATCCCCCAAGTGGTGGATTCCTACCCACTTCTCCGTGGAGTTGGGGTTAATGGTCTTGAGAGCTGGAGCAGCAGCTAGTGCATGGGCAGGGGCTGAAGTGGAGTGACAGGAGGGACAGGGAGGTGGGTGAAGGCAGGTCCTGGGCTATGGCATGAGGACTGGATTGGAATGGCCCCTGAACACCTACGCACCGCTCCTTGGGCTTCTAGAGCAGAGAAAGCCCTGAAGTGGGGGGAGGGAGTGTGTGTTCCTGAAGTTCTTTGGACGTGGCTTCTGAGCTAGCAAAGGTTGGACTGATAGTCATTCATTCAAGAAATATTTATTGAGTAAATGTTATGGACCAGACATGGTGTTGGCACCTGAGACACAGCTGTGAACCAGACAGAGCCAGTCTCTTCCCACGTGGAGTTTCCTGTCTAGTGAGAGAGACATTCAACAATACCCAGCACCCAATAAAAAATTATTAGACACACAGAGCAAATCAGTGCATAATGTCAGGTGCTGATATGTGCTATGGAGAAGAGAAAGGCAGGGTAAAGGGTATATGCCAGGTTTAGGCTCTATAACAAGTGAGCCTCGTGGCTATATCTGGGGGAGGGAGGAGGAGGCTCCAGGCAGAGCTTGGCCTGTTTGAGGAACAGCAAGTAACACAGTGGGCTGGAGCAGAGTAAGAGGGAGAGTGAAGGGAGGTGAGAAAGAGAGGAGGTAGCGAGCCAGATCATGAAGGAATTTGAAGGTCATAGTAAGTGTATCAATTATCTGTTGCAGCAAAATAAATAATGAAAACTTAGTGCAATAGAACAGAACTTTATTTATTCATTCTCATGTACCTATAGGTTGTCAGTCTGGTGGTTCTTCTGCTGGTCTCATGTGGGATCATTTAAGCAGCTACTGTCATCTTATGGCTTGCCTGGGCCTGGAGGTTCCCATGCACTTCCACGTCAGGGAGTTGGTGCTGGCTACAGTAAGGACTTTAGATTTTATGCTGAGTGAGACAGAAGCCATGGTGGGTGGGTGTTGGTTCAACAAGGATGAGAAATTATGTGACTTACGTTAATAAGATAGTAAATGGGACCCCAGGCCAGGGTGGCCTATGGGTATTTGGATTGTATTATTGTTAAATTGAAAAAAAAAAATCAACTTCCACTTCTGTCCATGAAGCAGTAAGGTGGTCTAGAATTATACTCCCATCGTAAACAATAGAAACTGGACAAAACACAAGGAACAACTATTTTCAGACATTCAACCACAGGCAGCACAGGACTGTGAAAAAAGAAAAACAAGATGAATCCTACTATTGTCTAGCTTCCTGCCTGGAGATAGTTCCCGAAATGCAGAATGGAGAAGGCAAGACAAAAAAGTCCAGTGATCTTACTGAGGTAAGAAGACAGATGGGATCTGGGGAGACCAAGGCAGCTGGAATTGATGGGACTGATGACCAGAGAGGAGGGAGTTACTAAGAGAAAGAGCTCCAGTCATCTGCATAGTGTCCAGCTGAGACTTTGGCGGGTGCCACTCTCTTCAGGCAAAATCCCACGAGCATACACAAGAACAATTTTCAAGGAAAGAAAAATTACTAGGAATCTCATACAGGACTGGGAATTGTTTAAGAGTCCTCCGGCTAGAGGAGAGAGACCTCATTGACTACAAGTCATCAAGTAAGAACACTAGAAAGGCCACACCTTAGAAGTAGAGCTAAATTATCCCTAGAATAAAAACTAGAGCTGCTCTAAAAGAGCTTAAAAACAAATCTTGAAAGGATCAAACTAATCTATAAGTAACTAAACCGCCTTCTCTAAAGAAGTCCAATACTCTTTAAGGAAATACAAGAAAACCTAACCATGCATCGTTACAATGCCCAGGGTCAAAGTTTTTAAATTATGAGCTATACAAAGAAGTAGGAAAAAAATCCCATAGTTAAGAGAAAAATCAGTCAATAGGGGCAGACCAAGCAGTAACGGGGACGATAGGATTAACAGAAAAGGACATTAAAGCAGCCATTATGAATTGTTCCATATGCTCAAGGATGTAAAGGAAAACATAACCATGAAATTGGATATACAGAAATGACTCATATAGTGATGACAAAAATACCTGAAGTGAAAAATACACTTGATGAGATTAATAGCAGATTTGATAGTGTCGAAGGTCAATGAAGTTGAACACATAGCAACAGATACTGTACAAAATGAAGCTTCCTTGGTGCTTCCTTGGTGCTCCAGTGGTTAAGAATCTGCCTTCTAATGCAGGGGACTAGGGTTCGATCCCTGGTTGGGGAACTAAGATCCCACATGCCTCCGGGCAACTAAGTCCGAGCACTGCAATTGAAATTAAATAAATTAATTAATTAAAAAAAAAGATATCAGACAACTATTAAAAAAATGAAGCTCGGGCTTCCCTGGTGGCACAGTGGTTGAGAGTCCGCCTGCCGATGCAGGGGACACGGGTTCGTGCCCTGGTCCGGGAAGATCCCATGTGCCGCGGAGCAGCTGGGCTCGTGAGCCATGGCTGCTGAGCCTGCACATCCGGAGCCTGTGCCCCGCAACGGGAGAGGCCACAACAGTGAGAGGCCCGCGTACCGCAAAAAAAAAAAAAAAAAAAAAAAAAAGAATAAGGGAGATTGATACAGCCACTATGGAGAACAGTATGGAGGTTCCTTAAAAAATTAAAAATAGAACTACCATACAACCCAGCAATCCCACTACTGGGCATATACCGTGAGAAAACCATAATTCAAAAAGAGTCATGTACCACAATGTTCACTGCAGCTCTATTTACAATAGCCAGGACGTGGAAGCAACCTAAGTGTCCATCAACAGATGAATGGATAAAGAAGATGTGGCACATACATACAATGGAATATTACTCAGCCATAAAAAGAAACGAAATTGAGTTATTTGTAGCAAGGTGGATGGACCTACAGTCTGTCATACAGAGTGAAATAAGTCAGAAAGAGAAAAACAAATACCGTGTACTAACATGTATATATGGAATCTAAAAAAAAAAAAAAGGTCATGAGGAACCTAGGGGCAGGACGGGAATAAAGATGCAGACCTACTAGAGAATGGACTTGAGGACACGGGGAGGGGGAAGGGTAAGCTGGGACAAAGTGAGAGAGTGGCATGGACATATATACACTACCAAATGTAAAATAGATAGCTAGTGGGAAGCAGCTGCATAGCACAGGGAGATCAGCTCGGTGCTTTGTGACCACCTAGAGGGGTGGGATAGGGAGGGTGGGAGGGAGGGAGAGGCAAGAGGGAAGAGATATGGGGATATATGTGTATGTACAGCTGATTCACTTTGTTATAAAGCAGAAACTAACACACCATTGTAAAGCAACTACACTCCAATAAAGATGTTTAAAAAAAAAAAAAGAATAAGGGAGGACAACCTACTATGTACTAGATGTTATGCTAGACCCCTGAGCTCTACTAACACCTACTAACAGCCTGCTCTTCTGTGACTCTGTTCTACAAGTAAAAATAAGTAGTAACATATGTGATAAATAAAAATTCTCAGAATTCCCTGGCAGTCCAGTGGTTAGGACTCTGTGCTCTCACTGCCTAGGGCCCAGGTTCGATCCCTGGTTGGGGAACTAAGATCCCACAAACCACGTGGCATGGCCAAAAAAAAAAAAAAATCTCTGCATGTCTCAGCAATCCCTGGGGGGAAAAAAAAGAATACGGGAGGACACAAATCACCAAGGTAAGTAATGAAACAGGGACATTGCTATCAATCCTGCAAACAGTTAAGGATAAGAAGAAAATATTATGAAAAGCTTTATGCCAATAAAACTGACAATCTAAATGGAATGGGCAAATTCCTCAAAAGACACAAATTACCCAAAGTTGACCCAAGAGGAAATGGACAACATGAATAACCCAATATAACTAAAAGAAACTGAATTTATACCTTAAAAGCACTGCCAAGAAATCTCTAGGCCCAGATGGTTTCACTAGTGAATTCTATCAGATATTTATGAAAGAAACATTGCCAATCCTACACAGGATAAATATAAAACACATACCGTTTTTATTTTTAATCTTTTAAAAAGGATATTTGACTACCTAAAGAAAAAATAGCAACATATTGTGGGGCAATTGTAGAAGCAATATGTATGACAACAAAAGCACAAACTGAAATGTTCTAAGATTGTATTGTTGTAAGATTCTTATATTACACGAGACGGTACAACATTAATGAACGTAGCCCGTTGTAAACTAAAGATATATGGATACTGTAGACCCTAGAGAAACCACTGAAAAGACAAAAAGCATAGCTAATAAACCAGCTACTAAGAATACTCAATTAAATCCAACGAAAGGCAGGAAAATAGAGTGAAAAACTAAATCTATAAATGGGGAAAGGTTAAGTTAACAGCTATCAATATAATAGAATATTACATAGTTGTTGAACGTGTTTAAGAGTTTTTGACGAAGAGAACTGTTTATGATGTAATGTTAACTTAAAAGCAGGGCAAAACACTTGCTTTTAAAATACTTTAGGGACTTCCCTGGCCGTCCAGTGGTTAAGGCTCCCCACTTCCACTGCAGAGGGCATGGGTTCAATTCCTGGTGGGGGAATTAAGATCCTGCCTGCTACATGGCACGGCCAAAAAGAAAAAAGAATACTTTATCCTAAATAACTCTGTAAAAATATTTATAAGCATAGAAAAATTTGACTGAGAAGAAATTCACTAAGTATAAGCAGTGTTTATAATTGGGTGGTGAGATGATGGGTGATAGTTATTTCTATAAGATTGTGTTTTGTTTTGTTTTTTTAGTAAGATGCAGCCAATGACGGTTAAGGACATAAACACACAAGATTTGGGGGCTCAGCCAGGCCAGAGTTTGGTTCTTGCCTCTGTCACTTGCTAGCTGACTGAAAGCTGGCAAAGCAATTCCTCTGCATCTCAGTTGCCTCCTCCACCAAACAGAGATAAAAGCATCTACCTCAGGGTCATTGTGAAGATTCAAAGAGATAATGTGAATAAAGTGTGTAGCAAAGTGTCTGGCACAAAGTTAAGATTCATTGAATAATTCATTTGTAACCTTCACAATAAGAGGGAAACAAGTTTTAAAAACAAAATTTCTTTTGAAAGAAACCCTCATTCACGAAGGCAATGGAGTGGAGGTCAGAACCAGAGCAACCAGCACTCAAGGCTTCCCGGTAACAGTGCTTCTGTCTGCAAATACCACAAACTCTCTCACCAGCTTAATTAAGCTCTAAATGGTAATTGGTTATGAGAACACCAGTGTCTCAGAGAATCCAAGTTAAGAAATGCCACCAGCTTCCATGAGGCCTACCGGGATGGGAACTGGGATTCTAAACCGGACGCCCACTCTTCCCATCACTCCCTTTTCCCTCTCTGCTTTTCCAGCCACAGGGCATCCCACCACGCCTAAATTCCCGTGTCCTCGCTTCCGGCCGGTTCCCTGGGCTCCATTACTGGGACTGAGATTCTGATTGGCCCAGCTCTAGTCAGGTGCCCAGCCATGGTCCAATCAGATATGACCAAAGGGGTGGAGTCAAGTACAAACATGGCGGCTTTGGGCCGTGGTTTGTGGAGGAAGGGTGGAGGGAACCGTGTAAGGCAGGTAAACACGCCCCACCACCACCACCAAGTTATGTCTGTGTTTTTGTCCTCTGTGCTCAGGCTGCTCTTACTTGGGTTCTTTCTCCTCCTTGATGTAGGACACTTAAGGCCACCCAGCCACGGTGGGGAAGCCTGGTGTGGTCAGTCGTGGCCACCATTCCCGGGAGTTCACTGCGGGCTGCGGGCACGACTGCCCCCAAGTTTGTCACCTAAACTCGCCTTGGTTTCCCTGGCACGTACCACAGGGGCACAGCTGGTAACAAAATGCCAGGCTTCTGGGCTAGGGGATGACGCGGGTGGGTGCTTTCGGATTCCATGCTTTTTGCTGGAGAGAGGGGTCGATTCTTCCAGATAAACAGGTTCTCTGGCAAAAGGTGGCCTTCGGCAGTGCTTTAGTCAGAAAACACAAAGGTTGGTCTAAGAAAAGCATGATTCACCAAACACACACACACACACACACACACACACACTCTTACTCCTCTTTCTGCAGAAATAAACAAAAGACCAATGTATCATTTTTTTTAATCGTCATATTACAGCTCCTGCCTGCAGCCGGCCCCCACCCCGTCCGTTTGCTGACCACTTCTGCAGGCTCCAGGGGACCAGGGAACAAAGCCGGGGCCTGGCACCCGCACTGCACTGCCAGCCCTGGAGGACAAGTCACAACTACAAATTATCACAACAATTAGCGGCTGCACTTGGGAGATGGGCAAAGCGAGGAGGCCCAGCTCCCCATTATCAGCCGGTTTATTTGGCGGTGACCTTGCTCTGGAGGCGATGATACTCCTTCAGCCTGTAAACCAGATTCAAAACAAAGAAAAATGTAAATTAACAATAACAACATGCACTCAGTTCAATTAATTCAGGCAGAGGTGGGGTGGCAGGGGCAGCTGTTTGCTAAGATGTGTGTGGAGTTGTGTTTTTTTCTCCCTCTCTCCCTCTCCTGCCCTGGCCCCTCCTGCCCTCCAATCAGGATAATGTAATTAATTTATCTTAGGGGGAAAACATTGCTTGCCATTGTTTAAGACAAAGCGTTAAACTGGCAATGGGAGAAATGAAGAGGCCATTATGAAAACCCCGTGTGTTCGGAGCCATTTAAAAGGGTTTATAGAGTCATAAAACACAAAAGGGGTGAAGGAGGCGGGGAGATGGAGGTGACTGTCGGGCTGGAATCCATGTCTCTCCCAGTCTCGGCTCCAGGGACAGGAGGCTGGCTCTGAGAGAAAATGGTTTCGTGCTGGGGGCGTGTTATCAGCGAGAGGAGAGAAACTCAAGCCCCAGGAGAAGGAAGATGGGGATTAAGAACCCAGAGGTGGACAGACAGGCCTTCTGGACTCAGCCCCACTGAGCCCCTGCTGCTAGGCACTGTGCCCTTCCTGGGTGCCAGGGTCTGGGCAGAAGGCTTGATTTCCACGGACTCAGATCAAACTTTCACTGCACCTGTGAGGCAGGTATGGTTAACATCCTATGATTTCCAGAAGTTCAGAAGGGTTCCGAGACCCAACTGCAGAGGCAGGATTCGAAGCCAGGTCTGAGTGGCTTCAGATGGCGTGTATCACCCCACTGGGCCATGGAGATCCATGGTTCCAGTTAGACCTGAAGCCCCTGTATGTGGACGTGAAGGCAGGAGCCAGCCAGGTGACCTTCTGTGGCTTCTTTCTACCCCTCAGCCATTCCCCTTGCTAACCTGCCCAGGAAAGGGGATCCTAGTGGCTGGAGAGGGTGGGAGTGAGTGTCAGAGGCAAAGAGCCGAACCCAGAAACCGGGAACTCAAGTGCCCAGGACCCTCTGTTGCTCTTTGCTGTCACAAGTGTGCCTTGGGGCCCTGCAGAGGATGGGAGCAGGCTGGGTCCAGAGCAGGCGCTGAGGATGTGGCGGGTGGAGGGACAGGAAGGTGGCGCTTGTCTAGGGCAGAGCAGTGGTCAGAGCACTGAGGTCCCATCAGAGCCTGCGCCCCGCACCTGGAGGGTCTGAGGACCCATCAGGGCCCAGAGCTTCTCACCTGAGGGAGTTGATGTTGATGAAACCAGTGGCGTCAACTGGCTCGTACTGTCCCTGCACATTCATGCTGCAAAAGAGTAGGAGCTCGTCAGCATCCCCCGGCCTTGGCCTTGGCATCCAAGGGACCTCAGCCTCACAGACCCCCAGGCATTTCCTCAGTGTTGATCCAACACTCCCTGCACTTTGGCTTTTCATTCCATTCCTTCCAATTCAGGGAGCCCTACCCGGGGCCGGGGATCATGCCGGGGCTGCAGAGCAGGGAGCCGTATCCCTGCTACGCACACGGGCAGGTTGGGTCCTGGTCCAGCCAGCGCCAGCCCAGTGAACTGCTCCCACGAACCAGGGCACTGCATCTGTAACCTCAGGACATGCACTGGAGCCAGCTCTGCCCTCGGGCTGTGGAGGGCTTCAACGAGTAACCAGGAACAGCTGGTGGTGTCCAGTGGCCTGAAGGCCTGGGAGGCCAGGAGTTACACACCAAACAGCCTCAGATATGCGTGATGGCATCCCTCAAGCTGCAGAGAGTTCCCAGCAGTTAAGATCTGTCCACGAAGTCTTCTTCACCTTGTTTGCCCATTGAGTGATGGGCACCCATCACTCTAACCCATCCTCAAACATGGGCACCCACCCGATGCCAGCTGGTTTTGAAAAGTGCCCAGTCAACCCCTGCTATACTCAATGGAAGAGATTTTGCCCCCCATCTGCAGTTTCCATCTTCCAGATTCGACAGCCTTCATCTTTTGGGTGTTCTCACTTAGCTGCGCTTTGGAACCCTCCCCAACCACAGTCAGCCAGGTCCAGCCACCTGGGTGAGCATCCTGGCTCCACCCCTGCCACAGACCTTAGGGCAAATATTCTCGCACTTTGAGCTTCAGTCTTTCACGTGTGAGATGGGGCTCTCAGCCTCATCACTGGCTCCACGTGAAATGATGTAGCTGCCACCTGGCACCAGGTAAGCACTCAGCTTTACTAACATCATTCAGTCATTCATTTACTCAGGTATTTATTAAGCACCTACTACCTGCCAGGCGCTGTGCCAGGTGCCGAGGAAACAAGAACCAGAGGGGAGCAACACCCACGTGGGGGGCAGGGGGTGGTGGGGTGGCGAGTGCAGACATAAGCAATCAATCATCCTTCTGCCTTCGATAATTACAACTGTGATATGCTCTTTGAGGACAAGTTCAGGGCGCTGTGGTCTCAGATCTGACTCCACGAGGCCACCCTCTGAGCCCCCTGGGGGAAGGGGGTCCCTCCCGTTTCTCACGGGCCCCTTGTTGCGTCCTGCTCTGAATCAGCCCCTTGTCTTCATGTCTGCAGAACTCCAGCCTCAGGACAAAGCAGTCTCAAGGTTCGAGGACAAGGGGGTGGCCTGTCCCCTCAGGAGCCTTCTCCAGAGAGGTGAGATCGGGGGGGAGGGCAGAGGGGTTCTGCTGTTTTTCTGAGACCCTGAGGCTGTGCCTCTGACCGGCTCTTTGTGGACTGTGGGCTTTGTACAACACACGGGGTCTCTACGCCCGGCTGCCCCGCAGCTTGTCAGGACTTGGGCTCTGTGCCTCCCCCTGCCACGCCCTCGCCCTGACCTCCAGGGGACCTTGAAGCTGGAACTCCCACGCTCTCAATGCTCCCTCCTTTTCACCTCCATCCGCCCCTCCAGGGCTCAGGTGGCTGAAGCCACCAGGAATCGACTAGCAAGCTCCCTGTAAAGGGAGAAGATGTCAGACATCCAAGGGTGAGCTTGGCACCCCTCACCAGGCAGGGGAAAGGCTGGACCCACCTAAAGCGCTTTTGCAGACCTTGCTGGGGTGATAAACGAAGCTTATCATGACCCCGCCCTGCGCCTCCACACCCCCATCCCGAACCACCACACGGCTTCGGCTTCGGACTCCTGGCCTTGCTCCCGCTGTCTGAGGCGCTCGTCCCCTTTGGAAGGGCCCCTGCGCTCAGCCCAGGGAGAAAGCAGGGCTTGGACCCCCTTCCTGCTCCCCGCGTGCATCCGTCCTTTCGCCACCGTCTCTCACGAGTCGAAACAAACTCTGCTACCCCCTTGCCCCCAAACAGGCCCTTCAGACCACCCCAGCAGCCCCTGCAAAGAGAGGCCCACAGCCAGGGACAAACTTGTCCCACGGGACTGCTGAAGTACTCCCAGAGGTGCTTCTCGGGAACCGAAAAACCTCTTTTAAAATTTGTGGTTTCGGGGGGTAGGGGGTACCGGTGGAAAAAGTTTACAATGTTTTTTTTTTTTTTACCTCCCCTGACGGTCTACAGAAAACCTCTGTGCTTTTATTTTTGTTCATTCGAGTGGCTCTGACCTGCTCTATAATTACGGTACTTTCTACCTACTGTGCCACGGCATTTCCAGTTCTGCTACCTCTCGCGGTTTCCTCGCTGGTCCCTGTGACGCTGTCACTCAAGGGCTTTCAAGTCAGCGATGTAGAAATCAGAAAGAAAAGGGAAATGGTCAGAGACACAGTGAGAATAAATGCTCCTGCTTTTCTCTCTTTTTTTCCCCGTTCCCTTTTTACTTTATTCATTTAATCTCCCTGAGTGAGACTGTAAGGCTTAATGAAGGGTTGGACAGATTATTAGAGGCTGTTGATTTGGAGGGGGAGGGAAGAAAGAGCCAGAGAGAGAAAGAGAGAAGATAATTTGACATTTACCCCGACTGATCTAAACTGATTCGGCTATATTTATGGCTTCTAAAGTGTTTAGGAAGATTGAAGGGGGGAGAGAAACGCAACACGGCAAAGAGAAGGGAGAGAGAAAAATAATATTGACCGCTAAACAAAACTCGTACTGTAATTCCTGACCGGCTTCCGGGAGGGGAGAGCTGGCCTCAGCCTGAGTCAAGCTGGACCTGGGACTTGTATCAGGTGGGGCTGCCTGTCCCCACCTCTTGTATGGCCAGGTGAACTCCAGAGGGAACACCTTGCTCCTCGGTCAAGGCCAGTCTGTCATTCAGGATGCAAACACAGGTGCAGCTAATAGGCAACTGCTACCTTGGACCCAACCCACCAGGGCTCCCCAGCCTCTCCCACGTCCTTTCAGCGCTCTCAGCCTGGCCCGTCGGGAGGCAGCTCTTCAAGGTTCCCTCCTGGCTCTGCCGCTCCCCTGGGCTGTCTCCTCTTGGCCCCATCATCCAGTGTCCTCAGACCGCGTTCCTCCTCACCTCTAGCCCTGTGTGTCCAGTGGCCAACCATAGTTCTCCTGGCCTATCTCCAAGGAAACTCATCCTGCAGTTGTCCAAATCCAAATGCATGATTTCCACCCCCCGTTCCCTCAACTCAGTCATCGCCACCAAAGTGTACCCAGCGGCTCATGCCAGAAAACCCAGGGTGGTTCTGAACCTTTCCATCTCCCTCCCCAGCCAAGCCCTTTCGATCCCACCTCCTAAATATCCATCTGCTGCTCTCTATCCCCAGGACCAGCAGCCTGGCCCAAGCCACCAGCACGTCCCACGGGGAGCCCTTGTGTCCACCCTTGCCAGGTTCTTGTAGTGCCTGGGATGTTCTGGGTTCTTCCAAGGCTCTGAACCTCTGCACAGGACAGTCTCTCTGGAGACTCTCCTGCCCCCTCTCCACCTGGTTCACTCCTTTCTTTTGGAGACCAGCTCAGAAATGACCTCCATGGGGAAACTTCCCCACACCCCCGTTATTATACCCAGCCCAAATATCCTGTATCTCCCCACAGCCCAGCACCTCCTTCCCTAATCCTGCACTCGGGTGATCCTTTGATTGGGGCCTTTCTCCCCATCTAGCCTGTACATTCCATGAGGGCAGAGGTGGTGTGGATAATCTTCAGGACTGTCTCCCCCATACCCTACACGTGCCTGGGCATATCTTTGCTGAGAAAGCCAGTCGGAGGAGATACTGGACATGAGGGTCTGTGCCCAGCTGGGGGCAGGGGTGGGGCGCCTACCTCACCAGCTCCTCGTTGTAGAGGGACAGTGGGGACTCCCGGCTGAGGATGTACACCTGGCCCTTGAAGACGGATACCCGCACTTTCCCTTCCACGTGCTCCTGGGACTTGGCGATGCAGTGGCGGACAAATTCACACTCGGGGCTGTGCCAGAAACCTGCAGGGAGGAAGAAGCGAGTGTGCCGGGGAGGCCCACCGTGTGCCTGCCTCGGGCCAGGACGTGGGGAGGACTGGGGTCCAGGAAAGGCACCCTGTGCCTCACCCCGTCATGGCAGACGTGAGCCTGGGAGGGCAGTCCCGCATCTGCCTTGTTCACTGTGGAGTTCTGGCGTGACATGCACTTGTAAATGACAACAGTGAGGACCAAGCCCGCCTGCCCCTGTCCTGTGACCTTGTAGGGCTCCTGGGGGTAAGGAGGCACCTCTACACCCTGCAATGCAGTCACCCCCTAAGGGTCAGGGGCAGGGGATCTAACCTGCTGCTTCACACCACAGACATTCAGTGGTGAAGGGGCCCCGTCCTTTGCCCACAGGGGGCTGTTTTATCAGGGCAGCAGACAGTTGGGCAGGAGACCTCAAGCAAGACTCAGACATATGTTACCGGGGCCGAGCGATGGGGGTGCCCAGCGGAGTGGTGGGTTTGGGGTCAGAAAGACCAGGTGTGTGGGGCCTTCACCTCTCTGTGCCTCTGTTTCCCCATCTGCTGAGTGGGGATGACACTGCCTCGCCCTCCCAGGACTAGCAGGCTTATTGTACATGGAGGCCCTGGGCTCAGGGGCTGCTGTGAACGCTGCTGGGAAGAGCCCCACCCCTCAGGATAGGCAGACCCCTTGGAAATAAGTGACCTGTCTTTAAAATACTGCTAATATTTTCACACGCAAAGATTCCTACAGATGAAGCACAGGCGCCATGCTAAGTTCCTTACTGGGCCAGCTCTTTGGACCCTCCCAGCCGCAGGAGAAAAACCTCTCTCAGCCTCTTGCTTTTCTGCGTGAGGAAGTTAGGCTCAGGGAATTTGAGAGACTCTTCCGCGATCACACAGGCTGTAGTGGGGGGCCTGGACCTGACCTCAGTTGGCCCCAGTTCTAACAACTGTGCTTCATGTGATCATTTTGGAGCTTCCCTGTCTACATCTGCGACATCCCCGAGCTGCCTGAGACATGCGCTGCCCCCATCCCCCGTTACCCATATCTGTCCCCCAGATCCCTCAGGCCAAAGAGGGCCGCGTGCTCAGTCCCCCGTCTGCCCAGGGTCTGGACAGTGGCTCCTCTCAGTTTCTGCCGAGGGCAGGGGGGCCGTGGCCAGGGTTGGGGGAGGGACAGCGAGAGGGGTAGGGTTTCTCTGAAACGGAGCCGGGAAGGTGAGCCCACCTGGGCAGCTGTGGGGCCAGATGGTGCGCGATCTCCTGCCCTGATAAAGGGCCGGGTCAGCCCCGGCTCTGCGGCTATTGTTGGAAGCACTGGCCTCCAGGGGCACCTGCTGAGGCCCTCCGTGGGAAAGGGGAGCAGGCCTCTCCACGACGGGTCCGGTGGCTTCCAGACGTGGGGGAGGGGCGGGCAGGGAGAGAAGGAGTTGCGTCCTCACTCTCCGATGTCCTGCCTTTTGAGTTCACCTCTGGTTCCACCTTGACAAGCCACGTGATCTCTTTGTGCCTCAGTTTCCTCATTTGCACAAGGAGGTAATACTAACCATTCTCTGGGGGGTTGTGTGGATTCAGTGAGAGTTTTTGCTTTCAAGATTTGAACATGGCCTCTGCCGGCCCTCACTGTATACAGGGAGACAGACACCCAGAGAGGGAAAGAACCTTTCCAAAGCCACACAGCGAGATCCAGAGTGCTCCTGACTCTAGCCCAGAGCCCCGTGGGAGGGCACGCTGATGCCCCCCCACACCATGCCCCAGTGGCTCGGCCATCTTTCTAAGTCAGGATAATTAGACCATTAGGTTCCCAGGCGGGAAGAGAGGTGGGAGATGGAGCCAGAGATATGGGGGCAGAGACCCCTGTGGGAGTGCCTGGCCTGGGCTTTATCTCAGGATCTCTCCCTCCCGCCATGGGGGCCTTGTGCTCAGATATCTCTTCCCAGCAGACCCAATCTGGGGTGGAGGGCAGTGAGTCCTGAGTGCCGCACTGGGGAGAGCCTGCGTGTCCCAGGCTGGGGGATGCACAGTGGGTGGGGCCTGGAGCTGGGCCAAATTCTGTACCCATCAGGACAACAACCCTCTGTGCATTATACCCATTTTACTGCTGAAGAAACTGAGGTGAGGGGAGAGGTGAGCTATACCCCCTAAATGAGATGGGTCTTGAAGCTGGGGTCATGCCAGAATGACCCTGTGGGGTGAGGCCAGTGTGCTCCTGGAGGGAGGGGTTCTGTATAAACCTCATAAAGGCAGATCAGGAAATTTGGGGATGGGGTGAGAGGAGGGGCAGACAGTACTCACAGTAGTCAGGGCAGCTAGGAGTGGGACCGAGGCAGAAGGGCTTCCCCGGGCCTCTGTCTCCCTGGGCCCCGAGACCACAGGGGCTCCGAGGAAGCTGAGTGCCATAGCAGAGTGGTGGCTCTATAACTGGGGAGCTAGACAGAATGGAGAAGGGACCTGGACCTGTGCCCTTTATTTTACAGGAGGGGAAACTGAGGCTCTGGGAGGAGACAGACCCACTCAAGATCATAAAGCCAGCCAGAGGCAAGGCCCCATTCTCCTGCATCCATGCTCAGACACCATGCCAGGCAGTGTCCTGGAGGCTTTGCAAATATCCATGCATTGAGGCCTCACTATAAGAGAGGCAGAATTATCCCCATTCTTCAGATGTGGAAACCAAGGCACAGGGAGGTCAAGTAAATTGCTCAAGCGAATCCCTGCTCTCTAGCCTTTATGCATCCCAAATGCGAGAAATCCCATCAAACAGACTGACCCCCTGAGCTGTTGGGGGGTGGGGACGGGCTGCTGCCAGAGGCCGACCTTGACATCTGTGGGAGCCTGGTCGGCAGAGGCACCTGGGCAAAGTTAATGTTACTAACAACTACCTGGGAGGAGCCTCCACTCTGAGATTTTATTTCCTTTTAAACCTAATCACTGTAACACTTGGGGAATTAGAGGGCTCGGCGGGTGAGAGCAAGGACTCAACCCAGGCAGCCTGGCCCCACACCAAGGGCCAAGCTGTGCTCCTGACACCCAGGGCTGCCCTGTGCACACCACTGCGCCCCTTGATCGCCCCTTGCTCATGGCCCCAGCCCAGCTTCCTACCCACCTCGGATCTGCTGGAGTGGCCGAGAACTTGGCCTCTGAAGCTGGCCTGTCCTGGGCTCCAAGCCACTTCTCAGCAGCTGTGAAGCCTTGGGCAAGTGTCTTCATCTCACCTCTGTGCAGCTAAGATTAGATAATACCCGTCAGTGCCCAGCTCAGGGCTGGGCAGCAAGAGAGGTGGCAGCCGGGCTTCCCTGGTGGCGCAGTGGTTGAGAATCTGCCTGCCAATGCAGGGGACACGGGTTCGAGCCCCGGTCTGGGAAGATCCCACATGCCGCGGAGCAACTGGGCCCGTGCACCACAACTACTGAGCCTGCGCTCTAGAGCCCGTGAGCCACAACTACTGAGCCTGCGCGTCTGGAGCCTGTGCTCCCAACAAGAGAGGCCACGATAGTGAGAGGCCCGCGCACCACAATGAAGAGTGGCCCCCGGCGCCACAACTAGAGAAAGCCCTCGCACAGAAGCAAAGACCCAACACAGCTAAAAATAAATAAATTAATTAATTAAAAAAAAAAAAAAGAGAGGTGGCAGCCGATCTAGCGTGGGGAGGGAGGCTGGCGGCCTGGCCCCCCCTCGGCCTCCACGGATGCCCCCTGAGCAGAAGCAGCCCCGGCCAGGTGCCGTCCCCCCATCACAGCCTGCTGCGTCGTAACGACTCTCGCCACTTTGTAACCAAAATCCACCTTTCAGTGTGGAAACCCCGCTGAGCAAGAGAGCCCACAGGAGACAATGTTATTTAAACACCTGTCTGTACCTGGGAAGGGGGGGACTGGGCTTCAAAGCTCCTGGGAACAATGGGAGGGAAAAATAATGCCAGCCAATAACCACCATGTCCCCTTGAAATCCCGAGATGAGTTCCAGCGATTAGGAGGTTTCAGAGGAAACAAACCTCCGAGTGGGGGACGAGGGGAAGAGATGAGGGCGGTGGAGGCTTCTACCAGGCAGTTACTGTTACTATTAACTTTCCTGGGGTCCCTCTGACATCCAGGTCCCCATAGACGGCAGCCTGTCCCCCCCAACAGCTCCGAGGGGCTGTTCGATGTGATTTCTCAAATTAGGGAGATGTTAATGTCATAGAATAGAGTCAGCCCTTTCTGGAAAGGGCCAGATAGTGAATATTTTAGGCTCTGCAGGCCACGTGGTCTCTCTAGCAACTACTCTGCTCTGCCAGTGTAGCTCTGAAGTAGCCACAGGCAACACGGACACGAATGAGCAAGGTGGTGCCCAAAAACGACTTATGGACACTGAAACCTGAATTTCCTGTAATTTTCACGTGCCATGAAACAGTATTATTTTTAAAAAAATTTCCCCAACCATTGAAGAATGTAAAAACCAGTCTTAGCTCATGGGCTGAACAAAAACAGGCAACGGGCTGGATTTGGTCACCCCTGGTATAACGCGGGGGATGGATCTGGAGTCGGGAGGACTGGATTTCTACTCTGTGGCAGCAGGTAAGGCACGGAAACTCAGTCTGGAGCCCAGCCCACACTCCACACATGGGCTGGGCATTTGGCCGTCCCGGTGGCTTCCCAGTAGGGATCTGGCCCAGGCAATGCCCAGGCCCGGGGCCCCGCTCTTGGTCAAGGTAGGCTTTCCCTTGCTTGCGGCGGTTCTTGTAGCGGCTCCGGGTTCTGCCTGGAAACAGGCTGACCTGGGCTCAAACCCAGCTAGGCTACATCGAGTTGTGTAACTTTATATAAGCTCCTTTTGCTCGGAGACTCAGTTTCTGGCCACAGCTCTCTTAGGAAACTTGGGAAGCCCCCTAGGATGACTTGTGTTCCCACACAGTGCCAGGTACCCGGCACGTGCTGGATAACACTTGGCAGCCATAGGCATGACACAAGATGCTTCCCTGGCCCTGCGGCCGTCATGCGGGTCGCAGGCGGCGGAGGCAGCCGGACAGCCCGGGGAACTGGTGCATTTCCCTCCACACCTTGTGAACAAGGCAGGTCCCGACGTCCCCTCCTCGCTTCCTCGTCCCCTGCCCTCTCTCCACCCCCCCTTCACCCCGCATCTTCCGGGGGCTCTTCAGCAAGTGGCAGTGGGCAAGGCGGGACTGGAGGAGGGTGCCCCTGGGTGAGGGAGGGGAGGGGAGCAGCTGCAGGGTCAACGCACCCGTGTACACCAGCTCGGCGAATTTCAAGCCCAGGCCTTGTTTGATTTTTCGCACTTCCCGATCCATAGTGAAGGCCTCGATGTCTAAATGAGCGTGGTAAAGGATCGTCCCCGCTGGGGTCTCGTAGATACCTAGCCATTTTTCCAGGCAGGGGGAGAAGAAGAAAAAAGAGAGAAACGCGTGAAACCCAAAGTGTCAGCAAATGACAGAAAGAAAAAAATAATAATGACTCGTCTGACAGGAGACAAGCCGGTCGGACCCATTCACTCCCAGCTTGCCGCAAAATGCATCCGTCATTATATTCATGCTGGGGCCACGACAGTCCACTCTGCAGCTTGTGGAGAAAATGTCTAGATGCCCCCCTTTGAAGAGGCCCTCAGACGTTGGAAAATAACAGGGTTTCAGAGCTGCTCCCCCCTCCTTCCCAACTCGTGCCCACCGGCCCGCAGCTGAAAACCTGTAATTAAACCGAGGCTGGTGGAGCCCAGGGTCCCGGATGTCCCTTCCTGCCTTCCCCAGGGAGCCAGGGGAGGGGACGGCTGTGCACACGCATGCACGCGCGTGGACGTGTGCACACACATGCCACCTTCAGCCGGCGGCTCCCCTGCAGCTGTGTCTCTGCAGAGAAATCCTGACTGCCTTGGTCACCTGTGCTGACCCCACTGTACAGCCGGGAAAACTGAGCCCTGGAGGAGAAGGGACTTGGCTGAAGTGGAGCTGGGAACCGAATCTAGGCCCCCGAGTCCCTGAGCAGCACTGTCTGCTGCCCTGTGGACCAGCAGGTGATGGGGGCCAAACCCAGAAGGTCATGGGAAGACGGTCTTGCTAGGTCCCCTCCCCACGATCTCAGGCCCAAATCCTCCATTTGCTAAACAATCTGCTTGAACTGCATGGTCTCCAAGTGACAAGGGGCGCCTGGCCCTGGCTGAGTGTAGCCCTGAGAGGAAGGTCTTGTAAGTAGCACCACCCCAGATTCGGGGGCACTAAGGTTCCAAGAGGCAGGATGGCCCCCGGGCACATGGCCGGGCTCTCTCTTCCCAGCAGTGCAGCCTCGTGAATCAAGTTCAGGTGAGCACCTTGGATAAACCTGCCCCGTGTCTGCTGTCCTGATGGAGGGCTAATAACCGCCCCGTCCCCACAAATGCCACCCCCCCAAGTCCCTTTCTTCCCACCACATAACACTAACAGCCTTAAAGGGGCAAGTTTTCAGGTATCCTCAAAATGTACCGCCATCGTCTTTCCACAGAAAGGATTTGTACACCCAGGTTCATGGCAGCATTATTCACAAGGGCCAAAAGGTGGAAGCAACCAAAATGCCCATCAACAGATGAGTGGAGAAACAAAGTGAGATAACTACACACAATGAAACGTTCAGCCTTAAAAAGGAAGGACGTTCAGACACACGCTACACCATGGGTGAACCCTGAGGACAGGACACTCAGCGAAATAAACCAGTCACCAAAAGACAAATGCTGTGTGGTCCCACTTACGTGAGGCTCCTAGAAGAGTCTGATTCGTAGGAACTAAGTAGGATGCTGGGTGCCAGGGGCTGAGGAGGGGAAATGGGGAGCTAGTGTTTAACGGGGCTTCACTTTGGGAAGATGAAGAAGCTCTGGAGGTGGGGGACGGTGATGGTTACACAGCAACGCGAATGTTGTGCTTAAGGCCACTGAACTGTACACTCGAAACAGTTAAAATGGTAAGCTTTCTGTTTTCTATATTTTACAATTTAGAAAAATGCTTTCAAAAAACCCCAAAACCAGAAAGGAGATTGTTTCCACTCTGAAGTCCAAAGGGGACATGGGCAAGACTGTGTCTGATGTGAGTAGCCAGAAACTTTCGCCCTAGAGAACTTCTCTGGTCTTTAATCTTTAAGTCTGGGAACCACAGGAATGTCAGGGCCCTTGAGGATCACCTGCGTTCTCCTAACTTAGCTGCAAATGCTGTATTCGAACAGTCTTAGGTGGAAGCTCGGCATGTACAGTCGAAAACAATGTCCCACTGTGGGGAGCAGGGGCCCCTCTGCAAACCCTGGGCTCCACCAAGCAGTCCTTAAGATGCTAATCTGGCCCAACATACCAATTGCACAGATGGGAAGACAGAGGCCCGGGGGAGGGACGTGACTTGCCCAGGGGGAGTGGAGCCTGCATCTAGTTTTTCCATCTCTGCTCCAGGTTGCCTCTTAGGGCCTTTGCCAAGTGATCCAGTGCTCACCAGGCATGAAAAGGACACCCAGGTCTGAGGCGCTGTGGCCGAGGAAGACCCTGGGCTGTTCCCAAGGCTCCGAGGTGTCCCCTAGGGGAAAAGAGCCTCTTGGCAGGGGCGGGGGGTGAGTCTCTCATCTGCAAACCCCTGATATCCTGGTCTCGGGGGACATGCACATCAAAGAGACCAGGAGCTGATGTGATTACAATGTGCCTGTCCTGTTTCACTCGTGTGGCCGCAGCTCTTGGGCCACCTCTGCTGTCCTGAATCAGTTGTGGGAGTAAATGCCTCCCCGGTAGGAAAACACCCACATTCCCAAGTTTATGCACCAGGCCCAAGCCCTCGATTCTCTGGGGGGTTCCTCAGGCCCTCACTAGGCCTCATCGTTACCCTTATAAACATGATTCAGACAGGCTCCGTCATCCACTTCTGCAAAACGGCTCAGAGACACAACCCAGAAAGGGCTTAGAAAGGTTGATGGGGTTGGAGTCAGATGGGTGGCCGAGAAAATGACAGCATGAGAGGGGGGGTGCGGAGACACAAAAGAAACTATGAAAAGCAGACAAGAATTCAGCACAGGATTTGGGGCTGCTCCTTGTGGGGACAGTATGGTGCCACCAACAAGTGGCTCCCAATGGCCCCAGGTCACTGAGAAAGGCCTGATGCTTCAGCAGTGTGTTTCCAAAGACAGAGATGTGCAGAACTTTTGAAAATATCTGCCTCCCCACAAATGGCAGAAATGACCGCAATGCGAAAGGAGCGAGTTTTCAATTACCCCATAAACTTTGTCACCAAGAGCCACCAGAAGCAAGACAAGAACAAAGCCCTATTTGTCTTCTCATCCTAGTATATACTAAGGACTCAATACAGATCGGACTAGAAATGGGCCTTCTGCTTCCCCCTCATTACTTTTGCCACATTTTGTAAAAACTCAGAAACTTTCAAAGCCTTCCTTACGCTGGTACATACAACGGCAGGCCAGTAGCAGGGGCCCTCCTCATTTTCAGCTCCTGGAGAACCTAGCTGCCTCCTGCTCTCCTGTCTTCATCTGGCCAGCTGTGGGCAGGGCGCAAGGAGTATTTGTAGGGCCGGAGCTGTAGACCAGAAGTCCCTCGCAACTTATACTTCTACGGAGAGTGCTCAGCTCAGCTCTGCTATGTGACCTTGGCCCACCTCACTCCCCTCTGAGGCCCCGGCCACCTGTCCGGAAAAGGAGAAGGTTGCAAGTGTCTGCTGCTTTTCCTTCTAACTTCCACCGAGACCTGCCTGAAGGTGGGCACCCAGACACTGTCCCCCAGTGCGTACTGGTGGTTTTGTCTCTGGAACGCTGCAGCCAGCTCGCTAGCACCACTTCCCCGCAGTCCAGAGAGGGAAGAGCACCGGTGGTTTGCAGGGCCAGAGGACATCCATACTTTCCACGGAGGAAGAGCTATGCTTGCCCTAGGGCCCCCGCTACTGCCCCACCTTAGAGGCTCCCCAGGAAAAGAGCAGAGAGTGCCTGGCAGGCAGAGTCACCCATTCTTGAGCCCTCAGAACCAGCCTCACAGCTGTCAACCCTCCAAGGCCGCCGCAGGAAGAGTCATAGGCAAGAAGAAATGCCGCAGCCGTGAAACACACCAGCACAGTTAATATTCCTGTTCCTCTTCTTAGAAGGTGTTAAAGTTAATTGTGACTGATCAAAAAGCCTGTTTTTTCAGGTTGCTGCTGTGGGTGTGTGTGTGTGTGTGTGTGTGTGTGTGTGTGTGTGTGTGTGTGTGTGTGTGTGTGTGTGTGTGTGTGTGTGTGTGTGTATCTTAAAGATCTTCCCTCTCCTCTCCACAGGGGTAGGGGGTACAGATGATTTCTGTGTATTTCTTCTGGAAAAGGAAATAACTTTAAAAAAACCAGTGACAGAATCCTGATGCTAAAAGACGATGGCTTTGGGGCTTTTGACAGCCGGCATACAAACCACTGCACAAAAAGAAGGAGGAAATGACAGGTGAGTCTCGGTGTCGCTGTGGAAGAGACAGCAGACATCTTCGGAGTGACACGCACAGCGGATTCAAGTGTCTATTTTCATCTCTCCGTGTTTACAGGAAAAAGACAGAGGTGTCAGCGGTTCTCCGTGGAGCAGCTTCAATCACACCGTAATTACTGCCAAGGAGCGGGTGGGGAAGAAGGGCGAGGAGCTGGGGGGTGGCCGAGGTTGGGGGAGAGTGGACCAAGGAGGAAGAGGTGGGGACCAAAACAGCTGCCACCGCTTAAATCCTTCTCACCTGTTCCTGAGGCTGCCAGGTTAGCCCAGATTGAGCAATTTGGCAGAATTGAGTGGGACCCGCCAACTCAGCTGGGGGTCGGGGGCGGAGCTGGGGGCTAGGGCACCTGGACCAGAGCCTCTGATCCTTTGGGAAAGCAGTATCCAGAGGGAGGGATTTGGAAAGGCCAGGGGAAGGGAGCTTGGCTGGAGCCCAAGGGCTCCCCTCTTAGGTACCAGGGCCAAGGATAGAGGCGGTTGCCATGGTGAGGGGGAGGCAAGTCCCAGTGGGGCTCTAGCCATCCTCTATGCTCCTGGAACCCCACAGGCCCCATCCTGGGAACCAGGGTAGGCCTCTGAGTCCGGCCATTCCAGGCTTCTGGGAACGCAAACACCTTTGCTTCACAGGTCTCCCTCCACTCTGGAACATTCCATCTGAGTGGAGCCTCTGGGAGGCCTGGACAGGTGGGCGGCAACCCTTGTTCCTTCTTAGCCAGAAAGTGGAGGAGTAAGGAGGAAGTGAGGGAGGACGAGAGAGTGGGAGAGAGATGGGAAGGGTGGAGGAAAGGGGGGAGTGGAGGGGAGAACAGAAAGCAGGCAGTGAGGAGGGGGCGGAGGGGGTCGGCAGAGGGAAGCAGTGGCGGCAGGCGGGGGTGAGCCCCACAGGGCAGGGCCGGGAGGAGAGGAACCAGCCGGAGAGAAGGCGAGGGAAGGGCCCGTGCTGCCTCCTTCCCTGCTTCCCTCCTGCCTTCCTTGCCCCCCTTCTCCTCCCCACTGATTACATTTACTTCACTTAACTAGCCCCCCTCCAGAGTTAAAAAGATAATGTGATAATGACGATGTGAACAGCCACAATACAGCGAAAGCTATTCCATCTGCAGCTTCCCCAGCCCCCGGCCCGCTGACCCCATGGCCCCGAGTGCTGCCGACCCGGCCACCCCAGACCCAGGGCACTAGCACTGCCCAACTTCCTACCCATCCACCGCCACCCACTCCCACCCCCAAACCCCAAGCCCTTAACGAATTTCAATTGCGAGCTTTGTAAAATCAATACAAATGACATTTTCCCCTTGTATACCAAGGTACAGGCAATAGCATTTTCCTGCTGCGCCCTCAATATAATTGACAATTAATGGCTTCTCCCATGACCGTGACCGTAGACCTGTGGGTGAATCCACTTCGTCCTCGTTTATTGCCCCGACCCCCTGCCTTTCTTTCTCACAGTGGATTATTGGGAGAAATAAAAAACAAGACCTCTCCCTAAAATTATGAAGCAACTTCCTTTTCTCACCCCCCAACCCAAGTCAGAAAATAGGCAAGTTAGAACTTCCAGAGGGAGATGGGGAGATCACCTAGTGTGCCCATCTTTGTTGGTGAGAGTCGTAGAGAGGGAAAGCAACTTGCCTAAGGTCACACAGCAAGTTCTTGGGACTTAGAACCCTGGTTGTCTTCCCCAAAGACTGTACCACGCTCAGGCTAAAGTCTAGGCTTTTAGGGACAGCCCCCCACAGGTACACACACAGTACCTGGGTAGAGTGAGGGCTGTGCTCCAGGAATCTTTTCCTCAGGTGGGTGGTCAGAAGCCAAGGGAGTTGGAACCGAGTGCTAATCTCGTGACTCCCACCTTCAGTGGTGATGACGCCCCCAGTTCTGGGGAAAAGGTAGGAGGTCTACCATCCAGGCACAGCTCCTGCTATGGGTCAACAGGTCTCTGATCTGCACCACAACCCATTTCACAGATGAAGAAGTTGAGGCTCAGAGAGGCTATGTTGCTTTCCCAACGGTGATGGAGCCAAGATGGGGAGTCAAGGGTGGTACACAGGGCCTGGCCCCTGACACCAGCCCTTCAATGTGCCTTCCCAAGGTCTCCAGGGGGTCAGTCAGCCTCAGACCCAACCCACCACCCAGCTGGCCACTTGGGGCTCCTCCTACCTTCTCTACCACTCCTGCTGGAAGGCTCCCACTCCACTCTGTTCCACGTTCTACCAGTTGAAGCCTATTCTCCTGCCACCTCTTTCAGGATGTCTTCCCTGATCAGCCCAGTTCGCGCCTTTATGACTACCTCCTTCCGTTCAAGTTCACTTGCGTGCCATTTCACAGAGTGACCTCAGGCCAGCCCTTATCTTTCCATGGTCAGCAGCACTGATCCACATCCACAATCAATTAGTGATGCCTGCCTTGGGCGTGGGAGGGACGTGACAATAGGCGCAGAGTGGACACCTCTGAGCCACTCGGACGGTACCCAGAGGGCATAGGCTGCCTTTGCCCTTTCAGCATCCCTGTGGGGCTGCTGCCATCTATGAAGTTCCTCCCCTAGGCCACTTCCTGCTATTACACATGGGCTAGAACCCCGATCTAGCAGAGTTCAAGCTCTCAGCCCTCCACTCCATGCCTCTCTGTGTCTGGACATCAGTCCTGGTCCTGGTGCCTGTGACTTCGAGCCTTGGTTTCCCTGCCTGTAAAATGAGGGTGCTGGTCTCTGGCTCCCCAAGGTCCCTCCAGGGTCTGCCTTGCATAGTTTGCATTGTGCTGGCTCCCAAGGGCAGACTGAGACCAAGCGACATTTAATCAGATGTTAATATAGGTAAGATACAAAGGTAAGTGAGGATAAAAGGGAGCAGCTAATTAGTAATATTGTTCTCCACAAGGCCTTCCCGAGAGAGTTTCAATTAGGTTGTTTCTCACAGAGTATATGTGTGTCTAAGAGGAAAAAACACACGAAAGAGGGAAAGCCACTTTCCTTCCTTCCCCCCCTTTTGAGATAAATTCAAACAGGTCAGAGCCAGAATGATCCCGCTCCCATCCCCATGCCTACCGCATTACACCTGGGGAAACTGAGGCCCAGAGGTAACAAGTCCAAGGTCATCTAGCAAGACACAGCGAACCTGGCATGAAAGCCCCAGCATCCTGCCTCCCGACCAGTGCCCTTTCTAACCGCTGAAATCCAGCCATCGGCTCTCTTTGGAGTTTAGAATCTTAGTAAAAACACCCTGAAAGACAAAGGGCCATGGCTATACACTGGCCTGGCTTTATCTGGCTGTGTCATCCTTCTAAATTGACCCTAAGCAAAGCGAGTTAAACACCTGCCCACACAAGAGGCCTCAACCCCACCCCCGGTGCTTAGAGACTCGAGTGCCCAACCCAGGGACTCTGACCGCTGAAAGCTTGCCCCTCCATCTTGAAGTCCGGAAGCACGCGGTGTTGCTTTACCACTGGGGAACAGGAGATCCCCTCATATGGATGGGGAGAGGGTGTGGTCCAGACAACACGATGAGTGACCCATAGGGACCCATGGGGCTCTGCTTACTAAGAGGAGACAGAGCCCCTGCCTGGGGACCAGCTTATCCTCCCTCCAGGCCCAGCCAGAGGTGGATATGGGCCGGGCAGCTTAGCCAAGGTGGCAGCCACTCAGCACCAAGGCAGAGCCCCGTCCCCACGCCCTGCCAGACCCTGGAACAGGCCCTCAGGCCCTGGCTGGCTCACAGCGCCCACCCCTGGCGGGATTCCCACCCCACCAGGCCAGCTGGCCTCCTCAACGCAGCCTTAATGACCACGAAATCAGCCCTGCATGGTCTGCTTCTAAGCCTGGCCGACCCGCCCCAGGGCCACAGGAGAGCACGACCTCCAGGCCTGGCGCCCGTCTCCTCTCTCCTCTGAGCCTCTCCCTGCTCCTGGGACTGCTCTTCTCGTGATGCCTTCAGACATCAGTCCCAGGAGGGAAACAGTCTGGCGGGGTGAAAGGACTCGCCCAAAGTCAGCCTGGGAGGAGCAACGCCCACATGTGACTGGGGTGCCAGGGGTCGCCGGGAGCCGAGGCCTGCGCCTGCGGCTGGCGAGCGACTTACCCCGCGACTTCATGCCGATGAAGCGGTTCTCCACGATGTCGATGCGGCCCACACCGTGCTTGCCCCTGTGGGGAGAACCGGCCACTCGGGGTCACAGGCAGGGCGTCAGGCACCAGCTCGGGATCCAAGACTCAGAGAACGTGTGAGCCAGGACCCCTGGTCCAACCACCCATTGGACAGATGCGGAAGCTGAGGCCCAAGGAGGGAAGGGCTATCCTAGGACACACAGCGAGTTCAACGTGCAACTTCCTTTATCTCTGTCCTGGGCCTCACGTGGCACCCAGCCCTATCCACTGCTCATCTTTCCTTCTACCCTGGTCTCAGATCCAGTAGAGAGCTTGGAAGTTCTGGACCGTCCCTAGGGGGCAGTAGACCCCTGGGGTTGTTACCTTCCAAGGCTGAGGGCCACCAGGATTCTCCCACGGAACCAGAGGACCCCATGGCTATGGGGCCGTGCCGAGGCTGACTGCGGGACACTGGCCTGTCCTCCCTGGCCCCTCGGCCTCAGGCTGGGACCATCAGCCCCCCCACAGTGGTCCGGGCTGGTGCTTGCCCAACATGGTGGCTTCCCAGGAGGCCGGGCAGGGCTACGGGCACTCACGCGACTTCATTCAGGTACAGGAAGAGCTCCAAGGCCGTGCTGTGGGTGGTGCCGTCCCTGACGTTGGTCACCTTCACAGGGACCCCTAGGGCAGGAGGAGAGGGCAGTGGGCCCGTGGCTGGAGCTCAGCGGACGAGCCTGTGCCTGCTACCCCGCCCCTTCCCTCCACCCGAAACGCCTTAAATGGATGTGACAGATATGGACTCCAAATGACTCCTTGAAAAGCCCTGTGCAGGTTGAGGCCTGCTGGGGAGAGAGAAGGGGAGAGAAAGCCCCCCAGAATGAAAGGGAAAATGCAATAAAAACCTCTCCCCCACCCTTCCCATTCTCTTTGCTCCTTTTGCATTTAGGGGCTGTGAAATTGGAACCAGGCCCTGAACTAATTGAATTTCACGCTCCACCATTGTCTTACGAGGCAGTAACCGGGAGTACCTTCTGTCCCACCAGTTACGGGGCGGGGGGGAGCGCCTGGCTGAGGTGCGGCTGAGCTCACACACACACACACACACACACGCACACACACACCCGCATGCACGCACACAAACACCCGCGCACACACACACACACACACACACACACACGGCCCCCGGCCACGTCTGTCAGGCGGACCCCCAAGCCCCAACCCTGTACCCCAGACCCACACACAGCCATCTGATTGATGGGGGTGAAATGATGCCCGCGCCAGCAGGCAAGGTGCTGGAGGCGTCTGCATTCTGAGAAGTTGGGTCTGGGGTGGCAGGAGGGCAGCAGGGAGGCAGCCGCTCGGGGAGGGAAGGGCCGAGTCAGGGGGGGTGGCTGGAGGGGGGCAGTGTGTGGGTTCGGGGTTGACTCTGAATAGCAAGGGGCGCTTTCTCGAGCGGTGTGAAATGAGCAATAAATGTATTAGAGGACTAACAAGAGAGCTGTAACAGTGACAAAGAAAAGCTGTTCAAAGTTGGCGGCTAATCCCCCACCCATCTGCCCAGCTCATTACCATGTGGCCGGCCATCGGGTGCCAATCAGGCCTCAATAGCGGCTTTCGAGTCTTTATTAGCCGGGCGCCGCCTGGAGGGGCTGCGCTCAGGGGCTGTCAGCCTCACCATTCTTAACCCCCATTTCCAGGGGTTTTATAACTTGGTTGTAAATTGCTATTAAATGTAAGTCTGCCCAATAATGAACCTTAAGCCCCTCTCGCCACCCCCCGCCTCTCCCCTCTCCCTTTCTCTCCCTCTGGGTCCTATTATGGCCCTCGCGGGGCCTTGGATGGGGCCTGCCCCAGAGAGGAGCGGACATTGTTGGTGCTGCTGCCGGAGAAAGCCTCTTAGCCTTTAAAATAGTTAATAATTAGATTAAAACTTCAAATAAATTAACTAGAGAGTGAATGGGGAGTAGCCGAGGAGGGTTCCTCCCGTCTACTTTTTTCTTTTTTTTCCAGACAGTCCCCAGATCATTAAAATGGATCACGTTTCTTCTCGGGCTCAGCGCCTGTGTTCAGGACCCTACGCTGCCTCCTGCCCACCCTCACCGCCCTCCCAGTTTTCCGGGGGACCTGGGGTGGGGCGTGCAGCCTGGGTTCATCTCACCGTCTTCTCAGAGATGATGCCCAAAGAGGCCCCACGCCAGCACAGCCCTGGGGCAGAGTGAGTGGGCCTAAGCTGGACTTAGTGCTCCAGCTACCTTTAGGGACCTTAGACTAAGGGCCTTTTGGTCCCCAGGGGGCATGAAATTCAAGGGTTTGAACTGACAGCGGCGGGGCGGGGTGCGGGGGGAGCGATGAAAATGCCCGATGACTTGGTCAGGCTCTTGGGAAAGGCCGGGAGGAGGCAGTTTACTAAAGTACCAACAGGCTTTTTTCCCAGCGCCTCACTCCATACCCCGTGCTCGGCACCTGCGAGCATCCTTTCTGTGGCCCATTTTACAGGCGAGTGAGCCTGAGGCCCAGAAGGGTGAAGCTGGTTGTCAAGGTCACACTGGCAGGTGAGAGCAGGGGATCTATCCGGGCCCCTGCTTGCCCCTCCCCATCCTCCGTCTCCGAGGTGCCTTGGGAAAGGCCTCTCTGCAGAGCCCCCTCCCTCTGCTCCCTCCCTGCAGCTGCCTGGTGCACAGAAGGGCCAGCCTCCCTGCCTGGGCTTGGGATGCCCTCACGCCCCCTCTTGGTTCCTCCGTCTCTGCCTCTCTGATTTCTGCAGCCTCCTGGAAAAGTCCTCTCCTTGGACACTCTGAGCCCTCACCTTGAACCTGGTCCTGCTCCTTCCATTACCCAGCATGCCTTTCTTTCCCTCCATCTTTCAGGGCAAGGGGGTTGTCCCTGGTGCCAGGCTCAAGGCTAGGCACTCAGTTCAGGCCAGCAAACACTTCTTGATGGTAGCAGACAAGATGAGGAGATCAGGACACAAGCAAGAGTGGCAGCAGCTTTGAACCCAGGATGGGGGGTAGGGAGACGCATCAAACAGCTAACTCAGGACTAGCTATGGGGTCAGGGGGCCCCCGAGGCTGGCTCTGTAAGACTCATAACTGGCTGAGCACCTCTGTGGTGCAGGGCCCTGCGCTGGATACACTTCATCCAGATCTTATTCTATACCATGAAAACACGAGGCAGTGGATACTCTTTTATCCCCAGTTTACAGATGAGGAAACTGAGGCCAGGAAGGTGGAGTGACTTGCCCAAAGGGCCAAAGCAGTCGGCAAGTGGTTGCTCAGGGGCTAGAATGCTCCCTCCAGACCTGGTGCCCACGAACTGATGGACACCAGCAGAGGGTGCTTCTTCCCAAGCCTGGAGGCTTCCACAGATCACGCCATCTGGGGAGGCGGCAGTGGGGAACATTTGAAGCCCCAGCCCGGACCCTGGCTTCCAGGAACACAGGAGGGATGCAGAGGACTCGTGCCCAGGCTCCCGGGCAAAGAGGGGAAAAGAGCCAGGGCCCCAGGAGTCCACGCCTTGGAGTCCCGACAGGCGGGCACCTACCTTTCTTGAACTCGATCTCAAGGATGTCTGGGCTGTTGGGGGCTTTGGCCGGGTCCTGGGTCTTTGTGTAGAGGCCTGGAGGCGCTTGGTTCTGACAAAAGACAGAAAGAGGTTGGAGGGCGGTGTACCAGAGCCAAACCGTGCCATGCCGGCCCCCGGACACCCTGCCTGCAGCCCCCTGCGCCCCTCTCCAGAGCCAGGGCGCTGCTGGCGCTTGCCATCGGCTGGCCAGTCCGGCGGGCCTCCCAGCCCCCCACCCGGAGCCAGCCCCGCTTGCCAGGGGCCTGGGAAACAAAGGGCTCAAGAAATCAGACAATTTTTCCCCTCAACTTGATCTCATCTTTTTCTTTGACGCCCCCGCAGCTGGAGGTAGAATAGCGGGAGGAGCCAGTCAGGCAGGAAAAGCGTGACTTTGGGGGAGCCAGGCGCTAGGCGGGCTTCCCAGGAGCGGCTCAGGCGCACACGCTCTCCCCGGCACCGGGAATTGGGGTTTATTCTGCAGTGACCGCAAAGCTAATGACTGCGCGTGACCCCAGCAGGTGCTCTGGCGAGCAGAGCCGTCCCCGGGGTCCCCGAGGTTAATACTCACAGGGAGAAAAGAGAAGAGCAAAGCAAAAACCCATTTGAAAACACATCAACCTCTATGTATATTTTTTTCTTGGGCGTGTTGGAAAACGGGCCTCTCCCTCGTCTTGATGAAGCAGCGGAGGGGCCACGGGCTGCCTGGAACCCTCCAAGTCCCTCCTGCCTCCCGCTCCCGAGGCCCTGACCGGCCCCCCCACCCCCCACCCCCGCCCCCAGGCTGTGGCTTGGACACTTGCCACGGTGGGGGCCGGGGCCCTTAGGGCCTGACTGCTCAAGTCCGTCCCAGGGGGCAGGCCAGGGCCCAGCACTGTTATCCACCTGCGGACATCCTGGGAAGTGCAGTCCCTTAAATCTTGCCTTTCAAAACCCTGCAAACATTCCCATGCCACTTTGCAACTGCAGCTTCCTTTGTGTTCTCTGCAGCCCCGTTTGGTAAGAAGGTCAAGTACTGTTACCCCACCTATGGAGGAAGAACTAGAGGCGGAGGGGGACTGTAGGTGCAACCCTGTATGCTGTGTGGAGGTGGGGGGCCACATGGCCCAGGGCAGGAAGCCCACGAGGCCCTCAACAATGATGTGTTGGATTTCAGAGTGGTGGAAAATACCCCCAAAGCCAGGAGTCGAGACCTCAGGCTATGGGGTCTTGGGCAAGTTGCTTCACCCGTTCGAGCCTCGGTTTTCTCATCTGTAAAATGGGGGGAAATGATACCTGCCTTTGACTGCCTTACAATTTAAATGCATAGACAACTTTTATATTTTTTTACTGGACATGAAAATCACCCGAGAAGATGCCAGAGAGGGCCTGGTGGCGACAGGACTGCTGGGACAGCCCCCTGGTGATGTCACCCTCCGAGAAGAGCTGCTCCAGGAGAGGTGGGGCTGCCAGGAGTTCCTCAGATCCCTCATCTGCGGTCACTTTGCCTGCTGGTTCTATGTCAGGGCGTGACCAACCATCCCGGTTCCCATACCCTGAGAAACCCCCCAGTCCTGGGCGAACAGGGACAGGTGATCCTTCCAGCTTTACTTCTGAGCCCAGATGGGTCTGGTGATGCAGCCCTCACACCTCCAAAGGGCTGTGTGGCTTGAGGCCAGCTGCATCCCTTCATCTGTTTCCATTTATGGGGCAGAAACAAGAACCCAGAACGGACCTCCAAGACAGACCCAAGGAGGAGGAGGGTCCTTAGGGACCTCCAGCCCGATGCCTCCACGGACCAGTTGGAAAACTAAAGGCAAAGAAGCCGCTTGTCCAGATCATACCACCCCACCCCGTCGGCATGGGACTCAGCCCCGAGGACCCCAGAATCCCTATCCTGTGCTCTTTCCATCACCCCATGCTGTTTCCCAGCCGCTCCGCCAAGAAACAGCACCAGGGATGTGGCCAGAGACAGCTCGGGCATCAGGCTGGTTTCAGAGCAATGCCCGGCTCCCCAGGCCCTACCGGGTCCTGCCGACCTCCACATTCGTTGGGAACAGACGGGCCCGAGGGCCATCCTTGGCCATAAGGCAAAGTGAAACAGGGCTTGGGACCTCCGGGTGACCAACAGGACTCCAGAGCTCCTTTCCCACCTGCCCGGGGCTCCTCACTGGCTGTCCAGCCCAGCCTGAACTCAAAGCAGGTACCAGCGCTGAGAGCCCGGGCGCCTCCCGCTGAGGCCGCCTCCCCCCCACCTCCACCTGTTCTGCGCCTGCCGGCCCATCAGTTCCCAAACACTTGACGGAGCCACGAACAGGATGAGAATGTCTGCACTGGGAGGAGAGAGGAGGTGGGAAGCCCTCGAGGGACCAGCATCCCAGCTCTCTGCAGTGGGAAGTAGGAGCTTCTGACACCCTGACGGCACCGATTAAATAAAATAACTAAATAGAAATAAAGAGACATTGGCTTTGCATTCCAAGGTGGCGCACGCCTGCCTCCTTTTTACTCTCCCTCCTAAAAGCCCAGTTCAAATGACAAATAGTTTGTTGCTGAGTATCAATAACATCTATTTATCCATCCCAGCGGGAGGGCTCACTTCCAATGATATCTTGGGGGGGGCGGTGTTGGGGGAGGGAAGAGAGTGAAGAAAAAAAAGAGAGAGAGAGAGTGGGAGGGGGGATGCGGAGAGGGCGAAAGAAAGCATGAAACAGGGCCGAGAAGGAGAAATTGAAAGCAAATGGCCCATGAACTAAACCATGATGTACAGGCATGATCGATGCTGCAAATGGTTTATTCATCCATCAGATATGGCGGGCCGGCAACTGAATGCACTCTTTCACTGTGGGCTGTATGAAGTTAAAGCAAGTAAATTTCTATCTTTCTTCGCATTAGCTGCCTCATTGCCCTTCAATCAGCCCTCATGGAGGCAGAAAATGGCTCCGCCATCTGCCTTCGAACCCTCCCCTCAGCAGGTCTCGGGCTTTTTCTGGAGAGGGGGAGGGGGCACCGGTTCCCTGAAGCTCTGTCTCCCCGGCACCTTCCAAGGGGCCCGGGGCTGCCCGGGGTACAGCGTTCCTCCACCGTGGAGAGTAGTGCCCCCGGGCCCCTAGCGGCTTCCCCCTCATTCCTGGGATCTACTGGTGGCAATGGGAGGACAACAGGCTCCCCTGGCCTGCACCCTGCAGCGGAGCTGCCTGGGAAAGCAGGGCCACAGGGGCCAGACCCTGGGTCCCTCTGCCTGGCCCTACACTTCTCAGCGGGAATGTTGTCTCCCCCTCGACTCACACGCAGCCCAGCCTTTCCTGCCTGATGAGAGGGGTCCTTAGGGAACCTTGGCTCCTTCCTCCCCAAATAATCTTAGCTGGCTTGAGGAGGGAGGGCAGGACCCCTGGCTCCATGATTGAGGCCTTGCCCTGTGCTAGGAACAGGCCAAGTGCTTTCGATGCCCCAGGAGAGAGGTGTTGTGATTGACCACTGTTTGCATAAAGAGTCAGAGGTTCAGAGAGGTTGGGTAACTTGCCCAAGGTTGCACAGCAATAGAAGCAGAGTCAGGATTCAGACCCAGGTTTCAGATCTCTGGGAGCCAAGCACTAACTTTCCCACCTTGACTGGGTGGTAGAATCCTGAAAAATGCACTCTTTATCACTTACTTACCCATCCACTACCCTCATTTCTAATGAGGGGAGGGGACCTGCACTGCCCGGCACTGCCTGAGAGGCAATTTCCCCTCTGGCCTTGGCTCTGCTCCCCCAGTCCTGAGGTGAGAGCGCCACAGGCCACTACAGAAGCGGTAGGATGGTTGCCCAGCGGGCCTGGAGCCTGGGGGACACCCACCTGCAAGCTGGCTGCCTGCCGCGCTCAGCCCCCTCCGTCCCCCCCACCCACACGGCACTGGCTGACTGCCTAATTAGGGGTGGCTGGCCCGAGTGCCCTGGGGTCGGCAGAGCATGAACTGGAAAAGCCCGGGGCCGGCAGGCAGCCCCCAGGGGATGAAGGCGCAGGCTCTCCTGAGCGAGGGGGCTGTGCTGAGCTGGGTGCGGAAGGGAGGTGCGGGTCGCTGGGGAACCACAGAGGCCGGAGGGCCACTCCTGCCATGGGGCGACACGGCCACCAGGCCTGCTCCCTTGCTGAGCAGCTGGTGCCCCGGGGCGAGTCACTTCCCTGGGCCTCAAGTTTCCTCACCCACGAAACCAGGAGGCTCAGAGGCAGCAGCGGAGGAAAGTGAGCGGGGAAAATGCCGATGCCAGGCCGGGCTCCAGAAACGGTCACTGGTACGCGTTATATTATTGTCAACTCCGACCAAGAGGCCTGGTGCCTGTGGGGAGCCACCCGGGGCCAGGCAGGGCTCCAGCTCACCCCACCTCCCCCAAAGCACCCAGCCTCCTCCACTCCAGCTGGTCTTCCCGGACCCCCGAGGCCCGGCCTCCAGCACACTTCTCCCCTAACATCAGACGAGCACCCCACCCCCAAAGCAGCCGCCCGCCGGGGGTGGTGGGGGTGGTGGTGGTGCAGGGGGGCTGAGCCGGGCAACGGAGACACAGTCCTTCAGGGACAAAGAGACTTTTCTCTTCCCAGGGTAGATCTCCTCCATCTCCCACGGCGGGCGGGGGGGAGATACAAAGGAAAACCCCCCAGGGAGAGAAATCCTAAACTTCAAACACGGCCGAGGCCCAGCCTGGGAGGCTGGGGACAGGGGCATCAGGGCGGCCTGACGCAGGCGGGCACAGGCCCAGACGAATGGGTCCTGAGGCTCTGATCTGTGCCACCTCCCCCGATGGCAGCAGCGGCCTGAGAGGGCACAGGCTGGGCCCTCCCACAAGTGTCTCATCTGCCTAATTGCTTCTTTATTGTCTCACAATCACGCTCTGGCTCTATGCTGCCCTGAAATATTTCCTTCTCCTATTCATCCCAACAGCAATTAGAAAAAGAGCATCAGAGAAGGGGGTGGATCTTAAAACGCAGTGTGGAGTGGCCAGGCGGCGGGGCGCCGGGTGGGGAGGGTCGGGGAACACAGGCCGGACTCGGCCCCAGCCCCACGCCTGGCCCCCCGTGAAATTTCAAATTAGGCTACAAACACACCAGACAGTGTCGGCACAGGGCAGCCACCGCTAGGCAGCCGGCTTGGGGAAATGGGGAATTACCTTGGGGTTCTCCAGGATTCCAGCCTCGTAGCTGTAGGGGAGAAGAAAGATGGGGGTCAGTGGAGGGGGGCAGAGGGACACAGCCTTGACACCCCTACCCCCAACGTAAGTCCGGTCTGTCCTTTTATCTCTGCCAAAGCAACCGCTACCAAGCCCGCCTGGAACTTTCTGGGCCACCGCAGTTGGCCGTGGGAGCTGCAGGCTACAAGCGAGGGCCTGGGACACTTCCCTCAGTCTTCAGGGCGCCAGATCCAGGGGGCCTTCTCAGAGGGCTGTTCCCAGATGCTGTTCCCTCTGCTTTCGATGCCCTTCCCGGAGCCCCGGCCGGTCCCTCCTCATCCTTAAGGTTCTAACCTCAAATGCCACTTGCTCAGAGAAGCCCTCCCTGACACCCCAGCAGAGGCCAGGTGCCCTTTATCTACGGCTGGCACTCAGCAGAGCTGCAGCGAGAGCTGGGAATGAGCTGGCCTGTCCTCCTCGAGGCCCCCGGGCTCCGTAAGGGCAGGGACCACATGTCGTGTGGGCCACGACTACATCCCGGCCCGACGCAGACAGGCGCCCACTGACGCTAAGCAGAGCAGTGGACAGGTGGGCGACGTCTTACCTGATGTGCATCAGATTCTCGTCCATGCTCCACGGGTTCTTGGGGGTGACTGGGACGGGAATTCCATGTCGCTGCAGGTAAGAGGCAACACCGCGTTGGCGTGAGGCAGCTTGAAGTAGACACAAGGGTCAGGCCCAGCTGCCTTGGTTTTCTTTCAAGGTCAGAGACATCCCCAACCTCTGGCTCCCACGCAGGCAAGGCCCTGGACGCACCCCTGGTTTCCTTCCCCTCCCCCAGGCTGCTCAGGGAGGGAGTGAGGGCCCATTTCCAGACATGCCCAGGCAGAAACTATAAGACCCTGTGTCTGAGATGCTGTGGAGTGGCTGCTGGCCTTGGAGGTTTCTTCCAGAAGATTCTGAGTCTATACTTCAAGTGCCCCCCGAAGCACTTAAGAGTGTGCCAGGCAGTGTGCCGAGGGTCTCCCAGCACCACCGGCTGAGCCCCACCGTGGCCCTATGAGCCGGGAGCTGGAATGGACCCAACTTCCAATGTGGATCTCATCTGCACCCAGAGGTGCTTAACAGTCACCCAAGGAAGCGAGAGGCGCCCACGAGAGCTGCTCGCTCAGGACACTTGTTTACGGGGCATGGCCAGGTGCTTCCCGGGGCCGCTTCTCCCCACTGCCCAGCAGTCACCACACACATCACTCTGCAGCCCTGAACAGGAAGACCCCCCTCCTCCCTGTTGGTTCTGATTATGTTTTGCTTCCCAGGTGATCCGTGCCTTGGTCCAAGGAGAAAAGTTATCCCTCCGGAGACCCTGGGCCTGAAAGGCTGTAGGTGACACTTGGAAGGTCTTTCGGGTTAAAGATGCGGCTGGCTTCCTGAGCTGCCCCGTGCTGCCCTGGCTGACACCTGGTTGGACCCAGCACGTGCATTACATCTTGCTTTCCTCTCCTGGGCTTACCGGACACAAAAGCGGAGTGGCCCAGCCGGGCCCCCTTTAAGTCAGCGAGATCGTCCGCTCCGCCTCCCAGGCCCCCTTTCAGCACCTCGCCCCCTGGGTGGGTCCCCCAACCTGGCCAGCTCAGGGTCCCACAGCCTCCACCAGCATCGCCCCGTCTCCCTTAATGGGGCTCTGCCCAGGCTCAGCTCACGCCCACAACTAAGATTCTAGAGGCTTCCTCCAGGGAGCCGCCGTTTCCGTCATCAGAACCTTAAAATTTCAAAATGAATTAGGTTATCCCCTCTTGATTTTTGTCAAGCTTTACCCAGAGGCTCCTTTTAAAAGAAACAGCCCACACCCACCCTAAAATCTGCGTACTCTTCAATGCAAACCACGTGGGCAAGTGGAGCACCTCACTTAGAGGCCGATCAACGTCAGAGGCTCCTTGTGCCCCACGAAGCTGCCCAGGGTCAAATCCACACGCTCGCCCTGTGCCGTCTCCAGGTAGAGTGGCCAGGTGTGGGGACCAGGACCCTGTGCCAGATGGGCTGAAATCCCCTCAGAGAGGACTCCCCGGGCTGGGGGCTGAGAAAACCAGCAGGCGGGTTCCCTGGAGCCTTTCTTCTGGGGGGTGGTTTGGAAACACTCTTGCCTTTCCTCTTTCCCACTGGGGCTCCATCCGAGCGAACGGGAGGTAAGGGGCGGAGGAGGGAGGAACAGGATGGGCAGCCCTTCCTCAGCAGTGAGATATATACAAATGCCAGACATAGTCCCTCAACCAAAGAGATTTGTTTCCCCTCCCCTCTCCATCCTGAGCTCCCCGCCAACACACAACACACTGAAAATTCTGGATGCAGTTGAGGACAGAAAACAAAACCATCTTCAGCATGTACACAGGAGACTGCCCTGCTTTCCAGCCCCCGACCTTGCACACTGGCTCTAAAAGAATTATGGTGACAGTGATAGGGATGGGGTGATTCTAAGTGTTTTTCCCTTGGACGACGGTTTTGCGGGGAGGTGGAAAGCGATGCTAATGCTTGTTTCCGATGAGTCTCCTAACAGCACCTTGTGGCCTTGACGACTTAGGAATCCTGAAAGCAGGGCTTTTCAAAGCCCCATTGATTTCCGTCTCAGCTGAAGCAGCTGCCTGGCTCTGAATTTTGGACAGAGTCTGCTTGCTGCTCTGTCATTCTGGTCACTCCCCGGGTGCAGGGACACTGCCTCCGTCCTGGAATGTGGTCAGATTGCCGAGAGCTCAATTCTGATCCCAGCCTCCGAGGGAGGGTCGGTGGCCGGAGACACGGACTCATCTCTCCGGGGCAAACTTTCCTGTTTAAAAGCTTATTTGAGACAGTAGCTGGGCCAAGGGGCTTCTCCCCAAAATCTGGGAAGGAGGGACAACAATACCGCCGAAATTCATCTTTTCTGGAAAAACCAGGGGCCGCTTTTGTCTGGGAGCTACGGAAGTGAAGGGCAGCGTGTGGGTCAGGCCTCTCTCGAACCAGAACTGCAGGCGTAAGAATGTAGACGGGCGGGGGTCTCCATTCATTGCTCTTAAAGATAAAACGTGCTTCGTGTTCTGTATCAAGGAGACCAAGGAGGGGAAAAAAGCCTGTAACCTTGTTCTCTTAATAGCTCTGCTATTTGAAAATTTGTTTGGCAACATATGGACTTGCTCTTGTAAACTCCCCTTTTAATAATAAAACAACAGATGGTAGAGGAGATCTTTCCTCCGAGCTCTCCAGGTCTTAATGGGATGCTGGCGGTAGGGGCAGGGCTGCGTCCCCGCCGCGTCCCCTACCACGCGGCCCCTTGGCCGCGGCAGGAGCTCACAGCCAGCCCTGGTGACTGCTGTTTAAAACCCCGAGCAATTTTCTGGTGTGCGCACGGGGTTGCTTTCCCCTGTCTGACTGATTGAGGCTGTTTGTCAGGGGCTGCCATTGAGTCGCTAAAAAGAAAGGTACCCTGGGGAGTGGCTACGGATCCTGATGCAAAACTTCTAACATGGTTTACTGCAACTTGTACTTCAAAAGCGCTGGCGCGACAGAAGTCTTTGTCCGCCTCTGCCCCTCGGAGCGCCTACCTGTCCCTGGGAAAGCACTGGGGACAATTAGGTAACGGAGGGGCACACAACAGCCGGGCCCACACCCCCCATCCGCCCATCCCCTGAGCGACACACACCGCAGAGGTGGCAGTTGGAACAGGAAGCAGAGGGGGCCGTCGCCCTCCTGCTCGGCGGACTGGGGGCTCCCTTGGGAGATGCCCCTGGCAGTGACCACGCCTCAGCGGAGCCGGCCCAGGGAACAGGTGTAACGGGGCGGAGGGTAGCAGCCAGGGCAGAGGCTCAGTCTCCAGGCGTGGGTATCAGTCCCAGCCCCGTGCCTCTGGCCCAGACAACCCCCTTGGGGGGCTGTGCCTGGAGGGCACTGGGCCAGGGCCGGGGTGATGGTGGGGTCTGGCCATACCTTCGCGTACTCCATCAGATCGTTGCGGCCCTGGAACCGGTTGTAGAACTCGGGCATCCTCCAAGGAGCGATGACCTGGATGTGGGGCAAGGAGTCAGGCCCGGGCAGCCTCTCCTGGCTTTAAGCTGCAGAGCTGGCCGCTCTGGTAAGGGGCCTGAGGCTCCACTGGGCACCTGGGTGGGGGCTCTGTGTAGCCCACGGGGTGTGGGCAGGGGAATGACACGGCCTGCCGTCCTAGAGGGTGGCTTTGGAGAGGCCCGAGCTCTGTGGCAGAATGGCCGTGCGTCCCCAGGCGGGTCCCTGCCCCTCTGGGCTTCAGTCTCTCCAACTGAGACTATGAACTAGGTAGGCCTCAAGTTTCCTAATGGCACCCCTGTCCAGAGGGCCAGGGCCCCGCACCCCTGGTGACTAAGGAGGGGTTCACGTTGCTGCAGCTACACCGCCTGGCCCTGCTGCGGGGCAGTGAGGCCCATGCGACCTGCAACGGCCCCTGGCCCACCCCTCTTACTCCCCTCCCTTCCCCCTCCCCCGGGGCTGCTCTGGCTGGGGAAAGGAGGGGAGCTGGACCGAATGCATCCCACCAGCCTGGGGGGTCGGGGACAAGTCCCCAGCAAACGCTCCCGCTCAGCCGTGGAGCCAGCCAGGCCCCCGCCTCTGCCGACAGCAGCCTAATGGGGGTGGGGGTGTCATCTAGACGGACAAGCCGGTGTGATTCCCGGGCTGGGAAGCTGATGAGAGTGGCGTGAGTGGGGTCCCCCAGGCCTGGAATGAGCAACGCCTGGGCGCGGAGCTCCCTCTGGCCTCATCCTAGCTCCCGGAGACCAGCCCGGGGCCCTGTCCCCAGCCCCATCCCACCAATGGCCTTGGCCTCTGCAGACAAAGACCCAGAAACCAGACACCCTGGCCCCCCAAGCTGTTGGGGGAACAGAGAATGGGGGTCGGGGAAGGGCCTCATGCCCACCCGCCTACAGCATCAACAGGCAGCTACCTTCCGGGGGGCTTCTCTGCCGCCTGGTGTTTGGGGTCAAAACAGATCATTAGAGTTCATTACCGCTCACCTCCAGGCCACTCTCACCCCCCAAGCAGCTGCTGGCTGGTTAAAGGGACAGAGAAAGAGGTTCCACTTAAAAGAAAAAAAATGAAACCCCTGAGGGACCCTTGTGGGCTTGGGAGGGGCCCGTTTTCTGTAGCTTTCGCCCGAAGTGGGCTCAAAGGAGCTGGACCCACGCCTGCCTGTGCCGTCCAAGATGGTACCCGGGCGCCACGTGTGACCACCACGGCCCGAATCGTGGCCGGTCCCAGCTAAGTGCAGAGCACACAGTGGGTCTCAAAGGGTTAGTACCAAAAGAATGTAAAACATCTCAGTAATTTTTTTTACCTCGATAACATGCTGAACGGTACCACTTGGGATACACAGGGTTCAATAAACCATAGTAAAATGATGTCACCTGTTGCTTTTTATCTTGATTTTTTTCTTTTTTTTTACGTGGCCACTAGAAAAACCGCGGTCACCCTTGGGCCTTGTGTTTGTGGCATTTAGTGTGTTTCCATGGCTCGGCCTCGCGCCCTGGATGCCCAGGGGCCTGATCCTACTGACTCCCATCCCAGGAGAGAATCCAAGACCCCGGGGGTCACGGCTCAGGCAGCCGGGACAGGGAGGGCCTTAGCTGGGTGGCCCCCACTGGGGCTGAGAGGGCTGTGATCAGCCCAGATATTGGCCAACCGTGTCTCAGAATGGTTCCAATCTGCACCCGGGAAGCCAGACCCGGCTTTGCGAGGACCCTGGCGGACGGGCAGCCTCATCTTTCCCTCCAGTGCCTGACCCGCCCAGGCACCTGGGCAGTGTCTCGGGAAGGACAAATGGTCAGGGACAGAGTGTTGTCACCCTGCAGTTGGCGTGAGTGAAGGGAGCTCTCCATGGGAAAGAAGGGCGCCACCCACCACAAGGTCCCTGTCTGGAGAACCTCCCAGAACTCCATGCTCCACAGCCCCAGGGGCCTCAGCCCCCAGCGCCCACCCTCTAGTGGGAGGAGCAACATCTTACCTTAATCTCGGGGGCCAGTGAGTAGCAGGTGAGCTCAAACCGGATCTGGTCGTTCCCCTGAAACGTGGAACGGGACGGTCAGGAGCCACAGAACAGGGACCAGTTGCGGGGGGCGGGGCCGGGGGCGGGGGCAATGCCGCATGACCTTCAGCGATGCACCGAGAGCCACTCAGGGCGGACCCCCTGGGTGGCTCCCTTCTCCGCATGTGCTCACCTCCAACCTCACTATCTTCTGAGGTGGGTCCTACGAGCCTGTTTGAAAGATGAAGACTGGGCGTTCCTGGAGAGGGCTTTCTGCTCTGGACTTGAACCAGGGCTCCCCAAGTACAGAGCTGAGCTGTGCGGGCACTCAAGTGTGCAGGACGTGTGTCTATGTGTCCGCAAGATGCCCACGTGCCCCTTGTGTGCTGAGCTGTGATGGTCGTGACCTTGTGTGCACTGGTGTGTGAGGGGGCGTGCACACGGGTCATCACGTGTGTCTGCACTTCAGGGGGTGCACACACATGCAGGGCTGGAGGCCTGTCCCCGCCGAGACTCCAGGCAGCCCCCGAGCTGCCCACACGTCAGCCTCTTCCCGAGGGCCTCCCACCTGCCTGGCCCCGCCTGCCCCACTCCCACGGTTCCACGGTGCTTTGTCCAGAAAACCGGGAGTCCTGTCTCCTCTGGGAGCCTCAGTTTCCCTGTCTACACAGTGGCTGGCTGGGGTAGGGGTAGATCCAGGTGACCACCAAGGGCTCCTCTGCACAGAGAGGGAAACAGGCCCAGAGGTGGAAGGGACAAGTCCAAGGGCACAGAGCCAAGCCCGGGCACTGGGCCCCCACGGCCCCCACCAGCCTTGGGCAGGCGGCCCTGCCTCCCTGTGCCCGCGTCCTGTCCTCAGAGACAATGGCTGCCAGCCGCCCGCCCGCTTCCCATCAGCTCGGCAGCCTGGAGGGAGGCTTAAGCGCTGCGGAAATATCAGAGGGACCTCTCGCCTACTGTGAAAACTGCACGGGCGCAGCGAGGCAGCGGCGGGAATAACATGTTATTTTCCAGAGCCTTGTCAGGCGACGCGGAAATACAGGTTTCAGCTCCTCTGCTCGGAGCCAGGGGCTAAGGGGCCAAGGCCGCTCCTCTCTTGGTATCTCCCGGGGCCACAGGCTGTGCGGGACCAGCCACCCCACTCACCCTCCATCCCATCCCTTCAGTGAGCGCCTACCATGCCCTGGCTGCCACACGGGAGAGCCACCTGGCACCAGCGGGATTTTTAACCCTGTTTTACAGATGAGGCAATTCAGCCTCAGAGAGGTGGAGTCACTTGCCCAGGGACACACAGCCAGCAGGCACCACTCCCATCCTAATAGCTCACAGTCAGGTAACGGGTCTGAGCTCCACGCATAACTCATTGAACCCTTACGGCAGCCCCTGAGGTGGGTTCTATTATTATCCCCATCTCACGGATGGGGAAACCGAGGCACAGGCTGTAAGACTTGCCCGAGGGCCAGTGACCAGCACAGTTCCTGGAGCAATGGTGTCTACAATACAAAGCAGACTTATTTTAGATTCGTAAAGCATATGGTCCAGTGTTGCATATCCTGGTGATTTTTTTTCTCCAGGGCTTCAAGTTTCCTCTAGCACAATGGCAGCCTGTGCCTCCTTGGACGGGCATGCCGGGCTGGGGTCTGCCCATCAGGATCGCCATGGGGACACCCATCTGTTCCCGAGCCAGAGACCCTCGCAGAAGCCAAACAGGCTCCCCAGGTTCAAACTCTGTCCCAGACAAGAGTCGAGGCCTGTCCACTCCTTCCCTCCCTGACCCCAGGAGCCCCAGCCCCAGGGTGGCCCTGGCAGGTTCCCCGGGGGCCGGGGAGGAGGTGCAGCAGGTCCCACGTGCTGATATACACGTGTGAGTGCGGGTGCCGCGCCCTCGGGGACTGCACGGGGCTCCCATCTGCTCCTGGCCTCACCATACAGATGGCGTCATTTCCAAACCCCTGCCGCCACACCCCTTCCCGAGCCTCAGCCTCCTATTTCCAGGCCCGTCTTCCAAAACTGGGGGGAGGAAGGGGGCCCTCGAAGGGCCATCCCAGCTTCTGGGCAGCTCTCTGGTGGGGAGGATGCAGGGTCCCCGAGGGGTGTGAAGGGGTGGACCCCCGCTCTCTCTGCACCAGGTGCCGCCTGGGCTGGGCCCTGGGTGAGAAGCTGCCTCTGGCCTCCAGGCCTTTGCACAAGCTGCTCCTGCGGCCTGGGATGCCCTTCCTCCGGTCTCAGCATCACCGTCACCCCCTGCTGGCTCAGGGCTCCCAAGTCCCCTGTATGGGTGTCCCAGTGTGTGGAGGACAGCCAGGGATGGGTAGGTATTCAGTGGGGCGTTCAGTGAGCCAATGCATGAAGGCGACATCGGCGGGGCTGGAACAAGGGCCCGGAGGCCCTGGGTCTCTCTATCGCCCGACTCGGGAGCCAGAAGCTGGGAGAGGCCGGGGGCTCAGGACGGTCCCTGCTAGAATCTCCCCATCTGGGGAAGCCCCCCTGCAGTCTGCTTACACCCAGCTCTTTCTCTTCACTGCGAACCCCTTGCAGAAAGTTTGGCCGAGTGTCCTACCCAGATCTGCCTCTGGGTGCCAGCCTCCTGCAGGCCACACTCACTCACTCTGGACACCCATCTCCTGACATGTAAAGTCACTGATGCGCCCCCCCAGCCCCTCCCCCCGAGCCAAGCAGACCACCGGTCCCTGCAGGTAGCTGGCCCCTCCCTCCCTCCCCCCCCCCCCGCCTCAAGCCTGGCATCCCTCCGGACCCCAGTCCAGGCCCTCTAGTTTCTCCTCACTCACACCCGCCTCTTCTAGGAAACTGTCTGCAGAGGCTGTTGGGGGCTTCCCCAGGTCCTATTAAATACGGGGAAACTGAGGCACAGGACTACGCCTTGCCCATCGACCCACAGAAGAGATGGGAGATTTCGGGGTGGGGGGCACCGGGCCCCACCATCCCCTGTGGCCTTCCCGCTGCTGGTCTTGGAGGCCCCCCAATGCTGTTTCAAGTCGGAGTGTCCCTCTTGCGGACACTGAGCATGAACTGCAGGGACGTCCCCGAATCTCAAGAGGCTACGGAACTGCCGCGGAGGGTGTTCTTCTCAGAACCGAAGCCCCACAGAACCAGAGTGGGAAACGGGACCCTGGGTGGCCAGGGCCTCCTCCAGCCGCTTCCCTGCAGGGTCAGCCTCGGGAGGCCTCAAACCCAAACCTCTGGTGCCCTCTTGTGGCCAAACGGAGCAGCGCACACAGCCGCTGGCAGCTATTCCCAGCTGCATGTGAGCTAGTCTAGTGCGAGGTGGGGGGGGGGGTTGGGGGGGGCGGCGGTCTCTCCCTGGACCCCAAGAGCCTCCCAGGCCAGGGGCAGACCCACCACACACACATTCACTCCACTAGCCCTGAAAGCCACCCTTCCTCTGACGGTACTTCTGGGGGGAACTTCTCCAGGCAGGAGCCCTTCCATAATCCTCACTTCCTGGCCTCAGCTTGAATACCTCCTGGAACAGGGAGCTCACTGTCTGGCTGATTTCAGCACAGACAGGTGAGATGTCTCAGAGGTTCATTCTGCACTGATGCTTGTTCTCAAAGCCCCAGCACAGGTCTGATGATGGTGCGAGCAGAGCACTTCCCTCTCTGAGTGTTTACGATGTACCAGGTCTCTGCTGAGCTCTTTTTTGGCACGACCCTACTTCCTACTCACAGCTCCCAACTGCCCCATGAGCGGGTTCTATTTTATCCCCATTTTATAGATAAGGAAACTGAGACTCATGGGGTGAAGTCACACAGTGTGAAAGCAGGGGAGCCAGGATCTGAACCCAGCTGTACTGGCCCCAAAGTCCCAAGTCCTGAACCTCTGGGTTCCTCTGTACTCTCTCCTACCGCCGGAGCGGAAGGCGGTATGCAGGTCTCTGCCCAAACGGCCCGGTCCACCCACTGCTCCGCCTATGATTCCCACCACCCCGCTCAAAATGTGCTCACGACTAGGGTGTTAGTGAAAACTAGGGCCACGCTCACCAGTCTGCTCCTTTTACAGGAGCCCATAGTTTCCGTCCAGAACAATCCCCTACATACCATGGGGGGATGGGGAGGGCCACTGGCCACCCCTGTCCAACCTGGGGGTTTGAAGCCAAACCCCGCAGCGTGGCCCCGGCCCAGCCCTGGCCCTGCTGCTTCCCCCAAGGCTACAGCTCCCACCACGTGTTCAGGACCCTCGTCTCCAGGCTTTTCCTCAGGCTGTTCCCTCCGCCTGGCACTCTCTTCCTGTACCCATTCCTCCTCCCTCAGGGCCGTGCTCTGCACGACAGCCTTCCCTCGGCCTCTGCCTGCTGCCCCCTCGGCTCCCCTTGGCTCCCCTGGCACTGGCCCTACTGCCACCCTCTCCTGCATCCATTCTCTCCCTCGCTAGGACACAGGTCCCCTGAGGGCAGGAAAAAGGGCCCGCGAAGTTCAACACTGTTCCGGTGTCCAGCACGCACTCAGCGCTGTACAGACGCCAGTACAAGCTGGTTGACCGAGCGCCAAGCAAAGGAGTGAGCTTCCAAAGACACCACTACCGCCTGGCGGGGCGACTGTTTGCAAGGCCACCCCCAAATCACACCTCCTCCGTCACAGTCTGAGCCGTGAGCGTCCCTACATCACACTGAGCCAGGGCCTGCTCCCCCACTCCCGACTGCCTCCACCAGCCTTGCGGGGGGCGGGCCTGGGTCAGGTCAGGACATGCGTGCTGAGAGGTAGGCCCCCTGCCCCCCAACCTGGAGCAAGCTGTTGGCGGCGTGTCCGCTAACTGCGAGCTCATGACTCCAGAGTAACACTGCCTACAGTCACCTACATCGTTAGGAATCTTGTTTCTTGAGCCCTGCCACCTGCGGGACAGGGGCTGAGGGCTTTCCTGCCTTCTATTCCCAGGGTCGTCCTTCAGTCTGCACTCCTGCACACAAGGGCCAGAAGTAGCGGGTGTGTTATCTGTTGAACTGTGTCTCCCACAAAAGATAAGTGGAAGCTCTAACCGCCCCCCCCCCCAATACTTCAGAATGTGACCTTATTTGGAGATAGAGCCTTTACGGAAGTAATCAAGTTAAGATGAGGTCATTAGGGCAGGCCCTAATCCAGTATGACCGGTGTCCTGATAAAAAGGAGAAATTTGGACATACAACCAGACACGTGCTGAGGGCAGGCGATGTGAAGACGCCCCGAGGAGACGGCCGCGTGAAGATGTAGGCCTGGAGTGATGCACCCACAAGCCAAGGACACCTGAGCTACCCGAAGCCAGGGGAGAGCCCGGAAGCGGCCCTTCCCTAGCACCTTCGGGGGAGCATGGCAGCCAACACCTTGATTTTGGACTTCTGAAACCTCCAGAACCGTGAGAGGATCCGTTCCTGGTGTTGATGCTGCCCAGTCTGTGGTGCTGTTGCCCCGGGAAACTAAGACAAGGCCTCATCCCCATATTGCAAATGAAGAAGCTGAGGCTCAGGAAGGGCAAGGGCCTCGCCCAAGGCCACACAGCTGGGGTTCAAGCCCTTTGCTACCTCGTGGTCTCTGACCCTGCCCACTGCGTTAAACGGAGACTCCCACAGTGACCTTGGTCCCTGAACCTCAGCAGCAAATTTGCAAAACGGGGTGACACTGCTCAAACCACATGTGGAACAGGCACACGGGACTCACACACTCGGGGTACAGGGCAGAGCCGTCCCTAACTCGCTACTAAAAACATTCCTCTTATTCAGACTGGACGGGCCAGTCTGTCCTCTGCATACCTGACTGTGCTGGGGGAGAACCTACAACTGCTTGAGGACCGTCCATTGCCTGGCTGCCTGTGTGCCCCTCGCAGGCCCCCTGCCTCCTTCTCCGTCCCCAGCCGTCCATCCTGGTCTCACCTTTCCTGTGGCGCCGTGTGACACGTACTTGGCTCCCTCCTTCTGGGCGATCTCCACCTGTTTGCGGGCAATGCAGGGCCTGGCAAGAGAGGTACCCAGGAGGTAGCGGTCCTCATACAGCGCGCTGGACTGGATGGCGGGCCAGACGAACTCCTCCACAAACTCCTTGCTGACGTCCTCGATGAACACCTATGGGGAGAGGAGCCCATGAGAGCGAGCCTCGGCAGGGACGGGATGCATCAGAAAGCAGAGTCCCAGGGGCCTCGAGTGGCCTGCATCTAAGGCAGATGCTGTTAATGGATCCCCGGGCGAGCTGTACCTCCACTTTTCCTTCTGCATCTGTAGTAGACATCATAAATCAATCCAGCATACAGTGCGGATACTCTCCCTCCTGCACTCATGGCAGACATTACTAATCGATCCTGATATACCATCCAGGCGAAACTGGATGTGGTCCTTAAATCCCTCCCAACATAGCATTCTGGGCCTGAGATGAAACAAGATCTAAATCTAAGATCTAAATCTAGATGTAATCCACAAAAGCCAGGGATTATTTTGTCCCACGGGTGGCAGCTGGCAATATCTGGAGATATTTTTGGTTGTCATAACTGATGGGTTGTGGGGGTCATTCTGGCCTCTAGTGGGTAAAGGCCAGTGATGTTGCTAAACATCCTACAATGCACAGGACAGCCAGGCACATGTCAACAGTGTCGAGGTTGAGAAACCCTGATCTAGAGGAATTATTCTCAGAATGTAACCCCCCTAGAGTTCCCCAGACCCTTTCAGGGAGACTGAAAACATTTTTTGTGATACTCAGTTGATATTTGCCGTTTTCACTCTGTTGACATTCACATTGACTATGCAGAAGTGATGATGGGGGAAGGGGCTGGCACCTTAGCACAAATCAGGGCAGAGGCACCACACTCCTCAGACACGGTGCTCCTCACGCCTTGCTCTCACAGCGCAGATTTCTCTTAAGAGTGGTCTTGAAAATGCAGTAAACAATGATTGACTTTTGTTATATCTCGACTCGAGTACAAAATGTGACATGTACACGAAGCATCTCTGCTGCATTCAGATATGCTGAATAATTCAGTTGAGTTATTAGCTCAACTAGCCCCTTTTCTCATAGAACATCGTTCTTGAACAAAGGACCGACGGACAAAACAGGGTCAGTGCAGACTTGGGTTTTTGGCCAACATTTTCATAAGAATGAAGTGACCCTATCACTTCAAGGAAAACTGAATTTGTTGCCAAGCTTTCCAGTAAGAGTTAGAATTATGGAAAACTTGTATCTGACACCGTGAACTTGACAGCTTCCTAATACTTCTGATGTGAGTTTTACTGCGTTTTAGTGTGCTTTGCAGATATCGCGTTTCTTTTGCACTGTTAGCCTATGTGAGCAGGGACCACGCTGGCCACGTTCACCTTATGGGCCTGCTCACCACGTGATTAGATGCTCAATCAATGCACTGATTCTGTTGAATGGATGGAAGGATGGGTGGATGGACAGAGAGCTAGGAGGGATGGACAGGTAGATGGATGAGGGATGGATGAGTGAGTGGATGTGTGAATGGACAGCAAGATAAAAGAGGGATGGGCAGGTGGATGGATGGATGAGGAAAAGACAGATGGATGGGGAGGTGGGCTGGGGAGGTGACTGGGTAGAAGAGTGGCCGGGGGAGACCAGAAGATGATGCCCTTTGCACACCAAAAGCAGAAGGAATTGACCTTATACTCCTGGAAGCAAGAGGACCAGTTGGAAGGTGTGGGGGAGACAAGGAGCTTTGGGACAGGACCCCCCACAGCTGCCCCCACCAGGTCAAATCCCGTTTCCAGCCCCAAACCCTGCCTCCCGCGTGGTACCTTTCTAGCCCCAAGCTTCAGCGCCTTCTTCCGGGCTTCCTCAAAGTCTTCCTTCTGGCCTACGTTGGCCTGATGAGCAGAAGCAGAGAGGACCCATTAACCCAGGGGAAGAAAGAAGAGCTGAGAAGAATGTCCCCCCCAGCCCCTCCCCTACCCTGGGGTGAGCCGTGGGCAAGTGTGTTTCACACACAACAGCCCTCAGATGGCGGTGGTTTCGACGGGATCGCTGAGGTCAAAGTAGGAAGGAGAAAGGGCGCAAACCAGGGTCTGGAGAAGCTGTAACACTCTCCAGAGCTAATACTTGGTTGAAGGACGGACCGAGCCTGGCCCCGTGCACCCAGGCTGCTAGGTTGCAACATTTGCTGTCACTGCCTTGAAGGTCTAAGGCTTCCCTTGAACCCGTCTAACTCTTACCCCAATTCCCCCAAAGTCAGTACAAAGGTTGGAGAGTCAGCAGCTGCCCGACTCTCAGCTCACTTCCCCAGCCAAGTGCAGCAACGTGACTGTCCCAGGGCGCCTGAGCCGGCTCGAGGCTGAGGCCTGGGCTACGGGCACCCAGCTGTCCCCCTGCTGGAGCGCAGCCTCTGGTTCCGACATCCCCATCTAGACACGGGCATTTTTTTTTTTTTGCTGGCTGCACTCTGGCCTCCTGCCTAGACACTGGCCCTGGCTTCTGCTCAACAGACTCTGGAATCTTCCCAGAGTCCAGCTGCAGGTGCTTTTCTGAGGTCACTCAGCTTTTAAATCTGCCCGGGGGGGGGAGCCCGGGATCTGGACGGCCCACCGCTGCTGCTGAGGACAGGGTGCACACACCCCAGGCTCTCTGCATCCGCTCAAAGCCCTGGCTCTCTCTCAGCAGGCAACTGTGAGCCAGGCATTTCCCCTGCTCCACCTGAGGAACATGGGGTCAGCACTGTTACGGATGGTAGATTGACTTCAACTGCGAACAAACAGTTCTTGACAACAGCTGGACTTTTCCTGTCCAGAGTGCCACCCTCACTTCCTCTGCAAAGAGAACCTTCTCTCCTGGGACCTCTTTCCACAGGGATGGGTGAGAGCACATCACGTCACCTGCTCACTGTAGGGACACAGCCATACTGACGAATGCATGGTGGGCAGGGACTCAGGCCAGTCAATGGGAGTCCCCCCTGGCCCTTCTGTCAGAGCCTCTGCAGGAAGCTCTCCTTGCTCTGGGAAAACTTGGATATGATGATGTGGGCCTTGCCTGCCCCGTGGAGAGGCCAAAAATGAAGCCAAGCAGAGATGGAGGCAGATCTGGATGAGCACCTGGATCCAGCCTTGCCTGAAGCCATTATACCCCTGGCCTTCTCAGTTACATGAAGAACTGTATTATTTTGGTTTTCTTTTTTATTTTTGGTTTTGTTTGGCTTAAGCTGGGTTTCTAGAATTTGCACAGTCATATGGAGAAAGATTCAGAGGTTACGTCCAGGTTTCTCAGAAGTTGAGCTGGTTTAATTAGGGATGTCTGCTACGGACCCTGGATGGGGGATGGCATCATACATAACCTATGGCCCGTGACCTATTTGCTATCCCAGAATCAGATGATCTCCAAGGGCTCGTCTAGTTTAGCCAGTGTAGCCTCCTACACTCTTTGCTGAATTATTGAGGGCTTTGGGAAAGGGGAAGATTGTATGCCTTCTCGGGGCCTTCACCAGATCCAAGCCCTTGGTCCCTCTCCAGGCAGGCTGGCCCAGCAGCTCTGCCACGCTCACTCCTGTGCCCCCTGTCCAGTTACTCGCATGGAGGCTCGGCTCCTCCGTGATCTGGGGGGCATCTCAGACCTGGGGGACTTCCAAGGTGTTCACTCGACAGATGAAGAGAAAGAGGCAGTAAACGAGAAGCATTTTCCTACAGTTCAGGACAGGCTTAGAGAGGGGGAGCTGGGTTTGGATGAGTGACAATGGGCAGGTGGGCAAGCTGGATGGACAGCAGGGCCGACAGTAGAAAGACACACATGCCAGGCGCTCCCTCACCAGGTAGGCAATGACGTCATAGCCCTGCTCCTTCAGCCACACGAGGATGCAGGAGGTGTCCAGGCCCCCGCTGTAGGCCAGAACCACGGAGCCTTTGCCGGACATCTCGTCTGGAGGGAGGACACGAGGAAGAATGTGAGTGACCCAGAGCCAGCCCCGCCCCCTCCTCCTCTGCCAGCCCCTCCCGACAGCTCCCTTCTGGCCTGTCCCCCAGCCCCGACCTCGGCCTTGGGCAGTCTTATCCCCTGGACAGGCCGCTACCGTGAGGTGTGAAACAGGATGTTCGTCTGACATCAGGACCAGCTGAGGAGCTGCTCCTTCCTGCAGCCTCACGCCTTCCACCCCCGACACCCTCTCAGGGGACGCACACACACCACACTGGGGCCTGGCAGGTGGAGGCATGTCTTAGAGCCAGTTCCCCACCAGCTAGAGAAGACGACGGGGTCAAGGTCAAGACGCAAAGGGGTGCACAGCGTCAGGAGACTTGGGAGAGGCCGTGGCCCTGAGGCCCGGGCAGCCCACACATCTCTAGTCAGAACTGCTCCTTACTAGGCTGGGCCAGTGCGAGTGAGGCATGGCCCTGGGGGACTCGTATAGATCACCCTGCACCCGGACTATGACCGCATGAGGTAGGAGCTGTCATGCATGTCGGGGCAGCAGAGACTGGGGCTCAGAGAGGTCAGTGGCCAGCTCGAGGTCACAGAGCACGTGTCTGTGTCTGGCTCCAGAACCTGGGTTCTTCCCAGCGTGCAGGGCTGCCTCCCAGCTCTACAGGGAATAGGATGACCCCCTGGACCTCTCCCACCTGGGCCCCAGTGAACCTTCACACAATGGGACTTTAGGTTCTTTTTAAAAGAAAGTACCTCTGAGAGGGGAAACACGAGAGACCCCAAACACCTCAATGAACCCAGCTCCAAAATGATTAGTTGGGAGGAGCTCAGAGACCAACTTCCCCATGTGCAGAGGGGGAAACTGAGGCCCAGAGGAGGAAGGTAACCAGGACGTACAGATGGTAGATCTGTCCTTCTGCAGCAGGACAGATGTGCCCCACGCTATCCCTCCCTCTCTTCAGCTACACTGAACCTTCCAGAAAGCACCAGAGCCTCTCACTCCTTTTGCCTTTGCAGCCACTGTTCCTTCTACCCAGAAGGCTCTCCCTGAGCCCTAGGGCTGCATCAGGCCCTGCCTTCCCCCCACTCTCCACATGGCCCTGAGAGTAGGCGCTGTTATGTGCCCACTTTGCTGAAGAGGACCGAGGGTCAGAGAGGCGAGGTCACTTGCTTGAGGTCCTGTGGTCAGCAGGGGGCAGGGCCAGATTTGGATCCAGTCCATCTGTCTCCAGCCTCCATGGACATGGCCCCAGCATCCTGCATTACCTGGGTGTGTGCTTGTGTCTGGTGGGAGCATTTGCACTGGAGACCGACCAAAGTCAGGGTCCTTAATAGAATCTATTGGGAAAGGCTGTGGACATCACTGCACAGATCCATGTGGCCTCATCCAGAAGGGCCTCTCCCCAAGGATGCAGGCTCCTGTATACTGAAGGCTTCTCGTGTGCCTGGAGGCTTAGCGGCAAAGTGGTCACCCAGCCCTTTGCAGTAGAACCCAGCCCAGCCGAGGGACAAGAACACATCCTATGTGCTGTCCCCGGCATCTCACCAGGCCACCTTCCAGCCAGTCCCAGAGCTCACATGTTTCTACTGCCTTTTGGACTTGGAAGGGGAAACACTTCATGGAACAGTGAGGTTGGGGGCAGTTCTGATGGATGGGTGTCCACAATTCCCCCCTTCAGTGGGCATTCAGCCACCTGCCAGGCTGTCCCAGGCCAGCTGGGGCCTGCAGACATGCCCACGGCAACCGCAGCCAGGCAACAGGCCACCCAGGATGGAGGGGAGGAGGTGGGAGGGAGGCAGGAAGGACTTATGGCAGGAAGTGGCTGGGGCTGAAGGTGCGGGTTGCGGGCTTCCAGAATCTGTCTTGATGGCTCAGCGAACCACCCTGCAAATGCAGGCAGCTGGGTGACACCAGAGGCCATGAACCCAGCCTACCCAGCCCCTGGACTCCCCTTTGGGCAGCCTCGCTGAGTGGGGAGACTCAGGAGCCCCAGAGCCCCGTCCAGCGCCCTGCTGCAGCGTGCGTGCTCCCAGCCCTGTGTTCGTGTGCGAAGGGGCTGGTGGTGTGGTCGGGTGGGGGGTGTAATGTTGCGTATTTGTGAAGCTCTATTGAGATATAATTGACATGCAATCAACTGCATATATCAAAGCGTACAATTTAATGAGTTTGGGCACGTATCTACAGCCAGGAAGTCATCACCACAGTCAAGATCATGAAGGTGTCCATTATAAGCTGAGTCCTCCATTTGTGTTACCCCCGGTTTAGAGACAGGGAAACTGAGGCTCAGGTTACGGAACTTGCTCAAGGCCTTGCTTGGCTGGTGAGTGGTAGAGCCCGGATTCACACCCAGATCAGCTAGACTCGTAAGTACAAGGCTTCCCCTCTCTGGGAGGTGCAAGGAAGGGGATCCCTGGACAAGGTGTGGTCTGGGAAGCCACAGGTGGCTCAGACACCCTGGAGTGACAGGGAGAGATGATGTGGGCCCGAGAGTCACCCCTGCTGTGCCACCTCCCAAAGGCCCTGGGGCCAGAGGATGGGCACCGGGCGGGGGAGGGGCAGCTCCATGGAACAGACCTCCTGGGCCTGTCCTGTTCTGCCTCAGCGATGCCCCTGTGCCCTGTGCCTGATGGCCCATCACAGCACAGTCACAGTGTATTCTCACTGCCCCCGCTGCCCACTGTGAGCTCTGTGTGGACAGGGACCACCTCTCAGCGCCTGGCACATGGCAGGCACTCAGAGAAAGGCTGCTGATTCTGCGGCCTGGAGGTCAATTCCTCACCTATAAAAAGAGAGGGTTAGGGCTTCCCTGGTGGCGCAGTGGTTGAGAGTCCGCCTGCCGATTCAGGGGACGCGGGTTCGTGCCCCGGTCCGGGAAGATCCCACATGCCGCGGAGCGGCTGGGCCCGTGAGCCACAGCCGCTGAGCCTGCGCGTCCGGAGCCTGTGCTCCGCAGTGGGAGAGGCCACAACAGTGAGAGGCCCGCGTACCACAATAAAAAAAAAAAAAAAAAAAGAGAGGGTTACAATCCCCTCCAAGTCTGGAATTCCATGCACGTTCTCATCCGGAAACTTGTGAGCCCCTCCTGCCTGCCAGGCCACATGCATGCACGGCTAGAGGGCCTCAGCCTCTGGGCCTGAGACACGTGATGGATTGGGTGCACCCAGGAGTGTGTGCCTGAGTGCAGGGGTGTGTGTGTGCGTGCGTGCGCATGCATACGTGTGCCTGCATTTCTTGGGGAGAATGTGCCTGAGACTGCATGCATGCACCTGTGTGTGGCGTTTGAGTCTACGTGTGCACGTCCAGAGATTAGCTGGGCAGGTGGGCAGAGACAATGATATAATCTGACACTGACATTGCTCCACCTTTCCTGGCGAAGCTCCCGCCTCCCTCAGTCAGTGAGGTCCCTGCCAGTGAGGTCCCGGCAGACTTCGTGGGGCAGAAACTAAAGGAAGCTGAGGCCTCAATTTGGGGGACGGAGAGTGGGAGAGACGAGGGGCAGAGCACAGTGGCTGGGTCCTCCAGACCTGGGTTCAAGCAGCTTCAGCTGCTCACCTGCAAAACGGGATCAAGAACAGCCCATCCCTCCACAGGCGACCGTGGATTCCGTGAGATTCCAGGAGGAGCCCAGAGCTGGGTACCACACCTGTGCCCACCAAGCTCTCCTTACCACTGGGTCCTGGCTGACCTTGGGCAAGCCCCTCACTCTCTAGGCATCAATATCACCACCTGCTCAACAACCTGCAAGCCTGAAAGCCCTTCTGGTTCTGACACCCCAGGACACCGGGCTTCCTGCCTGAGGACTCGGCCTCCCCCAGCCCAGGGGGGCTGGACTCCTGGGGCTCTGGGGCTCCTGAGTCTCGGCCTCCCGCGGCCCCAGCTTTGCCGCCACCCCACCCTCCACGAAGGGCGCAGGGCAGGTGCCCCAGCTCCCAGGCACATGACCACTGCCAAGAACATTCATGCCCCCAGCTCCCGGGGCCAGCCCAGACATCCTGCTCCAGAAGAGGGACACCTGGGAAGGGAAGAAGAGAGCCTCATGCCAAGATGCCTGCCAGCCTGGCCTTAGTTGGCAAGGCAGCGGGCATTCTCCAGTGCCCCCGCCAGCTCCCAGTGAATGTGCCAGGCCAGCCTGGGCAGTTGCTCGGCACTAAGAAAATTCATGCGGCTCTAAAACGTCAAAGCTAGAAGGATGACTAGAGCAGTTACTATGTGTAGTGCCACACGTGCATCATTTCAAGGCGGGGACTGTTATTACCACCTATTTACAGATGATGAACCCGAGGCTCAGAAAAATTAGTGACTTGCCCAGGTCTCAAGCTAGCGGATGGCAGTGCTGGGATAGAAACCCAGGCTGACTGCAGACCACCTGCTCTTTACTGCTCTCTGCCCTACACTCTCTGGTCTCTAGGAGACCACAGACTGTCTCCCCCTCCCGTTACTTGTCTGCCAGAAGACAAAATCCTCAACGCACCATCACCAGTCAGTATTCTATTTCTCTGTGCTGCGGCAACACGAATGTTCCCCTGGAACCCCTCCGCTCCCATTCTAACTCAGTCGAGCTGAGTTCATTATAGTTTCTAAAAAGCCTAGCTCCACCAAGGCCATAGAATTCTCCCTGACTTAGGGGTTTGCTCATTTTAGGACTGCAACTCTCATCCTCTTGCTGCCCTCATTCGTGTCTGATAGAGCTAGGGGGCAATTCCACACTTTGACCAGGAGGTCAAAGTGTCAGGATTCAGCCTGAACATTTGCCTGACACACTCAGCTCATTTCATTTGCATACTTGGTGAGACACAGAGGAAGGATTTCTGTGTCTGATGAGAAAGCTGAGGGCAGTAGGGGTGCTCTAGGCTACATACTGAGCTGGCTCTCAGCTGCAAGTTCCTGGGGCCTGAGATTCAAATCAGGAATGCCAGGCTGTCTTCGGGACACCAGCGCTCCAGCGAACCTCCTCTGCCCACGGTGCCGGGGGTCCTTTGGGAGTGCCCTGCCTTAGGAAGATTGGGTCTCCGGTTTCGACGAGAATGTCCTGAGGTAGGAGGAGGTAGGAAGACTAAGTGGACCTCACCAGGCCCCAGTGACAGGCACTTAAACCCTTTTCAGAGCATTTGGTTATGGAAGAAAGCATGAGTTCATTCATCTGTTTACTATATTGAAATGCCTACGGGTGCCTGGCCTACCCCAAGTCTGCGGAGGGCGTCTGTCCCACAGGAAGGAGCGAAGCCCTGGTAGATCAACTTTGCCCAAAGTGTTTCAGCAGAAATCAGAGCCGTAGACCTTGAATTCCAGAGGTTATCTCTCTCGGCACGGATGCCCACAGGCAAGGCGCTCGCTTCAGAGGCTGTGCGCTCAGCTTTTGGATGAAGGCATCTGGTTGTCTTGGCTTTTGCCTCCCAGGACCCACAGGACGAGGGCGAGATGGGGCATGGGAAAGTGCTTGCCCAGCCGGTGAGTCTGGGCCTGGCCCCCCCGCAAGTCAGGCTCCTGGGGCCCTGGGCCAGGGAAACGGTTACCATCAGAGCCAACTGACCACACATGCCCAGGGGAGGCAGGCAGCTGACGGGGGCACCTGTGGGTACTCAGGGGGGTTCAGACTATGCTGAGTGGGGGCCTCCCTCCACCGCATCCTGTGCCTGGCCTGGGATCTAGGCGCTCAGCCGGAAGCATTCACCACTCATTCACCAGCGCTCAGCAGAGCCAGAATTACTTCTCAGCGTAACGCACAGGTGGCTCCACCGGGACGGGACCCCCTGCCCTGGCTCTGAGACGGGGATGGGCGGGGGGAGGGAGTGTGGAACGGAGACTCCTCCAGTCCCTATCCAGTTCCCATGTCCTTTGTGGCTGTTTCTGCCTCTGCTGTCTCCCTCCCCCACCAGAACCTAAGACAGGAGGGCAGGGACCCTGTCTCCTGTTCTGAACGCCCAGCGCGGTAGCACCCGGTGAGTCACTCCCCAGACACAGGGAGTGAACGGACCCAGGCACCCTTCTCAACAGTATACATCCCCTTACTGTTTCCTGAGCCCTGAGCCTGTGCCAGCCATGACGAATGGAGAAACTGAGGCTTAGGACTCTGGGAGGCTGACCCGAAGGCTCACCCAGTTGTGGAGTTGTGCCTGCCTTCTGGGCTGGGGTCTGCGGGCCTCCAGAACCTGCCTTCTTCTGTCACCAGCTTGGGTGTGGCGGGGAGGGATCAAAGCCCAGGGCCGATTTGATCCATCCCTGGGGAAAGGACAGGTTTGCTCCTGCCCGGGATGTGCAGCCAGACGGCGCTGCTCTCGGGAGGAGACGCCCCACTTTGCAGAGAGGAGCACTGAGGCGGCCAGGTCACGGGGCCTCCTCGGGAAGAGCCCTGGCAGGATGGGAAAGGAGCTTCCTGCATTTCACAGAGACTCTCCTTCCCCGGAGGGCGAGGCCGTCCCAGGGGCCAAAGGCAACAGGCATCAGGACGGCTGACATTTCCTGACGAGCGGTCCCTCCCACAGGCCAGTGCCAGCCGGAAACCGGGCACCGCGGCGAGGCGAGGCCCCCGCCCCACCGGCCAGAGAACGCAGAGCCCTTTCAGAAGGCAGAGCCGCGCGACTGACGCCCCCTGCAGGGGAGGGAGCACAGCCACACCCAAGGCACCGGGGTGGGCCACCCGGAGCCCGGAGCGACCCGCCCGGGGGAAACTGAGGCTGGGGCTGTGGGAGGGGCCGAGATGCCCAAGCCCCGGGGGCGCGCGAGGCGCAGCGGTGAGGCTGGACCTCTGGTTGCGGGCAGAGGAAAAGAGGCGGAGACAAGAGACCAGGGCCAGAGAGGGGCCGAGAGAATCGGGAATCCTCACACCCTCCGGGTTCCCAAGGTCTCCACTTGTGGGGCTCGCGGCATAAGGGAAATTGGATCGGAGAAGGAAAATCCAGAAAGGACCTCGGCCTGCAAAGGCGACAAGTAACCCGACCTGCCCCTCAGACCCCCGGACTCGCGCCCCGGCCCCCTCTCCGCGGCCTAAGGGAGCCAGGAATCCGGCCGCCAAGCGTTTGAGCAACAGGAGTCCGGGCGTCGGCCCCCTGCCCGCCCGTCCAGGTCCGAGCCCGGGGCGCGCGGTCCCCTCCGCCTCCTCGGCTCGTTCTCGGTGGGGTCCGGGCAGAGGGCGACCTAGGCTGGGGAGTGGGAAGGGGACTCCTTACCGGGAGGCAGGCGGCGGCGGCAGGCGGTGGAGTAGGGCTGGTTGCGGCGCGCATCCCGGGTTATAAGCACGGGGCAGAGGGCAGGGCCGGGGGCCGGGGACAAGTCGGAGGAAGAGAGCAACAGACCCCGCCCCCGGGCCCGGCCCCCTCGCGGAGCGGCTCCGCGTTCGCGGCCGCCGGCGGGGGTCGGGGCCAGGCCTTGCCCCGCCTCCTCGCCCCGCCCCTTTCCCTCCTTCCCTCCTGCCCACCCGGCTGCCGACACACCCTCCCGGCCGGGCCCCCGCCCTGGCCGCAGGCTCTGGCGGCCCCGGCCCGCGGGCTGGCGGCTCCCCTGGGCGCGGTAGTGGCTGGAATCCTCGCGACTGCCAGGGTGACAAGCCCTCCTGCCACACTTGCCGCCTGGCCCGTGGGGAACGCTCAAGCGCTTCGCCGTGGGAGTGGAATAAAAGCCCCTTAAGCTCGTGAGTTTCATGCCCATTTTTGTGTCGTGGTGGCCTTTCTACAGACCTCAAAGCCCCTCCCTCCCCCCCTAGTCCCCGTGAGCCGGAGCCCATTGTATTGGTGAGAAAACTGAGGTGGAGGTGGCCCTAGAAGGTCGGGGTTTCATCCCTCAGTCCAGGGCTGGTTCCTGGCTGTCTCCCCAGAGCCTGGCACCTGACCAAACTCCCGAGGGCACCCAGTAAATAGTGAATAGAAGACTGGCCCACTGCTAACCCGTTGAACAGCAGGGAAAATTGAGGTTCACAAAATAAACAGGGAGTTGTGTCCCCAGTCTGGCCTCCAGAAGGTTCTGTGTCAGAAGTTTTCCAGCCTGGTTTATAGGCCCCAAAGCACCAGTTACTGCAACCGCAACCCAGTAAAACAGCTGGTCCCAACCTGTCCAAGACAACACCTCGGTTAGGACTGACCCCCAGAGGGCGGCTTCCCAAATCCTCCAAGCCCCAAACCCGCCCTGGAGGTGGGAGCCCTGAGGCAGCCCTGCCAGGTTAGCCATCCAGCCATCATGGAAAAGACGCAGGGGTGTAGGTCACGGTAAGGAGGCAGCCCTGTCCCAGGCCCCTTCCTGCAACCAAGAAGCAGCCAGAGAAAGGGAGCCTCTGCAGAGAGGGGTGAAGGCGCTGGTCTAGTCACTCTTAGTCCCTCTGCCGCCCAGTCCCCTGTCCCCCTGCCGCACACTCCCGTCCAGTCACTCAAGCACCTCGGCCAGATGAGTAGCTGTGAGTCCTTCCGGAGGGGGAAAGCATCAAACCAACTTGAAAGCAAAGCCGCAGCTTCTTGTGAGCCCCCCAACCTCTGGCACCCAAGCCCCAGAAGTGGCCGTGATGGCAAGGGGGCCCCTGTGGGCCCAGTGGGGCTGGGTGACTGTGGTGACTTGAGTCACCTTCCCGCAGGAGGTTGGGATGGTGGCTGAACCCCCTTAGCCCACTCACTGGGCCGCCTTGGGGCCATGCAGAGCCGCCCCTGGCCTTCCACACCAGCAGCGGGCGAGAGAGGGGCAGCCACAAAACAACACTCCCTCAAGGGTCCCTGACCAGGGATCGAACCCATGCCCCCTGCAGTGGAAGCCCAGAGTCCTAACCACTGGACCACCAGGGAATCCCCTCTGCCCTGTCTTTAAGCCTCCATCCCCTGGCTTTGTGCTCTGTCCTTGTTTCTTCCTCTGTCACTGCCCTTCGAGAAAGTTGGGGAAGGCATGGATGGAGCAGAGCCGCCTCCTTGGACTTATTGCAGAGGAAGTGGAGAGGGAACCTGGGGCAGGAAGACCTAATGTTCTCCCAAGCTCCCCAAAGTCATGGTGGCCCCAGAGAGAATCCCTGTTACCCAGACCTTAGGAAGAGGGTGGGGTGAGGGCTGAGCCCCTCCAGTCGAGGATGGATGGGTGGGGGGCATGGGGTGGAAGAAGAGATAAGTCAGCATTCCCTAGGATGTCTGGTTGGATCTGGGCCATAATAACCACAACCCTCACGGTTATCACTGAACACTCTTTTATGCTTACGTTCATTTGATTTTCACGACTACCCTGTATGAAGTCGCTATCATTGTCATCCCCAATTTACCGACAGGAACCTGCAGCTCAGAGAGAGGGTGTGTCTTCCCCAAGGCCACACAGCATGTAAGTGGCAGAGCAGGATGAGAACCCAGGGTCTGGAGCTCTAGCCCAAACCCTCTACTCTAGCTCAGGCTTAAATTGAATTGGTGGAGGAGCCAGAGCCTCAGTCCCAGGGCCACAGGCTGTGGGGACCTTTACTCCCTGCTGCAGAAATGGCTCCAGCCCAGAGGACTGTCCCTTCCTGAAGCATAGGCACTGGTTACGTGAGGAGCAGTGAGGTCACAGCTCTCCTGAGAGGAAAACAGGTGCCCACTGGGCACCAGGGTGGATAGTTGCCCAGGGGCACAGATCAAGGTGAGAAGAGACTGAACTCGGATGGTTCATTTTTTTCCCATATCGGTTCCCCATTGTTCTAGCAACATTAGTTGGAGACTTTTCTCTCCCCATTGAACTGTGTTGGCACCTTTGTTGAAAATTAATTGACCATGTAAGTGTTGTTCGATTTCTGGATTCCGTCTTCTGTTCCATTATTTATTTATCCTAATGCCAATACCACACCATCTTGATTGCTATAGCTTTACCGTGAGGTTTGAAGTCAGATAGTATAGATCTTCCAACTTTGTTCTGTTTCAAAACTATTTTAGCTATTCCAGGTCCTTTGCATTTCCATAGAAATAGTAGGAAGAGCTTGTCTGTTTATATAAAAAACCTGCTGAGATTTTGATTGGGGATTGCAATAAATCTATATATCAGCTAAGGGAGAATGGACATCTTAACAATATTGAGGTTTTCAATCCATGATCGTGGTATATCTCTCCATTAATTTACATCTTCATAAATTTCCCAACATTAAAAAATACCAAAACTTAAAACTGTTTATTCAAAAGGATTAATTGCTGTTTATATGAGCAATGAGAAAGAAACTCAGGTCAGTCTACATCTTGAGATGGTCTTCATTTGTGGTGAATTCAATATGTGCTTTAGATCAGAAGTGTATCTCTGAGATAATGTTGAAATATAGCAGGTGTCACAAAACAGCTCCTTATTTGACATGAAATCTCAGGTGAGGCTCTTTTAAGGATATAGACCAGCAGGACCCAGAGCTACAAGAGCTAGAGTTTCAAAGGTCCCTGCTGAGGGCTTCCCTGGTGGCACAGTGGTTAAGAATCCGCCTGCCAATGCAGGGGACACGGGTTCGAGCCCTGGTCTGAGAAGATCCCACATGCCGCAGAGCAACTAAACCTGTGCTCCACAACTACTGAGCCTCAGTTCTAGAGCCCGCGAGTCACAACTACTGAGCCCAAGTGCCACAACTACTGAAGCCCGTGCACCTAGAGCCCATGTTCTGCAACAAGAGAAGCCACCCAATGAGAAGCCCGTGCACCGCAACGAAGAGTGGCCCTGCTCACCGCAACTACAGAAGAGCCTGTGCGCAGCAACAAAGACCCAACGCAGCCAAAAATAAAAATAAATATATAAAAAAAACAACCAAAAGGTCCCTGCTGAGCATCTTTTCATGTGTTTGTTGCCATCTGTATGTCTTCTTGGGAAAAATGTCTATTTAGGTCTTCCACCCCTTTTTTTGATTAGGTTGTTTGTTTTTTTGATATTGAGCTGCATGAGCTGTTTGTATATTTTGGAAATTAGTCCCTTGTCAGTTGCTTCATTTGTAAATATTTTCTCCCGGTCTGAGGGTTGTCTTTTCCTTTTGTTTATGGTTTCCTTTGCTGTGCAAAAGCTTTTAAATTTAATTAGGTCCCATTTGTTTATTTTTGTTTTTATTTTCATTACTCTAGTGGTGGATCAAAAAAGATCTTGCTGTGATTTATGTCAAAGAGTGTTCTTCCTATGTTTTCCTCTAAGAGTTTTATAGTGTCTGGTCTTACATTTAGGTCTTTAATCCATTTTGAGTTTATTTTTGTGTATGGTGTCAGGGAGTGTTCTAACTTCATTCTTTTACATGTGGCTATCCAGTTTTCCCAGCACCACTTATTGAAGAGACTGTCTTTTCTCCATTGTATATTCTTGCCTCCTTGGTCATAGATTAGCTGGCCATAGGTGCGTGGGTTTATCTCTGGACTTTCTATCCTGTTCCATTGTTCTACATTTCTGTAAATCAAAGCTACAATGAAGTATCACCTCACACCGGTCAGAATGGCCATCATCAAAAACCCTACAAACAATAAATGCTGGAGAAGGTGTGGAGAAAAGGGAACCCTCCTACACTGTTGTCGGGAATGTAAATTGGTACAGCCACTACGGAGAACACTATGGAGGGTCCTTAAAAAAACTAAAAACAGAGCTACCATATGACCCAGCAATTCCACTCCTAGGCATATATCTGGAGAAAACCAGAATTCGAAAGGATGCATGCACCCCGATGTTCATTGCAGCACTATTTACAATAGCCAGGACATGGAAGCAACCTAAATGTCTATTGACAGAGGAATGGATAAAGATGTGGTACATATATACAATGGAATATTACTCAACCATAAAAAGGAATGGAATAGTGGCATTTGTAGAGACGTGGATGGACCTAGAGATTGTCATACAGAGTGAAGTAAGACAGAAAGAGAAAAACAAATCTCATATAATATCGCTTATAAGTGGAATCTAGAAAAATGGTACAGATGAACTTATTTGCAAAGCAGAAATAGAGTCACAGATGTAGAGAAAGAAACTTAATGCTTACCAAGGGGGGAAGGAGAGGTGGGATGAATTGGGAGATTGGGATTGACATATATACACTACTATGTATAAAATAGATAACTAATGAAAACCTACTGAATGGCATGGGGAACTCTACTTAATGCTCTGTGGTGACCTAAATGGGAAAGAAATCTAAAAATGAGTGGATGTATGTACACATATGGCTGATTCACTTTGCTGCACAGCAGAAACTAACACAACATTGTAAAGCAACTATATTCCAATAAAAATTAATTTAAAAAAAAAAAAGGTCCCTGCTGGTGATCAGGGGTTGTAAATGGACTAGGCGAGAGTAGATGTCCTCCATTTGGGAAAGCATGTGTGGCTATTACGGGAAAGGGCTGGGATCCGTGGCATCAGTGTGAACAGGTCCCCTCTGGCGCTAGAAGAGATAGGGCTTCTTGGGGTCAGAGGTATGGCTGCTCCAGAGCCCGGCTTTGAGACGGATATTTTATTGGACACCTTGGATGACTTGCCAGGTGGCAGCCTATTCTCAGGCAAATGCCCAAGCCTTTTGTTTAGAGAAGACGAAGACCTGGCATGTGGGCATCTCTGATGGGTGGTACAAATGTCCTCATTTCAATAGGAGTGCCGAAAGCTTCATCTTGACTCAGGTGTCTAAGCAAAGTTTTATAGTTTTCAGTGTACAGGTCTTGCTTATCTTTCATTAAATTTATTTCTAAGTCTTTTAAGTTTTTTGATACTCTTGTAAATAATATTTAAAATTTTATTTTCCAATCAGTTGTTGTTAATATATAGAAACACAACTGATTTTTGTTTACTGGCCTTGTCTTCTGCACTTGCTAAATTTGCTGATTAATTCTAGTAGAGTTTTGTAAATACCTTAGGGTTTTCTATACAGACAATAATGTTGACTGTGAATAGAGACAGTTTTCCCCTTTCCCTGTATTATCTTTGTGCCTTTTTTCTTGCCTTATTCCAATGGTGAGGACCCCAGTACAATGTTGAATAGAATTGGTGGGAGTGGATATCTTGGCTTGTTCATGATCTTAGAGGATCATTCATTCACTCTTTCACCATTAAGTATGATGTTAGTTGTAGGTTTTTATTAGATGTTTTTCACAGGTGAAGAAGTTCGCTTTTATGTTTTTTTCATGAGTAGGGGCTGAACTTTGTCAACTGTTTTTTTCTGCATCTATTGAGACGATACGATTTTCTCTTTATTCCGTAAATGTGGTAAATTACATTGCTTGATTTTCAGGTGTTGAACCAACCTTGCATTCCCAGACTAATTCTATCTCAATAAAGTTTGTTTTTAAGAAAAAAAAAAAGAGAGACAGGGGAACTTTGAGTTAAAAGACACGCAGAGGATGTAATCAATCATAACATGTAGCCTTTATTTGGATCCTGGGGTTTTTTTTTTAAGCAAAAAAGAAATACCGTCTTTATGAGCAATTGGAGGTTTGAACACTGACAGGATGCTTGATAGCAAGGAATTATTGTTGATTTTTTAAAGTATGATAATGGTATTGTAGATATCTTTTTTAAAAATATTCTTTAAAGTCTAGAGATAATGAATTCTGAAATATTAATGAGTTGAAATGATTTCTATGAAGACTTTGATGGTCCCCCATCATTCTTAGGATAAAATCTAGAACCCTGTACTTCCTCTTCTGCCCTCACCCACTGCACTCCAGCTGCACTGGCCTGCTTGCAGTTTCTTCAATGTGCCAACCTCTTCCTTGTCTTACCGTCTTTGCACATACTATTCCTTGGGGATGCTTCTCTGACCCCTTCCCCTCCTCCCACCACATTGGTCCCTTGTCATATGCTGTCTCTCCGGCTGGCACACAAGAGTTTCCTGAAATCTCCGGCAACAAAAGAGAGGAAAATGAGGGCTCTGGTCCCCTCCCCCTCTCCCCACTGCTGTGGTCTTTCTTTTTTTTTTTCCCCTTTTTATTTAATTAATTTATTTATTTTTGGCTGTGCCGTGCAGACTGCGGGATCCTAGTTCCCCAACCAGGGACGGAACCTGGGCCTACGACAGTGAAAGTGTCAAGTCCTAACCACTGGACCACCAGGGAATTCCCCTCACTGCTGTGGTCTTAGATCACCATCACCTCTCACCCGTACCTCTGCAGGAGACACCTCACCTGTCTTCCTGTCCGCTCTAATGCACCCTCCACACTGCAGCCAGGGTGCATTTTCCAAGGGTCAGCTCTGACTGAGGGGTCAACTTGTCTGAACTGAAGGGCACACTCAATGGATGTGACCTTGTTAAGTCCCCTGGCAACCTGAAAACATAGATGCAGCCTGTGGACCTAACCGTGGAGTAGGTCCCTCTTATCCTCCGTCTCTCCTCTGCCACTCAAGGGCTCTGCACTCGCAGGTCGTGGAGGGCCCAGGGTGTGTAGGGACCCCAAGCACCTCACCCAGCAACCATCTCATGGTTGGCACCAGAAGCCACTTTGCTGCTGTGCAGGCCTGGGCACTGGCCCCAGAAACAAAGAGTGCCCTCTGGGCTGGACCCCAGGTTACCAGTCCCCGCCCAGAGGGAACATAAAGTCCAGTGTGGGCTCTTGGAAAAGCTGCATCAGGGAGTTTAATGAGTGACCTGCAGGGCTGTTTTCCAGCCCTGATGGTTCAGAGAAGCCTCAGAGGCCGGGCAGCTGGATGGGGCCCTGGCCAATGGTGGCAGCAGCTGGAAAAGCAGAGTGGAAAACACCCCTTTGGAGCTGAGCCCCCTTGGGAGGCACCTCCCCTCCTCGGCAACCATCCTGTGGATGTGGGGGGAGTGGGGAGCACGAGACTCGGAATCACAGCCTGGATTCCAGGCCAACTCTGCCCCTGGCTTGCTGTAGGACTTTGAGCAATCGCTCCTTCTCACTTGCCTCACTTCCCTCAAATGGGAAATTTAAGAGAAGGTGGGAGAGAAAGGAGGCCGACGGAACGCACACTCCCTGGGCAGCTCCTCCGGGCTTGAGTTGCCGATGTCCCTCCTTTTCAGCCTCTGCGCCTGGACCTTCCTCTCTCCCCATCTTCCCTCCTCGGAGAATGGAGGCAGGGGAGCCTGGAGGCTGGAGGCCTGGGCTGCAGAGTCAGATGGGCCTGCATCGAGTCCTTCTCTTCCCCTCCCCTCCATGCTGTGTGAGTTTGGACAAGTGGCTCACCTTCTCTGAGCCCCCATCGCTCATCTGTGAAATGGACATAATATTCTTTGCCTCTGGAGTTCCTGGGAGAATTAAATAAACTCAGGTCTATAGGGCATTGAACAGTCTACAAATGGTATTTTGACAAACGTGAAGGGCCAGGGTGAGTCTGGGGAGCACGAGGCAGGAGAGAGCAGCAGTTCTCAGCGCTTCGATGCCACGGCCCCAGGGCTGACACTTGCATGGGCTGCAACGTCCCTGGCTCCATAAAATATTAACAGCCCAGCAAACGGCAGGGGTCAAGTTGTGACCCATGGCCCCTAGGGCTGCACAAAGAGGGTAGTTCAGTCCAAGTAAAGTCTCTACAGGTTGGGCCCTGGACAAATGGCGTATGAGGGGGAACTGGGAAGCCCCTCCCTCCCTCCCTGCTTCCCTCCTTCCTGGAATCTCTCCCCACCCAGCCTGAAATTTCACCATTGGTAACTTCTGTGCTTTAAACCAGGGATTGGCAAACTATGGTCCCTAACTGGTTTTGTAAAGCTTGCAAGCTAAGAATGGTTTTTGCATTTGTAAATGGTTGGAAAAAAATCAAAAAAGACTTCCACGACACATGAAAATGACATGAATTCGAAGTTAGAGCCCACAAAGTGTTACTGGAACTTAGCCACACTCCTCCTTTGTGTGTTTGCTGTGGCTGCTTTTGCCCTGCAACGGCCAGGGGAGTAGCTTAATATGTTCCCCAAAGCCAAAAAGATTCACTATCTGCCTTTACAGAAGATGTTTGCAGACCTCTGATTCAAAAGAAACCAACTTTGAAAGTGGGAGTGCCCTGGGGAAGATTCAGTTGGGGCTGTTGGTGGGAGTCAGGAGTCCCCGTCTAACCATTAACCGGTCACCTATGAAGCAAGTGACTGGGCCATGTTCCCTCTGGGCGTCCTTTTCTCCATCTGTAAAATGCACACAGAGATTCCTTCTCTGTTCACCCCAGCATTGCTGGAAGGCTCCGTTTATGAAGTCTGATGGTCATTCATATCTTAGTGGGAAATAACTCAGCTTTCCTTGTTGCCCAGATGAGAGACGGGGATGCTAAGGGGTAGGTGACAGAGTCACACTGACCAACGACAGCCGGAAGAAAGGATCCCTCCTCTCCAGAACCACGTGCAAGACAGACAGCCTCCTTCTGCCAGAGACTGTGTAGAGGGACAGCTGGCAGGGGCTGCAGGCAGCCCAGGCAGGAGGGCAGGGACAGGGTCGGCGGGCAGTGGGAGGAAAAGCAGCGCTGGGCTTCTCAGGAGTCCTGTCCCAGCACACTGGAGACAGGTCAATACATAAATAGACATTCTAATCGTGTCCCTCCCCAGCTCCCCCTGTCAAAGCCAAGAGCCCTACACGGGCCCAGAGGCTCCCAGGATCTGCCCCACCCTGCTTACCTTTCTAATCACACCTCCCTCTTCCTTCCCCCCACCGACCCCCAGCTCCAGCTACCCCCCCAACACCTCCTTGCCAGACCACCACCCCAGAGCATCCTCCTGCCAGAAGGCCCTGGTATTTGCTGTTCCCTCTGCCAAAACACCCTTCCCGCAGATGTCTGCACGGCTGTCTCCCTCACCTTCCTCAGGTCTCTGCTCCGATGCCGCCTTCTCAGTGAGGCCCACGCTGACGGCCTATTAAAAACTGCCCCCTAACCCGTACTTCCCAACTTAGGTTTTCTCCCCAGCACCCTCGCTGACGGACGAGTACACGTTTCACTCTTCATTTCCTTGCTGTTTATAAACCCTTCGCCTCGAAGAACGTAAGTTCACAAGCACAGGGATTTTTACGTTCACTGCCTGGCACATAAGCAGGACCTAATGAATCTTTGGTGGATGACGGAATGATGAAATTTAATTAATTCATTAAATATAATTAGGAATTATTCTTAATTAAGCATTACTTTTTGCTACCATGGACAGCTGCTGTGTGATCAATTTCCTTCTCATTTAATTCTCCCCACAGCCCTGGGGGTGGGGACACTGTCGTATTTTCATATTTTTGGATGACTAAACTGAGCCCAGAAAGGTGCCAGAGCCGTCCTACGAATAAAGAGCAGAGGCTCCTGGACGACTCCTCTGGTGCTCCTGGACCAGAAGGGTGGTGGTCTCCCTCCCAGCCAAAGCCCCTCCTTACCAAAGCAAGATAACTGGATCAAGAAATCGAATTGGTAAAAGCAAACGTTTTTATAGTACACATACACACACCGGGTCAGGATGACAGTGCCAGGTATGGGCGGGTGACAACTGCCGCCGTCCCCACAGGGTAGGGTCTGCCCCTCCCCTCGGGTGTCTTGGTGCCCTGTGTCCCGGGCCAGGTTCCCCTGGGGCTTGGGGCAAGCCTGGAGAAGCTGGTCAGGCTTCACCCCAACCCTTTGCCCTTTGCCACCTAAGGGCAGCCTTTGTCACCTGCCTGCCGGGCTCCACCCCCACGGGGAGGGGGGCGGGGGACTAGGGGGAGCTCGGGTTCTCGCTGTCCCAGGGTCAAGGCTGCGCGCAGGGTCGTGTTTGCTGCAGATCTCGCTGACGCACGGGGACGGGAGAAGATGACGTCGCTTGCCACAGCAGGTGGTGTGGGCAAGGGCCACCTGGGCGGTGCGGCCGGGTCTCCACCCCCCATCCCCGGAGGTCGCTGGCCCCAGAGCCGCTGCCCACGACCGCGACCCTCAGTAGGGGTAGGGGGACACGGCGATGAGCAAGACGAAGACGCTTTGGTGGCGCGGCGCCGCGGCGCGCACGGTGAGCCGGTAGAGGCCCGCGCGGGTGAGCGCGCGGCGGGTGTAGACCGCGCCGCGGCCGGCGCGCAGCGGGCGCAGGGCGAAGGGGCTGCGCGGGTCGGACTCGAGCACGCTGAGCTCCGTGCTGTTGGCGGGGACGCCGGCCTCGGAGAGGGCGGCCAGGCGGGCCACTTCTTGGAGGGCGCGCACGCCCAGGGGCAGCGGCAGCAACTTGTACTGCAGCGTGGAGGGGCCGCCCGCGCTGCAGTCCTGCGAGCAGCGCCGGAAGCACGTCCTGCGGGCGGGGCAGACCGACGGACTCTGGGTTGCCATCTGAGTGTGCCCGGTCGCATAAAGCGGATCTCACCCCCGACCCCCGCAGTTCAACCATGCGCCGACCCCCCACCCCACGCGCCCTGTGCCTCTCTACAAGCGCCACTGTTAGCCCATTTTAGAGAGCGGCACACTGAGGCCCCAGGAAGCCAGAGACGTGCCCTTTCCCATCTGAGCAGGTCCCCCCCATAGGTGATAAAATTTACAGCCCTCCATGTCCCCCGGAGCCCCAGAGCTGTCACGGGGTCTGGATTTGGGGGGGTGGGGTTGTGCTCAAAGACTCGTGCTCAGCCTTGCCAAGGGCGCCCACTCCCTCTTTCCCCCCACCTCAGCCTAGGCTTCCTGGTTAGTAGAGTCCGGGGCAAGTCGCCACCCCAGGTTCCTTCCCCTAACAGCTGCAGCCGGTTGGCGCCAGCCAAGGCCCGTCCCCACGTCTGTGCGCGTTTGGGAGTGTCTGTAGCCATAGTGAGAGAAATGTATTTTGTGTTTGTGTAGCTGTGCGTATCTGAGCCCTGGGGTTTTGTGTGGGATTCTGGGTGGGGTGTATGCACCTGCACGTGTGTTCCTGTGTCCAGAGTTTCCTGAATGTATGCATGTGTTCCCGTGTGTCCCTGTGTGTCCATCTCCCAGCACCCCTCCCTCCAGTTCTCTCCCGACTCTGGCGTCTCCCAGCCCCCTGTGCTCCATGCATGGCCCAAGCATCACTGTGCAGGGAATGATACTGTCCAGGTGAGCTCACACCCCAAGTGGCTGCAGGAAAGTGCTTGAGGGCACACTGCCCCGTGAGCTCAGGGGCCCCACCCAGGAGTCCTGGCAGGGTTGACCCACTGACCCTAAGAGGGTCTCTGCCCGAGGCAGGGCCTTCCTGGAGGCCCTCCTTCCTCCTCCTGGCTATACAGGAGCCAGAGTGTCGGCTGCCCAGATCCTGGCAGGGAATCCTCCCCATTCGCCCCCTTGCCAACTCAGCCCTTACCCAGGGCTGGAGCCCTGCCGGAAGGTGGCAGGACACGGCGTGTTCACACACTGGTAGCTGCCGCGGGTGTTGAAGCATATCTGGCTGGGCCCGCACTCGATGCCGTCCTCCTGACACTCGTCGATGTCTGGGCAGGGAAGTAGGTGAAGAGATGGGGGGTAAAAAGATGGAGCAAAGGGGGAGGGGCCCAAGAAGGAGCCAGGGAAGGCGTGGGGGGAGGGTTAAGTGGCAGAGAGATGCCTTCCGAGGGCAGCGAGGTGCACGGCCCCTTCCCCGGTCCCCAGCCAGCCTGACCCATGATAGCCCAGGTGGCAGCCTCCTAGCACCTCCCCATTTCCCCAGGTGGGCACTCTGGGGACCTCCTAAGGCTACAGCTGGGGTGGAGAGGCTGGGGGAGATGAGGGCTGCCCTCGGACCCAGAGGAACCACTGCCCGTGATCCTTCTCTGCCCCCCGTAGGAGCCCCACTCTCTCAGAGGACATTCACTGACCCCCGTGACAGAGAGGGGGGGATGGAGACTGGCAAGGCAGACATGATTCCCGCTTTACAGGGAAGAAGCAGCATGGCTGGCCGGACCCCAGAGCACCTTAGTTAGGGAAAATACACTGGCCTGGGAGTTGGAGGACTTCCCTGCTACTCCCAGCAGCAGCTGCCTTGCTGCGAGCACCGGCTCTGTGCCCGGCCTCCACACGTCTCTCCCCAACATTTAGCGGAGGCCTCTGTTAGCCCCATCTCACCAGGAGACTGAGGCACAGAGAGGTGAAGTGAGTTGCCCAGTGACACACAGCAGAGCAGCAGCCGACCCCCAGGGCTGTTTTCAGAGCTGCCCATGCAGTTTCTTAGCTCCTGCTTGGAGTGTGGGTCCCGGCCTGGCTCTGGCCACCTGGGGGTGGCATTTACCCCCTCCCTGCCCCTCCCTCACATGAGATGGTTGGGAAGGGGCTGGAGAGAGCAGACCGGGTGAGAGAAGCCCCTTCCTGCTCACCCTGGCAGTTCTTCCCGCTGGGGAGGAGGCGGTAGCCAGCGGGGCAGAGGCACTGGTAGCTGCCCTCGGTGTTGCGGCAGGCGTGCTGGCACAGGTTCCTCATCCGGCACTCGTCCAGGTCTGGCCCGGGGCATGGGGGCGGGGTGGGGGGATGGGGACAGAGAAACACTGAGTCACAGACGCCCAGGTGGCCACACGACTAACCGCAGGGCTCAGGACAAGCCAGGGAAGTCCCTGCCTTAGGCACCCGGCCTTCTCCCTGCCCTGCCCCACCCAACCCTGGATTGCGAGGTTAGGAGACTCCCTGGGCTTGATGCGCACCAAGGCATGGGGGGTGGAGACAGCGCTTCCAGGACACCCTCTGCCCACGTGGCAACGCTGAAGCACATCCGCCCTCCAGGCTACCCTCCCCCTTCGCACCTCTGCAGCCTGGCGCCAGTCTCCGCAGGGCCCAGGGACTCTCCTCAAGACCCCCTGCCCCTGTAGCAACCCCCAGTCCCTGTTCACATTCTCATGTCAACCTGGAACATACTCCTTCCCTGCCTGACTACTTCACCTCTGCACACCAAGAGGCATGTTCTCAAAGTGGGTTCCTGGGAACATCTGCCCTCCCTCTGGGTAAAGTGTTCTGAAGTCAAACGGTTTGGAAAGGACTCCATCCGCTGTGGAAGCCCCTCGCCAATGAGCACAGCCAGGACTCCAAGAAACCTTGTAGCAAGGAGGCTTCCATCTGCCTGCACCGCCTACCCCGCTTGCCTGTGAACCCTGGGTTTCTGAACACGGGTGTGGTACCCACACGCCCAGCCCAGGAGCCTGAGACAACATAGCGGGGTGTGTCCCCGGTGGGCACGGCTGGGGCTCGGTCTTACCCGTGCAGACGCCGTTCTGCCGGATGAAGCCAGGAGGGCACCAGGCCCGGACCGTGCTCAGGGCTCTGGGGCCCGGTTGGAGGGAGACCCAGGCGTGGTAGGACCCAGCGGGGATGGGGGCGCGGGGACGCAGCCAGGCCACCAAGGGGTCCCGGTGGCTGACGGTGGTCACGTTTGGTCCACTGCGCTCCAGCGGGGCGCAAGTCTTGCCGTCTCGGAGGAGGGTCTGGCCTGGCGGGCACAGGCAGCGGTAGCTGCCCTGGAGGTTGAGGCACTGGTAGGCACAGCTCCGGGGCAGCTGCTGGCACTCGTTGATATCTGGAGAGGAGCAGAGCCAGGCAGGGTGCCAAGGTGGCTCAGGGCGCGCGGCAGCCGCTCCAACGGGCTCCAGCCGCCTCTGCTGCTCTCCGGCCCTCCCCAGAATCCAGCTGCCTCACCCGTGCACACAGGCCTGCCCCCAAGCCCTCCCTCTCCTGGACCACCCCCAGCCTCCTCTCCCTCTCCAGCCTCTACTGCTCAGAGGGGACCCCCCACCGCCCCCAGCTCTGGGCTCCGGACCCCAGTGTCCCTCAGCACCCCTCCCTTCAGCCTCCTGGTGAGGTCCATTCCACCTGCAAAGCCTCTCTGAGACCCACCCACTTCTCTCCACCCGCCTCCTCCTCCTGGGCTCCCAGGGAAGGTGACCTGGCCGGGCAGGGGGTGAGGTTTCGGTGGAAACAGCAGGCAAAGCACGGATCAGGCACGTGCTGGGCACGCAATCGCTGTCGGCTGCTGTTCTATTCACAGAACTCAGTGTCACCGTCATAACCGATCCCTGCCCGTGAGCTGTGGGTGCTGACCAGGGTCCCAGGGAGGGCGTGGCTCTCCCCATACCTAGGCAGGGCAGGCCGGGGCCCTGGGCCCGGTACCCCCTGGGGCAGCCGCAGCGGTGCCCGCCTGGGGTGTTCTCACAGATCTGGCTGTAGTGACACTCGTCCGTCTGCTCCAGACACTCGTCCACATCTGGAAAGTCAGGGGAGAGGGCGGGGGGTTGCTGAGCCCACAGTCCCTCCCCCTAGGACATACCACGCGTCTCCGCATCTGGGCCTCATCTGCGTCCCCATCTCCAACTTCAGTGCCACCAGGAGGAATGCCAGCATTTGCCACCACCCTTCCTAATTATACCAGCTTTGGAGGGTAAGAAGGTTCTGGGTCCCAAAGAAGGAAGGGGCTTAAAAGGTAGGCTTTGGAGGCAGAGTCCTGGGTTTGGACTCAGCTCTGCCATGTCTCCTGATCCTTGAGCCAGTAACTGTCCCTCTCTGAGCCTCAGTTTCCGCATCTGTAAAAAGGGGTCACGACAGGACTCCTTCATGGGATCATGGGGAGAAAACTGGATCATATGCACCTGAAGGGCTTAGGACCCTGGTCTATGGGCCGGGCTCAAAAACTGGTGAGAAGAAAGGAAGGGAGGGCGGGAGGAAGGCAGGAGCAGCCCTAGAAATGGGATGAAATGGGATGAAATAGCGGGATGACTGCCTCTTCTGAGTCCAAGTTTACCTCGCTCTCCCCCTCCACTGACGGCCTCTGTTGGGGAAACCAGGAGGACCCACAGTCATGAAAGCCTAGAATTCTAGAACAGGAAGGACCCTAGAGGTCACCCATCCAGGGGTGGCACCTAGGTTTTGTCTCAAAGGCCCACTGCCACTGATTCCTAGTAGCCACTGTAGCTGGAGAAGCTGTGTTAAGAAGGATTCAGAGGCTGTCTGTGGGCTGGACCGTGACCCACGAGGGGAAAGAGGGGAAGTGGCAGTAGCTGTAGCACACATGTGCCATCCCTGACCTGGTCCCCCTTCATCAGACAGATGAGAAGCCTGAGACCCAGAAAGGAAAAGACACTTGCCAAAGGGACTCAAGTCACCAGCAGCCAGGCTGGGTCAGGACTCAGACCTCCTGGGCCCAGCTCAGGCTTTCTCCCCGGCCTCGCTCGACTCCTTCTGCCAAGAGAGTTCCAGTTTCCCCGAAGGCCCAGCGTCCCAGTGACACACAGCATGCCCTCTGCTGAACCCTGGCAACCACTGGGTCCCCGGGAGTCGGGACAGCCCGGCACCCTGCCCCTGTCACCTTCACAGCCGGCTCCATCAGTGGCCACCCGGAAGCCGGGCCCGCAGTTAGGGAGGCAGCGGTAGGACCCCAGCAGGTTCACGCAGCGCCGTCCCTCGCGGCAAGGGTCGGGCTCCCAAGCGCACTCGTCCACATCTGGGGGGGGGACGGGGGCAGGGGCTGCAGGAACACTCGTCCCCAGGCCCAGCCTACCCACACAGCCTTGGTCCTTAGGCCCAGAAGCCCCTGGCAGGAAGGTCCCCGCCCCTCCTGCTAGCTCTGTCCATCATCTCGGCACCCCCAGACACACAGAGCCTCCTCTGAGGGGCCCGGAGGCCCTGGCCTGGAGCATCTGACGTGGGGCTGCGATAATGCCCTTTGGGTGCCCCGAAGAGACTTGGCCACACCAGGCCCCGCGGGTGGGAGGGAGGGACACAGGTGTGGGATCAGAGTCCAGACAGCGTCTCAGGGTCAGGTTCATCGTCCAGCAACTTCACTATGGGGACAAGCAGGGCAAGCAGGCCAGATGGGTATCAGCTCACTTCCAAGCCCGGTGGACTGGAAATGCCCGCTGAGGGCTGGGAAAGCTGCTGAGGCCGCGTCCAGGCTCAGCGGGTGTGCGTGCCGCGAGCACGTGGCGGCCACGTGCGCATCTTTAGAGATCCCCATCGCCCCCGGTACTTGAGCCTCTCCCCTCTGTGGCCCTCAAAGTAAGAAGTTCTCAGTGGGAACAGGGCATGGGAACCCCTAGGTTCCCGTGCCCTGAGGGATGTGCCCCCTGGCCAGGGTCCCAGCCCCGGAATCTCCCTGAGCACACCTGGGCCGCGTCCAAGACGAGCCTCTCCACCTGGGGCCCACTCACCTCTGCAGGTCCTTTCGTCCCCGGCCAGGGTGAAGCCAGCTGGGCAGGAGCAAGAGAAGCGGCCGGGCACGTTGCGGCAGGAGTGGGCGCAGGGGCTGGGACTGCCCGAGCACTCGTCCCTGTCTGCGGGGTGGGGAGTGGTCCCGTGGTCTGCACTCACGGGCCCTCCAGCCCTCCGTCCCTCCCAGGCTGAGGCCTCCCTCGTCCCTGCCGGGGTGGGGAGGCGTGCTCACCCACGCAAAACTCTCCCTGGGTGTCCAGCTCAAAGCCCTCTGGGCAGCCGACTTCATTCTCTTCTGCTAGGCAAAGGGGACAGACCCTGAGGACACGAGGGCACCAGTGCCCAAGGTGCCCGGGGATAGAGAGCCCAGGCCCTTGTGGGGGCCCTGGCAGGATCTGGCTGGGGCAGTGGGGGCGTGGAGAGGGGACGGGGTCCTCACCAGCTTGCAGGGCCGTGGAGAGCTGGAAGCGCAGGGCCTTGGCCTCGGGGTCGAAGGCCGAGCTGACAGCGGAGGCCCGCAGGTGCTGCACCAGCTGGGGCTGGGGGCCCTGGGCCGCGTCGTACCGGATGCTGTGGTTGCCACGCAGGAATGACAGGAGGCCGTCCTGCAGGAAGCTCTGCGTGGAGCCCACAAAGAGCCGGCCGGGCCCTGTCTGCACGTACTGCTCCTGGAAGTCCTGCAAGAGGCCGGCAGGGAGGACATCATGACGTCGACTTCCAAGGGGCGAGGGACCCTCTGCCCCCAGTGGGGATGCTGAGGTGTGGGCCTGGTGGGCCCTTCAGCTCTTCTTCCAACCAGCTGGGCACCCTCGAGCTGTCTGTGAAGCTGGGCCAGAGCGCCCTCCTGCTGTGGGGTTATTCCTCCCCTCGGCCCAGCCAGGCCACGCCCCAGACCCTGCTGGGGAGTCAGGAAGGAAAGTGGGCCCGGCTGCTCGGGGAGGGCTGGGGCAGGACATGCCACTCTCTCTCATGCGCCCCATCTGCACACCCCAGGGCTCTCCCCCCACCTGCACTTGCAGATCTGCGTCCGCCAGGCTCTCGGGGACGATGCCATTGACCACCACGTCGAGGAGTAGGAAGCCATCGGGATCCAGGCCCCGGGCCACCTGGGTCATTGTGAGCAGCTCCCCTGCAATCCATCCCCACCCAGCCTGGAGTCACCTCGGGGGAGAGGCCCTGGGCTCAGATCTCAGCCCCACCTGGCCCACCTCGGGGAGACCCCCCTCACCTGTGGCAAACTCCACATGCGACTCCTGCTGGAAGTGGCCGCCCGTCAGGGAGTGGCCGTTCAGGGCATCTCCACTCTCTCTGGCCAGAGCCCAGTAGATGGGGGCGATGGCGACCACAAGCACCCGCATCAGAGGCCCTGGACGGGGTGGACACAGAGGCTGGGTTAGAGCCAGACCCCGAGGGCAGCCGCTCTCCTGCCCAGGATCTCTCTGCAGCTCCCTACTGCCCCCAGGAGAGCTCAGCCCTTTGCCTCCCGACCCAGGCCTAGCCCGTGATTGCCTGGGCCGGGAATTAGGTCAGAAGGTGGGAAGCGGTGAAGACAAAAACTACTTCGTGGAGTGGTTGTGAAAATTAGCAAAATATATTTATACAAAAAAGTGCCTTTAATATTCAACTGAATTCAATAAATATTGAGGGCTACCGGGTCCCCACAGAGCATGGGACTGCATCGACCATCACTACATACACGCTGGACCAAGCAGAAAATCAACTGTCTCCTAACTTGCAGACACCTTCCAGAAGAGCCTGGAAGAGGGAGGATGGTTCTAAACCACTGACTTGGAAGAAAGAGCCCAGAAGTGCCCTGGACACGGATTCTCAGACCTTTTCCCACGATGCCCAGCCCTCCTCTCTGGCCAGGGGGGGTCTGGGACTGGGGAAGGGGCAAGGCTGTTTGCTTGGGGCCAGGGACGGTCCAGCTTCTCAGCCACACTGCTGGCTCAGAAGAGGTACAAGAGGGCTGACGTTCACAGGAGCCAGCTGGGCCCCTGTGCCCGGGAGCAGAAACGTCTCGGCCTCTCTGTGCCTCTGCTTCCACTAAACAGAGCCAGGCACGCCCGGCCTGGAGCCAGATGCTTCTCCGTGGTTCCTGCTCCTGAAGCTGGAAGAAGCAGCTACACCTGGGCAGCGTCTCACTTCACTCCCTCTCTGCCGACAGCCAGCCCGGAGTGACCCCGCCCCCGCAAGCCAGAGTCCCCTGACCCCCCACTGCTCACACAGTCTGTGGTCAAGGGCAGCTCTGGAGGGGTTGCTCTTAGCAAAGCCCCTGTCAACACTGCCCTCTCCCTGCTCTGGACCCCCATGAGGGGATGCAGGACCCCCTGGGCAGGGTGAGACGGCAGGGTCCATTACAGCAGCGTCTGTAATGTCTCTCCAGAACATTCCATTTGCTTAGGACACACTATTTTATGAATCTGTTTGAAAGTGGACATTTCTTGGTTCTCTGGGCCTTCTAGCTTATTTTATTCTCCACGTTTCCCCTTTTCTGGCCCCTGCAGCCCACATCCCTTACTCCTTGCTAGTGACCCCTTCCCTTCGGTAGCAGCTCTTAGCCTTAACAGTGGGGAAAAAACCTCACATAGCAATCAGTGGTTTCAAAAGTCACAATCTGACCCTGCATTCACATAATACTGGTAATTTCGCACTCTCGGGCTGATCTTAAATGCAGTTATTTTGGTTGGTTGGGGGCTGTGGGGTGGAGAGGAGGTGGCCTGCACCTCGATCCACTTTGACTCAGACTCAGCTCAGGTCGGAGGGTCCCCAGACACAGGAGGTGCTCTGGCCCCAACTTACCCACACTCGCAGGGATGTGGCTGATGCTGCTGCAGATGGTGGTGACCCCAGAACGTGCCTCCTGTTGCACGCTGGTGTTGAGGACAGCCGTACCAAATTTCTGCCCATTGATCACCCCAGTCATGCTGCCCCGGCTCCCCCGGGGCTCCCCTGTGAGGAAGGAAGAGAACAAGAGCGACACTATCCACCTCTGTGCCCTCAGGGATATGCAGGTACTGTTTTCCATTTCATGAAGGAGTAAACCGAGGCTCAGAGAGGGGCAGTAACTTGCCCAAGGACACACAGCTAATGGGCGATGAACTCAACACTCAGGGGATCCTGGCTTCTAGACAGAAGGGAGACGTTTAAGAGGAGCCCCACACAGGGACGGTACCAGCTTCTAATTCTGGCTCTGCCATCACCTTCTTGAAAACCTGGGCACGTCTGGCCCCCAAGCCACACCTGAGTTGGCTTATCTATAAAATGAGGAGGTGGGACCACAGATGCACCACAGACCTGTTGGGTTCTAAAATGCCAAGTGATGGGGGCGGGGGGCCTGGCACACTGGAGGAGGCAGGGCACCGGGCCAGGAAATGAATGCTGCCACCTGAACGCTTCCCATTCCATCAGTGGCCCTGGCTCCAGCTGCCCTGCAGCTGGCCCAGCTGGGGGGGGTTGAATTCCTAGCAGCCGCCAGGCAGTCTGCTAGCAGACGCTCTTCAGCACTAATCAAATGGATTCCACAGGCACAGGGGGATGCTTCCTCTGGCTAATGGGCCAGCTGCCTCGTTTGGACAGATGGCAAGAGACAGAAGCTAGCCTGACTCTCCACTCACCAGCCCTCAGGGGAAATTGACAACGAATTGCCAATGATCTGTCAAAAAACTAACATACAACACTCCACTGCCAAGATCCTAAGTGGGTAGATCGGGGGCTGGTTAATTCTGGATTCCAGGAAGCAACGCCATTTCCTGCAGCCCTTAGCTGGGGTTGGATGAGATTTGATGCCCATCTGGGATGTCTCTCGTCAATACCTGCAGCTCTGGGATTTATGGGGGGGACAGGAAAAGGCCAGGAACCTTCCCCTGGCCTTGTAATAACGGGGTAAGGAGGTGTCGGGAGCAGCAGATAAGAAGGCAGCAGCATGACCCTGGCAGTTTTAGAAGGGGACAGGAAATTGGAGGCCAGGAATGACAAGCCACTGGCAACCTTCTCAGACATGAGGTGACTCAGCAGCCTCTTGTCCCCCACAAGGCCAGGATGCCCCTCCCCAGACTTATGGGAAAGGAGGGAGAGAGTTAGGGGGCCTCAACGCCTTTGAATATCTTTTATATAGCAATGTCCCTTGAAGGAATTTATCCTATAGAAATATTCAGTCCAGCACACAAAGATGTGCACCACAGGACGGTGTTTGGAGGGGAAACTGGGAAAAAAAAAACAACCCACAAACCCGTTGTTTATTTAATGAAGCCAACAGCAATTAAGTTTAAAACATGTTCCTATGGGGCTTCCCTGGTGGCGCAGTGGTTGGGAGTCCGCCTGCCGATGCAGGGGACACGGGTTCGTGCCCCGGTCCGGGAAGATCCCACATGCCGCGGAGCAGCTGGGCCCGTGAGCCATGTCCGCTGAGCCTGCGAGTCCGGAGCCTGTGCTCCGCAATGGGAGAGGCCACAACAGTGAGAGGCCCGCGTACCGCAAAAAACAAAACAACAACAACAAAAAACATGTTCCTATGGAATGGTATGAAATCATTACAGAAGGTGTGAACTAGGCTACTGTCCATGATAGAGTAAGAAAATATGGCATGCCGTAAACACAACTTGTACACTTGACCTCATTTGTAAAAAGAAAGAAGTGTATCTCTTTACATTCAGAGAAAAAGTGTAGAAATATATACCCCAGATAATTACCTGAGCTATTTCTAAATGAATTATGGGAGCTAACTGATCATTACTTTTATCTTCACACATTAAAAAAAATTATCTGGCCTTTCTACAATTAACATACACAAGGTACAAATTAGTTGTTTCCATTAAAAAAGTAAGGATGCTGTTATGGGTTGAACTGTGTCCTCCTAAAAGGATGTGCTGAAGTCCTAACCCTCGGTACCCGAGCACGTGACCTTATTTGAATGTAGGGTCTGTGTACAGAGGTACCCATGTTAACATGAGGTCGTGAGGGTGGGCCCTAACCTAATATGACTGGTGTCCTCATATAAAGGGGAAATTTAGAGACAGACACGAGCACAGGGAGGATGCCATGTGATCATGAAGGCAGAGAGAGGGGTGCCGCTTCTTCAATCAAGGAACTCCAGCAAACTCCCAGAAGCTAGGGGAGAGGCCTGCAGTAGATTCTCTATCATATATCTCAGAAGCAACCAACCCTGCTGGCACCTGGATCTTAGATTTTCACCCTCCAGAACTACAAGATCATATACTTCTGTTGTTTTAGGCCCTGCTGGGCAGGGAATCCCACCCCTGTCCACAAAGGTCTGGGCAAGGAGGTTCCATACCTCTCACGGCCAGGAAGGCCCGAGCTGTGGCAGAGCCCAGGAGGTTGTGAGCAACGCACTCGTATGCGCCCGCATCCCCAGCCTCCACTCGCTCCAGCCACAGGCTCCCGTCCATTAGGGTCCTGAGCCGCCGGCTGGTCCGCAAGGGCTGGCCCGCTCGCAGCCACTGCACCGTGGGCACCGGCTCTCCAGAGGCCTGGCACCGCAGGGCCACGGCATCCCCAGATCTCACTGTCACGTCTTGGGGCTTCACCTGGAACACCGGGGCACCTGTGGGAGGCCCAGGGCAGCTTTTAGAAACATCTTATTATTTTTGTATACAGGCACACGTTGGAGATACTGCGCGTTCAGTTCCAGACCTCCGCAATAGAGCAAATATCACAATAAAGTGAATCACATGAATTTTCTGGTTTCCTAGAGCATATAAAAAGGATGTTTATACTGTAGTCTATTACGTGTGCAATAGCATTATGTCTAAAACTACAACCTATATATCTTAATTTAAAAATAACTGATTGCGGGGCTTCCCTGGTGGCGCAGTGGTTGGGAGTCCGCCTGCCGATGCAGGGGACGCGGGTTCGTGCCCCCGTCCGGGAGGATCCCACGTGCCGCGGAGCGGCTGGGTCCGTGAGCCATGGCAGCTGAGCCTGCGCGTCCGGAGCCTGTGCTCCGCAACGGGAGGGGCCCCGGCGGTGAGAGGCCCGCATACCGCAAAAAATAAATAAATAAAAAGACGTCTTTCCTGATCACCCCCCAAAATTGCCTGAACTTTGAATTACTCCACAACCATGCTCCGCTTCATTGATGGAAGATGGGAGTTTTATTTTAATTTTCAGAAGTTTGCCTTTAATTTTTAGAAGTTTGATAGCAATGTGTCTCAGTGCAGACATCTTTGGGTTTATCCTGTTTGAGTTTTCCTCAGCTCCTTGAATTTGTAGGCTTATGTATCTGGTGAAATTTTGGGGAATTTCAGCTCTTGTTTCTTTGATTACTTCTCACCTGTCTTTCTCCTTTCCTTCTGAGGCTCTAATGAATGAATGTGAGATCTTTTGGGGGTAGTCCCACAGATCACTGAGGCCCTGTTCATTTTTTTCCCCAGTCTATTTTCTGTTGTTCAGACTAGTTAAATTCTACTGTTATATCTTCAAATTTGCTAATTCTTTCCTCTGTCCTCTTTGTACAATTACACCCATCCACTGAGTTTTTAATTTTGTTTATTATAAATTTAGTGCTAATTTGGTTCTTCTTTATATCAGTTTCCTTGCTGAGATCTTCTACTTTTTCACGTTTAAGCATGTTCACAGCTGCTCACGGCCACTTTCAAGTCCTTGTTGAGTTGAGATTTTCCTTGTTCTTGGTATGATGAATGAGTTTCAAGTCTGAGTTGAAAGACTCTAGTTCTTTTGTTTTAACAGGCTGCCTCTGACGCTGCCACGGGAAGGAGGTGTGGCCTCATTACTTCCAGGTGAAGGTAGAAACCCCGCTTCCCCAGCTGGCCTCCACTGACACCCCAGAACAAGAAGGGGTGCTTTACCATCGCTGGGCAGTCACACAGTTCAGAGTTCACACTAGGCCTCCACGGATAGCAGACCTGGCTGGGAGGGTGATTGTCCCCACTTGGCCTCATCTGACGCCATGACCCCCCGCCCACCCCGCAGTGCGGGGAGAGGGGTGCCTCGGGACAGCAAGGAAAAGGCAGAAGTGTAGGTTTCCGACTTGGTCTTTGTGGATGGGTGTTTGGCTGGAACAGGGTGTCATTACCTAAGTTTTCTAGCTTGATATGCTGTCCTTTTTCTGGTCCTTTAGCAAGAGAGAGCAGACTTTTGGGGGGGCCCTCATTTTTTTTTTTTTTTGGTCTGAGCCCATTGGTATTTCCAGGTTGCTGGTTTCTCAAGCATCCTGCCCAGGATATATGAGGCAAGAAGAAAAACGAGGGATTTTGCTGCCATGTCATCCCGTAGGTCCCAAGATTCTTGGCCCACCCTTCTTTTCTCTACCTTTCAGAGTCTTTCAGTGTTTGTTTTCTATATAAAGTCTAGAGTTTTTAAGCTGTCCTTAGCGAGAGGCATAAGCAGAAGTGCCTCTAATTCCGTCTTGCCTGGAACCAGAAACCTCCCTCCCTCACCCCCAACCACGACAAAAACTCTCAACAAACTAGGTATAAAAGGGAACTTCCTCAACCTGGTAAAGGGCATCTATAAAAACCCATAGCTGACATCATACTCAGTAGTGTAAGACTGAATGCTCTCCTCCCTAAGCTGGCGACGAGGCAAGGCTGCCTGCTCTGGCCACTCCTATTCAACCTTGTGTCAGAGGGTCTAACCAATGCCATAGGCAACATAGAGAAATTAAAGGTATCCAGAGGGGGAAGGAAGAGGTAAAACCGCTCTACTCATAGAAGACATGTGGAAAATCCTAAGGAATCTGCCAAAAAATTACTAGAACTAAATACTAATTTAGCAAGGTTGCAGGATTTAAGATCGAGATAACAAAAATCAATTGTATTTCTATGTATTAGCAATGAAAAATCCAAAAAAATCAAACTAAGAGAAGAATTCCCCTTACAAATAGCGTCAAAAATCAGGCAATACTTAGTAATCAATTTAACAAAAGTACAAGACTTGTACCCCGAAAACTACAAAATATCACTGAGAGAAATGGAAAAGATCTAAATAAATGGTATAGAACAACTGGATATCCATATGCCAAAAAAAAAAAAGAGGAATTTAGATCCTTATCTCACACAAACATTAACTCAAATGGATTTGGCCTAAATATAAGAACAAAAACTGTAAAAATTACAGAAGACAATGTGGCCTTAGGTTAAACAACGATTTTAAAAATATAACACGATCCATAAAATACTATTGGACTTCACCAAATTTTAACACTTTTGCTCTTCAAAGGCAAAATACAGGAAATGCAAATCCAGGCCACAGACTGGGAGAAAATATTTGCAAATCATCTATCTGATAAAGGACTTGTATCCAGACTATGTAAACGACTTTTAGAACATATTAATAAGACAATCCAATTTAAAAACGAGCAGAAGACCTAAATAGGCACTTAGCCAAAGAAGTCATATGAAAGCGTAATAAACACATGAAAAGATGCTCAATATCATTAGTTATTAGGGAAATGCAAATTAAAACCACAGTGAGATACTACTTTGTAACCACAAGGATGGCTAAAATTTAAAAGACTGACATTACCAAGTGTTGGCAAGGATGTGGAGAAACCAAAACCTCATACACTACTGGGAGGAAAGTAAAACTGTACAGCTAGTTTGGTGATTTCTTAAAAAGTGACCTATACAGTGATCAGGTCACCCAGCAATTAGACTCCCAGGAATCTCAAGAGAAAGAACATATATCCACACAAAGACATATACACAGATGTTCACAGCAGCATTATCCACAAGAGCCAAAAACTAGAAACAGTGACTGGGGAATGGATAAACATAATGTGGTCAATCCAGACAATGGAATACTGTTGAGCAATAAAAGGGAATGATGTACTGACATACGCTATAACATGGATGAACCCCCAAAACATCGGTAAGTGAAAGAAGTTGGAACCAAAAACTGCGTATGATTCCATGTATGTGAAATTACCAGAAAAGGTACATCTATAGGGACAGAAGGCAGATCAGCAGTTGCCTGGGGCTGGAGGTGGGAACGGAGATTGACTACGAATGGGCGGAGGGAACTTGGAAATATTCTACAAATGGGTTGTACAATGCTATACATCTATTAAGAATCACCAAACTGTATACTTATAATGGGTGAATTTTTTCACTTAAAAATTGTGGTAAAAAACATATAACATAAAATTTACCATCTTCCTCGTTTTTAAGTGTACAGTTCAGCAGTGTTAACTGTATTCGCATTGTTGTGCAACCAATACCGCCATCCATCCCCAGAACTTTTTCATCTTTGCCAAACTGAACCTATATCCATTCAACACTAATTCCCATTCCCCTGCCCCCAGCCCCTGGCAACCAGCATTCTGCTGCCCGTCTCTGAGAACTTGACTGCTCTAGGGACCTCATACAATTAGAATTATACAGTATTTGTCTTTTTGTGACCGGCTAATTTCACTTGACATGATGTCCTCAAGGCTCATCCATGTTGTAGCATGTGACAGAGTTTCCTTCTTTTTTAAGGGTGAATAATACGAATGGGTGAATTTTATGGTATGTAAATTATGTCTCAATAAAGCTATTTAAAAAAAAAATTTTTTTTTTAATTCTTTTTGCAGTACACGGGCCTCTCACTGTCGTGGCCTCTCCCGTTGCGGAGCACAGGCTCCGGACGCGCAGGCTCAGCGGCCATGGCTCACGGGCCCAGCCGCTCCGCGGCATGTGGGATCTTCCCAGACCGGGGCACGAACCTGTGTCCCCTGCATCGGCAGGCGGACTCTCAACCACTGCGCCACCAGGGAAGCCCTAAAGCTATTTTTTAAAAAGGCAAAATTCTGGACGGTGATTCCCTCAAGAGGGGGTAGAGATTGGAAGGGGGCATGATGGGGGGGGCGGGTCTGGGAACTGTTACTCTTCTATTTTCGGATCCGGGTGCAGGTGACCTGGGTGGGTTCATGTTATGAAAATTCATTGAGCTGTACTCTTGTGACATGTACCCTCCTCCTGTGTGTGAATCTTCAATGAAAAGTTTCATTAAAAATCCTTCTTTATTCCTGTTCTGTAAATAAGTTCATTTGTATCGTTTTTTTAGATTCCACATAGAAGCGATATCATATGATATTTGTCTTTCTCTGTCTAACTTACTTCACTCAGTATGACAGTCTCTGGGCTCATCCATGGAGCTGCAAATGGCATTATTTCATTCTGGTGGGGGAGGGATAAATTGGGAGACTGGGACTAACATATACAATACGCCCCACTATATATAAAATAGATAACTAATAAGGACCTACTGTGTAGCACAGGGAACTCAGTACTCTGTAATGACCTATATGGGAATAGAATCTAAAAAAGAGTGGAGATATATATAGATATATGTATAACTGATTCACTTTGCTGTACGGCAGAAACTAACAACATTGTAAATCAATGATACTCCAATAAATTTTTTTTTAAATCCCTATTTGGACTTATTGTTAGCTATAACCTGCTTGGCAAACACAGGAGCTGTCTCTATGATCTCAATGACAGTTTTGAGTTCTGAATAAACAGGGCCCCCAGGCCTGGCTGCTGGGTCCCCAGTACTCACCAGCCCCTAATTCCCATTCCACATTGGGGAGACAGTTCATGGGACTTCAACTGTGTGTTCTGAACAAAGATTCGGAATGGCCCTCTATTCTCATCACACAGCCTGGGCGGCGGCAGCCACAGCCTCGGCACAGCTGCGCCCTGGGCGCCCACCTCACTGTGTGCCCACCTCACCTGGTCCCCACCCAGGGCCCAGGAAAGGTGGGGCTGCGACTCACTCTGCAGCACAAGGACCACCACTTTCTCCACCGCGCCCAGCTCATTCTCCGCCAGGCACTGGTATCGTCCCGCGTCGTCCTTCTGTGGGTGGGCATGGGAGTGGGGGCGTGGCATTCAGGAGAGGAGGACGAGGGGGTGGGGAGCATCTGGGGACAGCTGGGCACAGACAGGGGCACCTGGAGCAAGACCCATCTAACCAGGAGGAGCTTAGAGCATAAACCAGCCAGGGGCCCGCAGATGCCACCAGAGGGGCTTCCATGGCTGCCTGTCAATAGAATCCAAAGAGAATCCAGCCCCTTTCACCCCTGGAACTTGGGGTGGTGACAACTCATTGCTCTAAGGGGAGCTATATGCTGTAGAAGCATGATTTAGATGCACCTCTTCCAAACTGTGTGCGTTAAAGTATTATGACTCCACGGCACATTATTAGGAATTCCTTAGAAAACGGGTTTTGTGTTGGAGCGAGTTTGCGAAACACTGAGTTAGACAAGAACGGGTTTCAGCACTGCAGGCTCCCTGGGGCTTTTATTGTGCGAGTGCACACTTTGAGTCTTCCAGAGGGGGAGGGTTTGCAGCGCTTCCTGGCCTTGGTGACAGGGAAGTTTCTTCCCAGGATATCCACGACCTTGGCAGTGATGCGACTCAGGAAGAATGCTGGCTCAGATTCGCTTCCAGTGGCGGCACCACCATGAGATGGAGCTGGGGCAGCCTGAGGCCACTGTCCACGCCCAGAAGATAATATCCCCGAGGCCACGCCCAAGGGACTGTCAGCGGGCAGCACGGCATGCAATTAAGAGTAGAGATTTGGGCATCAGTCCGAGATGGGACCGAATCCGGGCCCCACTGTTCACCATGTCTCTGGAGCCTCAGTTTCCCCATCTCTAAAACGGGGATAATAACCCATAAGATTGTTGTGAGCATCAAATGAAATCATGCTCCCTAACTGTGAGGCACGGTGCCTGGTCCACAGCAAATACTCAGGTCACGGCAACCCTTACTGCTGCTGCTGCTGCTGCTGCTGCCTTTACCAGTCTGAGACAGGCTCCAAGATGGGCAAGATCAAGGACCCCTAAGATGAGTCCTTGACATCATCGCACTGTGGAATTCTGCAGGACCACTGGGACTTGGGACACAGAAGGGAAGGGAAGGGAAGCAGGGGCTGCCCCCGAGCTCAAGGCTTTGGAAATGGCGTGGAGTAGGAATCAGGAGACCTGGGCTGGGGTCCTGCCTCAGGTGCTTACGGGCTGTGGGCCTCTCTGACCCTCAGTGTCTTCATCTGTAAAATGAGGCACTCTTATCCGCTTACTCTGCTCCACGGGGTTGTTATTAGTAACATATATTGGCCTTACTGAGGGGCCGATCACTCTTAAGCACCTGGTGTGGGTCATCTCACTGATTTCTCGCTATAAATCTACGAGGTAGAACAATTATTAGCCCCATTGGATGGATGAGGTAATTGAGGCACAGAGAAGTTAAGCCACTGGCTGGAGGTCACCCTAGGTAGTCAGGCGAGGATCTCTGGGTACAGGCAGGAAAATGCTTTGTAGACTGTAGAGGGTGGTGCCAACCTAAAGAACCGTCTTGGATAATCAGACAAAGTGGAGGGCTGTCCCAGGTGGCCCCAGCCCAGGCCCCGCCTTACCTCGGTCCTACGGATGGTCAACGAGCCATTCTGCAGCCTGTGCCGGAGCCGGCTTCCCTGCAGCAGAAGGCCATCTTTGATCCAGTGGATGTCGGGTGCTGGCTCTCCACGGACCACACAGTCCAGCCGGACGCTGCCCCCAACGGGTTCCACCAGGTAGGAAAAAGCCTCCCCTTGTAGGACAGGAGCCTCTGCACAAGGTGACAGTGGACAAGGAGAGAGAAAGGAGGTTTTCTTCAGGCTAAAATCCCCATAAATTCATCCCCAGAAGCCTGCCAGACAGACCCCAGGAACCTATGGAGGTTCCTGCTGGCTCAGCACGGCTGTGTGGAGTCAATACATCTGGGATGGCGTACAGCTTCCATGTCGCAGGTCAAGTGAACTAGACTGGCAGTGGCTGCCAGGAACACTGTGCTGAGAAGGATTTGAAGTTGAGTGGGGATAGTGCTATGATTGATTAGTGATGCCTGAGACAGGCACAGGAGGGGAGAAAGTGTACGAGTGTCATACACTCGCGCTCAGAGACGGATTAGCCCAGCGGCAGGGTACTTCGGAAAACAAGGACTACACGATCATTAGGACACCTCTGTCGGACATAGCAACACTAAGACATCCCTGATTCTCATTTCATGCAACTCTTAAACCACTCTTGGATGCCCTGTGCTGGTTTTCATCCCTGCCGGTTTCCTGAGGTTGAGTCTACCAACAGTACAGTTGAATCCTGGTGCCTTGGGCAGCTCATCCCCCTCCATCGAGCCCCACCCTCCCATCCTGAAGTTGGACATACAAGTCACAGTGACATGAGGGTTACTGTGCAGGGCTGTGGGGGGCAGGGCTGTGGGGAGCAACCGGCAGGCTGGCGAGATTCACGCATTGTGTGCCAGGGTACCTTGGCCCCATCCCCCTCCCACATGGACACCATCCAGCTGAGGGCAGTGCTTCAGGCTGATGAGTCAGATCTCAGTTCTCCCTACAGCCGGTCATCTGGGGAGGGTAAAAAATACTGATGTCGAGGCCTCACCTTTCCTGAGTCGGGGGTAGAACCTGGGCCTCGGTATTTTATAAAGCCCCCCAGGAGATCCTACTGCCCAGCCAGGGTGGAGAGGTACTAGTTCAGAGATTAGGAGGCCAGTTTCTTCGAAAAACCACTAGGTTGGGTCAGCAGAGGTCTGGAGAAAGACCACGTGGTCACTCCCTACCCTTCACGTGGACGAAGCTGACCGCCTGCACTCGGTCCACTCTGTTCTCGGCCCAGCACACGTAGGTCCCGCTGTCCTCTCTGGTGACTGCCATCCGCTGCAGTGTGCTGCCCCCGTTCTGCTCGGTCACTCCCTCTGTGGCAGAGAAAGAGATGCCCCAGGGGGCTCTGAGCTCAGGGTGCCAGGGACCTCCTGCCCTGAACACTTAACTCAGGCCTCGGTATCCAGCAGGTGCTTCATAAAGGCACAAAGCGCCCCCTCCCTGCTGGAAGCCTAAGCAAGTGGGATGCTATCGTGGCAGGCACAGGATCAGGAGATGAGGAGAAGGTTGAAGACCTGCCTTTTCTCATTTTCAAGTCCACACCGTGAGTATGGTGAGTGGCCAAGGGTAGGTCTTCGGGGGCCTATTAACATGTGGCATTTATAGAGATATTGTCATGCGTTACATATAGATGGATGCTATATTTTTAAATTAATTTTTAGGGGGGCTGTACCACACTGCATGAGGGATCTTATTTCCCTGACCAGGAATCGAACCCGTGCCCCCTGCAGTGGAAGCGCAGAGTCTTAACCACCGGACCCCCAGGGAAGTCCCGAGATAGATGCTCTTAACAGCCTTTGTTTTCCCTGTAATCCTCAGACAGCGCCCCTCCACCAGGAATAAGGACACGTGCTACACCGACGGGGCATTTACTTGGGCGAGGCCTTGCCAGGCGAACCTCCTGCATTAAATCGTTCCACCCTCAGGACCCCTGTTATCTCTATTTCAAGATGAAGAGCTGGGCTCAGAGAGGCTGAATCTCTCTCCTGATCTCTCCGCCCAGGAAGCAGTGAGGTTGAGGCAAAGCCTTCTGCACAGGTGTGCAAAGGTGGAGCACTCGTTTCCCAGCACCTGGACTTGGGTACAGGAGGATGTGAAAACACCACTTTGCAGCGGAGGAGACTTAGCAACCCATCCATTCGGCAGACGTTTATTGAGTACCACAGGGCCTGTGCGGGCCTTGGACCTCCCTAAACGTCACTGGGGACCCAGGTGAGAGGAGAGAGCCCCCCATGAATGGAGTGTGTTGAGGGGCCCACAATGGGAGCAGCAGTGCTAGGCTGGAGCACAGGCCCCTCTCCTGGCCCTGAGGTCTCCAGGGTTGAGTCTTTTTCACAGGTGGCTTCTTGCTGGGTCTGACGTGTGACTGGTCACATAGGGCCACATGTGTGTTTGCCCTGTGCCCCAACGCAGGGCCAAGTCTGGAGACCCAGAACCCACAGGCTGACTGGTACCGTCTTCCTCTTCACCGGGTTGGGTCACCCCACCCGCCCACCCTCTTCAACCTCCCAGCGCCCTGGGTCTCTGTCCCACCCGCCCCCAGCAGGCCCAGACCTGTGACCGGTTGGTTGTTGACAGTCCAGCCTATTCGGGGCGTAGGGCTGCCACGGGCCGCACAGTGAAGCCACAGCCTGTCCCCAAGGTTCAGGCTGCGGTCCCCAGGCAGGCTGGTGAAGACAGGCGGTGCCAAGATGGCGAGGTGCATGCGGCGGCGGGCGCGGCCCACAGCATTCTCGGCAGTGCAGGTGTAGGTGCCAGCGTCCTGGCTCTGTGGGCAAAGGGAGGGGTCAGCCTGATAACCGCCCCACCCCAACATGGGCCAGAATGCCCCCGCGGACCTGCTCCCTGGCAGGTTCCCATGGACCATCCAGCCCAGAGAGGCAAAGTGACTTGCCCAAGGTCACACAGCTAGCAAACAGCTCAGCTTCACCACTGCACCTCCCTGCAGCCTTCCTATGGCTATGCGCTTTGATGAAATACAATTTATATTTTAAGGCAGGACAAGAAAAACTAAACATGAAATTCTCTGTCTTTCTGGGCCTCCTCCTTCCATCCCTAACGTGCGGTGTGTATCTGCATTACACGTTAACCAGAGCTCCTCAAGGACGGGTGTGCCTGCTCAGCTGTAAAGATCTTTTTTTCTTTCCTTTCCTCTGACGCTAGCAATGTAACTTCCTAAAAGAATAGCGTTCCTTCCCAGCTCTGTATGGGGTCATGGTGACTCGCTGTTCACTTTGTACCTGCTTACCCGGACTGTGTGTCTTTGGTGAACTTTATGTGAAAGACGAGTATGTCATTCTCATGTATGATTCTTCGTCTTGAAAATGTATGTGACCGTGCCTTTACTTCTAACAGGTCTCCCCGGTTATAATCCTCAGCTTGGCTCCAAAAAATTCCCTTTTTTTCCTTCTTAATTTGACTGTTAATTGAATTTTCAGCCTTCATAATCTAACCACACGTTTGTAACAGTCACCATTTACTAAGCACCTCCTATGTGCTCAGAACGGAACCTGCACTCCGCTCACCTGTGCTCACCTCATCCATCATCCCCGAGGGGGACCCTGCTTTCGGTGCCTTCTCCGAGGGGAGAAGTTCTGTGGTGCGTCGCAGCAGGGCTGGTGCACTCACCACTGCACATCTGGCTCCCCGTGGGGCAGGATCCCCACCCCCATGGCCCCCTCGAGATGTGCCCACCCAGTAGCCACCCATCCATCTGGACAGCGACTTCTTTTGTAATTATAGAACGTGATGAGTACTGATGGGGGAAGGGAGCCGGGGTCCCACCCATGCCTGTAGCTCAGGTTAAGAACATTTGAGGCAGTTTGGGGACACAAAGTCATCACCACGCTCCCCCCTCCCTCTCTTCCAGGGCTCCTTCCCTCCCCCAGGGACTAGCCATAGAGGTCCTGATTCAAATCTTGGTTCTGCCTCTTGGCAATAGCATGTCTTCAAAACCTGGGTACACTCTGAACCTCGGTTTCCTCATCTGTAGCTAAGGTGATAACACCTACTTCCCCAGGTTCCAGGATTAAGAAGCTGCACAGCATTCAGCACAGAGCATGGCACACAGGGGGTGCTCAGCACAGAGCATGGCACTCGGGGGGGGGGTGCTCAGCAGGTGTTTGCCGCTCCTGCTGTTACTATTATTCCCCTCTGCTCCCTGGGGCCAGGCCCTCACCTCTGAGTTCTTCACCAGCAGCTCCCCGGAAGGCTGGATGGTGAACTTCCCCTCAGCTCCAGACACAGGCTGGCCGTCCTTTTCCCAGGTGATGTCGGGCTCAGGACTGCCGCTGGCCGTGCAGGGCAAGACAGCGTGGGAGCCTTCAGTGGCGGACAGGTCGGGAAGGCCAGCCTCGATCACAGGCGGGACTGTGGGGATAGGGAGGTCCCCTCGGTGACTGGGCCGGGCTGGGGTGGGCTGGGGTGGGCCATCCCTGCCCCAGTGCCCTTGGCACTTGACACACCCTCAGCCCCTTCCTCCATCCCTGTCTGCTGCCCCCACCGGCCCCTGGTCATAGGCCCTGTGGTCTGGATAACCTGGGGACTTTCTGGAGCTTGGTGAAGAAGCTGTGACAGAGTGACCCATTCACCCACATGCACACACAGTGACTAAACGGACGGAAATGGCTGTTGCTACTGGAAAGCCAAAATGAACAAAGAATGACCAGACTAGTTTCCCCGGAGGGGCCAGAGGAGGCAGAGGGGACCCTGGAGTTACCGTCTGAAGCCAGACCTTGGGTGCAAAATGGGAGTCGTTTTTTTCTTGAATTCTTTCTAGAACCACAAGCCGTGCTGGAGTAGGGGTGGACGTGGGGACATGCCCCGCCCGGGACCAGGGCTGGGCAGAGAAGGGAGGGGCTCTCAGGAGCCTCAAAGCCCCTAGCTCGCTGGGGTCCACTTCAGACTCACCCACACCCCCGGGGCCCACCTTGCACCACCAGCCGAGTCTTCCCCAGGGCACTGCCTGCGCTGTTCTGGGCGACGCAGAAATAGTTCCCAGCATCCTCTGGGCTGACATGGATGATCCGCAGCTGTCCACTGGTTAGGACCTGGGTCCTCACCCCTGGGTTTGGCGGGAAGGAATCGGGGGCCGGTCGCTGGGGCGATAGGACCCCCGAGGAGGGCAGGAAGGCTGCTTGGGCTGTCCTGTCTGACCGGCCGAGTGACCTGCTGTGGCCACAGGGTGACGAGGGGGCAGAGCGAGCACGGAAGCCGGACCCAAACTCCCAGCCCAGCCACCGAGTGCTCAGGCAGAATCAAGGGCTCTGGGGTGCTGAGGGGAGACGGGAGGGCAGGAGGTGAAGCGGGGGCAGGAAGGAGGACCGCAGGCTCATACGGTCATCCTCCCACCCACGCTGGCTGCCAAGGAGACTCACCTGCAGGGACGGTGAGCCCCTCCTTCTGCCAGGTGATGCTCGGCCGGGGGATGCCTGAGGCCTCGCAGGGCAGCAGCACCTCCTCCTCTGCCACCGCCCAGACCACACTGGGTAGTGGCTTTACCACGGGGGAGGCTGCAAAGGAACAGGGCTGCAGAGGTCCCTGGGGACACCGTTAACACCCAGGCCTCTCCCACCAGGGGCCGTCTGAGCACCAGAGAGAGAGGCTGCCAAAGGGAAAAAAGGGTTCCAGAAACGTCGGAAAGGAGGGCACAGGCGGGCTGTTTCTTTTCTCCCAAAGAAGCCTCTAGCCCTCTGCCAGCTTCCCTGCCCCAGGAGCCATGGCTGTCTGGCCTCGGGGACGCTTACCTTGCACGGTGAGGACCACGTGCTTGTGGGCCACGCCGGCGGAGCTGCGGGCCGTGCAGGTGTATCTGCTGGCATGGATGGGGAGGGCCTGCCTGATCTCCAGGGCACCTGTGGACGGGAACAGGGCACAGAGAGGGGTGAGGGGGCCTGGGACAGATGTCCCAGGGGTGGAGCCGGCAGGGCTCTTACACACCCAACCCTGGTGTCTCTGTTACAGGCCACTCAATCTGCCTCCCTGCCCATTTGTAAGCAGCACGGGGGAACCTGGGCCTGCCTCTGCTCCCTGCTCAGACCATTACCATAGGCAAGTCCCTTCTGCTCTCTGGTACTAGTCTCTGGGCCAGGTGTACAATGAGGAATCAGACAGGATGATCTCTAGACCCTTCTGGCTGTGATGTGCCAGGATCTGCCACTACCTGGCCTGGAATCCCTGGACTGCCCGCGCCTGGTTCCACGGGCCCTCACCCTGCTATCCTTGCTGCACTCTGCTCAAAACTTGCCCCTTCCAGGAAGCCTCCCCGGATTGCTGCCTCCTCTGTCCTCCCTTTGCCCTCTCTCCCTCAGCCTTGGCTGCTCAATGAATACCATTTTAACCTTCCCAGACCACAGGCTGCAAGTCAGGTAAGGTGGTTTCTAAACCACCCCCCGTGGACCCCTGAGGGCCTGCTGAGGGGGCAAAGGGAGCGAGGCCCACCTGACTCTGGACCACCCCACAGCCCCCATCCCAGCCTCAGATGGAACCAGAACCTAGCTTCTCTCACGTGTTGGGCTTCCCCATAACCACTTGTCAGAGGAAGTGTTCTATTGCTTTGGAAGAGTTTGAAAACCACAGATCCGGCCAGTGGTTCACAGACTTTAGGATTTCACTAACCAACCAACTAAAAAATACATTTAATTTAGAGAATCCCCCTAAAGTTGCCAGCTTTTTATTTTAACAAGCAAAGACACTTAAAAAATTACCATGTACTATCACCTTAATCTCATAAAAGAAAGGCACTCTCAACACCAAATTATTAAGAAAAGCATTATTTCAGAATAAAGGCCAATCCTTCTAATGAGCTAAAACTAGCTTATGAAAACTCTCACGTCGCTATTATTTTCCTCATTCTGCCATAAGGAGCACCAACGTACCAACTAGCATCAGGGACTGACTGATGGATATCAATACTCTAGTGCGTGGATGGGGACACTGAGGCCTGGGGGGTGGGGTGCGAGGGGGCTCTCCCAGGTCACACAGTGAGCGAACGGCAGAGCCAGGCCAGAACTTTCCATCTTCTCAACCACCAGGCCCCAGCGGGCTGCTTTCACAGCCTCCGCCCGACGCCCCTTAGTGTGCCCTCAGCAGCAGGTCCACGTGGCTCACCCTTCCTTACCCGAAGGTGACACACGGTAGCCGTTCCCCCGCAACCCCAGCTGGGTGCCTGCTTTGCTCCAGGACACAACTGGGGCTGGCACCCCTGTGCTGTGGCACGTGAGGACCACGGACGCCATCATGGTCACGGTGAAGTCTGTCTGGTCGTCGGCAATGGTGGGAGGCACTGAAACGCAAGGCAAGGCTTGAGGCCCTGCTGAGGTCCCCTGGGGAACACACAGCCACGGGGCCAGGTGGACGAGAAGGATACACAGACTACGACACAAGGTGACATCAGTGACGAAGCTCCGGGGAGGGAGGTGCGGCAGTCACATTTCCTCACTCAGATGTGTTTGGCTGGGCGTGTGGGATAGTTACGAACTGCTTTCTATAGATACTAGCCAGGTATCTCAGGGAGCGTTTCACAAGACAAGTGGGCTTGGTGGGGGTACAGAGTGAGGGAGGCCAGAGAAGGTCTCTGGGGCATGTGGCATTTAACCTGAGATTTGAAGGAAGAGCAGATATTGCTTGGGTGAAGGGAAAAGTGTTCAGCAGAGGGAACAGCATGTGCAAAGGCCCCGAGGTAAGGAACAAAAAGTTGAGAGGCATGAATGCAACCCAGAGTGAGGCAGGCCATGGGGTGAGCTGAACCTGGGGGGTCAGCAGGGCTGACCTTCTGGGCCCAGGTGACACCATGCATTCTATCCTGAGGGCGGTGGGAAGCCATGGTGGGAGGGATTTTAACTGGGGTGATGACAAGGTCAGATTTGGGTTCAGAACATTCTGGACTTGGCAGAGGCCTCGCCTACGAGCTCCCACAGGCCAGGAACTGTGCTGGAGTTGGGTTATGTCAGTGTGGGAGGGCAGGATCAGAGAGGGCTTCCTGGAGGCAGTGACCCGGGAAGCACAGAAAGGCTCAGAGGGAAGCCGTGCAGGTCCCTGGAGGCAGAGAGAGCGCCCAGGAGAGGGAGGCACTGTCCCCATCCCGGCCTCCTCATCTGCCCTCGCTGTGAACAGTCACTCCTGAGTGTGAACTCACCGTGAACCATCACCCAGTAGAGCCTGTGGGCCTCGCCCAGTTCATTGCTCGCCACACACTCAAACTGGGCTGAATCCTGAGGGCTGGGGGCTGTGAGGAGCAAGGCGTTGGAGGGCAGGAGCCTGCACAGACAGACGGACGGTTGTCTGCTAAGTGACTGGCTGGGCTGACCTGAAACCAGCCAGCGTGGCCTCCCTACCCGGGGAATTTGGAGGCGAGGGATGTGTTTCATGACTATTTTCCCTGCCTGTAACCGGCCCCTAGCCTCGACTCTAGAAGTTTCTCCTAGAATTTTCTACCTCCCAAGGTCTACCTGTTCAGTTTGTGGGCAATTTTAATGTTTGCCTCTGGGTTTCTCCATAATCCTAAAAATTTCCTACAGTCACCACCTATGATAACTTCTGCAGTAGTAACCATATGCAAAGCCCTGATCAGAACTGCTCGTGTTCACTGAACACCTGCTTAGTCACAAAGCTCCACGATGAGTTGGCACCTAACACAACACATATCTGGTGAATTCATTGGTGAACTGACCTCTTAATACTCCCGGGGATCATTTCAGGGTCAGCTGCATTTGAGAAACGGGGAGACCGAGGCTCCTGCAGGAGCCATGGGTCCAGGCTCAACCGGCATGAACTTGGGCTTCTACGTGGGTTCTTAAATAGTGACTAAAGTGGTTGCAAAGGCCATATATTTTCCATTTGGCTGTATGTCCCAAATGTCCCCACCTCCGACCAGGTATCTTAGTGTAAAGACCCTCCTGGCCCCTTGAAGTCAGGACACAAGTTCTGGTGCTGGCTTTGGTGAGACCTGAGCGCGCCCCTGCCTCAGTTCTGGCCTGGCTCCCCTTCTCTGAGACAGGCACGCCCTTCCCCACCCCAGGCATCTCATGACGCTCCCAGAAGGACCATCTCAGTACCGGTAGGCTCCCTGCTGCAGGCGGAAGTCCAGCTTCTGTCCATCCTTCCACCAGACCACAAGGGGCTTGGGAGAGCCTCTGGCCTCACAGGGCAGTGAGGCGGCGGTGTCAGCAGTCAGGGTCAGGTTGGAGGGGCCAGGGGTGATGGCTGGAGGCTCTGGGGAGAGAACAGTGATCAGGAGACGGGGTGTGGGGTGGGGGCGGGGCGGGGGTCTCTAAGGTAAAGCCCAGGAGCAGGAGATACTCCAACCACCTTCAGCCCATCCCCGAGGAAGCAGGAGCGAGGAGGCAGGAGAAACTCCCCGAGCGGATCTTCCAACGGGTTCCCACAGCTGGGGCGATGGGGCCTTTGACCACCCCTGAGGCTGGCATCCCCCTAACTACACCTCCTTGAATGGGGCCTCCAGGGCGCAACTCCCCGGCAGCCCCACCCAAGGCCAGGGCCCAGCAGCGCAGCCTCCACCGAGGTGATCAATGGGATGGAAGAGCAGATCAGAGCACCTGGCTCAGTGATTCTGAGGGTTCTACAGCTCGTGCATGTTTTCTCATGCAGTAGAATAGCATAGTAGTAAGTGCATATAATGTATGCATGAAGATAAATATGCATCTTTTTTTTTTTTTTTTTTTTTTTTGCGGTACGCGGGCCTCTCACTGCTGTGGCCTCTCCCGTTGCGGAGCACAGGCTCCGGACGCGCAGGCTCAGCGGCCATGGGCCACGGGCCCAGCCGCTCCGCGGCATGTGGGATCTTCCCGGACCGGGGCACGAACCCGCGTCCCCTGCATCGGCAGGCGGACCCTCAACCACTGCGCCACCAGGGAAGCCCCAATATGCATCTTTGAGTGTACATGCTCAAAACTTTTTATTAATAGGATTCATGGTCAAAAATATTTGGAGATCGTTGCTCCTGGCTCCTGACAGCTAAGATGAACCAGAAACTGAGCAGGACCCGGTCCAGACAGGGGGTGGATGCTGAAGGCAAAAAAACCACACCTTCCCTCCTCTACCTACCGAAGACCCGGAGGTCGCGGCCCTGCCGATCGGAACCTGCGGCGTTGGACGCCAGGCAGAGGTAGTGGCCGGCATCCTGGGCGAGGACTGGCTGGATCCTCAGGGAACCCTCAGGCAGAACCTGAAACCTGGAACACAGGGAGGGGTTGCCATGGATACCGGCAGACCAGCAAGTCCCTGGGGAGGAGCTGGACCCCCTGGTAGTGTCTCCAGCTAGACCCTCCCCTTGGTCCCTGGCTTTCTGAGCGAGAGGATGCTGACTCAGGAGTCCTGCATCTGTGAGGCCAAGGTCGGTGGGGGGGTGGGGCGTGGGGCCACAGCCTTGGGCAGTAACCTGCACCACAACCCAGCATCAGAAAGGGTGAGAGGGGCTGCTTCGGGCCTTCCATGCTCCCACCTGGGCCCAGCCTCCCCCCAAGAGCCAGAGGGCAGTGGTACCCCAACCCTTTCTGAGAACAGCCCCTCAATTAGGTCGGAAAACTGCCCTTTCCCAGGGGCCATGTCTGTACTGTGTGACCCCGCCCCTGGCCACAGCCGGTTGGACGGGGGATGGACACATCATGCAGGCTGAGCCAATGGAATTCTCTGCCCTGGGAATTTGGAACTGGGATTCACAGACAGCTCACCAGGGTCTGCAGGTTGTGTGAACACAGCAACTATAACTTGGCTGGGGGTGGGGGGGGGGCGGGGGGAGGTGTGTGTGGGGAGCCGTCCTGCCATGTTCTTAGAGAAAGAAGGTGTAGAAAATTGGTCTGAGAGAGAGAGAGGCATGAAGCCCTCACACACAGAAACAGACTAGCAACCAAGAGTCAAAACTAGAGACAGACAGACAGACAGACAGCCACCAGGGGTTCTCACGCCCTTAACGAATGGGCATGTATGTCCTTGGGTTCTGAGAAGACCCATGTCCTTTCTGCTCCAACTGCCCAGGTGGGCTTCCGTTTACAACCCGTAAAGAGGTACCTGAGCCCCTCCCTGATGCCCTCCCCTACCAGCTCCCACCTGGGGCTCTCAGGATCCAGAGGGATGCCATCCTTCCGCCAGTTCACAAGGGGCGGGGGGGCACCGTCTGCCTTGCAGGACAGCAGAGCCGTCTGGTTCACGGAGGCGTTCACTGCAGGTGGTCCCGGCCGGATGGTGGGCACCGCTGGAGGAGAGGCACAGAGGGGGCGGGTGCTGGGACCCTGTCGCTCTCAGGGAGGGGGGGGCAGGGCGGGTGGGGTGGGGCCACTCACTGTGGACCTCCACGTGGAAGGCCACACTGGTGCTGCCTGCAGCATTGCGGGCTGTGCAGCTGTAGTTGCCACTGTCGGCCGTGCTCAGGGCCTGCAGCTGGAGGAACCTGCCCTGCTCTGGGAACTGGGTGTGGGCATCTGCCTGTAGAGACCCCCAGGGTGGAGAGACCCTCATCAGCGCTGGGCTGGGCCAGGCCAGCCCCCCACGCACCAAGACCAAGGAACCAGCGGGGCCGGACAGTGGTCTCTGCCCCATTCATTCTGGGCCGGCCTGCAGCCCCTGAACTGATGCGCAGCTGAGGACTTTCTGGGGAAATAGGCTCCTTTGGGAGGGAAAGAGCATCTTCCCTGGAGCTCTGCCTGTCGGGCACGTTGCAGGGGGGACCCATGCTCACACTAGGAGCTGGAGCTTCCACCAGATCTACAGTCCTTGGGTCCACAGAAGCAAATTGGCCCCATTTCAGGGGTGAGCGCACAGAACCGCAGTAACTGGCCCCAAGCCACACAGCCACTAAGCACAGCTCAAAGGTACAGCACAGATGTGCATCAGAAGCCCTGGGGTGCAAATCTTAGCCTTGCCTCGGTGTCCCCATCCACAGTATGGGGGTGACAATAGTAACAGGGGTGGAAAAACGTCAGGAGAGCAGGTATGCAAAGGGCCGGCACAGAATAGGCCCTCGGCGCCTGGGATCGAGTCTGGTCAGGGTCTGGGGCCTGAGAGGAACAGAAAGCGGTGCCCCTGGGTCCCCAGCCTGGCACCCACCTGCAGCAGGATGCCATCACGGTGCCACTCGATCTCCGGTGCGGGATCTGCCTCCACCGAGCACTCTAGAACCAGCTGTCCCGGGGCCAGGCCAACCACACCGCGGGGGCCTTGGGGCCCAATGACATTTGGGGGGGCTGGTGAGGTGGGTAGGGAGGACATGAGAGAGGGACCCACCCCTGCAGGTCCCATCCTGCCTCCCTCTCCCGCCCCCACTCTGGCAGCCCCCTACCTTGAACTCTGACCCGGAAGCTCTTCTCGATTTCACCAGCAGGGCTGTGGGCCAGGCAAGTGTACAGCCCAGCGTCACCCACCTGGGGATGGGGCAGGGTGAGCAGCTACCTCCGGCCCCACCCTGCCCACCTCCTGATCTGGTTTCCCTCCTACACAGCTGAGGACCCAGGATTTAGCCTCAGGCCTGCTGAGTCAGCCATCCTGCCTTTCCCACCAACCCCTTCTCCTCTCTGGGATGTTTCTTCCCTATTACTGGCTCACCCTTGCTTTAGGGCTAGGGCAGAGTCTGCCTCCTCCAGGGAGTCCCCCTTGACTGTACCAGTTCTTTTCTGGTGGGGTTAGGGATTTATCTGGTTTCTGCATCAGCCTTGGGTCTAACCTGACTGGGAGCTCCCAAGGGCATGGCCCGGGGCCGGGGTGGGGGGTCCTCTTCACATCCTCATACCCCGAATAAAAGTGGAGCTTGGGCAAACCCTGCCAAGTGCCACTGGGTCCCTCCCCTCCTCTCCCCAGCTTCATGCCACAGCAGGCGGGGCAGCAGCACCTGCACACCCTCCACCCGGAGCCCCCGCCCGGCCCTCTTGCTGTCCTTCGGCCTGTTCAGGGCCTGCCCATCCTTGTGCCACGTGATGCTGGGTTGGGGGGTGCCCCGGGCATCGCAGAGGAGCTCCAAGGGGGTGCCGGGGGTCAGCAATAGCTCTGCAGGCTGGCCTGTGTCCTCGATGTGAGGGGGATCTGCAAGACACCCCGCCCTGGGTCAGCCATGGGGGCCATGGCCAGAACACTAGGATGTGGGGTTCATTCCCCTCCCCCACCATCCAGATGCTGACAGTACATGGGCCTGCAAACAGGAAGCTGGTGATTGTGTTGGAGGGTCCTAAACACGTTGGGCCCATCTGCCTGGGACAATGATTTGCGCTTAAAAACCAACAAGGAGGGCTTCCCTGGTGGTGCAGTGGTTGAGAGTCGCCTGCCGATACAGGGAACACGGGTTCATGCTCCGGTCCGGGAGGATCCCACATGCCGTGGAGCGGCTGCCCGTGAGCCATGGCCGCTGAGCCTGCGCATCCGGAGCCTGTGCTCCGCGACGGGAGAGGCCACAACAGTGAGAGGCCCGCGTACCGCAAAAACAAAAAACAAACCAAAAAAAAACAACAAGGATACAGTATGGAGGGAAACGCATCTTTCCAATAGGGCACACTTGCAAAATCTTGTGCTTCAGACTTAGAGCCCCAAGATTTCGATGGCTTTGTTCCTGCTTTACAAGGTTCCAAGGACAAGACAGAGGGGCACAGCCCCAGGAGAATGAAGTGTCCTGGCCCCCAGCCCCTGCAGCCAGGTCGGCGAGGCCTGCTCCCTAAGCCCCAAGCCTCCAGGGTGCTCACCTCTCTCACCGCCTCCATCGCCCCCCGAGGGCCCCCGTCCCGTCCCTGGCCCAGAGAAGCTGGCGCTGGGGGCAGGTGACCCACCCATCACCGTCAGCCGGAAATGCCGCCTCGCTTCCCCTGCCTCGCTCACGGCCACGCAGGAGTAGATCCCTGAGTCGCCAACTCCCGCTGTCTCCAGCTGTAGGCCAGGCCCCTGTTCCAGGCTCCGGGGCAAAAAGGGTTCCCCATCCTTCATCCACAAAACGAGGGGCAGGGGGCTGCCCCGGGCTTCACAGGGGAGGACCACCGGGGAGCCACGGACCACCGCCACGTCATTCTGGAACTCGACCGGCTCCAGGACAGGGGGCACTGCACAGGGCAAAAGAGTGGGCACGAGCCAACTTATCCAATGCCAGGTGGCCCTCGCCCCTGGACTTTGCACAGACTGTAACTATGGGCCAGAATGCCCTTCTCCTGGACTATTCCTTCTCATCTTCAGTCCTCAGCTTAGACCTCACCTCCTCCAGGAAGTCTTCCCTGAATGCCCGAGGCCAGGTGAGGTGCCCTCCTCTGTGCTCCTGTGGCACCCTCTCCTTACCCTGGTATCACTAGTTGCGTGGAATTTTAATTTTACAGAGCTGTTTCCCTCACCGACTTCCTGGTGTCAGGGCTACCTCTGCTCACTGCCATATTCCAGTGCCTGGCAAGGCCCTGGCACACTAGTGTCCAACAACTACTTGTGAGATCAATGAATGAGTGACCGAATGAATCAGAGACTGAGTATTTGCCCTGCCCTGACATCCCTGAGGGCCAACCCTTGGTTTCACCCAGATGGGCAGAGGGGAGGGGACAAGAGCCTTGATTCTCGTCCCTAAGGCCGAAGGACCCGCTAACCCACTCCCCTGCTCCGTACCGTGCACCTGCAAGGTAAAGTTCCTGTCGGCCACGCCCGCTGGGCTCGAAGCCACACAGGTGAAGATGCCGGAATCTGCCAGCTGCACCTGGGAAATCCTGAAGCCCGAGAGCAAAGGGGGGGGATGAGAGAGAGAGACGGAGTGAGAGAGAGAGACAAGAAGAAAGGGGGGGGAGAGGGGTGGAGAGGGAGAGAGAAAGACAGGGAGAGAGAGGGAAGGAGGGAGAGAGAGAGAGAGAGAGAGAGAGAGAGAGAGGGAGAGAGAAGGAGAGAGAGGGAGAGTCCCCACCTCACCCCCCACCCCTGCTGCCTTCTCTGCCCACCTCACTCTGCAGCCAGACTTCCTGCTTCCCAAATTCTGGAAGCTCCACTGGCCCACCCCCAGACAGCCTGTACTCCCACCCCCTTCTTCTAGACAATTCCTCTCAGCTTTCAGGACTCCCAGACTCGTCTCTACTCACTGTCTCCACTGCCTGAACCCTCACTGTCTCTCAAACCCCCTTTTGCCCCGACCACTCCTCCTGAGCCGCCCTTGTCAACGTCCCCAGTGACACTGAAACGTCTGTTATAACCACCCTAACGCTGGCAGCCCAGGCTCAGTCCACGCTCACTTCCCGGGGCCCGCAGCCCATCCTGGCTTCCAACACCACCTGTTCACTGACAATCTCCAAACATCTACCTCCTAAACCCCTGACGGAGTATCAAATGCCTGGTTTCCATCTTCCCTGTACGTCCAAGAACCTCTCCAACCAACAGGTTGGAACAGAACACCAGTCTCACCCCTCATCTTGCCCCTCCCACTGTGGACCCATCTCAGAAAACAGACTTCAGCCTTCCGGGTTCCCAGATAGAGACCCCAGAGCCTTGCTCAACCCCTCCCCGTCTCTCCGCAAACACCGCCAGCTGGAGCACCTCCACCACGTGGCTCTGATCCAGGCCCCGCCACGTCTCACCTGGCTTGTGGCCGCAGCCCTAAAATGCCCTCCCACTCTGCCCTTGGCCCTACAGCCTGCTGTCCACACTGCAGCCAGAAGGATCGTCTAAAAACCTAAGTCACAACCGCAAAGAAATGAGAGTAGAAGCTCAAACAGATAAGCCAACACCCGTGTTCACAGCAGCATTAATCACAGCTGCTAAAATGTGGAAGCAATCCAAGTGTCCTCGATGGGTGAAAGGATAACGTGTTCTACACATACCAGGCGATATTATTCAGCCTTAAAAATTAGGATGGAAAATTTGACACATGCCACAACATGGATGAAATCATGATGCTGCGTGAAATAAACCAGTCACAGAAGGACAACGATTGCATGATTCCACTTATCTGAGGTACTCAGAATAAGGCAGGTTCACAGACAGAAAGTACAGTGCTGGGTGCCAGGGGCTGGGGAGCGGGTGGGGAATTAGTGTTCGATGGGGCAGAGTCTCCGTTTGGGGAGATGAAAAGGTCTGGAGATGGTGAAGGTTGAACAACGATGTGAATGTACTTGACGCCCCTGAACAGTACACTTAAAAATGGCTAAAATGGTAAATTTTCTATTATGTGTTTTTACCACATACACAAAATTTAAGTCACACCATGATGTGACTTCTCTGCTGAAAACCCTCTCAGGGCTTCCCTTCTCTCCTTAGGAAAGCCCAAGTCTTTTGAAGGACTTACGAGGCCCTGTGTCACCTGACTTCCCCCTTCATAACCGACCCTCCAACTCTGTCTTCGAGAACACACAGCCACACGCCCACCGCAGGGCCTTTGAACCTGCTCTTCCTGACTGGAAGGAATGGAATTCTTCCTGCCATGGAATCCACTCACCTCCCCTTCTCATCGCCTTCCATCTCTGCTCAAGTGTCACCTCATCTGAGTGCCTACTGCTGGCCACCCTAAAATAGCACCCTCCACTGCCACCTCCCATCCCCTCACCCTACTTTATTCTTCTGAGCACACATCCCTTGTGACATGTCACTTTTATATCTGTTTATTTTCCATTCCCCTCCCTCCCCAAAGCTGCAGGAGCAAAGGCTCCATCGTGCTCACTGCTCCATCCCAGTACCTGGAACTGCACCTGGAACAGCAAGCACTCCGTTAAGTGCTGCTGAATGCATGAAGACGTTGCTCAGGCACTTTCTTCCAGAAAGCCTTCCCAGATTTCTTCTACCTGGGGCCAGGCTGAGTTAGGTGCCACCAGATGTCATCACCCGGATCTGTACCTCCCCCACTGGGCTGTGAAAGCCTGAGGTCAGAGGCCCCTTTCATCTCCCACTCTCCCCATCAAAACCCTCTGTATGTTTATGTTACTTTTAGTCTAAAAACCATTCAGACGTGCTTTTAAGCCCAAGCTCCCTGAAGAGTGTATCTGGGGCCTGCCATCCGCTGGCTGGCGGGCAGGGGAGCCGCTCCCTTACCTGAGGGTGCGGCCCGAGCCGTGGAGGTGGGTGCGCTGGGAGAGCGCGAGGGGCAGGCCATCCTTGAGCCAGCTGACCTGGATGCGCGGGGAGCCCCGGACAGGGCACGCCATGGTCACCAGCTCCCCAGGCCTGCTCACCAGGGTCCCTGCGCCCTCTGCCCCCTGCTCGATGGTGGGAGGCACTGGTAGGTGGGCAGAGAGGAAAAACAGGGGCAGTGAGGGGGCCTGGGTGGGGAGGTGGGCTCCTCTCAGGGAAGTCCCAGGAGGTGGCGCCGATACCTCGACTTCTGCCACGTGCAGCCATTGTGTGGCAATCATCACGTGGGTCTCAGGCCCGCGCCCCACCCAGGTGACGATGAAGCCCACTGCCTGGGGGTGTGGGTCTCTCCTTTATCCCGACTCCCCCACTGCGCCCCTGGGCTGTCGCAGTTGTGCCCCTAGTCTGAGGATGGGGCAGAGGCCCGGACAGGTCAGGCTGGCCTGGCTCACGGAGTGGGCACGGCTGGGGCTTCACCAGGGCTCCCGTATCCGGGCCCTGGCACCGCCCTCCAGGTGCCCCAGTGGAGGCCCCACGGCGGCCAGGCTGCTGCCGCCCTGGGACGGTGGGGCGGCCCGGCTCTCCTCGCCCCTCAGCTGCTCACCCAGCACGTTCACGGTGTGCAGCCTGGCGTCCTCACCGGCCGCGTTGTGGGCCACGCAGGTGTAGGCCCCCGAGTCCGAGGCCCTCAGGCCCTTTAGCACCAGGGAGCTGCCCTCCAGGTAGAACCTGCCCCGGGGAGGGAGAGCCGGGAGCAGGTGCGTGAGGGCCTGCGGGCTTGCCTCCTGGGGCGGGGAGGTCCCGGGCTGGGTCTTACCGGAGGTGGGGGCCGGCGCCCTGGCCCAGCGGGCCCCCGTCCTTCAGCCAGGCCACGTCGGGTGGTGGCTGCCCGTTAGCCTCGCAGTCCAGCCGCAGCCCCTGCCCCTCCAGGACGCTGTGCTCCTGCGTGGCGCCCGAGCTCCGGATCCGGGGGGCCACTGTGGCAGAGTGGGTGTGGTGAGGCCCGGGGCGGTGGCTGGGGCTGGCATGGGGGTGGGACACGGGGGGCGCAGGGTGAGACGTACCCAGCACGGCCACCACGAAGTCCTTGCGGGCCTCCGCCAGGGCATTCTCGGCCACACACGTGTAGGTGCCAGCCTGGTCTGGCTGCAAGTGACTCAGCTGGAGGCGGCCCCCCCGGGAGACCACACCACGTGCCACACTGCTTTCTGTGGGACGGAGGGGTGTGGCAGGACCTCACCTGCTCAGACCCACCGCCCCAGCTGCCACCACTGGGCCCAGACAGAGAAGTCTCGTGACTCCCGCAGAGGGCGCCTGACCCCCACACTCAGGCTGGAAAGACCCTGGGAACCCTTGAATCACCCAGCCCTTTCCTAGGCTCATAGGGAAACTGAGGCCCAGATGTGGGCCCAGATGTGGGCAGGGCCTCTAGCCATTTACGTCACGGCCTTCCGCAGCCTGGACTCCTTTGATTGCTCTGGTCCTTACAACCAACCCCTCCCTACTTCCCTCACTGGGGACATTTCTTCCCAAGGGACCCCACTCCCTTTATTTTTTTATTTTTATTTATTTTTCTGGCCATGCCATGTGGCAGGCAGGATCCTAGTTCCCCGACCAGGGATCGAACCCGTGCCTCCTGCATTGGGAGCTCGGCATCTTAACCACTGGACAGTCAGGGAAGTGGCCCCCCGCCACTCCCTTTAGAGTCCAGGACTTGCTCCTCTTCCTGTGGACGCTCAGGCCCAGCCCTCATCTCCCACCCTCCTTCCAACCTTTCCCTCCCCGCACTGATCAAGGTGAACCAGCCACTCACTGACTCCAACGTAAGTCCAGTGTGGGGCTTCCCCTGGGCCTCTGCTCAAGCTGCACCCCTCCCCCAGCCTAGAATGCCTCCCCCTCGTGTTCTCCAGCAGCACCTCTGCCCCAAAGCCTTCTCTAACTGCACCAGTCCAGACTGGTCTGCCCTCCCCCAGATCCTCATCTGTCCAGCCAGTCTTTCAACACAAAATGTATTGAGCAACTCCTACGTGTCCAACAGCGAGAGAGCTCGGGAATCAAAGATGAGTGAAACGTGGTCCCTGTCCTCAAGGAGTTCAAAATACATCAGAGACAGCGACACAGGTACAATCCTGTGTGCCCAGCCCTGTGAAACCCTGACGGAGCATGGAGAGACCAGGCCAGGCTTCTGGAGGAGGTGAGTCTCAGCTGAGACCTGAAGGTGAGTCTGAATCAGCCAGGTGAAAGTGGAGGTGGTCCGGGGAGCCTGGGATGAGCATTTCAGGGAGGAAACAGTGCGTGCCAAGAGCTGGAGCCGAGAGAGAACACGGTCCACAGCAATTCCACTCCCAGGTATATATCAAAGAGGAAGGACAGCAAACGCCACACAAACACCTGTACACAAACGTTCACGGCACCCTATCCACCATAGCCAAAAGGTGGAAACAACACAAATGTCCATCAGCTGGTGGACGGATAAACAGAACATGATATATCTACACAGTGGAACGTTCAGCCATAAAAAAGAAAGAAACAAATTAACTTAAAAAAGGAATGAAGAACTGACACATACTACAACACGGATGAACCTTGAAGACACGATGCTAAGTGGAAGGAGCCAGTCACAAGAGGTCACGTGTTGTATGATTCCACGTGTTATATGAATTGTCCAGAACGGGCAAGTCTATAGAGACAGAAAGTAGGTTAGTGGCTGCCTAAGGCCGGGGCGGCTGGGAGTGAAGGCGATGGGTAAGGGATTTCGCTTGGGGTGATAAAGATGTTCCCAAATTATAAACAACAAGGTTCTACTGTAGAGCACAGGGAACTATATTCAATATCCTATGATAAACCATTATGGAAAAGAATATAAAAAGAACGAATATATGTAAAGCTGAATCACTTTGCTATACAGCAGAATTTACACAACATTGTAAATCAACTATATTTCAATTTTTTAAAAAAGAAAATATACAGTTGGAAAAAAAATGTTCCAGAGTTGATTGTGGGGATGGTCTGTGATCATACAAAAAAGAATTGATTTAGATGCTTTCATTGGGTAAATTGTAGAGTATGTGAATTACATCTCAATAAGGCTGTTATTGAGAAAGAGAAAGACAGAGACAGACAGACAGACATAGGCATATGCAAGGAGTCAAGAGCAGCTGGGTCTGTCTGGAGCACGCAGCAGGGCAGGGAGAGGGGGGCTGGCCCCAGCCCCGAAGGGCCTCCTGGGCTGTGGTTCTGAGGACTCCAGGCACGAAAGGATTTTCAGTTTCAACAGACAACTGACCCACTCAGAGCTGCACTTTGTGATCCCTTCTGCCCCGGTGGAGCCTGCATTGGAGGCATGGAGGAGACCCGAGAGACCAGTGTAGGGGCTGCTGCCCTCACCCAGGGGTGTGGACAGTGGTGGCTGGAACGGGACAGGCTATGGATGGAGAGCAGTGCTGGCACCAGAGGCATTTATGTTGACAAGACGAGGTGTCTACTGACCGATGGGTGGGTGGGTCGGGGGAGAGGAAGAGAGCGGGGCAAGGTTGAAGGCCTGGATGGGGGTGACCGACCGCTGGGCCGAATGGAGCTGAGTTACTGGAGAAGGAGCAGCTTCGGGGCCAAGGCCAGGCCCAGGGTCGGGCCAGCTAGACCCTCAGCACACACTCTGCATTTCTGTCCCGTGGGAGCTGACTATGGACACAAACACAAGAAGCCACTGAGCCCCCACTCAGATGGTTCTCAGTGTTGGGATTTCAAGGCCAACAGGGTTGAAAGACAAATCGGGGGGGATGGGACCAACAGGGCACTGCCAGCTTTTGATTTTGCCAAGTAAGAACCGTTAACAACCAACTACCCCTTCTGTTTTCACTGCCATTTCATTAAATAAAGGACCACTTGGCGCCAACAAGGTAAGGACTAATGCACTCACCAACAGGCATTCTGTCTTTCAGCCAGGTAACACTAGGTGCTGGGACTGCAGTCACGTCACAGCTCAGGACCAGGGGGCTTCCAGCCACCTGACTCACGGTCTCCGTCTTGGGGTTCTCAAACGTTGGGGCCACTGCAGGAGAGAAGCCAGATTCCCAGAATCCTAAGACCCTGCCTCCTGCTTCCTTCCTTTCAGGCAGATCAGGGATGCCCGAGAAGCCCTTCCCTGTGGTTAGGAGTTGACATTTTATGCCTTGCCATTGATGATGATATGAGTTGGTTTATTCGCAAATGTAAATACAACCAGCAGCTGGCTATTTCAAAACATTTACAAAGCAGAGCCCAGGCGGGGACCACTTAGCCCAAGGATGGTAAATTTCATGGCTATTGAACCAGCAGACCTTAGACTATGCCAGGGCAGACATCACTAATTGATCCCAACACTCTCTGCTGCTCAGCCAGGATGAAGTCGTGCATCCCAGGTAGCCACTACCAGTGGAAAAGAGATAGCTGTGCTCAGGATGAAACATCTTCTCCCTCAAGGACCAGACATTCCTCCCTTCCCCACTGTTCATTAAGGTGGCCACCAGGAGAAGAAGCTATGGGCTTTGAGCAGCAGACCTGGTGTCAATAATTTTCAACACTGGTACTCAATATGGCTCAGGGTTGAATCCATCCACTGTCCCCCTTTTGGAGAGGCTACAGGGTTTGGCATGTGCAGCAGACAGCTGGTGTCCCCACAAGCTGTCCATCCCATCTTGCACAGGGTCACTCAGGTAGAAACTACATTTCCCAGTCTCCCCTGCAGCCTGCTGTGGCCAGCTGTCAAAGTTCTCACTCATGGGATACAAGCACAGGGGACAGATGCAACTTCTGCATCACCCACTTAAAATAAAAATGCTTGCCCTCTACGTCTGCTCATTTCTGCTTCGTGGGCTGGGACAGGATGCGACATGGACAGGGACAACCCCCAGGGGATGGGAGATCAACAGGATGGAAGGATCCTGGTCCCTAAATTACCACTTGGTAGGTACAGATCTACCCTCCAGCCTAGACACTCACCTCTGGGCTTTTGGATGACAGAGGTAAACGTCTCTCTTACTTGATGCACCGTATTTTGGGGTCTTTTTGTTACCCAGCTGAGTCTATTCCCTAACCGACACAATAGCTGATCCTGAGGAAATCTGGCCAAGCCTTCATCCCTTGCTTCCCTAGGCAGCTCCAACAGGCTCTCCCTCATCCCCAGCTTGAGCTACACCCAATGAAATGCCATCTATGTTCCATTCTTGGGCTTCTGGGGCAGGCCCCTCAGGGCTCAGGCGGGGGTGACATGGCCCCTGCACTCCGAGGGTCTGATCTCTTAGGGCTCCTGTCCCAGTGCTTCCACACCGGGCCCCGGGCCCAGCACTTTCTAGACACAGTCATGGCAGACCACAGATGGAGGACTTCCTGGGTGCCACACAGGCAGGTACCACGTTTAGCTCCTTTCACTGAAGATAAAGCTGAGGCTAAGGGGTAAAGTCACTCTACTGAGTCCCACAGAGCAAGTCATTGGCAGAGTCCTATTTGGATCCTGGTCTTTTCAGTTCCAGATCTTGTGCCCTAAACACTCAGCCACACCTTCCCTTTCCAGCTGTGGCCCTTCCCATCCTTGGCAACTCCCTGTGCTGCTAGGGGTACCGCAGCGACGCTGGCAGCCTGGTGCCCGGCTTACCCTGGACCGTGAGGGTGAAGGTCCGCACGGCCTCCCCGGCTGTATTGTTGACTCTACAGCTGTATAAACCTTTATCCGACACCTGGGACGGAGAGAGCACATGAAGACAGTGTGCGGCTGCAGTGGGGATACCTACGGCTCCCCCAAAACATCCAGGTCCCAGAACCTTCCACAGCAGGAACTCCCCAAATATGCTGGTCCTGCCTGGGAAGCCAAAGGGGAGATGGGACCCTCTGGCCTTTCCCAAGAGCCTTAAGATGCAGGAGGGTCGATGGAAGGTGAGTGCACAGGATGCAGACCCCACCCTTCCCTGGGGCTGCACGTCTGTCTGTGGAGCCTGGAGGAGAAGGTTCCCTCACTGTGGGGATGGCGCTGAGTCAGGAGACGGAACCCAGGTGCAATTCGAGAGGAGCAGCAAATGTTCATCTAAAGAACACTTGTGAGTGTCTAATCCATCCCAGGGAGGGGCGTGGGCAGGTGGAACAGACTCCCAGGAAGTCACAACCAGAGGGGCCTGCAAAGGCTTCTGGATTCTGGGGCAACAGGCAGGCGGATCTGCTCCAAGTGATTCTGTGAGTCAGTGTGGAGCCCGATCTGCGGCCCCGTGCTCTTCCCACGTCTCCCACCCCGGACGCTGCTCATCATCTTGGATTGGGATCCTGCAGGCCAAGGAGGCAGCAGCCCCCCCATCTTGCCACCCAGCTGCCCCCCATGCCCACCCTCGGCTCCCCAGGACCAGGAGGTGACATTCCCAGGGCTTCCCGCGGCTGCCCGCACCACCAGACATCTCACCTGGGTGTCCTGGATCTCCAGCCTCTGCCCACCCAGCAGAGCTTGGGTCCTCTGTGCCAGGACCAGGGGCTGCCCGTCCTTGTGCCAGGTCACGGTTGGCTCGGGAAGTGAGTCTGCCTCGCAGCTCAGGACGGCCTTGTCCCCCGCCTTCACCAGGACCACACCCTGGGGGCCACTGGAAGCCTGCCTGAAGGTTGGGGGAACTGGGGAAGGAGATGAGCTGAGTGAGGGGCGTGGCCTTCCCCGTGTCCTCCCTGGCCCCAGCCGCAGGCTAACAGCCTATGGAGAGACAAGGTCACGCAGTGGACCCCACCGCAGGGGATGGCACAGACCCAGGGAGCTGGAAGAAGAGAAGCCAGGCCAGCATGCCAAGGGCCCGCTGGGTGACCTGGGAAAAGCCTCTTGCCCTCTCTGGGTTCAGCCTCCCAGGTGGGGGAGATGCTACGACAACCCTCCTAGGCTCTTTCCTACACAGGGCAGGCCCCAGCTAGGTTAGGGCCCTCCATGCGGGTCCACAGGCCCATGTCCCTCCAGCAAACCAGTGCAGAAGCTCCCACCCCAGCTGTGAGCCCACAAGACCTGGCACGGTGCCGGGCGCACAGTAGGTGAACAGGCACAAATGAATGAACCTGCCCCAGGGCTTGAAAGAACCCTCCAGGGAGTGCTGGCTCATGACATCTTGGGCCAGCTTTTCCCCAAGAGGATTCAGAAGACCAGAAGCCCCCCAGAAGGTTCCATGCGGAGAACTTCGTGATCCATCAGGCTTGGGAAGGGCCCTTCCTGGACCAGCTCTGGCTGTTATCCTGCTGTCCCCTCCTCAGCTTCACAGCTCACGGGGCACCAGGCACTGGGCTAAGGGCTCACATACCATCATCTTACCCTTATACCAACTATCACCTTACAGCTGAGAGACCCAAGGCTCAGGGAGGGGAAGTGACTTGCCCAAGGTCACAGAGCAAATAAGTGGACAGCTGAGTTTCAAACCCAAGCATGTCCAAACGCTAAAAACTAGGATCTTAACCACCACGCCCCCCTGATACCACTGCAGCAGAGGGCACAGGGCATCCCAGGCTCCCCCAGGGCCGGCTGCCCCTCTCCTGGCTGTGCTGTCTGAGGGTGTGAGGGCTGATTGAAGGAGTGGGGGACAGTGCAGGTGGGGGGACAGACAGGACATACCCAGCACGCTAAGCTGCACCAGCTTTTGGTCCCGGCCGGCGGCATTGAGGGCCTCACACATGTACATTCCAGAGTCCGACGGCTGTGCCCGAGACAGCTGCAGCGTGTGGGTGCCTGCCGGGGTGGGGGAGATGCCCCTGGTACCAGCGAACAGGTCCCAGCCCCCAGCCCCCACGCCCACAGCCCTAAAGCCCTCCCCGACATCCAGTCCCGTCCCAGGTTTGGGGAGGCAGCTCTGCTTTCCCACAGAGCCTCAGAGCTGGGTCCCCAGCCTCAGTTCACTCACCAGGCAGGAGGAAGACTTCTTCTCCCATGGAGAGGGCCCGGCTGTCCTTGTACCACGTGACTTCAGGGCTCGGGTGAGCGCGGACCTCGCATGGGAAGGAGACGCTGCTGTTGAGGATGGCGGTGACCTGCTCCGAGTTCAGACCCGCGATTCGTGGTGGGACTGTCCCCGCGGCCACCAGGATAAAGAAAGACACATGACGACGCATACCGGCAGGGAGCGGATGGCCACAGAGTGAGACACAGGGCCTTCACTAGCTCCTGGAGCTTCAAACCTCACTGTGCAGCAGCTCCTATCTGTCATAACCATCTTACAGATGCGAACACGGGGGCTTAGAGATCAGAGAGGGAGAGTCACTTTTCCAAGGTCACTCAGCTGCTCAGTGGCAGAGCCAGAATATCAGTTCAGGTTTGAGTCCTAGACCTTGAGTAATACCATCATCCCTCCGCCCCGAGGCCACAGCTGCCCCACATCTGGAGGCAGAGCTCATGGCCACTGAGGTGTATATGTGTCACAAGAATGCAGAGGTGGAGAGGGCCGACCGACTCCAGGGCGGGGAGACCCCCACTGGGTGACATCTCTGAGTCTGTTTCCACAGCCCTAAAATTGGGCTAACCTCTCAGCTATGAGTCCGGGGAAAGTACTCAGCCCCACGCCAGGTAAATGTACAATCATGGTGCTGTAAGGCCTCAGAAGATCCATTCTTCTGGCAGCCCCCGAAGCTGCTTAAAATTATCTAGTGATCAGGGTCCCCCACATGCGCTCCTGGGGTACGGCTGGCACTGGCCCAGAGCACCAGGACACTGGAAGGACCGAGGCGCTGTGTCTCCCTGCACGGTGAGTCCGCGGAGCGCGTGGGGCAGACCCAGAGCACCAGCCCCTCCTCAGCTGGGGAACCCAGCGGGCTTCCTGCTCAGCCCAGCTCACCTTGCACCCTGAGGGTGAAGAGCTTCTCCGCGGAGCCCGCCGGGTTCTCGGCCACACACATGTAGCTGGCAGCGTCAGCCACCTCTGCCGTGGACACCTGTGGGCGCATGCCACCGGCCGGATGGCTCTGGGTCCCACCGGGAACTAGTGTGAGGGTTCCTCCCACCCATTCCAGGCACGGCAGGGACCAGGAAAACCACCTTTGCCTACACGGAGCAATGCTTAGGGGCTCACCCCACAGCCATCTAGGGCTTTCTGTGACACCTGGGGGCATGCGAAGCAGACGGATGATTCCCTGTAGTAAACTAGATGGTGACAACAGTCCCCTCCCCCAGCCCCGAGGAGGGTGCTGTGTGCTGTGTTGGACTCCAGGGGTGCCGTGGGGCTGTGTCTGGACACTGGGTGGCCGAGGAGCTGCCCGAGGTCCTAGGTGCTGGGCACAGCTCTGTAAGCGTCCAATGGCACTCCCGAGGACGGCTGCCCTGTGCCGTGCTGGGCTCCAAGTGTGGCACGCCTGTGCGTCCTTTTCAGGTGCCATGCGTAGCCCAGCAAGGCTGCTCACATACGATTATCTGGTGGGCTGAATTAAATCCCAGGGGCTCCAACGTGGTTTCAGGTAAAGAGCCTCATTTGGCCCAGAGAGTGGTCAGCTCATCGGTCCTCAGACAAGCAGCGCTGCGTCGCAGCAGCCGCTGCCTTCAGCCCAAGCAGGGGGTCGCCCTGACCTGCAACACTTGCCCGTCCTCCAGGACCTGCAGCCACGGGCTTGGGGAGAAAGGCAGCCCGTTCTGGAGCCACGAGATGGTGGGCACAGGGTTGCCCAGGGCCGGGCACTGTAGGCTGACGGTGCTGCTGGCGTTGACAGTCACCTCCTCCACCAGCTCCTCTGTGGCACCCGGGATCACAGGTGGGGCTGGGTCGGGGGGAGAAGAGGGTGAAGAGCGGGCAGCCTCCCTGGGAAAGGTCCCTGGGGGGGCGGGCATCGAGGCAAGAACACCGCTTGGTGCCGGGCACTGGCTGGGGCTCCTTGAACCCTGCCCACCAAGCGCTCCCAGGCCCTGCCGCAGCTAAGGAATCTGGGGCACAGAGAGGGCTGTGACTTGCTCAAGGTCACACAGCTAGGAAGCAGCTCACTTGCAATTTGAATCCAGTCCTGTCTGGTTTCAGAGCCCAAGCTCGTAACCCCTACCTTACCAACCTCCGAGTACAGTAGGACTGAACATGCTCTCTACTTGGACCCCCTTTGGGAGGGGGCCCCTCATGGGACCTGTAGCCATGAGCCCACGCCGCGCCCGCCCGCCCCCAGGCCGGGCCACTCACTCAGCACCAGCAGCTGGTAGTGCAGCCAGTCCGCGCCCACCTCATTGGAGGCCTTGCAAGAGTACCTCCCGGCATCTTCCGCACGCACCAGGGGGATCTGCAGGACCCGGCCTCCTGCGGGGACGTGGGGACAGAGGCCTGAGCCAGGGCGAGGAAACCCGCTCTTCCCCCTGGAGGGGACCTGGGACACATCACTTCCCCCGCGGCCACTCCCGCTCCCCCACCTCATCTGTGAAACGCAGAGAATCGCCTGCTCTGCTCAGGTCACGGGTCAAGGGGATCAAATAAAGTGCAGTGGCAGCGTACTCTGTGCCAGGTCCTGGGCCGAGCATTTCCCTGGCCTCTGACTCCATGTGCTGTTACTACTCCCATCTTACAGATGGAAAAACTGAGGCTCCCAGAAAAGAGTGCCCAGCAGTGCTGAGCCCAGCTCCTCACTGAAGGCAGAGGGAAGGGGCAGAGAGCTTGGCAAATGTCGGCAGAGGCTCTCAGGAGGCGGCAGTGGTTGGGCGTGGGGGCAACTGGGGTGCATCACCTGGGACCCTCTGTGCACAAGAGCCAGCCAGGGCCAGAGCCTGGCATCTGTGGGACTGGAGCTGGTCTCTAGTGGAAGCTGGGCTAGGGTCGCTGTGTGCTCAGGACTCTGGGTTGGGGGATCTCTGACCCAGGATGTGGTGGGCTGTGAGCAGGGTTAGAACCAGGGGCTCACTATGTGCAGAGCCAGGAGACAGCACCCGGGATTTGGGGAGGCAGCGGCCACGGCTGGGGGAGGGGTCACTCGATACATGAGGTTAATCTGTGATCAGGGCCAGAATTAAAGTCAGCTGTGACTGTGACCACTGTGTACCCAGGATTAGGGGTCAGTGGCCAGGGTCAGAGGCCAATCAGCATGTGACTGAGCTCACTGCATCCCTAGGTCAGAGGGCAGTACCAGGTTAAAGGTCAATCGAGCTTTCCGTAAGCATTGCCTCTCCCAGATCTCCAAGGGGCAACCTTCTTCTGCAAGTACCAAAGTACAAACCCTGGAATGACCCTGTTCATCCTGCAGCCCACATCATCCCCCTCTGCTGGACAGCGCCACAACTGGCCCAAGCCTGGCAGGACCAGGCAGGACCCGGCAGGACCCCATCCGGGCTCTGTGTCTCGAATACCTCCCAGTTGTGGGCCATCCTAGGGAAGCCAGGCATTTCTAAGTCCCATCCCCGGAGGCTTTTAATTCAAAGTCATCCACAAAAAACTATTCTGAAATAAAGCAGTTGTTTACAAAAATTAAATAACCTTGAAGAAATATTTAGAGTTGTAAGAAGAAATTTAAAAGGTCACATAAGCCATGAGCTTGGACTCTGGGTGGTCATCAGAGCCCAGGGAGAGATTCTTCAGCATTTGGGATCACAAGGTCTTAATAAAGGAACCGGCCACACCTCCAGAGAAAGGGGCCAGGACATTACAGATGTTGAAGCCCAGAGGTGGGCACGGCCGAGATGAGAACCTCTGTTCTAAAAACCAGAGGCAGAAAGGGACCCCATTCTAGCCTTCAAACTGGTAAAGAACTTCTAGCCCCGGTTTACAAAAGGCAGCTAAGGTCCAGAGTGGTCACGTGCCCTGCCCGGGGTCACACAGCAAGCAGCACACAGGAGAGCTCAAGGACTTACAGAAAGGCAGAGGAGACCAGCTCTGATGTGGGTGTGACCCTGGTGCCTGCCTGCAAATGCCCTGCTTCTCTCTGCAGCCCTGGCCTACCTTGCAGAACAGACACCCCATCTGTGGCCGAGAGGGGCTGGTCTTCCCTGTACCAGGTGAGCTCCGGGGGTGGGACCGCGTTGGTGTCACAGTACAGGTAGGCGGGGTTGTTCTCCACGATCTCCCGGTATTCCGTCACCCCACCCCGGGCCTCTTCCTCTCGGGACAGGGTCTCAAAGGCTGCACCGGCATCTCCCACCTTCTGGAACATGGGGGGTACTGGGGAGTGGGGGACAAAGCCATTAGGACCCATAGCTGAGGGACGGGGATGAACCGCTCAAAGAGATTCCTGTCCCAGCCCCTCCCCAGGCACAGAAATTCCACTGTTTGAGCCAAATCCTTCAGTCAAGGCAGTTTTTGTTAGTTTGTTTGTTTGTTTTGTTTGTTTGTTTGTTTTGCGGTATGGGCCTCTCACTGTTGTGGCCTCTCCCGTTGCGGAGCACAGGCTCCGGACGCGCAGGCTCAGCGGCCATGGCTCACAGGCCCAGCCGCTCCGCGGCAAGTGGGATCTTCCTGGACCGGGGCACGAACCAGTGTCCCCTGCATCGGCAGGCAGACTCTCAACCACTGTGCCACCAGGGAAGCCCCAAGGCAGTTTTAAAATTCACTCATTGCTTCAACCAGTGTTTACTGAGCAACTACTATGCTGGGCACTAGGATAAGTTTCCTCTCTCTGGAGCTCGTGTCTAGTGGACTCAGGCTTGTGACGCGCTGGTATTTCTCAGAGGAGAATGCCAGATTCTAAGTGTTAGCCAGAGTGTATGCCTTGGAGCACAGAGGACCCTCATCACCGGCTTTTTGAACTGGGGGAGCCCTCAAGGTCACCTGATTTGATCACCCACATTTTACAAAGGTAAAACCAAGGCCTGGGGAGCAACAATGTCCTTGTCACAAGGTCAGTTCATGAAAGAGCCCAGGCCGGGGGCTTGGGGGCCACACATACAGACAGCGATAAGAACAGAGCCCTCCCACCAGGCCACCCCAGAAGCACTGACACTCCCCACACCCAGCCATGTGGCCTCGCAGTCCTACTGGCCCACGCCCCACCCCTCCCTGTGGCCCTACACACCCTGGATGAGCACGTTGAAGTCCTGGTCATCCTCACCAACCACATTGGTGGCCATGCACACGTATCGCCCAGAATCCGAGACTTGCGTGGGCTGGATCTGGAGTAGCTGTCCTTCACCAAGGATGTGGACACGCTGGTTGGGGGTCACGGGCTGAGGGTGGAAAGAGGGGAAACAGACATCAGAAATGAGGGGCAGAAAGCCCCCAGCCGAGTGTACTTCTATTTTCACACAATTTTTGGAATACAACATAAAGTGATAAGAACATCCCGACAATTTTGTAACACCAAATCCATACAACTTAAAAATTAGAAGAGAATTTAGCGAGGGTTTAATGTTCGTGAGACTTGTTTCCTATAAAGAGTTGAATTTCTTATTAAAATACAAAGGGTGGGGTGGGGCCCAGGCCAGCTCTGGGGCCTGATGCCTTGACTGCCTTTTCTGGAAGCTTCCAAGCAGAAGAGGGGGACCAGACTGAGAGCCTGAGGCCGCCAGGGTGTCCCGGGCTCACCCGTCCGTCTTTGTACCAGCTGATGGTGGGTGGGGGCGTGGCCCAGCACTCGCACTCCAGGGTCAAGGTACTATTGACCTTGGACTTCACTTCCTTCACGACGACCTCCCCGGAGGGGTCATCTTTGGAGATGGAAGGGGGAACTGAAAACCACAAAGCAGTCTGAGGAGCAGGCCCGCAGAAGAGGTGCTGAGACCCTGCGCTCCCCCTGGCCCCAGGTCTGTCCCAGAAACGGGGTGTTGGCTCTCTGAGAGTGGAGGGACTCTGGAAACCCACCCGCTCCTGGGGAGAGATGGTTACGAGACAGGTCAGGTCTGAGGTGGGGGGATTCCTGGGGTGACCTCTGGGAGCTCTCTTGGGGGTACCAGGTCTCAAGTTGTGGGGTCTCTGGTTGTACCACAGTGTGAGTGGCAGAAGGAAGCCAGGACTGGCGTGGCTCTGGGCGTCCACGTGGCCCAAGTCCTAGCTCACTGGTTCCCTCCTCCTAGGTCCTCGGCCCTAAAATGACTGAGCCGGCCCTGGCTGGCCAGTGACCATCAGAGGGCACCCGACTGGTGCCCTGGAGGGTCCCTGACTCACTGAGGACTTCCACGTGGTAGTTCTTCATGGCCTCGCCAAGCTCATTGGTGACCACGCAGGTGTACTGGCCCGCGTCTTCCTTCTGGGCGTTCAGGATCTGCAGCCCGTGGGTGCCTGCTTGGGGGGCGGGGGGCAGCGGGCCACCCCCAGGCATTCACTTAGGCTCCCTTCCTCTGACCCAGCCCGATGACGTGTCACCTGCCCCCTGTCTCCCTCCTCTCCACCCCGAGGGCATCACCTGGGAGCAGCTGGACGTTGTTCAAGCCCTCAAACGGGGCCCCATCCTTCATCCAGGTGATGGTGGGGGAGGGAAAGGCCAGCGCCTCGCAGATCAGGGAGACGGGGTTGTTGATGGTCACGGTCACCTCCTCGTCAGCACCGTCCTCGCTCACTCCCAGGATGGTGGGAACCACTGCGGTGGGGCAGGGAGTGTGCTCGTGAACGGAGATCCCCCACCCTGGGCCCAAGGACCCAGAAGAGCCTCAGACCCTGGTGCCTGGCTTTTGCTACTTGCATCGCACAGAGGGGAAACTGAGGCTCAGAGGAGCCACGCATCGTGTGGCCACGCTTGAATTCAGGCCTGGGCGACCCAGAGCCCAGGCTCCCCATCACTAAGCAACACCACAGGGGAAGCTGGTCAGTTGTGCCTCAGTTTCCCCAATAGTCTCTTAACATCCAGAATCTGCTCATTTAACCAGAGCCTTCTCAATTCTGTTTGTGGTTCCAATTGTTACCACTCTCTGAGCTGAGGTGGGGATGGAGTTTCACTCCCTGCTGGGTAGAATAGCTCTGCTTTCATTGGTCTCCACATTTTCTCTTTCAGCTCTCGCTGGGGACCCCCCCTTTTACCAACAGCATTTTAAGAAACAGATCTGTGCTCCTCTCAACTTCTAGACCCCCGTTTCTCCTAACGAGACAGTTCATGCTGATGGCCCTTGGGAGACTGCCTGCCTGGGTGTGAGCCCCGACCCTGGGGCCTGGAGTCTTGTCACCTCTCTAAGCCTCAGGGCTTCACTGTTGACATGGGGACAAGCACATCTCCCACCTCCTAGGGTTGTTGAAAAGATTCAGCTAATCAGGCCTGTCCAAACGCCTGGCCCATGGTAGAGGTTCAGCCTATAGGGCTGTTATTATTATTGTTGTTGTTGTTGACGTGGAAGAAAAAATAGTAAAGTGCTTTGTGGGAAGCTGTCTGTAAGGAGCTGGTCACCTTGGTACCAGCCTGCCGGCACCGATGGCGGCCAGAAGATGCTTAGCACTCACCCAGGACGCTAAGCTGGAAATGTTTGGTCTTCTCTCCTATGCCGTTGGCCGCAATACAGGAGTAGTGGCCTGCACTAGACAGGTTGGCCTGGAGGACCTGCAGGAGGGCTCCATCTGGAGAGATGCGGTGGGCATCTCCGCCAGCCAGGGGCCTGCCATCTTTGAACCATGTGACCTTGGGCTGTGGGTGGCCTGTATGCAGAGGGGAGAGGCAAGTGAAATGCTTCAAACAAGAGGTCAGAGGCTGCTCCAAGATGGGTTAGGGGACATCCATTCTCCACCTTAGTCCAGAGGCCCATGTAACAGGGCAAGACACAGAAGCAGCCACCAGGCCTGGCCTGGGCCCTTTCCTATGTGGTTTGATTGCCTTTTCCTTACCCAGGTTGTGGGCAGGAATGGCTTGGTACAGGCAGGCAGGACAGAAAGGCAAGTTATCCCTTCCATCCATCCACCCATCCATCCATCCATCTCTCCCAGCCCACAAGCATTAATGGGAGCCTACTCTGCTGGGCACTGGGGGAACCATGGTGACAAGGCAGCCCTTGGTCCTCAAGGAGCTCAGAGCTTGGCCAGGGTACACAGGTATCACAAGGCCACTATGGTCCAGTGTGGTCAGTGCTGGGATAGGGGAGTACTGGGACCTGTAGGAGCCCATGGGCCCAGAGGGTCGGCCAAGGACTCCTTGTGGAGGGTCCTGGAAGCTGAGCTCTGTAGTCAGATGAGTAGGGAAGAGTGTTCGGGGCAGAGGCACAGAGAGTGCAAAGGCCAAGATGGTGAGAGACCCTCCGTGGGGAGCAGTAGGGCTGGGGGCAGGCAGCCGAGATCTCCGGGGTCCCCCTGCTTCTCAGAGCTGCCTCTCACCCTTCTTCCAGTTCACTGCGTGTGTCCCTTACCCGTGACATTGCACGTCAGGTGAGCCATCTGCCCCTCGGGAACCTTGATTGCCTCCTCCAGGTCCTCGTTCTCGATACTGGGAGGAACTGGGAGAAGCAGGGAAGACAGACACTAACTGACCACGCTGAACAACCACGGAGCAGGAAGCTAAGAGCCCATGGTACCTCTCTTCCATTTCCCCATCCCCTCACGTCTGCCTCCATGGGGCTGTGAGTTTAATAAGCCCCAACCCTAACCCTCAGCAGCTGGCTGAGGGAAGTACCAGTGCCTCTGGGAGAAGGCCCTGATCAGAGGAAGGCAGTTGGGTGGTATTGAAAATCTTTTCCCCCTTTCATCTGGGGTTAGTTCCAGCTGTTTCTGGAAAGTTCTATGGCAGCCTCAGAGAAGAGGGTGCTGATGAGGCAAAGAAAACAAGGCTTGGCTTCTCCCTCCTGCCGGTGCCAGACCCCACCTCCAGAAGCTCCCAGGCCGGAGGGAAAGGATTGGTGGGTGCCCACGAGAATGGGGCGGTGACATACCCAGGACCTCCACGCTGAAGTTCCTCCGCACCTCCCCAGCCTCGTTGCTTGCCAGGCACGAGTAGAGGCCTCTGTCTTGCTCCTGGGCCCGGGTCATCTTCAGCATCCAGCCACCTGGGGAGGGGGGGAGTGGGCTCCACGCACAGCTATGAGCAGCCTTCTGTCCCAAGCTGAGCCCAGGCTGCCCGCCAGGAAGAGGCGCACGCCAGGCATTATATTTAGAGGTAGAGGCGTCTGCCTCCCACAATGTTCCATTCCTCAGACGGGTAAACTGAGGCCCAGGAGGGCAAACAGATAGATGGAGCCCCCTGGACATTAGACCTACACCAGGGTAGACTTGAGGACCCTGTTCTAGTAAGAAGGATCTGTCACCTGGCTACCCTCTCTTCTGTGGGTTGGCTGGGGCTAAAAGGACAGCAATGGTTTATGTAGTCCTGGCTCAGATCAGAACCCTCATTCGACTCTGATGGACCTGGTAAAAGGCCACCTTCTCCCAGGGACCTCTCAGAGGTGAACCAGCTCCTCTCAGAGGAATGCAAGGATCTCCTAAGACCAGCCCAAGGAAGGTAGATACACATCATCACTGCTCTTCTTGCACCCAGGGCAGACATCACTAATTGATCGCCACGCTCCTTTCTGCTGGGCCCAGATGCAGTCTCTGAATTCATACCATCACACTGAATCTGGCGGCCCCCACCAAGTGCTCAGAAGTGGTACACAAGGGGAAACTTATTTACCATCCCAGCTTTGGCTGCATGGAACAACTGACGGGTCATTGAAGCTAAGCTTCAGGGGGCCTGGAAGTCCCTGAAAGATTCTGATGGGATATTGCCTCTTGGGCCTCAGTTTCCCCATTTGTATTCCAGCAAGAACCATCACAAACCAACTCTGTGAGGAAGATGAATATTCAAAGGAGAAAGTGCTTAGATCAGCATTTCCCAAAGTTTGTTACCGTTCCATGCTACGTTTCATAGGTGCCGTGAGAATTTTTTTCCGCAGGACTTATCAGAACCTTGACTATACAGATGGTCACTGTGAGTCTCCAGGAGAGCAGAACAGGAAGCCTTTTCCAAACTGATTTAAATCTGATTTTTTTTCCCTGGAGCACCTCACCTGACCAGTGTTTTTGGGTGCACTCTCAGGGGACCAACAGCTAAAACGGTTATCCCAACCAAGCCTGGCAGTGCAGGATCAGAGGTCACAGGCATGTGATGGACACACGTAGAGGGCCAGACCCGATAACCAGATACTCCCCTGACCGGCACCTTACCTGCCAAGAGGTAGGTGTCCTCCCCGGGGCTGATGGGCTCCTCCCCTCGGAACCAGAGGACCCCTGGAGGCGGGATGCCTGTGGCTTGACAGAGCAGCGTCAAGGGGCTGTGCAACACAGCCGTGACATTGGTCAGTGGGTCCAAGTCTCCAACGAGCTCTGGGGGCACTAGACACAGAGAAGAAGCCACATTCAGGATGCAGACGGGGGCTGTACGCTCCTGCTTGTCTCCCCACCAATGCCCTCGCCGAGGACCCCCGCCCCCCAGTCAGGGAAGCCTGAGGAGCAGAAGCGACAAGATCAGAGCTGCTCCCACTGAAGGGCGTGAGTGATGGCCACGGGCTGGGCTTTGGTAACAGGCTTGGGCCCCAGTTTCCCCGACCCCTCGTTGGAATGCCAGGAGAATTCGACAAGGACATGTGTAGGGCGCTCAGCACACGGCCTGGCACGGAGCAAAGACTGAGCAAACGAGACGGGAGTTAGAGCAAAGGGGAACACCAGATGGGTCCCTAAACCCACAGAGCAGAGTTCCATTCAGAAAGGAAGCCACACCCTATCAGGCAGGGATAGGTGGGCGAGGCTGGGGATCCCAGCAATGATGGAGACATGAGAGGGTCCTCCCTAAAGGACCCCTGCCCACCTCTCCCTCCTTGTCTCTCTCCACTCCCTGCCTCCACCCTGAGGCATGCAGTAGGAGCTCAGTAAGAGATTGGAAGCACAAGGCTCTTCTAGCCCCCGTGAACGTGCCCCAGCCCTCTGCAGAGTCTGTTCCCTATGCCTGGCACTCTTCCTCTCACCCCGGCTCCCGACGAACCCCTACTCAGCCTTTGCATTTCAGCTAAAAGGTCACCTCCTACAGGAAGCTGCCCTGACTTCCCAGGACAGTGGTCAGGATCTTCCTGATCTCTCGGGGACCCCCGAATTCCCCCATCACATACGAGTCATGCAGGATAAAGAATGCCCGGAACAGAGGAGGGGAACAGCAAACACGGGAGACAGGGAGGAGGGAAATGAGGGCCATTTGGAACCAGTCCTGATTTTGAAAGCAGTGCTTGCAGCTTTTTCCAACAGGAGCCCTACCCAGAGGGGTCCGACTCCTGGCAGAACAAGGGGGTGGCCCCAGGAGCACAGCTTGGGGATGGAAGCAGCCTTGCCTTCTCCAATCTGGTCCCCTTCCTGCCCTCCTCCAGCAGGCCACAGGTCCTCACCCAGCACAGAGAGTGAAAACCTCCTCTCGGCCCTCCCGGCCATGTTCTCAGCCATGCAGCTGTAGCGCCCGGCGTGGACAGCCCGAGCCCGCTCCACGTGCAGCCTCTGACCCTGGCTCTGCAGCCGCAGGCCAGGCTCGGCCCCCACTGGCTCGCCGTCCCGCTCCCACGTCACCCTGGGCGGGGGTTTCCCTGTGGCGTTGCATTCCAGAGTGGCCTCCTCGTCCTGGACCACGGACACCTGTGTGTGGGGCTCCCGGGGGCCCGCGATCTGAGGGGGAACTGGCATGGGGAGAAAGCACGTCAGGGAAAGTGGGCCGCCGGGCACCAAACACGCGCCACATGCCAGGCTCTGGGCTCGCCTCCATTTGGCCTGTGTTCTTCCATGTCCCTTGCTGGCTGTGTGACCTTAGCTAGGTGACCTCAGCCAGGTGACCTCGCCTCTCTGGGCCTCCACTTTGCATCTGTATAATGGGGTCAGAAAAGTACCCCATGGCCCCCTCTCCCACACCCTGTGAATCACAGGAAGGCCCGCCGTTCGGATAACGAGCTCACAGAACAGCCCTGAAGATTTGTGAGGGGTTTTCTTCCTTAGAAACCAGAAGCTTCCCGGAACTTAAACAGCTGTTAGGACTGGCCGAGGGTGAGGGATTATTCCACAGGTGGGGTTCTCCCCAAGATGCTGAACAGCATTTTTTTGGTTTTATTTTCTAGAATGATTTTTACAAGGTTGAGATATTTCATTTCATCCCGGCAGGACAAGTAGATGGAAACTTACGTTTCCATCACATATAGGAGCTTCGTATCAATTTTACATTTCTTTAGTTTCCAACTACTCCAAGCTGTGTTTTTTTCCCCCTCTGGACCATTGGGGGCTTCTTGGGATCACGCTGCCCCCTCTCTCACGCTGAGGTCAGGAGCTGTAAGAAGCTGGCTGGGGGTAGGGGGCAGCTGAAAGGCCAGAGAGCTAAGGGGTAACAGGACAGTGCTCTCATCAGCCCTGTTTTGTCTTTGCTTGGGTTTTGGGGTGAGGTCTGCCCTGCCAGGGCACCTGGCTGCCCGCCCTTTGGGCCCCACCTGGCCCCTTCCGCCTGGTTGAGGTCGTCCCAGCCTGACTCACCAAACACCTCCAGTTGCTGGTCCCGGCTGCTATTCCCGGCCACGTTGCTGCACTCACAGGTGTACGTTCCCTCCTGGGCCGGCTGGGCCTGTGCTAGATACAGCAGCCGCCCCACAGCTGACAGCTGCCCAAGGCCGGCCCCGTCCATGGGCAGAGGCTGACCTGGATGCATGAGAAAGAAGCCCCTGGTCCTTGGTCCTTCCATCTCGAGTACTTGTCCTCCCATCCATCCTGGCCAGCTCCTGTTCATGCGTCAGGTGCCCACTTAGATGTCACCTCCACCAGGAAGCCTTCCCTGAGCACCAAATCTGACCCCGGAACCCACTCTGAGCTCCCATAACACTGAGCCTCTCCCCAACACAGATAAGCCTGCAGGTGGCACGTCCGAATCCTGCCCTGGCGTGGGCTATCCTGGACGGCAGACCCTGCCTCACTTTCCCCCTGGGATCCTTAGAGGTTCTCTGGGGCCTGGCATATAATAGCGCTCAGTGAAGGCTATCGAACGAATGACCCATCCATCTAGCTACACAGATGGGGGAGGGAGACCAAGCAGCTGGCACACCTGGCAGCAAGGAGACCCCGATGCGGGGAAGGATTTTGTAAACCAAGGGGCACTGGATTCAACACTAACTTCCAACATCCTGCACCTGTTCACAGCAGAGCGGCCCTCTGGGCTCTGGCCATCCGTCAGCATGTGTCCCCGCAGGCGGAGGAGACTAGGTGGCCACATGACATTCTTCCTCGCTCTTACATTCTATTCTCTGTCCGCGCTCTCTCCCCTGGTGATCGCGACTTGTCTTGTCACTTTGGGATTTATTCTTAGTCCAGACCTCTCTTCCCAGACCTGCCCTTGCAGCCTCTCCATCTGGGTGATGGCAGAATCACTCTCCTGACTACCAGGCCAAAGGTCATCCCCGACCCCTCCTTCTTCTTAGCCCCCATCCCAGCCGTCAGAAAATCCGGCCAGCACCACCTTTGAAATGCATCGAGACTACGGCCCCCACCCCAACACCTCATGGATACCCACCTAGTCCACGTGCCAGCATCTCTTGCCCAGAGTCCCTGCAGGAGCCCCCTCACTGGCCACTCTGCTCCCACCCTTGCTCCCAATGCTCTATTCTCATCATGCTGGTAGGAACCATCTAGAGTACAAACCAGACCCCTCCAGAAGCCCCATGTCACTCAAGGTAAAAGTTGAGATCCTTACAGCCTTTGATCCACCCCCATCGCACAGGTGACCATCGCCTGGTACCGTCCCCTTGCTGAATCTGCTCCAGCCCCACTGGCCTCTTTGCTGTTCTTCAAACATGCTTGGTTCATCCCTGCCCCAGGGCCTTTGCACCTGCCATCACCTCTGCCTGGAAAGCTTTTCCCTACAATATCCTCATGCCCATCCCTCACCTTCTTCACATCTGCTTGGTCAAATGTCCCTGGCCACCCAACTTAAAATTGCAAATCCCACCTCCCTCCCTCCTCACGACTTCTCCCCTTTCCTGGCTTTTATTTCTCTCCATAGCACTTATCATGTCAGGTATTAAGTCATTTACAGGCATACCTCGGAGATATCATAGGTTCAGTTCCAGACAAATGCAAAAAGCGTATATCGAAATAAAGTGAGTCACGTGATTTTTTGGTTTCCCAGTGCATATAAAAATTATGTTTAGTCTATTAAGTGTGCACTATTATGTTTAAAAACACAACGTACATAACTTAATGAAAAATACTTTAAAATGCTAACCATCATCTGAGCCTTCAGCAAGCCATAATCTTTTTTCAATAGTAATATCAAAGATCACTAATCACAGACCACCATAACAAACATAATTATAATAATGAAAAAGTTATAAATATTGGGAGAATTATCAAAATGGGACAGAGACCCAAAGTGAGCAAATGCTGGAAAATGTTGGGGAAATGGTACCGATAGACTTGCTGAAGGCAGGGTTGCCATAAACCTTCAATTTATAAAAAACATGACATCTGCGAAACTCAGTAAAGCAAAGTACAATAAAACGAGGTAGGCCTATACTAACTTCTCATTTATTATCTGACTGCCTCAATCCACTGCCATACGTCCAGCACCTAGAATGGGGCCTGGTACGAGAGGCTCTCAACAAATACTGGTTAAATGAATGAATTCCAAATATTTATTGAGCACCTGTTTTGTACCGGGCACTGTCTTAGCCACTGCTGAATTCCCAGACAGTGCCTCCCAGGGCTCACGGGCTCACGGAGAAGCAGACATTGAAGGACTAAGGTGGGTAATATGATGAGCTAACATACAGGGGTGGCGTCAAGGAAGCCTAGACTGGGGTGGAGGTCAGGGAGGGCTTCCTGGAAGAAGAGACATCTGAAGTGAGGCCTGAGGATCAATCCAGCTCTCATTGGCTGAGGAGGGGCTGCAGGGCCTTCTGTCACCAGCACCCACACCCCCTAGGGCTGTAAGCCCACCCACCTCCAACTCAGCTAGAATGGGGGCACCCAGCGAGGGCAGGGAGCAGCCTCCTTGGGTGGGGCAACGAGGGTAGGGCTGGGCGAGGTCAGCCATCCTACCGTCCTTCCTCCAGGAGATCTTGGGGAAGGGGACGCCCCAACATTCGCAGGACAGCCTGGCGGGGTGCCCCTCGGTCACAGTCAGGGTGCGAGGCTCTGGTGAGGGGAACACTGGAGGGACTGAGTGAAACAGAGGAGGTGAGGTGGGCAGGAAGTTGTGGGCTGGGATAAGAAAGGGGCCTCGTGGGGGAGAGGGTGGGGTGGAGGAGGGCTGTATCCTAGAGCCCACTCAAGGCAGCCCCAACCCCAGGGCTTGAGAGCCAGCCCTCACAGGGGCAGGGGGAGGGACCCCAGCCCAGCCCAGGAGAACCTCACCCCAGACATTTAGGTTGTAGTGTTTCTCCGAGCAGCCTGCCCGGTTCCGCGCCTCGCAGTTATAGCGGCCTGCGTCTGCCACCCCGGCTCTGTCCACCTGGCCGAGAGCAAAAGCAACCCATCAGCGGGGGCGGCACAGATGGGATTACGCCCGGACAGACTGTGTGACCTTGGGCATGTCACTTTACGTTGCTGAGTCCCCCCTCCCACCCGGAACCACGGAGCAGTGGTAGCACCTGCTGCGCCTCTTGTACCGGGAAGTTTCTGGAAGCCAGGGCCTTGGTGGCCTGACATGGACCGGGCACAAATGGTGGCCCTGCCAGCCTCACCCCACTTCACATCCACAGCCCAGTGCTGTTCCAAGGAGGAGGCGGAGGGGACCCTGTCCTCGGGGGTCAGATCCTGACCTAGGGGGGTGAGGGAGCTAGGCTGTGGCTTTGCAGAATGAAGGGAAGGAGGGGGGGGGGGTATTCCAGGCAGAGGAAACCAAAGAAAGGGGCTCAGAGTTGGGGATGATCACATCACAAGATGTAGAGGGGTGGGAGGAAGAGGAACAGGCTGGAGTGGAGGTTCTCCCCGCGCCTTGGAGAGGTACGTCCCTCCCGCAGCTGACATGGACGAGCTGTGCTCTGGGGCAGGTGGGGCCTCACAGACATTCTCTAGGACTCTCCCAGCCACCCCAGAAGAAAGGCAACAGGTGCTCACAGGTGAGAGAGCAGAGGCCAGGGTGGTGAGAACACGACCACCCAACGGGGCAGTAGTCCGGAGACGTGGAGCTAAACTTTAAATCCAGGCTGTGACTCCAGAGGCCCTGACCCTAATTAACCCCTGCCTTGCTGGGTCAGATGAAGGGCCTTAAATGCCCAAAGGCAAGGAGGCTTTCGAACAAGGAGTGAAAAACTCGTGGGGGTCCTGAGGAAAGTGCCCCCCCGCCCCGCCACTGAGGGCTCAGTCCTGGGGCTGGAAGCAGCTCTGATGGGTCCTGGGACGGGCGGGGCCTGCAGGTCACAGTGAGCTGAACTGTGCTCACGGGGGCACCTCAGCCCGCCCTGTTCAGGGCTCAGCTCTGCTCACAGTGGGGGCCCCCTTGGTGGCCTGGGAGGCCGCACACCTCCAGCAAGGCCTTGTCTGCGGAGAGGCGGATGCCAGGCCGGGGCTCCAGGGGGCGGCCGTCCTTCCGCCAGCTCAGCACGGGAGGGGGCACAGCGTGGCTCTGGCACTCCAGGGCCACTGACTCGTTGGCCACGACGGACACATTCAGCTCTTCTCCAAGGATGCTTGGGGGCACTGCGGGAGGGGGCGGGGCAGGGGCTGTCTCAGCAGCCGGGAGCAACCACCAGGGATGGGAAGTCACCATTAGGATGAGGGCCCACCCCCTGAGCTGCAGCCCTCTCGTCCTCCCTTGATGACCTTCAGAGGAGGCCCCCAAACCTGAAGAGGATGGTGCATTATAACAACATCAATAGTCTGAATATGATTTTGTACTTTAGTTGTACCAGATGTTACCACTGAGGGAAGGGCCCACCCCCCCACCTGTCCACAACAGGGGAGTTCACACTCTAGGAGAGGGCTCTGGGGGTCCAACTGACCCCTACATGAAGGCAGACACAGTCCCAGGCCAGACCTCCCACATCCAACCCCCGGGGATGCCCCGGCCCCACCTTCTTGAGCCGGTGGCCTGCACCCGGCAAAGTCCAGGGCCTGACACTCACCGTGGACATGCAGGATGATGTCCCGGCGGTCCTCGCCCACCGCATTCACGGCGACGCAGGAGTAGCTGCCGGAGTCGGAAGCCCGGGCACTGGCCAGCGTGAGGACCCGGCCCCCAGGGAAGACCTGTGGCCCAGAAGGAAGTCCACGTGAGGTCCGGCCCTGCTAGCAGGCACAGCGGGCAGCTTGTCCCAGACCCCCGGGGCCCGCCACAATGCAGAGGAACCCCGAGCTCTACCCAGACCCCAGGACCTCTGCTGGCTGGTGGGGAATAACATCTGTCCTGGGAAACAGTCCCCTGGAGTGGGGCTATGGCTCGGGAGCCCTTGAGATAGGGCTGGTCCCCAAGTGTAAGATGCACGACTGATTTCAAAGAGTTTGTACAAAAATGTCTGGTTAATGATTTCTTATACTGATCACGTGATGCAATGATACTTTTTGGATATACTGGGTGAACTAAAATGTATTTTTTATACAGCAGTTTTTTTAAATATTCACTATTTATTTATTTATAAATAAATAAAGTAGCCAAAGGACACTTTTATTTATTTATGTATGCCACACTGTGAGGCTTTTGGGATCTTAGTTCCCCGACCAGGGATCGAACCCGTGCCCCCTGCAGTGGAAGCAAGGAGTCCTAACCACTGGACCACCAGGGAATTCCTTAAAATGCATTATTAAAATTGGTTTCACCTGTTTCTTTTTATTCCTCCTAATGCAGCTACTAGAAATTTTTAAATTACATATTCGGTTCACCTTGGTGGTGTGCATTACGTTTCTGGAGACCACCTGGCTCTAGACTCCGTTCAGCATCTCCCCTTCCTCCCTCCAGTCGACCATCCTGGGCCATCACTGTTTCCCTCTCCCCGCAGCACTCCCAGGCCCTGACCTCTGCTCCCAGCACCTACTGAGGCACCCAGGAGGCGAGTCAGGGCCACCCACCCCTACTGACCTGGAGGCCAGAGGTCCCTGCAGTGGACACAGGGTTTCCATCCTTCAGCCACATCAGCATGGGGCTGGGGGCTCCCGTGGCGTTACAGGTCAGCCGAACAGGGCTGTGGAGCATCACGGGACCCGGCAGGCTGGGTGGCAGAGTGATGCGCGGAGGCACTGCAGGGTGAGGGCGGCACAGGGCACAGGCTGAGCCCCGCTGGGGGTGAAGCAGGCAGGGCCCCTGGCTGTGTACCCACACGGGAGCACACGGCCACAAACAAAAGCTTAGGGACAGCCACTCCCAACATGGGCGCAGCGCTCCACAGTCCTTGAGGTTGCTCATCTCACCCTTCCAACTCCATCATGAGGCTTCCACAGATGGGACACTGAGGCTCAGAGAGGGAAGTCACCTGCCCAGGGCTGACCAGCTAGGAACTGGCAGAAGCAGCGCCTCAACTTGGGCCTTCTGCTCAGCACGAGGTCATTAGGGGGATGGTGTAGGGGTAACCAGGGTTGAGAATCCCTGGGCAGGTTTTGCTTTCCAACTCAGAGGTATCAGCCTCCAGACAGCCCCTCGTGGGCAGAAAATGGTCAGAAGAGTCAGTTGTATCTGGGAGGCATGAGCCATGACACCCAGGGTCCCAGCCTCCTGTCCAGCTCCCTACCCACTGCTGTCAGGATAAAGACCCAATCTCTCCAGCCTCCATCTGGTCCCCAGCACCACCCCGGCCCCTCCTCTCACTGTTCTGTAAGCTCCAAGCCCCCAGCCTCCTTTCAGTTTCTCATTTGGCACATGGTCTCCGTTTAGGCATCCAGCTCTCCAAGATGCCTCCTGGGACCCCCCAGGCCAGGTCAGCGCCCCAGTTCCAGGCATTCAGTTGTACCTCACTTTTCCTAGCTCTTATCACAATCGTCATGAAACAGTACTCTGGGTAAGTATCCAGTTACCGCATCCTCCACTAGACTGAAAGCTCCCGGGTCCGTCTTGCTCAGGGCTGCAGCCCCAGGGTCTGCCCAGGGCACGTACAGGCACACCTCGTTTTACTGTGCTTCGCCTCACTGCACTTTGCAGATGTTGTGCTTTTTACAAACGGAAGGTTTGTGGCAACCCTGCCTTGCGCAAGTCTATCGGTGCTATTTTTCCAACAGCATTGGCTCACTTCTGGTCTCTGCGTCACATTTTGGTAATTCTCGCCATATTTCAAACTTTTCCCTTACTGTTCTATTTGTTATAGTGACCTTTGAGGTTGCTACTACGACTCACCAAAGGCTCAGATGATGGTTAGCATTTTTTTTAGCAATAAAATACTTTTTAATTAAAGTCTGTACTTTCTTTAGACATAATGCTACTGCACAGTTACTACAGTATAGTGTAAGCAGAACTTTTCTATGCAAGGGGAAACCAAAACATTCATGTGACTTGCTTTATTTTGATATTCGCTTTATTGTGGTGGCCTGGAACTGAATGAACCTGCAGTATCTCTGAGGTACGCCTGTCCTCAACAGATGGAGGAATTGGTGTTTGAATAAATGGAAGGTTAGATGGATGGATGGGGGGATAGGCAGAGGACTGGATGGGTGGTTGGATCAGTGGAAGAACAGTTGGGTGTTTCCATGCACGGATAGAAGAATGGATGGGTAAATTATCAATGGGTGGAAGGAAGGAAAGATGAAAGGAAGGATGGATGGATGGATGATGGACGGAAGGAAGGATGGATGGACACAGATGGATGAACAGACTGAGGGACAAATGGATGGAAGACAACTTTGGGGACAAGGATCCCTTTAGTCTCAGGGCAGCTCACCATTGACCCGTAGGCCATACTGCAGCTCTGTGCTACCTGCCACATTGGATGCCACACAGCGGTAGCTCCCAGCGTCAGAAGACTGGGCTCGCTCAATGAGGAGAACTCTCCCATCAGCTGACACCGTCACTCCCTTCTGGGCAGAGACAGGCTGGTGGCCCTTGAACCAGGAGATATCTGGTGAAGAGAAGAGAGATGAAAGGGTCCCTGCCAGCCCTCAGACTGTGCCCTGTGTCATGGGCATCCAGGAGAGGCTTCCTGGGTGGCCACATGCTGTGCCTTTATTTCAGGCACTGGAGGAAGCCAGTGTTCTCCAGGAAGGGGGGCGGGGCAGAACAGGGCGGCGTTGTCTGAGATGGAACCGAAGGCAGAGAGGGATGCAGGCTGGGGCAGCCAGGAGCAAGGAGAGTCAAAGTCAGCCCAGCCCCTCACGTCCTCCCCCTGCCAGGAGACCACCCATGGGGGAGATCTTTAGAGGAGAACACGGTATACCCCAAAACAGCGGCCTCATAAATATGGACCAATTATAAACAGCTACATGCGCCCCCATGTCCATAGCAGCACTATTCACAATAGCCAAGACATGGAAACAACGTAAATGTCCATCGACAGAGGAATGGATAAAGATGGGTGCATATACACAATGGAATACTACTCAGCCATAAAAAAGAACGAAAGAATGCCATTTGCAGCAACATGGGTGGAACCAGAGATTAGCATACTAAGTGAAGTAAGAAAGAGAAAGACAAATGCCATATGAGATCACTTATATGTGGAATCTAAAATATGACACAAATGAACCTATCTACAAAACAGACTCGTGGACACAGAGAACAGACTGGTGGTTGCCACGGGAAAGGGGGTTGGGGAGGGACGGAGTGGGAGGTTGGGGTCAGCATACATAAGCTATCATATATAGAATGGATAAACAACAAAGTTCTACTGTATAACACAGAGAATTATATTCAATATCCTATGATAAACCATAATGGAAAAGCATATTAAAAAAGAATGTATATATATATATATATATATATGTATAACTGAATCACTTTGCTGTACAGCAGAAATTAACACAACATTGTAAACCAATATACTTCAATTTAAAAATAAATTTAAAAAATAAAGTTAATAAAGAGATAATAAATAAATTAGTAATGACCGATTGTATCTTCAACTTCCTTACCTCCTGCCAGGGTCCAGCCCAGAAGAGCGTTTCCCCATGGCAGAGGGCAAATACCTCCAGGGCTCACCACCCCAGGCAAAGCAGGATTGAGCTGGCTCAGATGGGGGACAGGAAACGGACCCCCTTCCTGGGCCCATCCTGTCTGCCGGGCACCCACACCTAGCCGTAGCTCTCAGACCTTTGCTCAACTGCTGGTCTAGAGAAGAGGCCCAGGCCCTCCAGGTCCTGTTTCTCACCGCCAGCCCTGGGGCGGCCCCGCGAAGCCACAAACTCAGCAGAAACCCGGCAGGTTTGTTTCAGACACCAGTGCAAAGGCTCTGGGCCCTGGCAGTGACTGGCATGTAATGGGCATCGCATAAATGGCTGTTGACAAGGAAGAGGGGAACGCTGGGGAGGGAAGGGGAAGGCCTGCTGATCTCATCCTGCTTTGTCCACAGCCAGAGTGGTGCCTGTGGCACTGCCCCGCCTCTTTGGATGGGAACTGGGGTTGGCTGGAGGTGGCTTTCAGCCAACAGGAGGGGTCTTACTTACCAGGAGGGGGTACACCTGAAGCCAGACACTCCAAGTTTACGGAGGCATTTTCCAGCACTGCCTTTTTGACCAGGCCCGGCTCGATATTGGGGGGCACTAGGGGAGACGAGGACAGCCCCGGCTTGGAGGGGGTACAGGCTCTGGGTGGCTCATCTCAGCCTCCCCAGTGCCCCTCCCCAGCCCTCCCAAGGTGCCTGACCCCCCGGGAACAGCCAGCATCAGACACACCGGGGAGGTGGACCCCAGACAGTCATGAGGAGCGACAAGGGCAAGGATTTGCCCATATACACAAGGACCTAAATGAGCCCCCAGATGAAGAGAACAAGCAAAGATAAATATGAATGAGAACAAGGCTGTCCACTGAAAATCCGGCAGAAAACAACCAAAAGCGACCACGGAGCAAATGATTTTCTACTTCTGAAGTTAAGTACGTGACATTAATTTTAGAACCCCCCAGCCGTCCCCAACCCCCCACGGCAGCCCTGCGGGCCCTCAATCACCCACCACCCCAGGTCCAGGCTCCGCCTCCACCCACATCCTCACCCAACACCTTGAGCGCCACGTCTCTCCTGCTCTCCCCAGCGAGGTTAGTGGCAGCACAAGTGTAGATGCCTTCGTCCCTCAGGTCCACCTTCTCGATCTGGTGGAGAGGAGGAAAGGCAGGTGTGTGCCAGGATGTGGGTGGGGCCTGGGGTCAGAGCAACACGGACGTGGCAAGTGGCCGGGCTGTTGCTGACCCCAGCGCAGGAGAAGTGAGGCAGGGGCACAAGCGTGGTTCCGGCTGGAGTTCTGAGCCACACATTCAGATCCCAGGGGATCCCTCTGGTCTTGGGGATACTCCCCTCCCCCCATTTTCTCCCTCTGGGAGCTCAAACTCCGGGGACCTCGACTAGGCTTAGGGTTCCCTTCCTTCTTCAGACCCAGCACCCCAAGGTCCACTGAGCATTTCTAGGATGAGTGGACTCTGTTTGTCCTGCCCCCAGGCTGCCAGAGCTCCGCTTGGGCTCCCCGGGGCCGCTAAAAAGCAGCCCCTCCCCCTGTGCAAGGTTGGCCTGGCAGCCCTGGGGCCCTTGCACGTACCTGCAGGTTCCCCCCCGAGGCTGCCAGGGCCACACCATCCTTCCACCAGCGGAGGCTTGGGGTAGGTACCCCAGTCCCTGCACATTGGAGGGTCACAGGCTGCAGGAAAGGGGCTGTGATGTCCTCACCCCCAACTATGACCACCGACGGGAGCTCTGGGCAGAGGGAGAGGCAGGGAGGCCCAGTCAGGGTCAGGAGGGGTGCAGTGGGCACCCAGAAACCTCTTCAATGCCTGGGGAGGGAGGGAGTGGCCTTGCAGGGCTGGCCTCTAGCTTCCCCCCACTCAACCCTCCAGATACCTGGCCTTAGGGTAAAGAGCACCAGACTGAGAGCCGGCAGAGCTAGTCTTTCCCTTTCAAATTCTCCCATTCATCATCCATCCATCCATCATCCATCCATCCATCACTCATCCATCCATTATCCATCCACATGTGCACTGAGCATCTACTCTGTGTCCCACACTGCACTATGCACAGGGACACAGAAGAGAAAGTTCTGTGCTGCCCTCAGAGCTCCCAAGCTGGGCAGTGGAGATGAACAGCCAAACGAGAAGTCCCAATACAGTAGGTGGGGGGTTATGGCCACGAGAGGCTGGGCAGTGCAGATTATAACCATGGTGGAATCAAGGAGGGCTTCCTGGAGGAAGGGGTGTTTTTTAGGACAGACCTGAAAGATAGGGAGGAGCTAATCAGGCAAAGAGGAAGAATGTTCCAGGCAGAGGGAACAGCATTTGCAGGACTGGAGGTAAGAAAGCCAACGTATTTAAACAGCTGAATGAAGTTCAGCGTGGTCAGCATAGAGAGAGCGAGCTGGGGTCGGGGGGAAGCTCGGGAGGGGATCGAAGGCCCGTAGACAAGTGTGGTGAGCAGCTGAGACCACCCTCTCACACCTGTGTCTCTTTGGGGAGCTGGCAAGTCCAGACCAGGAATGCTGTCCAGAGAAGACCAGCTCCATGCCCTTCCCATGTCTGTCAGGCTGGCTTCACCCACCCCGGCATCTCGGGCTGTCATTACCCCAGAACGCCAGGCCGCCCTCACCGTGCACAGACAACTCCACTTCAGCCCCTGCAGTGCCCGCTTCATTGGTGGCCTGGCAGGCGAAGAGGCCCGCGTGGTCCAGCTCCACGTGGTCGATGCGCAGTGTGGTCCCCTGCGAGGTCAGCTGCACCCCGGCCAGCTCCTCGGCTGGGCGGCCATTCTGCAGCCAGCTAAGGTGTGTGGGGAGGGGAACGGGTCAGCCTGAGGCTAGAGAAGGTAGGGGCAACAGGACAGGCCAAGAGGCCAGGCAGCATCTCTCTCCTGTCCTCACATCCCGGGCTCCATGGCCTCTTTCATGCTCCTGGGAGGGGAAGCATCTCCCCTCCCCACCCACCCCCAAAGCATGCTCTCTGCCTGTCCCCCAGCCCCCCAGTTCTGGCCTCCACCACCCCATACGCACTGGATCGCGGGCACTGGGGAGCCTGAGGCCTGGCAGGGAAGGTCCAGGGGCTGTCCTACGAGGGTGGTCACCGGGCCCAAGCCTTCAGCCAACAGGAGCTGCGGGGGCACTGTGGGCAGGGGCCACCATTGGGTGTCTGGAGCTGAGGAAATCCCGGCCTACAGCCCTCCCAAGTCCCAGTGCCACCAGAGCCAGGCCCAAGCTTCCGCTCACCCTTCAAGCACTCCCATAAACGGCCCCTTGTCCAGAAGGCCTTCTAGGACCACCCAAGTTCAGCCTCCCCACAGGATCGGTCTGTTTATTCAATGTCTTCCCACCAGACCCAGGGCTCAGGAGTCCCGTCTCCCTGTTCCCTGCCTTATCCAGGGTTAATGGCTGTGAAGTGTCCGTGAAATGGAAGAAGCAGGCTAGGCGTGGGAGGAGGGGTCCACGGCCCAGGTGACTCGGGTGGGGCAGGCCTGGGCTCACCCTGCACCTCCACGGAGTACTGCAGCACGGCCTCCCCGGCGGGGCTGCTGGCCACGCAGCTGTACAGGCCTCCAGACGCCTCCCCCAGGCTCTCCAGGCTCAGCATGCCGCCGCCCTCCTCCAGCCACGTCCCATTGCTCTCCGCCACGGGTAGCCCCTCGTGGTGCCAGGAGAGGGTGGGGGCTGGGTGGCCTCTGGCCACACACTCCAGCGCCAAGGGCCTCCCGGCCACGGCCTTCACCACACGGGGCCCTCCACCAGCGCCCTCGATGGTGGGCGGGACTAGGGAAGAGGCAGGGGGTGCTCAGGGACCAGCAGCCTGGTTAAGTCCCTCACAGACCCCAACCCATGTGAAATGCCTTCTCCTCCCCTCCACTAGCTGGAACCCCTGTTCAGACATCACCTCCTCTGGGGCGCCTCCCCCGGCGCCCTGGCTGGAAGCACTCTCTCCCTCCTCTGCCCCTTGGTGTCATTCCCACCCCCCCCCCACACTGCCTGCATCCTCTCTCCACACCCTGCGACCCCCGTGACCTCAGCCTGAGCAGAACGACACTTGTCTCTGTGCGTCTCCAGTATCTGCACACGGTAGGTCTCAAGATCTGCTGAACCCAAAGGGATGGGTTCCCCAGAGCCCAAGACCAGAGCCTCTACTCCTACTACTGGTCCCCTCCCTGGCCTGAGGAGGCGAGCAGACCCTAGCCCAGATGGCCCGGCCTCTGGGGGCTCCTAACTCAGCCAGTGATGGCCAAGGGGGTAGCCAGAGGGGGGGCTTCTCTCTTCCCCTTGGGGAGGGCCCCCAGGTTGCTAAGCCCACAGAGTCATTGCCAGGAGACATGGGGCGATGAGGGAACGGGATGGGCTTCTCAACATTGCCTGGGTCACTAGCCCCACTGAAAATATAATGAAAACACACACGTGCATGTTCCATCCATTTCCAGGAGGTTCTCAGATCCCTGAATAAGAATCCCGGAGTTGGCTGCTGCCCGTAGACCCCACACACCTCAACTTCCCTTTGGGGTCCCCAGGACTCCAGCATCCAAGCCCTTTGTATCTTTGGGGACCAGCACTCCGGAGCTGATTCCTCGAGAGGAACCAGAATGACCCCACCAGGCTGCACTCTGCCTTCTAAACTTCATCTGCTCAGACCCATCCCTGCCCTCCTACACACACCCTGTCCTCTGAGTCCTTCACATGTCCTCAGAGCCAAGCCCCTCCAGGCAGGCCAACGCTGAGGTTAACAGAGCACAAGTCAGACCCTCGAGGTAGGAACTGGGTCCTCTCACCTCCCAGCGGGGTGACCTGGGCCAGCCCCAGAGCCCACCACGCTCACCCATGAGTGGGGGGACCAGGGCCCTAGTCCCTGTGCCGTGATTAAATCAGCTAGTGCTGTGACGAGCCCCAGGGGGTCTGGACCACAGTGAGTGGCTAATTAAGAGCAGTTAGTTATTAGCTGTGGTCGTGGGGGTGTGGGCGCAACTTCCTGAGAAGTCCTAAACCACAAGGGGGAGACCTGGATTCTCCACTCGGCTCCGCTGGGGCCCCGAGACAGGCCCTTCCCCTGGCGTCGGTTTCCTCACCCGCCTGAGGAAGGCTGGACGAGCTGAGATGACCCTTCTCCCTGGGTAACCCCTCATTCGCATTTTCCTGGGCCTCTGTCTGCTCCCTTCACCCACCTTTAGAGCCAGATGGAGGCCATCCCGGCCCAGACTCCCTCCCACCACTCGCCCCAGCTGACCACTGCTCCTGCTGTGACCCCGGGCCGCTCACCGAAAACCTCCAGCCGGGTGGCCTTCTCCATGACCCCCACGGGGTTGCTGGCCCTGCAGGTGTAGATGCCAGTGTCCGAGCCCTGGGCCCTCTCCAGATGCAGCTGTCGGCCGCCCCTGGTGTAGACGGCCCCGGCACTTGGAAGCAGGGGGTCCCCATCCTTGAACCAGATGATGTCAGGCGTGGGCACTCCTCGGGCTTCACACAGGAGCCACATGGGGTGGCCCTCCATGACGGCCAACTCACTTGTCTCGTTGGAGCCCCAGATGGTGGGAGGTGCTGAGGACAATGGGGGGCGGGGGGCAATCACAGGGAGCCTGCCCAGCACCGAGGTGGCTGGTGTCCCATCCCTTGCAGCCCCATGCACCTGTCTGTGGGCCACAAGCACCGCACATGTCACAGGCTTCTACTGCAGGGGTGGGAGGAGGGGTGGGGGGTTCTGGGGACAGACAGGAGATACTGGCCAGGGACACGCTGACGTGGGGGGCAAGCCCGGCCATCACAGGAAGCGCAGAAAGCGGGGGAAGGGCCACAGGTCAGGCTCCGGACCCCACTTCGCCTCTGACTCGCTGTATGACCCGCATAGGTCACATCCCCTCTCTGGGGCTCAGTCCCCCCATCTGTAACACGAGGGGCCGAACTGGACCCGGGGTTCCTACGGGGCAGGTCACACACCATGGGTGGTACCTAAGCTGACCCTCAGGGCATGTGGGCATGCATCTCGTAACAGAACAGCTACACCCTCCCCAAATCTCCTTCCTGCCTGATTACGACAAACGAAAAGGCTGTTTGGTGCGTTTGCTGCGACTATGTTCGTAACCTTTCTAGAACTTTCTACCCTGCCCTTTTTACCACATGCAGGCAGCTCACGCCTAAGGGTTTCCAAAATCCCTCTTTGGTTGCATTTGTTTTCACAGCTTCCTCCCACGAAGGCCAAGCAGCCCTGGTTCCTACTTCCCTTTGATGTGTTACGCATCCTTTTACATAAATGAGTTTCGGTGTAAAGAAAAGTGACTTGATTTAAACAATCATTCTGAGTGGTATCAGGAATAGGAAAACTTGTGAAGCTCAGATGGGGACAGTGGGATCTGGGAAACATTGGGCCGGATTCCCTCTGTTCTTCCCGGTCCACCCCACCCCACCGCCCCCCCAGCTTTACTGAACCGAGGGCTCGCTCCTCATAGGCCCCCGTTTGTGCCCTCGTCTTCCCTCCATGCAGTGGGCAGCCCGTGGTGGGGGCCGGGAAGGGGCTGGGCTCACAGTGGATTCTGAGCTGAAAGTCCTTGGCCTGCTGGCCGGCTGGGCTGAAGGCCACGCACTGGTACCACCCTTCATCCCCCAGGTGACTGGTGGTGATTCTGAGAACCTGGCCGTCCTCCTGCAGCTGGATTCGAGGGTCCCCCGGAAGGACAGGTCTGGAAAGATGGTCAAGATTGTCAGTAAGGCCAGCTGGCAGGGGCAGGCTACACAGAGGGGAGCCTGCTGCTTGGGAAACGGAAGCCTGGAAGATTCACAGTCGCTGATAGGTACAACAACCCAAGTGCCCATCAATGGATAAACAGATAAACAAAAAGTGGTTCATCCCTACAACGGAATATTATTCAGCCATTAAAAGGGACGAAGTACTGAAACCTGCTACAACATGAAAAAACCTTGAAAACTGTGCTAGATGAAAGAAGCCAGACACGAAAGACTACATACGTATGACTGCATGAAATCTATATGAAATACAGGGACGTTCACAGAGACGGAGGTTAGCGGTTGCCAGGGGCTGGGGCGAGGGAGGAACAGAGCAGTGAGTGCTAATGAGTATAGGGCCTCCTGTGGGGGTGATGAAATGTTCTGGAACCAGATAGAGGCGACGGATGTGCAACACTGTGGATGTACTTGTGTTTAGTACTGAACACAGCGTACTGAATTGTGCACTTTGGAATGGTAAACATCATATTGATTCCTTAAAATTTAAAATACCTTAAAAGACACCTTTGAAAACATTTTAGAAATGAAAGGAAGGCTGGCTAAGTGATGAGAAAACCCTGCCATTTGAAAGCAGGGTCTCACCTGGGCGATCTCAGGCTGGGGGGTGGATGTGCCCCACACCGCCCTCTGCCTGGGCCCTGGCTGGCTCGTGCAATGCCTGTCGAGCTCTAACCCTGCAGAGTTCCCTCTCCCCAGAGGCCCTCTCCACCAGCCCAGGCCGAGGCTCCACCCCAACACTACCCGTCGGGGGTCACTCACTGCCCATCCTTGGTCCATTCCATCTGGGGCGTGGGGACCCCCGAGGTCTGGCACTCCAGCTCCACCCCTACACCAGCCAGGCCCAGCACCTCCTGAGGGGCCTCGGCTCCAAGCACGGAAGGTGGGACTGGGGGCGAGAAAGGGTGGGGGGAGAAAAATCCTCAACCCCTACAAGCCCCGCCTGCTGCAGGGCCTTTGCACGTGCAGGACCCCTGCCTGGTCACCCTTCCCTTCTCCTACCCGGCCCTCATGGGAAGCTCCCCCAAACCCCTGGCTGGATCGGCCCCTGCTCTGTGCGTCCTCAGCTGCCGGCAGCGCTCTTTCGTAGCACATCATAATGCATAATGTCATTACAAGGCTAATGATGTGATTGTCCAATGTCTGCCCCCATAGTTATGTGAAGACAGGGACCAGGTCTGCCATGCGCCCCTCTATGCCCCCGGCTCCCAGCCGGTAGTTTCCCTCCCCCGCCCCGCCTAAAAGGGGAGGGGTTGCAGGGCCAGACACACTTGGGAGCTGGGAGGGCTCGGCCTCACTCACTGAGCACAAGGAGATCGAAGTCCCTCTGCGCAGTCCCAGCCTGGTTCTCAGCCCTGCAGGAGTAGAGGCCAGAATCGCCCTCCTGGATCCTGGGAAAGTAGAGGGCCCGGGCCCCGTCCAGGAGGCGGTGGCTGCCCACCTCGGGGATCTGGGCAGAAGAGGGCAGAGGGAGCTCGTGAGTGGGGTCTGGCTACCCCGCATCCCCCATCAGCAATGAGGAAACTGAGGCCCAGGGAGCTGGTTGGTGACCGGAACCCAGGGTTTCTGATTCCCATAACGGTGCCGTGCCCTCTCCACCAGGCAGCCCCTCAGGCTTCATCGTGGGCCCACGGTCTTCCATGGCCCTGAGTCCCAGTGCATCCCCAAAGACAACTGCCACTTGTCACACCTCCCCGCCACACCTGGCACATGCAGGAACCCGTCCAGAAGGTCTGTACCCTATCCAAATCCCACCCACAGCCCATCCACCCCAGGGGACACCCACCTGCTGCCCATCCTTGAGCCATGTGATCTCGGGGGCTGGAAAGCCATTTGCGTCACACTCCAGCGTCAGGGACTGCCCGGCCATGCCTGACACGTTGGCCCTGTGCCCGTTCTCCCGGATGCTGGGGGGCACTTGGGAGCAAAGAGAAGCAGAGGAGCTGCCCCCTCCCAGGACAGCCACGGCCACCCGGACCCCTCCTGGGGCATTCTTCCCCACCTGGACGGGCAGCCCCAACTCCCGCCCTTCCCCAGATCCTGGGGTTCCAGGATGCCCGCCCCAGCCCCTGATGTGGCCATCAGGAGCCACGCGGACCTGGGAATGGCCACAGCGGCCTCGCCCTGGGACCTCGCGCTGGTCGTGCCCAGGAACTGTCTACGGGCTCTGACATCCAGCTTTGTAAGATGCGGGACCCCCGGGGATCCATCTGGCTGTACACCCAAACTGCTGTCATGGTCACCTAGGGGGGTACCCTCCCCCGCCTCGAGTCAGAATCTCTGAAGATGGGGCCTAGGTCTTTGAAACAAACTTCCCGGGAACCATAAAACTGCTTCTCCCATCCCCTCCATGAGCCCGTGTTGAGGAGAAGGGCTCCCCTCCCCCTGCACACAGCACCAGGGGCGGGAGCTGTGGGAAGCTCTTCCTGCTGCAGGGAAGAACAGGAACCTTGGGTAGTTTCAGCAGCTTCAGTGGGAGGTGGGCTCTGGGACTCTCATCTGCCCTCAGTGAGCTTTCTAAAATAAATTCACTAGACCATTTTAGAGCCATTTGTGGAGTTCCAGGTTCTTCTCCTTACACTGTATCCGTGGGGGTCTCTCTGGGGAAGGGGACGCCCATGCAACCTGCCACTTTCCTAACACCCTCAAGCCCTCCCCAACAAGCACGGGGTCGGGGAGGGCAGGGACCTGTGGCCTCCCCTGCGGTGAGCTCTCAGGCTGGGGAGCTGGCGCTGCCCCACCCAGGCATCCATGCGTACCACTGGGAGGTGTGTACAAGCCGTTCCCCAGCTCTGGGGTCCCTGCTCACCATGGACTACCAGCTTGGCTCTCCTGGATGCGGAGCCCGCCTCGTTGGTGGCCTGACACTCGTAGTCTCCACCGTCGGTGGGAGAGACCGAGGCCAGAAACAGAGAGCCTTCATCCAGCACTGCCAGGCCCGGCCGGCCACGCAGGGGCTCCGAGGACGGGCCCTTCCGCCACGTGATCTGCGGCTTGGGCGTCCCTGAGAGGGCACAGAGTCATCAGCATGAAAGCCTGTCCCCTTCCCTGTCCACACCCACACTGCCCCCACCCCCGTGCAAGTGATGCTGACCCTCGGGGTGGGGGGGAGGTCTCAGGTACCTCCTTGCTCCCCAGGCTAGAGGAGCAGCAGCTGCTCACACACCTGCCACCTCCCCACCCAGTGCTGTGCGTCCACGTGGCCTCCCAGCGGCCCGAGGGCCACAGGCACAGGGGCCAGAGCCTTTTCTGGTTCCCCTCGCAGAGGCCCCACCTCGTCTGCACTCCCAACCCCCTCACCTGCCCTGTGTTTTCTCTTTTGCCTGCCATCTCCAACTTTCTAATGTACATAAGATGCACTTTTTTAGGCTTTTTTTTTTTGGCTTATTGTCTGTCTCCCCCCACAAGGTCCGAAGTCTTTGCTTTGTTCCCTGCTGCACCCCCAGCTGCAAGCCCAGCGCCTGGCACACAGCAGGTGCTACCTGAATGAATGAGCCCGCCGTGCTCAGTACCCATATTGTCCCATCGGATCCGCGCATAAACGGTGGAGGCCCCAGGTGGACCGGGCCTGTGCTTCCCCTCACAGGCATGAGGCGGACACCGCTGGCCACACACCCCTAGCCCCACCGTGAGCGCCGCAGTCCCCCTGGAGGCCCTTCTCCGACACTCCTCACGTCGGACTGTGCAGTGTCTGGCTCTGCCACCAGGCTGTCGGCTCACACGGCCCGGCGCACGGTGGGTGCGGGATGAACAGCTGCCCCACTGGGCCAGGGCACACAGTAGGTCCTCAGATCGGTGTTGAAGGAATGACCCAGCATTCCAAGCAGCACACGTGCCCATGAGGCATGGCGCCCAGTGGTCGCAGCGGGGCCTGGGTCACGTGAGCCCCAACTCTGCAGACTTGCTGAGTGATCTCAGGACAAGGGCAGCCCTTACCCACTGCCCTGCCTGCAGGGCAGGCAGCCTGCAGCCCTTCCATCACTCCCCATTGGGGTCATAATCGTTGCTAAATACCAGTTATCACGCACCACACCCCCACTTGATCTGCCGACTCCCCTGGCAGCTCGGGGCTCTCTATAAGCACGTTCTCTCTGCCTCACTTGCTCTTTTATCCTCACCTTTGGAGGGAGGGGTGAGACACCCCATCTGGGGGGAATGGGGCTGCGATCAAGATGCGGCACATCCGGGGCATCCGGGGTGTCGTCTCGTTCGGGAGGGCCCCTGCCCCCCCCACCCTGTACTGACTGCTCCTGCTTAAGTGCTGGGGGCTCTGCCCGCTGGCCCTGAGGGAAAAGGAGGGCCACCCATGCTCTGCGATCTTTGGGTACTTAATCCCCTGTGTCTGTTTCCTCATAGAACCCTCTGCCGTTTCCTCTGTGTCTGCCCAGGATGCCTGCTGGAGTGTCCCAGCTGCTCCCCAGCATGGAGACACAGGTGTGAACACACACACAACACACACACATACAGCCCACAGACACACACATGCCCCTCCCAGTTCCTCATCTTTTCCCAAAGGCCCCAGCCCGTGCTCCCGCCACCCAGAGACCAGGACTTCAGAGCTGCCAGCCCTGAGGGGTATTGAGTTTTGAACGCTGGAAGCTTTTTTTTTTTTTTTTAATGCAAACATCTAACTCCTAAATGAGCTCTAACCACACAGAACTGCACCACTGCTCTGTGATGGGAAGACTCCAGGGACTCAGGGCTATTGCTGAAAAACCCCTCGTCTTACCTCCACTCCCATTTTACAGAGACCAAGAGAGGAACAATGTCCAAAATCCTGGCCTCTGTCCCACCCCACGAGGAGGAGGCGGGTAGCGCCACCCACTGCAGGTACCAGGGCTCCCATGGGTCACGCCCTCTGTGCTCCAGGCTTTCTCCTTTCTCCCTCAGAGCCCTCCGAGCCCAAGGTCACATGGCTGGTGAATACCAGTGCCCAACACTGCCCACCGGGCAGCCACCTGCTTGAAAGAGAGAAGGCCAAGGGGGGTGGGGTGGGACGCGGGGCGGGGACAGGCAGTTGTGATGGAGGGGACCTGGCTTATGCTGACTTGGCTGAAGCCAGGCTCAGAGGACAGGCCCCTGGCTGACCAGGGTTGATGCTGGGGTTGTGAGTGACTGTGGGGTATCAGGGCAGGAGGCCGGGGCTGGTGGTCCCACCTCCTACCTCCCACGTCCCGGGAGGGCCCTACAGGTTCCTTGCTGTTACCAGATACTGACACAAGGTGGCGCCCTGGTCAAGAGCGGGACGATGGCCCCTCCAGGTGGTCTGCTCCCACCTGCCTCCTACCTGGCCCTAGCTCTGTCCCATTCCAAGGGCTTCCCTGGATCCCATGGCATGAGGAGGTGCAGTGCAGACTACAACCAGCTCTCCTGGCTCCTGCCAGGCTTTCTGTAAGCTACCGCTTGCTTCTTAGACACCCAGACACCTGCCCTTCTAGAGAGCATCATCTATGCACAGGGGAGACATTTTGGCCATTTTGACCCACAGCCAGAAGCGACTCTGGCAGCCAGTGGGATCCACCGGGTGCCGCAGGGAGATTTCACAGAACAGTCGAATCCATTCAACACGTTTCCGCAAGCTCCTGCTATGTGCCAGGCACGGTGCTGGGGCCTAAACTTCCTGCCGTCCACTGGGCCCACTGGGCCTGTGCGGAGGGACAGGTGTGACCCCACTGGACAGCTGAGAAAACTGAGGCTCAGAAAGGAGGTGTGAACTGCCCGGCACCGGGCAATTGACCCAGGGGTGGCTACCTCCATCCCACACTGTTCTGTAGCCCAAAGGGGGTCCCAAAGGACTGGTTTGCCCAGGACTGCGTGAATCCATGCCCTGTGAGAAAGCCTGGGGCTTGGGGAGAGGCAGGGGCCACCAAGCACCGATCCTAGGACCCTGGGGCCTTCCTCAGCCCCAGCTGTTACAATCCCCAGGCGCAGAGGGGCCCAGGGCTTAACGGGCACTCGGGGCTGGGGTTAAAGCAGATTATACTCCCTGAGTTACATCACCTTCTGGCTGTGACCTCAGGCAACCCTCTTAACCGCTCTGGGCCTAAATTGCCCCTAATAAAAAAAAAAAGAGCTAATGCTAATACCCATCCTATAGGGCTGCTGATGGGATGGAGTTCCTGGCATGGTCCTGGACAGGAGCGGGGACCCCACAAGCCTCCACAGCCACGCGCACTGCCCACAGTGACCGCGGGCGCTGAAACATGGGTGGGTTTTCTCCCCCTCCCAGCCCAGGGCCCAGGGCCCAGCCTCACCTCTGGCAGGGCACGGCAAGCTGGCGTTCTCTCCTGCTACCCTCTCCAGCAGGCCACTGGTCTCATCGGCCCCCCAGTACGGCGGCTCTGGTGGAAGGTAACGCGGCCACAGTCACACACCCAAACCCAAGGCCTGGTGCTCCCCCGACCAGGAGCCCAGGGCTGGTGGAGGGGGCATTCCCATCCAGAACCCCAGCTGGAATAAGGGGGTACAAGCCCCGCGTTCCAGCCCGCAGCCTCGGGGAGAGTCAGGGCCGTGGCACCAGCTCACCCCCTGCAGGGTGGCCCACGGAACAGTGCCACGCACGACCCCGCGGGCTGGGGGGCTGAGCTCAGGATCGTCCTGCCCTGCCTTCTCTGAGTGTGTTTCAAATTCATCATAGTGAAAATGCTAGCACCAGGGATCCAGAACTTTCTATGCACCGGGCACTTCACACGCATTCTCTCACTGACCCCTCACATGTTACTGGACCCATGTTACAGGGTCAGAGAGTGTAAATGACTGGCCGATGGTTGTCCAGCGGGAAAGTGGGAGGAGCTGGCCCGTTGCTCTTCAATCACCACCTCACGGCGCCTGCACCCCACCCCGAGGACAGAGCCCCCCCCGGGCTGGCAAAAGCGGCCCGACACGGCTTTGGGGGCTGGGCGGAAGGAAGGGGTCCACCAGCTCAGAAGCCCAAGCTGCTGCTGGGGAAGGAGTGGGGAGGTAAGCTCTGGGGTTCAGGGGAGACTCACCCAGCACCCTGAGCTCCAGCTCCCAGGCATCCACCCCAGCGCTGCTGGAGGCCTCACAGCGGTACGTCCCAGCGTCCGAGGTTCGGATGGCCACGAAGTGGACGGAGCCATTGGGCCCCCCGCCCCGCAGGGCCACCCCATCCTTGGACCAGGTCAGCTGGGGCTCCGGGTTGCCCTCGGCCACGCAGTTCAGGTCCAGAGCCTCCCCCACCAGTGCCTTCAGGAGCCGCGGGCCCGGCTGCACCTGGGGGGGCACTGACAGGGCCACGGGGAGGGCTGTCAAGGCAGGGGCCCCGGGTGGGGGGAGTCACAGAGCCCAGACTTACAGAGAGGGCCCGGCCTGCTGCAGGGCTCCCCACACCCCTGGCCGTCGCCAACCAGCAGAAATCGTCATTGTGGGGGGCGATTGACAGTAGGACATCCCGTGTGGACCCCCCCCCACCCCCGCCGCAAGAGTAGAATCAGCCTTTCCCTTGAACACACGTGTTGCCATCAAAAAATCGTTCCTCGGGCTTCCCTGGTGGCGCAGTGGTTGAGAGTCCGCCTGCCGATGCAGGGGACACTGGTTCGTGCCCCGGTCCGGGAAGATCCCACATGCCGCGGAGCGGCTGGGCCCGTGAGCCACGGCCGCTGAGCCTGCGCGTCCGGAGACTGTGCTCCGCAACGGGAGAGGCCACAACAGTGAGAGGCCCGCGTACCGCAAAAAAAAAAATCGCTCCTCCGTGCTCAGCTTACTCTCCCCCCAGCCCCCACCCCCATCCCTACCCCCAGGCTTGCACCCAGCACCATTTGAGAACCACCAGCTGGGAAACACCAGCTCAGTGCTGGATGGGGACATCGAGGCCCAGGGGGCGGCGGGACTGACTCAGCCCAGGCGGCAGCACGTACAGAAGGGGAGGCTCAAATCCCAGCCCTGTCCCTCTCGGCCACAGGACCCCACACTGGCTGGGGCCTCGGTTTCCCCTCCTCACAAAGAAGCCCTGGGATGGAATGAGATGCAGGACTAGAGCAGCCAGCAGGGAGCCTGCTCCACAGCGGCGCCTAAAACACCGCGGCTAGACTCACTCTCAGGGTTCCCAGCTCGCTCTTCCCCTCTCCTGGCTTGGGGAGGATAGTGGGTATTGTTTCTTCTGCATTTGTGTTTTTCAAGCAACTTTCCCATCCTCCATCCCAGTTGGTCCCTCCTATGGGGTGGGTGATGCTATGTCCATTTTGCAGATGAAGAAACTGAGGCTCAGAAAGGTTGTGTGACTCGACCAGAGTCACCCACTGCGTCGGCTCATAGGAGCTGGACCGGCCCCAAGGCTGGGTCTGTGTGACCAGGAATCCAGGTGGCTTCCGTGGGGCCAGACTGGATGAGCCTGGGAGAATTCTCAAAGACGAGGACAAGTGTCCTGGGCCCTCGGGGGAAGCTGAGGACACCCATGCCCTTCCCAGCTTCAGAGTAGGAGCCCAAAGATAAGACCATCTATGGAAGCTGGCCCCTGGGCAGAGATCAGCTCCCCCACCCGGAGCCCAGAGCCTCACTGTCTAGGAGCACGAGGGTGTACATGCCCTGCCCACTACCCCCCTAAAAACACTTGCTGAAAACAACAGCAGTTTCCACCGTGCTGAGTGCCTGATGTCATCAATACCCTTTCTGACAACTATGGGACAGGCGTTATTACCTCCACTTTATAGAAGAAGAATCCAAGGCTCAGAGAAGCCAAGCAGCTGGCCTAAGGTCACACAGCCAGTCCGTGACAGAGTCAGCATTCGAACCCAGCTCTGCCGACTCTGAGGCCCTGCTCATCACCCTGCTTCCTGCTTCTCTGTTTCTCTCCCATGCTCACGCAAACTCATAGCGAAGCTTTGAGCCCCTCCCTCTCTGAACCTCAGCCTGTCCACCCGTAAAATGGGGAGTCAGCTTAGATCAGGGGTTGGCTTTTTCTGGAAAGGGCTTTTTCTGAAAACGTTTTGCAGACCAGATGGTCTCTGTCTCAACTACCCAACTCTGCCATTACGGCGTGAAAGCAGCCACGGACGCTACGTAACCGAACGTGTGTGGTGGCACTCCAGTAGAGCTTGTATTTACGGACACTGAAACCTGAACTCCATATCATTTTCATATGTCACATTATTTGCCTTTTTTCCCCCAATCGTTTAAAAATGTAGACATCATTCTTCACTCGTGGGCCACATGAAAACGGCATGTAGGTCAGTAGTGGCTGAGGGCTGCAGTCAGAGGACCCCTGTCTCAGACAACTCATCCCCGTGCTCCTGGAGATGACAAGGTCCCCGCCTCTTTGGTGGAGTGACTCCACTGGGTGGCTTCTGTGAATGGAACCTGGACACCCAGGTGAACATGCACTCCTGGGCCCCCACCTGAGCCAGGAACCAGAACTCCCTCCGCGGGTCCCCCTCCCAACGCCCAAGTCTCCAACGCCCAAGTCTCCAACGCCACGGGGCCCTGCCCTTTGCTCTCAGGGGGCCTCTGAACAGACTCTCCGGGCTCAACCAAGGGGTTCAGGAGAGGGGAAGAAGGGGGGTGAGGAGGAGAGATAAGGCTTGAAAAAGACAGGAAATAGAGTTGATGGAAGAAACACTGGAGGACCATGAAGAGGTGACAAAGCCTGGAGTGGAGATGGGGGAGGGGCACGAGAGGCCTAAGGAAGATGGGGGTTGGGGGGAACGGTGTGAGACAGAGGCTGCCAGCCAGGACCTTACCTTGCACCCGGAGGATGTAGTACCGAGCAGCGGACCCCGCAGGGTTACTGGCTGTGCATTCGTAGAGGCCGCTGTCACTCAACTGGGCCTGGGCCAGATGCAGGGAGCCTGATGGGAGGAGGCAATGCCTGTGGGAGTGAGGGGCACTGGTAAGACCCCAACCGACCCCACCTCTGCCAGAAAGGCCCAAGACCCAACTTGAACCAGCTGCCTCCTCCAGGCAGCCTGCCAGGACTGAGGCAGTGTCCGCCACCCACCCTTCACTCCTCCCCCTGCCCTGCCTCCACTTCCCCCAAACCACCAGGCCAAGGCCATGTCCCCTCCAACTTGCGTAACAGACAAAGAGCACTAGGCTAGGAGTCCGCTGGCTGGGTTTAACTTTGAACCCTTCCCAGCTGGATGAAGCAAGTCCCTTCACCTCTTGGAGCCTCCATTTCCTCATCTGTAAAATGGGCATATTAAGAAGTTCTGTGGCCGAGGCTGGTGAACAGATTCCGCGTGGGCTCAGCCCAGGGCCTGGTACCTAGTCGCCAGTAACTCTTCCTCCTCTAATGCACATGCCTACCGTCCCTCGACCCTGCCCTGAGAGTGGGGATGAGGCCTCATTTGGAGGCCCCCTCAATGGCTTCCAGGGAGAAGCTGCAGCCCAGAGACCCTCTGCGTCTAAGTGCCAGGTCTGGCCATGCTCTGAACCCAGGGCTTTTCAGTGTCCTGTTGTCCGGCGTTGTATTGGGCCCTCAGGAGGAAGTTGTAGAGGTCCCCCATCGCTGCGCTCCCCAACCTGGCCCACCTTGCTGAAGTCACCCGGCCCCCATCCCACAGGGATCTGGGACCCCCAGCCAGGCTCCTGCAGCTGGGCTGGACCCGAGGGGGCCTCTGCAGATATGATGTCACCAGCCCACATGTGCTGGCTCCGTGCAGTCCCTGCCCCCGTAGAACTGAGTGGGCAGCTGCGGCCAGTGGCCACAGCAGGGCGCCAAGTGCAAGCAGCTGGCACGGGGGCGGGGAGTGGGGGTGGTAACCTCCAAGGGCCAGCCCCTCCCCCGCCTATGCTCATCAGGGTACAGCTGGGCTCCAGTCCCGGTCTCCACTCCCCGCTCTGCTGAGTCTCAGGTTCCTCCTCTGCAAAACGGGGATGACAATAGCCCCCATCTCCCAAGCAGGTGCAGGCCAAGTGCTGGACGTGCACTTATTAAACAGGTCGACATTGCTGGCAATTCACTCTCTGGACAACCACGGGGGACTAGCTGTGCTCTGCTGGTTTTCCGTCTCCCCATATGTAAAGTGGGCTTGTAATCCCCCTACCCAGCAAACCCTTCGTCCAGTTTGCCCTGAGCTTCCAGCAGGCACCTGGGGCAAGTTCTCTGAGGACACTTGTGAGTGATATACCAGGCAGGGGTCTCTAGAGCCCAGGCACTGGGCTGGGACAACTAGGTCCGACCCTGTTCTGCCACGTGCTTGCTGTGTGACACTGGGCAAGTCACTTAACCTTTCTGTGCCTCGGTTGTCTCCTTTTGGAAAAAAGAGACAACAGTGGTACTTAGCCCTCATAGGGCTGTCCGGAGAACGGAAAGACCTAATTCACAGCACAGTGCCTGGAACAGACGTACTCAGCAAAGGTCAGCTGTTATCATGGTGACGACAGTGGATCCATAACGATACGCAATGCGGTTTTGCATCGTTTAAAACTCTTATAGAAATGGTACCACGTGTATGTGCGTGGGGCTAATTCATTCACTCTTCACTGCTGTATAGTAGTCTGTTGTGTGATCGTACCACAATGGGATTAATTTGTTCTCCTTTTGGTGGGCATTTAAACATTCAGGTTTTCCTTTCCTCCCTCCCTCTCTTCTTTCCTTCCTTCGTTCTTTCTTTCTTTCACCACCAGAGTCCTCTGCACACTGATGTATGTGTCCCCACGCACAGGAGCAGGACTCCGGCGCCACAGGCTCACACACCATCAGCTCTCACGGGTAGAGTCCATCATTCCCCCTTGTAGAGCAGGGCTTCTTATCAGAATCCTCCAGCTATATGTGAAACATACAGATTCCCAGGCCCCGTCCAGAGACTCTGATCTGTGGGGGGAGGCTGGAATCGGGGTCTTACCAAGGTCCTCAGGGGGACCACTCCTTGGGAGTACTGCCCCAGGACACAGGGAAGTGCCCCTGCCCTGAGAAGCAGCCCGGCGGAGCAGATGGGAACAGGGCTTTGACAGCAAGTGACCCCCGCATCCACCGCCATTCGGCCTCTTGAAGGCTGACCTTGGGCCAAGGACTCCGTCTCCCTGAGCCCCGGTGCCCTCACCTGGGATCACAGGAGACGGCACGTATGGAGTGACATGGTGCACACAAAGCCCATGGCCCCTGGGACATAGTAAGTGCTCGATAGACAGCCCTGCTGCTAGTAAAAGCCACGCCCCCCTCAACATGTCTGTGTTTCGCCCCCCAGCCCCCAATCAGCTGGGCAGCCCTAAGTAGGTCCCTTAATCTTCCAAAGTGGAAGAAAAAAGGAAAAAACAACACAGATGCTTTCTTGTCTCAGTGACAAGGAAACATTTCCCCTGTGTGGCTCCCCTCCCCTGGCTTGGCTTTTCTCATCCACAATTTTTTTTTTAAGTTAAATAACGTTGACACCCACCAAACACGAGCCAAATCAGTTTGAGGCTGAAACATACACACTGAGTCACACTTGGTGCAGGGACACGGTTCCCTCAGGGGACTTTGCTGCAAACCTCGACTAGCCAAGCAGGCACGCATGGGACAGCAAAAAGAGGTCTAGGCTGAGCACCAGAGCTCTGGATCTGAGGTCCAATTCTGCTACAGACGTGCTGAGCCAGCCCAGGCAGGGCAGACAACGTCTCTGAACCCCAATTTCTTCATATTTGAAAAGGCTGCTCTGGAATTCCTTTATCTCAGAGGTTGCCTTCTAGGTCTTCTAAGAACTTTAGAGAAGTTGCTTCCTCCCTCGCCAAGCCCTTAAAAGGATAGGAAGTGGGAGCTTCTGGGATTAAAAAAAAATAATGAAAGAAACTTCCAAAAGTGGAAATAATTCTCAACAATAAATGTAGGCATCTTGTCTTTCTCATGATGACCCTCAGGTCATTTCCTAGAGAGGGAAGGCTGCTCGCTATACCACAAAGGAGGAAACGGAACGAATGGAAAGTCCATCTTATAAATGGTCAAGCTGAGGCCTGCAGAGCCCTCCCCATCACAACCCTCACCGCACCGGCTTGTGACCACCTGTCACCTGCGGGCCCTAAGAGGACACATCCCCAGCCATCTTATTTGCCTTTGTATCCCCAGAACCTAGCCCAGACCTGGCACAGAGCAAATCCCACTCGGACCAGATATAGGAAAAAGGTATGGGGCCTGGGGCAGACCAAACAGGACCTAGAGGTCTAGAGGTTGCGGGGCAGCCCTTCTGCACCGCCCCCGCCCCACGCCCCGGGGCGCTCTCTCTCCACATTCCCAAGGCTCCTTGGGGTTTGGGGGCTGCAGCCCCGGGAAGGATGTCAGGGGCAGGGGGGAGGTGGGAGGAAGCGGGGAGAGCGCTGCCGTGTGCCCCGTGCCTGTGGTGTAATTAGCAGCAGCCTCCCCGCTGAGGCGAGAGCAGCCAGATGGCTCCGTGTGGCGCCAAGATGAAAACATGGAGAGGTTCGAGGGGAATTTCCTGTTTATGACCTCCGCTGCACTGGAGGCTTCACTGTTGGCTGTGAGTGTCACACAGCCACGCAGATGACGGGGGACGGGGAGGGAGACCCACCTTCCCTGCCGTGTCCCCCTGGTCCTATGAGCTCCAAGGGGGATGTATCTGCCTGGAGAGACCAAAGGGCATCTGATAGAAAGTGCAAATCCCAGGCCACACCTTCGCTGTAACCCAGCTTGGGGTCCCCTCTCCAGCTCCTCTGTGGCTCAGGGAAGCTGCCCCTGCTGCCCCAGCCAGACCCCTTCTCTCACTTACACACTCCTGGAGGCTTTACGGCATTTGACACACCTGTAATCACCTGTCGCTGTCTGATGGCTCCGTGAAGGGAGCGGCCAGGTTGCCCAGGTGGTTCCTGCCATGTTCCCAGCGCTTAGCACAGGTGCTGGCCCACAACAGGTGCTTGATAAATATTTGATGGCAAATCCCAGCTGTCCCTGTCCACACACGCACCCCTTCCCACCTTCGCTCACACTGTTTCCCACACCCCACCCTGTCTCAAGGCTGCTCTCCTGCCCCCAGACCCCGTTCAAGGCAGCACAGCCTCTAGCTCCTCCACGAACCCTTCCCTGACGAGCGCAGGCAGGTTACACTTCCCCTGCTCTGAGTTCCATGGAGCCGAGTTCAGCTAATTTCTCGTACATTCATTCATTCACTCATGTGACAAAGAGCCACTGGGTTCCAGGTGGGCCACGGGGGTGAAAGAAATGCACCCCGTCCTCTGGCCGCTCAGAATCTGTGGTTGGCCTGCGCCCAGGCCCTCTTGCTGTGTCCCATGCTCCCCCTGCTGCCCCCGTTTCTAGAGGGCCCGTCCAACCTCACCGTGTGAGCAGAGCCTTCTGGGCGGAGGCTGTCAAGTGAATGAACGGCACCCCCTGCAGAACCAAGCCCACCAGAAGCTGATCCTCAACCACAGCCGGCAGAGCAACAGCGCTCAGCAGACGTCCGCCACGTGCAGACACATGCCGGGCGCTTGTCTGCCGGGCCAGGGTGGGATCTGAGGCTGCAGCAGGGATTGCCCAGCCCCCCTGCCCCCAGCACCAGTCAGCCTGGACAGCACCTTCAACCACCAGTGGCCGCTCTGACCCTGACCCACACCATAGACCCTTATAAGGAAGCCCCAAACGGAAACCCCAAGCTGGAGCAGTTTAGGAAGAGGGGCCCGATATCAAGGAAAGGGCCAAGCACAATATGTGAGCGAGGGGGAGAATACACATCCTCTGAGCCCGTGCAACATAAACCCAGAGGTGCTAACAGGTGACAGCTGTCTACACTCGAGCGCTTCCTATGCGCCACCGCACAGCTAAGCACTTCCGTGCACACTGTCACTTGAAACCCTCAACAGCCAAACCGCAGATCCTACTATCATCACCCCTTTTGCAGAGACCCAGAGAGATGAAGTCCCGCTGTCCATGGTCACCCAGCCACCAGGCCAGGAATCAGATGAGCTATGAAGATCCCCCAAGGTAAAGACCCCACAAGGGGCCCCTGGGCAGTCCGTGCCATGCCACTCGCTTCTAAGGAGGAAGCAGCTTTTCTCCTGCATCGTCAGAACCCAGCTGCAGCCCCCCACCTCTCCACTGGGCCATGAGAGGGAGGGGGTGTGCCGACGGCCCTGCAGCATCCTCGGGGTGCTCTATCCTCTCCCTGTCCCCTCCCCTCCCCCGGATGCGGCTGGTTTGGCCCTGTGCGGGACCCTGGCCGGCTGCCCCCGGGAGCCAGTGCTGAAGCCAGGAGTACTCGCAGCTGTCCCAGATACACATCAGAACCAGAAACAAACATTGTTGCCTAGCAACACCACCTCGCCCCAGCATCCCTGGGCTGAATCATGGGACCAGAGCCACTAGGCACTCTCTGGCCACCATCGCCTGTCCAACCCTTTCACTTCTCAGGCGGGAAGACTGAGGCCCAGAGAGGGGAAGGGTCTTGCTCGGGTTCATTCAGAGAGTTGGGGGCAAGGCTGGGATGGGACCCTAGGTCTTTTGCTACCTGATGTCACACACAGCCGGAGCCCATGTCTTCTGTCTCCTAGACAGTTTCGGCACAGTCCTGGGCACAGGAGATGCTCAATAAATCCTGCGGACTTCAATTCTGAATTCACAACTCAGATGGTCCTTTCACAAACAGCAGTCCCACAGGGTAAGAGGCACCCGATAACCATTCCCAGTCTTGGACTCAGCCATTGGCTTTCAGGGCTATACCCCAAGGAAATGACCCAGGAGATAAAGAGAAGCATTTGTGCAAAAATGTTCCAACAGCCCCATTTATTACCGCCCAAAACTGGCAACGGAGCATCTGCCCCAAACAGAGAAAGCTTAGCAACGATGAGGGCTGAACGCCCTGGAATGTTATCTTGCCCTTTAAACGGAAAGCAATGACGTGGGCCAGGATGAATCTAGAAAATGGGTAAATGTGGAAAAATATCAATGATAAGGGCAGAATGGAAGAGGCACTCAATGTAATTCTCTGGAAGCATCTACAAGAACACCCTGGAAGGGGTCGTGGACACAGGTGGGTGGTTTAGAGTTTCATGGGTACTCAAGCTCCTACTATGTTTTCTTTGCGTTAGGACTTTCTGACTCCGGAGGTCAAGGCTCCCTGAGTTCAGAATATCCTCCAGAATCTCCAGAAAGAGCAGTGGCCTGCCCGACCTCGGCCCAGAAGCCAGATATGTGTGTGTCCACGTGTTCTCATGTCTGCATCTCTGCTGTGTCTGTGTGCAAGTCCACATGTGTGTGTATCTGTGATTGTGTCAGTGTGCGTGGCCGTGTGTCTATGTGTGTCTGTGTCTGTCTGTGCGCCTGTCCATGTGTATTCATGTCTATATGTGTCCGTGCATGTCTGTCTATGTCTGTGCATGTCTATGTGTGTCTGTGGGTGTGTGGGTGTGCACGTTAGGGCCCAGCCCGGGAAGTGAGGTCAGGATCCCAGTTCCCCACACCCCATGGCTTCTGTTTCCCCCTCAAGGCACTAGGCATGATGCCACTCAACACACCCACCTCCAGGATGGCCAACAGGAGAAGAGGGCCACCCCCCAACCCGAACAGAGATGCAGGAGGCCTCAGAGGCTCGGCCATGCTGTGGTTCTCAACCCTGGTTGCACCAGAGTTACCGAGGAGCTCTGAAGAAGCACCAGTACTGGAGGTCTGTTGGTGACCCTGACCGCAGCCCTTGGCCAAGGTTGGCACAGGTTCGGGAGAGAGAGGCCCCGGGCACCCCGAATAGGTTCAGGCCTTCCCCCATCTAAGGACAGAGAAGGGGGCCACCACAGAAGAGGGGGCAGCTCAGCCAGGCAGAAGGAGCACAGAACCTGGAGGTAGACGAACACCCACGACTCATCAGAAGAAGTTCTCAAGCTTCCAGAACGGCAGCTTTGAAGCTGAGCCCTGGGGGTCCCTCGGAGAAGGAAGAGGAAGAGACAGAGGAGGCAGAGGGGAAGGGGAGAAGACAGACAGCAAAGCTACCCCCGCACCACCACTGCTCCCTGCGTGTTTCCCATGGGTTTTTAAAAACCTGCATCTTCTGTCTGAACGGCTGTGGGACTAAGGGGAACCGTGTGTCCGGCAGAAAAGGGAGCTTTGTTCTGCGTGGGGAAGCTATCAGATGCCACAGGGAGAGGCCCAAAGAACCTCGGGGACCCAGAGCCCGCAAATGAAGTGTCAATACAATCAAAGGTCTGTGAGGTTATTCACCATCGCCAGCAAGTGGAAACAGCCCAAGGGTCCATCAACTGGTGACTAAATCGACAAAAGGTGCTCTATCCAGGCAACGGAATATTATTCAGCCACAAAGAGGACCAAAGCCCTGACCCCTGCTCCAACATGCAGGCGCCTCAAAAACACGATGCTAAGTGAGAGCAGCCGGACACAGAAAGCCACAGAGCGCACGATTCCATCTACGTGAGACGTCCCGAACGGATCAATCCAGAGACAGAGAGCAGATGAGTGGTTGCCGGGGGCTGGGCTGGGGTCGCGCAGGGATGGCAAGCGGCTGCCAATGAGTGTGGGGATTTCTTTTGTGCAGGAGGGTGCTGGAAATGTTCTAAAGTTAATTGTGGTGACGGTTGCACAACTCAGAATTTACTTAAAAACACAGAATTGGAAAGCATGCCATTTATATCTCAATAAAGCTTTTCCACTGAAAAGAGTTGGTGGGAATTAAATAACACATAGGATGATGATAATTTTTGAAAGCTGGAAATGATGCGTTAGTTTATAGCAGCAGGAGGAAAACGCCGTCGAAGTGATTTTCCACCACTGACAATGTACTAAGCATCGCACATCCGTCACTGTATCTTGAGAACAGGGTTTCAACCTCGTCCACTTCACAGATGGAGAAACGGTCCAAGAGGAACCAGCGGCCACCTGAGGCCACACGACTAATACAGAACCAGCCGGGATCCACACTCGGGTCTGACGAACTCCAGGCTCTGAGCCCTTCCCCCCAGCCCCACCCTCCAGGCATATTTTCCCACCTCACGTAGGTGAACTCCTGGAATCTCAGAAATCTCAAGAGAAAGCCGTAAGCCAGCACGAAGTGGAGGGGGCCAGGGGAGAAGGGACAGAGCAAAACTCAGGATGGCAGAAGCAGCTCTCACAGATTTACGGCTCCCGGCTGATCTATTAACGCATCACAACAAGGAGGGGTGAACAAATGGGAAATGCGGTGTGTGCCATTTCAGGAACAAACCATAAATAAACAAGCACCCGCCAGGCGGCTGCCCAGGCAAGGAGCCAGGACCAGGCTTTCTGCGGAGAGATGCAGGCTCCCCAGACGACCACTCCCTCCCACACCTACGACCTGGGCTGCAGAGACACCACAGGGTGCACGGATGGGGGCAGCACAGCGCCAGCCCAGCCCCAGGACCCCAGCCGCGTGCAGGCGTGCAGGCTTCGAGGGCGGGAGGGCGCACCAAACAGATGTTCTGAGAGGTAGAGACCCACGTGTGGGTGTCAGGAGTGGGATCTCGCACAGCAGGCTGCTCTGAGACCTCCTCCATCTGGAACTTCTCAAAGGCCCCGCCAGGGCTGAGGTCACCGGCCAGAGCTGCCCCCTCGCCACAGCCCCACTCCTCGAGGGTCAAGGGTCCCAGGAGTCTGAGGCCTTCTTGTCTGGAACCACCCCACCTGACACCCCTGCCTGGGGAGGTGCAGCCAGGCTTTGAAGGATGCCCAAGCACCTCCTCCCTTTCTGCCCACTCTCAGGTTCCCTGAAAGCCCCACTGCCAGACACCTGGTCCGCGGAGCCGGCAAGGACGGCGCACGCGTCTCGTTCAGGAGGCTGTCTCAACCGTGGCATCACTCTTTCCTAGCTGAGTGACCACAAGCAGGTCACCCCACATCGTTGAGCCTCAGTTCCGCTCAGTTCTGCTCTGCTGAGCAGATGGAAGGCGATCCTGCGCGCAGCGCCCCTCGGCCGTGCGTGAAGCGCTGCGTGCGTGTTATTTCAGAGGCCTTCCCCCTCTGAAGGGCATCCGTGCTCCCTTAAAGGTCAATGGCCAAAAGTGCCGTGTGTGTAATCGGATTGCCTGCCCCTGGGGGTGTCCACAGGGTCCCATACACTGGCCGGGTCACTGGTCACCTGGAGGTCAGTTTCCTCAAACCCCAAGCTCTGTCCATCCCCAGACCCAAGGCCCCGCAACCGGGGTTACCTGTCGGTGACGGGTGGCACAGGGAGGGAGTCCTTGGCCCAGGTGACCAGGGGGGGTGGAGAGCCCTGGGCTTCGCAGTCCAGGGTCACCTCGTCACTGGCCTTGGCTGTGACACTCAGCGGCTTGTCTGCGTCACATGACCCGTTCACAAGGATCCTGGGCTTGGCTGTAGGTAGAATCATGCAGGGGGTGTGAACAGAGCAGGGAGTCCGGGGTCGCGGCCCAGAGGGGACCAGCACGGCTCCCCCAGGAAGCCGAGGTGGCAGTGCCACCCCAGAGATGCAGAAGCTGGGTGGGCTCTATTATAATGGCAGAGTGTAGGCTTCAGGGTGGGCTCGGATCCAATGGTTTCCCCTAGTCATACCCCACCCCACATGTCTACCCCATCCTCCCGCTGGAAGCTCATCTTGCTTTGATGACCCTGACATGGTCCCTCCTGCCCCAGTGTCCCCCTCTTGCTTCTCTCCATCCTGCTTCCCTTCCCTGGGGACCTTCTGGCAGGTTCTGTCCTCCCTCTCCTCTCTCTCCCTTATTCTCAGGAATAAACGGGATTAACCATCAGATGATGCCCAGTCTCCCTTTGTGCCAAGGGCCCCGGGGAAACACTGGTTCCAAACAGTTCAACACACAGTTAGTTATTTAATCACAGCTGTGATGGGCACTAAGAAAGGGACATTCCAGAGAGTTCACAGCAAGGCGATTTGACACAGCCTCAGAGATCAGAGAACTGAGATCTGACTGACGGGAGAAGTAGGCTGGACCAGGGAAGGGAAGGGCAGTCCAACAGAAGGAACTGCACATGCAAAGGCCCTGAGGCAGGATGGATCATTTAAGAAACTGAAAGGAGGCCAAAGGGTCTGGGCACAAAGCGCTGGGGAGAAAGGTGGGCGAAGGGGGCTGCCAGGATGGGAGGGGGGCCAGTGTAGGGCCTTGGGTCTTTCCAGCCTTGTTCATGTGACACTTTCCCCCCATCCGGTGGCAAAGGGCTGAGTTGGAACCTCTCTTAGAGCATGCCCACACTACAGGGGACAGTGCTCTGAAGGACAGCTTTGGTCTACATGCCCTTCAGACGTGAGGAATTTAGAGGCAGGGTTGATGAGATGCAAGGAGGATGCAGGTGAGGTCAGACTGTCCATGCCCCTGCCTCAGTACCTGGCAAGCCCCTCTCCCAGGACAGGGGTGGCCCTCACTCACTGTTGACAGAAAGCTGCATCTCCTGGCTGGAGAAGCCCACGGCGTTGGTGGCTGTGCAGACATAGGCCCCTGCATCCTGGGCAGATGGCCGGGCGATGACCAGGGTACCATCCTTGCTCACATTGTAGTGGGGATCCCTGGAGGCCAGGGCATTGGTTTCCTGTGGTAGAGTCACAGGTGGCATCAGCAGAGCCCCCACCCCACGGTGATTTGCATCATTCCTCTCCCCATGATGCACTGGGCCTACCTCTCTGGTTACCTTTGCGGTAACAGGCTTCACCTACCTTGGTCCAGGTGACGGTAGGGGTGGGCACTCCTGAGGCTACACAGGGGAGAGAGGCCGGAACGCCTTCATTGGTGATATGGTGGGTGGCCGTGGGCTGGATTCTAGGTGGCACTTTTAAAAACAAACCAGTTTCATAAACCAAAGTTCATAGCAGCATTATTCACAACAGCCCAAAGGTGGAAACAATCCAAACAGAGGGGATGGATAAACTGAGTGTGGTGTGTCCATATGGAATATTATTCAGCCTTAAAAATGAATAAGCGTCTGACACACGTTACAGCATGGAGGAACCTTGAAAATGTTACCCTAAGTGAAATAAGCCAGACACAGAAGGACAAATGCTGTGTGATTCCACTTACACAAGATACCTAGAACAGGCAAATTCATAGAGACAGGAAGCAAAAGGGTGGTGGCCAGTGGCTAGGGGAGGGGGAAATGGGGAATTGGCGGGTACAGAGTTTCAGTTTGGGAAGGTGAAAAAGTTCTGGAGATGGACGGTGGTGATGGTTGTGAAACCGTGCCGTACAGGGTTAAAAAAACCCATCCTGAAACTGTGCCCCATGGGATTAACAGAAATTCCTGGCTTGTCTTACAGCTTGCTAAAAACCCCTCTGCTTGAGCCCCGCCTTCACTTAGCAAGTTCGCTTAATTGTTTTGTTGTAAATTGCAGACCCTCCAAGCTTCATGTAGCCTAAATAATAAGATGTTTGTCTGAGTTGTTTTCCAGGAACTTGGTGTCTAGTTCGAGCTCAAGCCAGCTAAGACTGGTTGGGACCACAGACCCTAAAACTGGGCCTGCACAGGTATCTGGTGAATGACATTTTGACATCAGAGGGCCAAAGACCCCACCCTCAGATCATGCTAGGCGCTTCCATTTTTGAACATGCATCCCAGGAAGAAGGATGTAACCCAGATATGCCTGCACAGAACACTAATTACCTCACCTTTTCCCTACCTGCGATCACCTTTCCCCACGCCTAAGACCACCCTGCTTCCTTATCCCGTAAATACCCCAAGTCCCCGGCCTTTGGGGAGGTGGACCTGAGGCTTGCTCTCCTGTCTCCTCGCTTGGCTGCCTTGTGAACACATCCTTTCTCCGCCGCAAACCTCGGCGTCTCAGCCCTTTGGCTTGCTGTGCGTTGGGCAAACGAACCTGGCGGCGCAACAATGTGAGTGCCACTTACGCCACTTCATTTATGCCACTAAACTGTAGGCTTTAAAATGGTTAAAATGGCAAGTTTTATATTATGTATATTTTATCATGATCGTTAAAATATTTTTATTTTTTGGCCGTGCCATGTGGCATGTGGGGTCTCAGTCCCCCGACCAGGGATCGAACCCGTGCCCCCTGCGGTGGAAGCACAGAGTCTTAACCACTGGACTGCCAGGGAAGTCCCTATTTTATCATGATTTAAAAAAAAAAACAAAACAATTTTAACAGAAGAAGACAGCCACCACTGCTGTAAATTCATGCCCCAGACATAGGGCAGCCTGTGTTTAGGAACCAGCTGTGCCGTTTCTTAACTGTGGGACTTTGGATAAACCACTTAATCTTTTGGTACCCGTACTCCTTGGTCAGCTAAAAAGCTAAATTAACCCTAATTCCCTGCTCACTCTCTGGGGATGGACGGATGAGAAACGGCAGAAAATAGTGTTCACAGGACACAGTGAACTTGAAAACAAGTGCAAAATCTGTCCTGGGCGCCATCCAGAGCTGCAGGCATTAAAACAGGGCGGGAGTGGGGGATGTCTCCAAGAGGAGCAGGGGAGGGGGAAACGGGCATGGAAAAACCAGAACCGGGAGGGAAAGCCAGAGGCCAAGGGCTCTGACGGTAACACTCAGCTCCTTTAGGGTGGGAAATGCCCTTCTGGATTTTCCCAGGTGGCAAAAGCCAGCAAGTCGATTAGCGTTTGTTGAACGGAAATGAAATTAGCCAAGAGAGACGGGCTCGATGGCCACTGCACAGAGGAGGCTGTGCGGCAGGGTGGGAAGTTAGGGTGTGAGGCTTTCTACAGAGGCAGCCTCTGCTGATCCTGTGACTTGGTGAGTTACCTCCATCCCGGAGCCTCAGCTTCCTTAACGTCACAGAAGCGTGGAGTCTTTTAAACCCACCTCTTGGAGCAGTTAGGGAAATTAAGTGAAACCTGCACGCAACCTCTCAGAGGTCTGGCACATGACACATGCCCAACCTTTGATCGCTCTTATTAATTGGAATTACGAGGAGACAGGACAGCTGGGTTCTAAACCCAGCCTCTTCTGCACCTCAGTTTTCCTCTACAAAACGGGGAATGATGGGTTCTTCCCGCTCATCCCTCGGGGTTTTAATAGAACAAGTGAAACAAACAAACAAAAAGAGGATATTAACATATGCGGTAAATGACAAAACATAACCAGACTTAGTTTAAACTTCTTGTTTTACGTTAAAAAGAACAGTGGTACCTGGTTGGGTGGGTGAAGGGAAACGGACTCTCCAACGCTGTGGGTGGGAAAGTAACTGGGCAAAATACACGAAAAGCCCTAAAAATGTGCAAGCTCTGTGAGTCAAAACTCAATTCCACAACCATAGTTTATCCTAGGGAAAGAATTGGTCATGTGGGCAGAGGCGGAGCATGAAGATTTTTTTGTTGCCGGACGCGCAGGCTCAGCGGCCATGGCTCACGGGCCCAGCCGCTCCGCGGCACGTGGGATCTTCCCGGACCGGGGCACGAACCCGTGTCCCCTGCATCGGCAGGCGGACTCCCAACCACTGCGCCACCAGGGAAGCCCAAGCATGAGGATGTTTATCCCCAGGTGTTCATGCTGGTGAGAAACAGGACACTAGGGGACAGGTTAGACACTCCTGGCTCAGCCAAACAGGGGACATGCAGCCTTGAACCACTGCTTCTGAGTATTACTGACAGAAAAGAGTCATAAAATATTGTCACAAGAAACACTCAGGTTGCAAGACAGTAATATTACCTGGTTCCAGTTGGTTTCTAACTATTTCTATGTATGTGTACACAAAGGATTTATACCTAATTTATATAAAGAATATATATCATGCAAAAATAATTTATATACAACATATCTAAAGAGTATATATAATGTATATATTATATAAATATATACAGTGTGTGTATACGTACATGTGCAAACTCATGTGTGTATAAAGTATGAAAGATACACACCCAAACGTAAAATTATTCTGGTTCTTCTTAGCTACTAGTATTAAGGGAGGTTGCTTTTTGTTTGGTTGGTTTTGTTTTGGGGTTTTTTTTTTTTTGTTTGGAGGCGGGGGGTTGTCCAATCTCTAAATTTCCTACAGTGAATATGTACTATTTGTGCAATTTGTTTAAACAGAGATGTTCAAGGTCAAGCTCCCCCCGGGTGCCCTCCCCCATCGCATCCTGCCCCCACCACCCCGGGACTCACCCTGAACAACCAGCTGCACGTCCCTGTGCTGAGAGCCGGCCGTGTTGCTGACCAAACAGGTGTACCTCCCTGCATCCTCCAACAGTGCCTGGTCAAGGTGGAGACTGCCATCTGCTCGGACGGAATGCTGGCTGCCCGGTGGGAGCTGGTGAGGGCGAGGAAGCACCAGTTTGGGCCGAGGGCCCCACTCAGAGCCAGCTGAGAGAGAGCACCCCAGAAACCTCACCGCCCACCAGGCCAGCAGGGAGCAGCCTGGCCCAAGAGGCCAGGGGTTTGGAGAGGGTGGGGGAATCTGGGGGGGGCGGTGATGCTCCTACCCCTTTCCTGATATTCATCCACCCCCCCGCAGACCCTCAGGGCCAGGTGGGCCCGACCCCCGGCCCCCCGCTGACCCCACTCTCCCAGGGCCAACTGGTCCAGGGCAAGACACCTGACCCGAGGGGACTGATGGGAGCCTCCCCCAGGAGTGCAGGGTTGGAGCCAGAGCCTTTACGAAGTCGGGGCTGAAGCTCCAAGGCCCTCGCACGCTGAGGCCACAGAGAGGAAGGACAACCCGTCTGTGGGGAGAGAACAGAGCCATGCAGAGCGGAGCAGAGGTGTGGCCGCATCAGATGCGGTCCCAGAGAGAGAAGCAGAGAAAGCCACTCCTGATGGGTGCCCACGTCTGTCCCCATCAGGACCGGGGTGGGGCAGGTGGCGCTGGTCCAGAATGGGGCCTGGGGCAACCTCTATAAAGATGTCCGGCCGGTCCATCCTTGGTGAGGGGCCCCAAAACCTTTCCACCAGGCCTGAGCCCGCTTTAAGCCTCCCTGTCCCTGTTCCACGAACCCAACCGCACATTCTGCACTCCGAACCGGGAGAGGCTCCTGGGCTGTCTCGGTACCAGGCCCTTTCAGGCTGAGTGAGCTCGAGGGGGGCTGTGCTCCTCGCACTCGGCAGCTGGCCAGGCGCAGGTCCACCCAGTATCCCCACGGAACTAAACGAGCTCTGTGTCTCCAGCCACTTCCTGTCCTGGTGTGGACAAGGCCCAGGGCCACCCCTCCCCACGTGCCCGTCGGATTCTACTAAGGAAGGCTCCTCACTGCCCCAGCCTCCGTGCCCAGGCACAGTCCTCCTCGGGGTCACATCTAATCACACAGGCTTTGCCTCGGCCAAGCCTCCCTGCTCCGGGAGCTGGACCCTGTCTGCACCGCATCAGGGACCGGAACAACAGGCCCGGGACCAGGGCAGCCACCTGGTCACATAGTCACTGCCTCTCCGGGTGTCCAGCGTCTGCTGTCTGCTGGGACAAGGGCACCTCTTCTATAGCTTCCAGGACACAAGGACCGCGGGATGTCTGAGGATAGGCCAGAAGGATGGAGGAAAAGGGAGAGGCGAAGGAGTGAATGGCAGAAAGGAAATAGAGGGAAAAAAAGAAAACCAAATGCATGGGAATGGGCGGAGCAGCCCCTGTGCACCCAGCAGTGTGCCAGGGAGCCGGGCAGATGCTCAGCCGCTCGGGTCACGTCTCTGCCCTGGAGTCATCCGAACGGGGGTGACGAATGCATTGCGTCTGTGCCCCCGCCCACAGCACTAACGATGCACAAGCCCCTCTGGCCAAGGACTCTAGAGGGGGAAGGATGCTATCAGTGCGTTGTCAGAGAAGGTTCTGGAAAGAAGCAGGAAGGAAGAGGACATTCCGAAACAGGGGAACCGCAAAGCAGAGACCGAGGTGTGAACGTGACAGCGCCCTCCTCCCCTGCACCCAGAGGGGCCCTGCACTCACGGGCTGGCCGGCCTTGAGCCAGCGCCTCTCGGGGCGGGGCCTCCCAGCCAGGATGATGCAGGGCAGGGACACGGGCTGCCCCTCCAGCACCCGGACGGTGGAGGCACTGCTGGCGATCTGTGGAGGTGCTATCGGGAGAGGAGACAGTGTGGGTACACGAGACTCCTGTGGGTGGGCATCTGGGGGACAGAGGCCCCCACTCCCCACTGTCTCCTCCCCAGGGAACCAGTGGAAGCATCAGGACTGGGGACCCTAAAGGGTCAAAGGGCACACTTCTTGGGGCACACTGCCCAGGAAGTAGGGGTCCAGATGCTCCTCCTGGAGAACCTGGCTGTGGACACACCTGTCCCAAAGGATGGGCAGTCATGGGGGGGAGGGTGTCTCTGAGGGTGCCTGGTGTCCCCCCCAAACCCTCCTCTCCAGATCCACCAGCGAACCATGTCCAGTCACAAGGAGGTGGGCCTCTGCCTGGACCTTCCCGAAGACATTTTGAGCTTCACAGACATACGGGGCCTGGTCTTCAGGAATCACACCTGAGGGGCAGGAAAGAGGCAGGCCTGACTGTCAGAGCACATCACGGCTCCAGCCCCCACAGGCTCCAGCTCCCCAGGTGCAGACGCGCCCTTGTCACAGTCTGGCCCTGCGGAGGTTAGGTAGGAGGGCTGGGATGGCGGGGAGGAGAGGGCTGGGGGATACAGCCAGTCCTTGGAAGGGTGAGAAGGCCTCAGCTTGTTCATGGGTAGCATGGGGATAACTTATCAATAACTGCACGCTGTGGTGTGACTGGGAGGGGTCAATAGAAATGCAAATACAGCACCGGCCTGGCACACAGTAAATAGGAGCCGTAGTAGTGACGCTGATGATGGTGGTGAGGACGATGGTGGTGATGGTGAGGATGGTGAGGATGATGAGGATGGTGGTGATGGTGATGGTGAGGATGGTGAGGACGGTGAGGATGATGGTGATGGTGAGGATGGTGAGGACGGTGAGGATGATGGTGAGGATGGTGAGGATGATGGTGAGGATGGTGAGGACGGTGAGGATGATGGTGATGGTGAGGATGGTGAGGATGGTGAGGATGATGGTGAGGATGGTGAGGATGATGGTGAGGATGGTGAGGATGGTGAGGAGGATGGTGGTGATGGTGATGGTGGTGATGGTGGTGATGGTGGTGATGGTGAGGATGGTGGTGATGGTGAGGATGGTGAGGATGGTGAGGATGATGGTGAGGATGGTGAGGATGGTGAGGAGGATGGTGGTGATGGTGATGGTGGTGATGGTGGTGATGGTGAGGATGGTGGTGATGGTGAGGATGGTGAGGATGGTGGGGATGGTGGGGATGGTGAGGATGGTGATGGTGAGGATGGTGAGGATGGTGGTGATGGTGAGGATGGTGAGGACGGTGAGGATGATGGTGATGGTGAGGATGGTGAGGACGGTGAGGATGATGGTGAGGATGGTGAGGATGATGGTGAGGATGGTGAGGATGGTGAGGATGGTGAGGAGGATGGTGGTGATGGTGATGGTGGTGATGGTGGTGATGGTGAGGATGGTGGTGATGGTGAGGATGGTGAGGATGGTGATGGTGAGGATGGTGAGGATGGTGGTGATGGTGAGGATGGTGATGGTGATGGTGAGGATGGTAAGGATGGTGAGGATGATGGTGAGGATGGTGGTGATGGTGATGGTGATGGTGAGGATGGTGAGGATGATGGTGATGGTGAGGATGGTGGTGATGATGGTGATGATGGTGGTGATGGTGATGGTGGTGATGGTAATGATGGTGATGGTGGTGATGGTGAGGATGGTGGTGATGGTGAGGATGGTGATGGTGGTGATGGTGAGGATGGTGGTAATGATGGTGATGATGATGGTGGTGATGGTGATGGTGGTGATGATAATGATGGTGATGGCGGTGATGGTGAGGATGGTGGTGATGATGATGGTGGTGATGGTGAGGATGATGGTTACCACATATGACACTATGTGTCAGGAACTGTGCTAAGGGATTTACGTGTATTATTCACGCAATAGCTCCTTAAGGTGGCCTGTTATTAAACCCAGGTGGTACGTATTGTCATTATCACTATTGTGACCAGTGCAGAGTAGTGGGATGACGTGACCAGAGTCACCCAACTGAAATATGACCCTGCAACAGCCTGACCTATGGTCAGCACTGGGGGTCAGGGCCCTGCTCCCGGCCACCCAGTCTGGGGGCTGAGGGTGTCGGAAGCCATTCTGTCTCCCCAGCCCACCCTTCCTCAGCCCCAATCTCTTACTTTCAAAGAATAGCACTCCTGAATCGGGCCGCCCAGTCGTGCTGCCCCGCCCGGGCCCCAGTGGCTGGCCATCTCCACGGCGCCAGGTGACCATAGGGGATGGGCGGCCCGTGGCCCGGCACGCCAGAAGGGCGCTCCTCCCCAGTTCCACGGTGACATCCTGGGGCAGCTCTGTCAGCTGGGGCGCATCTGCAGGGAGGTGAGCAGTCAGCCTCACCCAGCCCCCAGGGCACTGTTCCGAGGCCTCTGCCTCCCCTCCGGTCGCTGGGGGCGTTTCCCTCTTCCAGCCGCGCCCTCACGAACCTGACTCATACCCAGGGCTCCCGGGGCCAACTTAAGGTTGGCAGGTCCACCCTGAAGCGCTCCTGAGGATGAGGAGGAGAGCAAGTGCCCTTTGGCAGGGTGAAGTCCTCACACCCTACGTGGGGTCTCAGGGACCCCGCTTTGCCCAGCCATACGGGGGAGCAACATTCCTGCTTCTGCTCTTTGCACCTCCTGGGAAGCCCACCTCAGAGGGGCTGCAAGTCACCCTCTGCCACAGGAGCCCCACCAGCTCTGCGCGTCACCTCCCTTGCCCTCTTCCTGGGCCACGGGGGCTTCCTTTCACGGGTCTCCTAGACTCCGGCAACCATTTCCCAAAGAGCCAACTTCGTGGGGAGGTTCTAGCTCATCTTTACCATGCTTCATCCTTCTCTGCTGTTGAACATGTTGTAAGAAGCACATAAATCTCTACTACAACATCAAAAGAAGCCTATAAAGAACTTGATCTTATACTTTATGGTCCAAATGGGACACTTAAGAGTGAAAAGAGCCATATTAATAATTACACCAGGATAACAGATGCAAACAAGGGCAGCCCTGCTCACCTGAGTTATAAAACATCCAAGCAAAAAAAAAGAAAAAAAAAAAATCCAAGCAACACACGAGGATTTATTTCTTTAACTTTTGCTCCACACACTCTAAATCCCGTGACCTTCCACAAGGTAACCACTGTTAATGGTTTGTAGTGTTTCTTCCAAACTTTTTTTCTAAGCATTGTCTTACTTTTATGATGGGGGGGGGGGGCGGGCATGGAAATAGGTTATTTCCCAAAACAGAAGCTCACGATCCTTTCCACCTTTCTGCTGGCCAGAAGCAGGTCCAACGCCAGACAGGTCCAGGCCCTGTTCCCTGTGGCTTCTGGGCACTGTCCTCAGGTCCCTGTCCCCAGACCCGCAACCAGGAAGGTCCCCGGCCTGTTTTGAACCCATTGCGTCCAGCATTGTGGAAAAACCTCCACCTCTTTTGTTCTTGCTGTCTCTCCCCTGAAATCTCCCCCATCCGTCCAAATCATGACATCAAATTTCCCTCTTGGCCTCAGGGACTAGGGAAGTTCCAGGGAGATACAAGCACAACTTGGAAAATCACTGCAAGGAGGAAGACAGTCTTGGACCCAACCTCAGACACCACCCGCGAGTTGCTTTTCTTCCTCATTTGGGGCCTGGCAGCTGCCTCGGCTCAGAATCCAAGAGTCTTCCATCCAGGTGCCTCAGATGGCGTCACTGGTCCTGCAGAGCCTTGGCCCTGGGGGCAGAGCTTTGCTATTCCCCTCTTCCCATCCTGAGCAGAGCCGTGGCTCAGCTCCAGGGCCAGGTACCCCCAGAGCCTGCCTCCCCGGCTCTGCCCAGCCCACGGCAGGGCACAGCTCAAACCTCCCTCCTCCAGGCAGGCCTCGTCCTGAATTCCTCCCCTGAGAGAGGACAGCTGACTTATAATGGTAAGCAAATAACATGTACAAAGGGTAGCATTTGGAAAACCTACTAAGTGACAGGCATGGTGATGGTGCTTTTAGAGTTCACTCATGGCCTCAATAAACTCATGAAGTGGGTATTTTCACAACCCCATTTTACAGATGGGGAAACTGAGGATCAGAGAGATTAAGGAACCTGCCCCGGTGCAGCTCAAAGTCAGTGGCAGAGCTGGGATCAGAGCCCAGGTCTGGCTGCTGCTAAGACCCAGGCTCTCAGCCACCGCACCCCCGTACCCACTAGTACTCAGTAACCTGGCATCTCTTCCATCTTCTTTCAGAGGTGAATCCCGACTCACATCCTGCCCAGAAAACTGTGACTCCGTCTCCTGTGCAGCCATCCCCCTGCTCCTCATTGAAGTCCCCCAAATAAGGCGGGACCTCAGAACCCTGTACACCAGAGCTGAAGGTCCTCTGGTGTCCTCGTTGTGCAGATGGGAGAATGAAGCCCGAGGGAGGGGCGGGGCGGGGGCGGGGCCCACCCTGATCCTGTGGGGACGGGTTCCCAGCCCCACGCCCTTTCCAGGGTCCCATCGCGAGGCTCAGCCGCCTCTGCTTTCAGGCTCGAAGACCCCTCCTCACAGACTCAGGTGACCTTCGGTAGGGAGGGCTCGTGAGCTGGCCTCACAGCCACCGGATTTCCCCGTGCACAGCCCTTTCTGCCTTGACCTTGGGCAGGTTTCCGGGTCAGGAGCTGCGAGTGCCCAGAGACAGCCAGACATCACAGCAGCTGCCGCGCTCCCTGGAGAGGCACAGGTCTCATCACCTGATAGCTGCAGCGCTTTTGCGGGGACGCAGCTCTGTGCGGGGGAACCGGGAACACCACAGAAGACAGAAAAGCCCCGCCAAGGATGCCAGCCACCAGGCTGGGACGGGGCAGGACAGGAGGGTGTGGCCAAAGCTGAGACTTCGTTTAACAGCTCTGCTGGGCCACTCCCTCCACCCCCAGGGATTTCCCAGCAAAGTGAAATTGACAGAGGTGATGCCGTCCCTGCCTCTTACTTGGGCCCCAGGGCAAGGGACACCAGCCTGAAAGCCTGAAGCCTGGGCAGGGCCCCCCTGCTGCCCCTACCCCACTGGACACCCGCGGATGAACCCCTTCACCATTCTGAGCCTCAGTTCCCCATCCAGAAAGAGGTAACCGTTTTTACCCTGACTCCGGTATCTTAAAGTTCCAGGACTCTTTATTTGTCTGGAGACCCTGTAGCCCCCCAGCCTCCTCCACCATCCCCCCAGTTCCTGTGGCTCAGAGCCCTGGGGCAGAGCTGGAGGGGATGCACCAGCTCAGGAAGGAGAGCTCCAATCAGTCCTGACTCAATTCGGTCAGAAGAGGGACGGCGTCTCAGGCCCAAAGTCTGTGTAGCCGGGCAGGGTGGCCACGGGAGAGGCTGGCCTCAGGCCCTGCCCTGCATTTAGAGGGAATTCCAGGGCATCTGTGAATGAGACAACGCTGGGGATGGCCTCCACATCCACCTCCCGGGAAGACTCCTTTCCCCATAGAAAGATCGTTCAGTCGAGCCTGGAGCCATAGCCCCATTGGCCAGGGCTACAGGATGACTTTACTCCATATATATATATATATATATATATATACACATATATATATATATATATTTTTTTTTTTTTTTTTTTTTTTTTTTTTTTTTTTGCGGTACGCAGGCCTCTCACTGTTGTGGCCTCTCCCGTTGCGGAGCACAGGCTCCGGACACGCAGGCTCAGCGGCCATGGCTCACGGGCCCAGCCGCTCCGCGGCATGTGGGATCTTCCCAGACCGGGGCATGAACCTGCGTCCCCTGCATCGGCAGGCAGACTCTCAACCACTGCGCCACCAGGGAAGCCCCCTAAAAAAATATTTTAACTGATATTTTATTACTGTTTATAAAGACAAACACAATCCGGATTCGTTTTTAATCTATTTATTATTCTTCACTTTTTTCTTCTGATGGCAATAAAATCAGAGCCCTGTCCAGCAGCCCTAAAAGTATCACAGGCTCTGGGCCCTTGCCTGTTGTGCCTGATAGAGAAGCCACCCAGATACTGACCACACTGGCCACAGAGCCCAGCTCTGCTTCTCTCCTGCTCCCCCAGGCTAGCCAGAGGGTCTTTGCTCCCACAAAAACACACCCCCAGCTCCCCTGCTCACTCACCCAGCAATCAGGGGCTTCCGAGTTGGGAATAAGAAGCAGAGACTAAAATGAGAGGATAGAAAGAGGGCTGAGTGAACACCCATTTAGAGAGAAATCCAGCAGGGTAAAGGGAACTTAGCTCAGGGCAGTTTTGAAGTAATAGAAAGAGTGGGACTTCCCTGGCAGTCCAGTGGTTAAGACTCAGTCTGTACTTCCACTGAAGGGGGCATGGGTTCGATCCCTGGTCAGGGAACTAAGATCCCGAACGCCGAGTGGCGTGGGCAAAAAAAAAAAAAAAAAGTACTAGAGCACTGAGCTCCAGGAGCGGGTGCGGACCGTGGAGGCCAGTCACCAGCCGTGTGATAATCACTCCGCCTCACTCTGCCTCGTCAGGCCCTTGTCAGCCTGGTCCAGCCCACAGGCCGTGTATTGATTAGGTATTCTATTCAAGCCCTGAGGGAAGCACATTATCTCATTAAATCTCTCAAGGACCTTGTGAACAGCCGCTATCAGTATCATCCCCATTTTACAGATGATGAAAGTGAGGCTCAGTAAGGTAAATAACTTGGCCAGACAAGCAGCAAGACCAGGACATTGATCCAGGACTCTTACCAGCCACATGCCAGGTCCAGAGGGGACGCAAAATCACCTCGCAGGCTTGGTCCACAAACAAGGCACCTGCTGGCAGTACAGGAGGAGGCTGCCGTCCTCCCTGTGCCCCAAATACCACCAGGAAGCCAGTTCCCAGCTGAACAGCAGGAAGTGGGCACAGCGCCCACGCGTTCTCAGCCCTGGCAGGCTCTGCCAGCCTGGCCAGGAAGGCTGCTACACAGCTGCCACCCAGATGGGCAGGAAATTGAATTTCCCACCACTGCTGCCAGGCCAGCTCGCCCCAGACACACAGGTGTTGGGCCACTGTCCATGCCGTCCCTGACCTCAAGGCCAGAGGCCACCAGTGGCCCCGTGCCCCAGAAGCCTGCCTCTGGGATGCCAGCCATCCCCCGCCCCGCCACCTCTCACCTGGGGAAATGGCCCCAAGACCAACGGCTAACAGGTGAAGGAACAGGCATGTCAGCCTGGGCCCCAAAGAAATAAGGTTTTGCTGGACAGAAATTAGACACAGAGCAAAGGATGACTGCTTGTAACAATGCCAAGGGCAGCCCTCCCTGGAGCACCCTCTCTGCTCACCCAGAACCTACTGACTAATCACAGTGACAGTGACATTTTTCAGAGCCCATCGTGTCCGAGGCCTTTCTTATCTCTCACTCACACAACATCCAGAAATATCTTGCAGGTGAGGAGCCCGAGGCTCACAGTGGGGAAGCAACATCCAAGCCCTCCTTGCTGGGAGCATCAGGACCAAGTCCAGGGGCTAAAGGCCCGGACCCTGGGTTCAGATCTCAGCTCTGCCACTCAGCAGCTGTGTGACTTTGGGCAAGGCACTTAACCTCTCTGTGCCTCGTTTTCTCCATCTATAAAAGGGATAATGTAGAACCCATCTCAAAAGGTTGTTATGAGGATTATATGCTAGTACATGAAATGTGCTTAGAGCTGGCCCGGCACGTGGCAGATTTCATGGAAGACTTATTATATTTTTATTATCAGGCTCTAGGCCTGTGGCTTTCCATACCCACCCCACCTCAGCCACACAGTGCACTCTAGATAGGGAAAGTCTGAGCACATCAGTCTCCTCCTTAGAAACCTCTTACCGCCTCCACAGAACAAAGCCCAAACTCCACCAGGCGCCCTAGCCCAAGGCCGGGAGTGACCCACAACTGGGCAGCTGCCCCAGCATCCCCTCCCCACCCTCTCTATGCCTCACTCGCTGCCCTACTCCTCTTGCCATGGGGAGATCGGCAAATGCTGTTCCCTCTGCCTGGAACACTGTTCCCTCTGCCTGGAACACTGTTCCCCAGCTCGTCACCTGACTGTTTCTGGGTTCAGCTTAGACATCACCTCCTTCAAGAAGCCTTCCCGGCCTCCACTGTTGGCTTAGCCCCCTTCTCTGGGCACAGGACCCAAGGATGCCACTTCCAAATTCTCAGTACACTGAGTATTCTAATGGTCTGTTTACCATCTCTCTTCTGGACACCGAGAACAACACAAAGGCAGATGCCATTGTAGCCCCAACACAGGGTCTGGGGCACAGGGCCTGGCTACAAGGTGACCACATGTTGGAGGAACAGATGATGGAACAGAGGGGGAGGATCCCCAAGCCTGAGTTGGCACCATCTCCCCCAGGGCCAGACCCTCCCGACTGAGCCTCACTGCACTTCCCTAGAACTCCCAGCACCTGTCTTTCCCGTCATGGCCACAGTCAACCCTCAGGGTACAATCTGCCCCGGCTCAGCACACCAAGGAGCTGTGCCCACAACTTCCGAGCAATTCCCAGTGCCCAGGATCCAGGCCTGGAACTTAGACATCATGACCATCACAGCCAAGGCCATGTACCAGCCGCAGAAGGATTCAAACCTCCCATCTGTAAAAAGGGGATAATAGCTTCTCCCTTTATTAAGCACTTACAATGGGCCAAACCCTGTGCTAAGCATTGTGTATCTGATTTCACTGAAGCCTCACAGCCACCCAACAAAGGAAGTAGTGTGGTCAGCTCCATTTTACAGATGGGGAAACTGAGGGTCAATGATTTGACCAAAGCACATAGATGGTAAGTGATGAAGACGAGACTGGAACTCAGGTCTCAGGGATGACGACACCCATGCTGGAACCAAACTACCTCTGTGATGGGCAGTGACCCCGGCCTCTTGGGATTCTCACACTTGAGTGGTCCCTCCCACCCACCACATACCAGTGTTGGTCTGTGTGACCAACAGAATACAGCAGAAGTGATGGTATGTCACTTCCAAGACTGCGACTGGTTATAAAGACTGCAGCTTCCACCTTGGACGTTATCTCTATCTCTATCCCTCTTGACTCACTTTCTCTGGGAAAACCCACATCACAAGAAGCCTTCTGGAGAAGCCTATCTGGCTAAGGAACAGAGGCCTCCTGCCAACAGTCACATGAGTGAACTTAGGGTAGATTCTCCAGCCCCAGTCAAGCCTTCAGATGACCACATCCCCGGCCAAGGTATTACCTGCCATCCCATGAGAGACCTGGAGCTAGAACCACCCAGCAAAGCCACTCCCAGAGTCACAGAACCATGAGACAATAGATGCTTATTGTTTTAAGCCACATAGTTTTAAGGCAGTTCGTTACACAGCAAGAGGTAACACATACACCAACTCCCTCTAAAATCCCCATCCCACGTGCTCTGGATCCAAACGATGCAAACTCCCCACTGGCAGGCTACGTGGTACCACCCTCTCCTCCCTGCTCAGAGATAGGGCAGGTGGTGGGGGATGGGGAAGGGGGAAGGCAGGAGGGGCAGGGCAAGTGGGGACAAGGTGTACACTCACGTCCAACCTCCAGCCGGATTTCTGCAGAGGCGTCGCCCAACTCATTGACAGCTCGGCAGGTATAGACGCCAGCGTCCCTCTCCCGAGCCACCGGGATTCGCAGCCTCCCAGAGCTGGAGGTCTCAGAGGCCAGAATCATTTCGAGACCCTCTGGACCAAAGATGAGGAAACATCAGGCAGGTACCCATGGTTACCACAGGAGGCCAGGGGATCAGGCTGCCTTCCTGACCCTGGGTTCCTGCAACTCCACAAAGCAGGGACCTTGGAGGGGTGTGGGTGAGGGAAGGATTTCCCCCCAGAATCAGGACCCCTATTGTTTAATAAGTACAGATTTTTAGTTTTGGATGGTGGTGACGGCTGTACAACAATGTAAATATACTTAATGCTACTGAACTGTAGACCTAAAAATGCTTAAGACGGTAAATGCTACGTTAGGCGAATTTTATCACAATTTTAAAGTCAGCACCCTTGGGTCCAGTTCCCTGAGCCCCTTTGTTGACCACGAGTGAGTCTCAGCCTGTTCCCCCGAATGCGACAGGCTCATCACCCAAGAGCTCCTTACCTGGGCCTCCCTCCTGGATCCCCACCCTCTGCTCAGGTGCAGACGGAGGCTCGGATCAGCTCTGGGAGGAGCCCAGGGTCACGGAGATGACCACTCGCCCCCCCAGTTCCGCCTCTTTGAGGCCTTATTCTCATTTCCCTCGTGCACTGTTCCCCCACCCCAACTCCAGGCCTCCCCCTCCTGAGGCCTGAGGGACCACGCAGAGTCTGAACTGTTTTTACAACTTAATATTTTACACTTAGAATTGGCTACATACATATACATAACACAAAATGTTACCATTTAAAGCATTCTGAGTGTCCCATTCAGTGGCGTTAAGTATATTCACATTGTCATGCAACCGTTCCCACCACCCATCCACAAAACTTTTTCATCTTCTTACACTGAAACCCTACTTATTGAACACTAACTCCCCATTTCCCCGTCCCCCAGCCCCTGGCAACCACCATTCTCCTTTCGGTCTCTATAAATTTGCATATTCTAGGCATCTCATAGATGAGATTCCACTCAAATAACTGGAATCATTTAATACTTGTCCTTCTGTGTCTGGTTTATTTCACTTAGCATAATGTTTTCTAGGTTCATCTGTGTTGTGTCAAAACGTCATTGCTAAAAAAAAAAAAAAAAGTCATTGCTTTTTTCCAAATTAAGAAAAAATTTTTTTCTTTTACTTTTTTACTACTTAAATACACCATACTAGAGCAAATGTCTCTGAAAATATCATAAATAAAAGATTTTTTTCTCCATTCGGCAAATTAGAAGTAGGGGGAAATTTCTACACAGCAGCTGCTATGAGCCTGATTTTTTTCCTTTTGTTTTTGTTTTTTTTCATCCTTTTTTTTTTCTTTGCCATAGGAGTCAAATTAAGAAAAAATTTAATTTAATTTTAAATAAAACTCATAAAATGTATTATCGTGACCATTTTTTAGCGGTAACTGCATTCTCATCATTGTACGGCTTGAATTTCATTCCCTTTTAAGGCTGAGCAACATTCCATTGAGAGATCCCCCCTTTATAAAGGGGCTCCCAGGCTGGGCTGGTAGAGCTCTCAGCCACCACAGGCAGTGACCTGAGCACAGAGTGAGGAGTCCTGAGGCCTCTGCCACTGCTAGCTGGTGACCGTGGACAAAATGCTCAAACTCTGAGCTAACTCTGCCTGTCAGTGTCAAGGTGAGGCTCTGGCAAGATCACAGACAGGTGCTGCAAAGGCTGGAGTGCATCCAGGTGGGAGGTGCCTGTGCCTGAGAAGGAGCCCAGTGTTCTGCCCCTGGAAAGTCTGAGGCGGGAGCCCCAGGACCCAGGTCCACTGGTGTGGGCGCAAGAGCAGCGCCTGTTCAAACTCCGGCTCAACGTCTGGCACAGTCCAAACCTTCTACACTCGTTAACTCAGGAGAGCCTCAGAACAGCCCTCTTAACGTTACTGCTAGCTCCCAGATAACCACATCGCCATCGTCACCATCATTAAGAACACTGAGCCCCGCCCGTGCGCCAGGCTCGTGGTAAACAATTTGCACATGTGGACTCATTTAATCCTCGTCCAACCACCTATCTTTGACTTTCCAGCTAAGGAAGCAGGCTCAGAGATACCAAGTCACTTGTCTGAGGTCACCCAGGGGAGCCAGAATTCAAGTCGAGGTCTATTCTAGATCCTTCTCCTAACCACGGAGCCAACCTTCATTAGCTGCGTGGACGCTGGCCTGGGGATGGGAGTGGGGCTGCCAGAAACGGTCCTCTCTCTCCAGACACCCCATTCGGAGTGCCCCCCACGACCATCCTGGAAAGCTGACCCTCCAGGGCCCCAGTGGGATCGCCCACGGGCCGCTCCCCCCACCCAGTGTACCTCGATACCAGATGACCCGGGGCGGAGGCACCCCGGACGCCTCACACGCCAGCACAGCCTCCTCCCCGACGGCGGCCAGCACCACGGCATTCGTGGCCGAGACGGACGGTGGGTCTGTGTGGGGAGCAGATGGGGAATTGGGGACCAACCCACAGACTCCCTGGAGAGAGAATGCAGCTGGGGGAGGGGCGGCGGGGACAAGGTGGGGCTGAGCACCTGCCTCCTCCCCAACCCCCACCAACCGGGACAGTCACCCCAGAAAGATGTAGCCTCCGCTGGTTTCTACAAAGCCAGTTACTCCCGGGACCAACCCCCATTTTGTTCCTCATTGACCTTGAGATAAAAGCCGAAATCCTACAAGGTTCTTAAAGGCCCTACAGGGGCTGCCTGCCCCTCCCCCGCCCCCTCACTCCAGCCAGCCTCCTTGCAGCCCCTTGGGCAGCCCAGACTCATTCCCACCTCCAGGCTTTTGCCCCACCCGATCCCTCTGCTTGGAACGCTGTTCCCATTCCCATCTGCGGCAAGGGTCTGGTCCTGTGTGTACCAGCCGTTCCCCTCTCTGCCCAGGGGCACGTCACTCCATCACACCACCCTGCTCTGCGCTCGTTCTAGTATCTTCACCATCTGAAAGTACCTTATTTATCTGTTTGCATGTTTGCTTTGTGCCTCCCCATTAGAATATAAGCTCCACCTGGATGGAGACCCTGTGTTCACTGCTGTAGCCCCAGTGCCTACCACAAAGTAGATGCTCAGTAAGTAACTGGGGATGGGAGGGAGTGAGAGAGGATGGGCTGGAGATCCTTCTCCTGCAGATACCCTCGACCCGAGTACCTGCATAGTAGAGGGTGACTGTCTTCTCGTCTGTGCCAATGTCATTAGCAGCCTGGCAGCTGTAATTCCCAGCATCCTCTGGGGCCACTCCCTGAATGATCAGGGTTCCCTGGGCATCCACGCGGACTCTGGAGTCGTGCCATGAAACGTGTTCAACAGCAAGGGGCTGGTTAGGTCGGGTCACATGGGGTTGCCCCAGTCCTTATTAATAACAAATCAACTAACGACATCACTGGTGACACCATTCTACACTGACCGCTTGCTCTGTGCCAGGCTGTGTGTTCAGCACTTTACGTATGTTCTTTTTTCATTCGTGGGGCTCAGAAAGGTATGGTGACTTGCCCAAGGTCACACAGCCTGAATGGCAGAGGCAGAATTCAAGTACAGGTCTGTTGGATTCTGCAGCTGTAGCTCCTGACCCCTGAGTCCACACTGTTATGTTTCCCAAGTGATGTGTCTCCTCAGCCTCAAATCAGCCCAGGAGAAGGCAGGGCAAATGCTACTCCCCCATTTATATTAATAGTTAAGAAGACTGAGGCTCAGAGAGCTCCCCTGGGAGTCCACCTGTTCCCAGTCCCAGACCTCCAAGCCCTGAGCCCTCACCTGCTGTCCTCTTGCAGGGCATGACCCTCATGGCTCCAGGAAATGTGGGGTGCAGGGTACCCAGAGGCCGAGCAGCGGACCCTCATCTCCATGCCCTGGGAAAAGCGCTGTGACCTGGCGTGGATGCTGACCTGTGGGGCCTCTGTAGTTCAGAGAGTAGACAGGTGGGGAGGAGTTTGTCAGAGCAGTTGTGCTGTCCCAGGCACCCAGCCCTGGGCCCCCCGCCCCTCCCGGCAGCCACAGCCAGTGTAGACAAAGGAAGTAGAGGTCCCAAGGGGCCTGCATCCTTGGGAGGGGCTTGCTGGGGAACTGGGGAGTGTTGCCAGGCAGCCTCCCAGGCACATCCGCAGGCCACACGGGGACCTGAATTCCCAGTACCCCCCGCAGTGGGAGCCCTGAGCTCCCTGGATTCCTGCTCTGAGCTGAGCGCCTTGAAGAGGCTTAGGGAGTTGTCGAGATGCCAGGGCTGGAGACCTGAGTGGACCTCAAGGTCTGCCCAAGTATTGGCTGCAAACGTAGGTTCTATCCTGGCCTTTGGAAAGCTCACAGCGCAGCAGACTTGTCAGGCTCAAACAGACGTCGTGGGCCATCTCATCTAGACATGGCAAACACGCCCCTCCCATACCAGTGGCCTAGATACGGCCTCAGAATCCTTCTCAACACACTCTAGGCAGTCAATCAAAAGTCACTAGCATAAGGGAGAAAACTTGTTCCAACACACTCACTTTTACACTTGGGGAGATAGCACCCCAGGGAGGAGGATCTGTCTAAATCCTGGGTGGACCTAAATCCTAGGTTAGTATCTAATCCAGGCACCAGCACTCCCGACGTGGGTTCTTCCCACTGCCTCCTCCACCCCCATCTGGGCGGCGCTACCCAACCCCTGCCGAGCATGTCTGATCTCTGGGCTTTCGGAAGTTTCCACTGTTCCATCTCTGTCCTGCATATTGAGAGGGGTAGGTAATGGAGGTGTTCCATGGCAGGGGAAGAGGACAGGACTCAAGGAAATTGGCTTGGCCGACAGCAGTAGAAATTTAGGTCAGATATGAGGATGAACTTCCCAACAGTGAGAACCACTACACTTAGGCTGGAAGGCTACAGAATCCTCTTCCTCTGAAGGTTGAGAAAACACTGAAAGGGCTGACATTGCCCGCCAGAGGTGATGTCTGGGCAGAGGGATGGATTGATGGACTTTGGAGGGAAATGCTAGGTATTGTGTTGAATTGGGAGGACGGCAGCCTCACCTCGCACCAGGAGCCAGACGGACGCCCTCGTGACCCCGTTGGAGTTGCTGGCCATGCACTGGTACCGCCCGCCGTCACTGGGGGTGATGTCCCTGACCTCCAGGGACAGGTTGGCCAACTGGGTGACTCTGCCCGTCGAGGCCGACAGGACTCGCCAGTCCCGGACCCACGTCAGGTTGTAGGGGGCCTCGCCCAGGACCCGGCAGGACAGGATGGCGGTCTCTCCAGAGGACACGGTCACGTTGGGGACAGGGACCACCTGCGGCGGGGGGTCTGCAGGAACAGGAGTACAGGAGGCACTGAGTGGTTGACACAGGGAGGGGGCCATCCTGCATGCCCTGGTGGTGTCCAGACCCCGGAGCCCACCGCATTCCTCAGGACACATCAGCCAGCAGAGCAGTTCACCAGCATCTGCTCACCATGCCCGGACGGCGCCACCACACGGTCGAGGAGGCTGCGTGCATGCGTGCGTGCGTGCGTGCGCGCGCGTGCGTGTGTGTGCGCGCGCGCACGCACATGTGCACGCGCGCCCGCGCGCGCCTACCTTCCACACAACACCGAACTGCAATATTTAGCAAGAGCTACACCACTCTTCACACCCTTTGAACCAATAATTCTGCCCTGGGGGATAAAGCCTCGGAAGTCACCCTCAAGAGGGAAAGAGTAACAAGTACAGAGCGATTCTCTGTACAAGTAGCAGCCAAATGTGGAACTAAGGAAGGCCACTGCACCAAAGGAGGAAAGAGCTAAGAAACCCTCCCTCTCAACAAGAAAAGGTCGTAAGAAGAGACAGGTCAGAGACCGTCTATCCAGGGACAGTCTGCAGGACCTGCAGGCAAAAAGCTGCATCCACATGTCAATGACCGTGATGTGCAAGGATACTAATGGGGAGATTTGACTCCAGACAAAATTAAGTAGTATTAAGGCATTACTTATTATTCATTTTATTAGGTGTAATCATAGAATCTATTATATGGGAAAATCTATGTTTTTAAAAGAGATACATACTGAAATGTCAGGATGCCTACAATTTAGTTTAAAAGAGTTTAGCCATATCTGTGATAACCTACAAGAGAAAAGAATCTAAAAAAAGAATGAATATATGTATAACTGAATATACATATATTCAGTTATATGTAGATAAAGAATGTATTCAGTTAGATGTATAACTGAATCGCTTTGCCGTACACCTGAAATTAACTCAACGTTGTAAATCTACTACACTCCAATAAAATTAAAATTTAAAATAAAATAGTTGGGCCATCAAATGAAAAGGCAAGTATGGCAAAAGACTAGCAATCATTAAGTCTAATAAATGCACGTGCAAACTTCCTTACACTGTTCTACTTTTCTGTACTTACCATTTATAGTAAAATATTTGCTGACCCGCTACAGTGTTAGATGAAAACAAATCAGGCTGTTTTAAGAACGTGTAATATTATCCCATTTTTGTTAAAATGCACACATAGATAAAGGTCTGAAAGAAAGTAAATCAAAATGCTATCAAGGTCATCTCTAGAACAGAGGGATCACAGGTCATTCCGAGCTTTTCTGCTGGTTTATAGTTTCCAGTCTTCCTGCAGGGAGCATGCGTGATTTTGTGTGAGTTTAGGACCACTTAGAGCGGCTGATCTCTCCCCGGGCCCCTTTTCTCCTCTTCAAGACAGCTTAGGTTCATTATTTTAAAAATAAAGGCCATTCATTTTTAGGAGGGTCTGTGGCATTGCCAGCCTCCCTGAGCTCAATGGTGCCACGGCGGCGGGACCTGGAAGCAGGTTAAGGGTTGGGAACGATGGGATGGACGGCGGCCCCTGTGAGGGCCTGGCCAAGAGGTCAGGGATGGGATTGAGGCTGGTGGCGGCGGACACAGTCCAAGCTGCAGCTGAGACTCACAGGCCATTCATGGGTGAAACAGCCCAAACGGGGAGGGGGGGCGGGGAGCCAGCAAGCAGGTGCCGTGTGGGCATCAGACTCTGGATGACGGACAGGCCCCAGCAGTTGGCTGGCATGCTTGCCCACAGATGGAGAAACCCTGGGAGGAAATCCTAGAGGGAAAAATCAGGAAGTGGGTGGGGAGGGGATATGCGGACAGGCCCAAAGAGACAGACCTGTGACGACCATCTGGGCCTTTGCTCGTCCGGTCCCAGCCCCGCTGACCGCCGTGCATTCATATGTGCCTTCCTCAGCCTTGGAGGCCCGCGGGATCTCCCAGCTGCTGTTCCCTGACCCCCTGTGGACAACGAACAGCTGGAGACGGTCCCCCAGCCTCGTCCAGACACTGGGGGGCTTGGTCCCCTGAATCTTGCCCAGAAGGGAGGTCGCAAATCCTCCTGGAGACTCGGTAAGAAGAGGCAGACGGCCAAGGACATGCAAATCCCATGATATGCTATGTGACTCTAAGTGCCTTCCCCTCTCTGAGCCCTGGACTTCCAACCATAGCGGGGAGGTTCTCAAGAGGGTCCTTCCTGCCCTGACCAGCACAGAGCTGGGCCTGCATGGGTTGAGTTTTCAGAAGCTGAGGAAGGCCCATGGCTCTTCCAGCAGCAGTGGGAGCCTCAGGGAACCACCCTCCCCCATCCCTGGCCAAGCTGGGAGGTGCCCAGGAGGGCAATATGACTGAGACCAAGGTCCCACTCCTGCCACCCACTCCCCTTAGATCCCTCCAGGGCATCAGGCCCCCAGGAGCCCTGGGGCTGGGAACAACGGTTGGCCCTGAGCCACTCACTGAAAGTGCCTCTCCTCGCCCAGCCTGGCTCCATCCCGCCGCAGCTGTAGCCAGAAGGGGAGGGCGCTGTGCACAGAGCAGGAGACCACCAGGGGCTGGTGCAGGTAGCCGTGGATCCTGGGGGGCATGCTGACCAGGGGGGCACCTGTGGGCAAGGACCAGCACTCAGGATCCCTCCAGTGACACAGAGACCCACAGGGATGAGCCGGGGAAAGAAGGCCGGGATACAATCTCTGGCACCACCATCCAGTGGTTGCCAAGGGCAGGTCGCGTCGCCTCCTGAAGCCTCAGTTTCCACCTCTGTAAAATGGGGTTAATTGGGTGACTGACCTCATCGTGTTGCTGTGAGGAGCTGGTGAGAGATGGGGCGTGGAAAGCACCTGGCACATGCATGTGGCAGGACCGGCTCCGTCAATGAAAACTCATGGGCTTTTTATGGTTTGTGAGAAGCCTGGCCAGGACGGACCAGCCTGTGCCACCATTTTAGCAAGTCTGTGGGGCAGAGAAGTCAAACCAGCCCTGAAATCTGACGAAATGCTCCCCAGACAGGACTCCCCGGGGGTGTGGGTAGGGCTGTGAGGCTGCTCGTCTGCCTGGAGGGTCAGTTTTACCCAAAGTTGTGGGAGGGAAACCTTTTTTTTTTTGAAAAGTAAGCATACTTGGAGCATGGCTGTGAATACAAAATTCACACGCATTTTTGAGATAAAATAAGAGATTTCCACGAAATCCCACAGCTTGGGATGAGCCTCTTGGGAACCCCATCAGATGCCACTGCCCCCCTCGCCTGACCCTGGCCTTGGGGTGATACATATTCTCTCCCTGGCTCTTGGAATTACTTCAGTGGAAAAGTTTGAGAACTGTCACCCAGGGTCAGTCTTGGACTGTCCATGCCTCACTGGGCAATCACGGACGTGTGCTGAACCCTCGCACTGCCCTCTCCCCCATCCCCACCAGAAATGCTCCGAGGCTGAGGCAATGTGCCAGACCTCCTCTGAGCATAGAGCTGGAGGTGGGAGGGTGGCTGGTGACATCATGCTACAGGCTCCCTGCCACATCCCAGGGGAGAGGGGCGTTGGCCCATCCAGCCACGTCCTCAGCTGCGTGCCCAGCAGCCATCACTCACCCCCACGCACTGGAAGCCTCTGCCGGGCCAACTCCGGCTCCCTCTTCCTTGAGCTCGAAGAGCCCAGGGACCTGAGGCCCCGCCCTCCCCACCCCCATGTCTCCAAACCCAGAGCCTCCTTCTCTCAGTCAAACTCCCAGCCTCCCAGACCCGGAAAGTAGGGGAGGCACATCCCGCCCCCAACCCCGCCTCCACACTTTAATCTACAGCTGACATGGAGACCAAAAGCCAGCTCTAAACTCAAAACTCTGGGAGCCATCTGAAAGAACAGGAGAGAGAAACGGAGGCTGCTGAAATTGCTTCCTGAAAATTCCTCCTCAAAGCTGTAAAAAAAGGCCAAGGGAGGAGAAGCCCAGGGGCCACAGCAGGGGAGTGGAGGCCAGGAGACGGAAAGAAGGGGTCCCAAGCCCCCGACCCCACCCTGCCCGACTCGGGTCCGCCAGGTCCTCCACGTCGCCACCGGCACATTGGCACCCTCCCTGCATCCTTAAATGAAGTGAGATGACCCCCAGCAGAGCTGATGATGGAGTGCCAGTGTCATCCACCTCTGAACTCCTCCCCGGTCACTGCCAGGGGAGGGGGGAGTGGGCTGGAAGAGGGAACGAAGCCCAATAAGGAGGCCGATGGCCAGTGAACTCAGACCCCACCCCACCCCAGGACCAGAGGCAGATCTGGAAAGCCAAAGACTTTGCCCTGCCCTCTGGGAGCTTCCAGCCCAGATGGTGAGACCTCAGGGACACACGGGAAACCAGCAAAAGCCACACACATGGGAACCAACACAACATGACCTACAATGACGTCACAGTAACAGCAGCTGTGCGGAGGGTCCCGGTCCACGGTTCCCACGTCCTGTGTGCAGCCTCTTGAATACCCAAGAGCCGTCTTGTTATGTGCATTAGCTTACAGAACCCTTCGAGCAACCCTATAAAATGGGTGAGCTCGGCTTCCCCAGCTATAAAATGGGGACACATCTCAGAACTTGTGTAAGCATTCAATGAGCTAATGCATGGCAAGTGCTTGGCCCAGGACTGTCCCACGGAAAGTGTTCAAAATGGTGACTAGATGAGTATTACCATGATTTCGACTATGATAGCAATTATGACTAGGGAAGGGCATACCCATACCCACTGCCCTGCCCACTGCTGTGTCTACAGTGCCTAGTACCATGACCGACACAAAAGGAATGGTGAACGCACAGGTGGATGGATGGAAAGATAGATGGATGGATGCGTGGATGGGTGGATGACTTTGCAGCAAATCCTTCAGCTGAAAGCTACATCTGAAGATCTCAGTATTTGGCATAATGCCTTGCAGAGCCTGCTGCCCAGAGAAGTTTAATGAACAAATATTTCCTAATCTAATCTAATTTAATCTAATCTAATCAGAAGAGCCTTCCGGAAAGAAATAAGCCTCCAAGGGAACAAGGGAGCTGGGGGTGGTAAGAGCCAATCACTCACCTGGGGCCACCCCACGGTAGGAAACTCCAGAGACGCGGAGGAGGGCGTTTCCCTCATGGTCCTTGCCCTTCACCTTGAGGTAGAAGCGCTCCTGGGGGGTGCGGAAGGACGGCCCACCCCACAGCTGATGGGTGGATCCGTTGGAGAGGAGCCGCATGGGCAAAGTCAGGAGGGACCGCCCTGAGCTGTGTGAGAGCTCCATTGAGTCCAGGTGGCCGGGTGGCTGCAGGCCTGTGGAGTTGATCACCAGGGAGATGGGCACCCCTGCAGACGAAGGGCGAGGAAGGAGATGCTGCCATCTGCGCTGGGCTCCACGATCCTCCCCAAGCAGGGGCTCTAGGACCACAGTCAGAGAGCAGCCTGCTTGCCTGACCTTCCCCCGCTCCCTCACCTTCTCTTCCCTGGTCTAACTAATGCTGGGTGGGATAAGGAGAGAAGGGGGGGGGGGGGGGCTTGCTACTGTCCGTGGTCCTGAAACACCAGTGTCCCTTCAATCCACGGCTTCCCATGGCTACATCCCCTCTACTGTGCAGACTGGGGCGCTCACTGAGCAGAACTGGGAAGGGGTACCCCCACCCCTGCCCCACCACTAACTGCTGGCTGTCGTCAGGCAGGCTCTGAGACCGGCCGAGGTGAGACACACGCCCCGGTTTGGGAAGGCTGACTCCTGCCCATCCTTTCCCCATGCTCATCTTTCCTCTGGTTTCCTTTTCTATCTTGTTGAAATGTACTTTCCACGTTATCCCAGGACAGACAGAACTGGACTTGGGTTTTATAGTCTCCTAAGCTGATGTGGGAACAGTCAGGTCGCTCCCTTGGCAGGTGGCTTTTCATTGTTTTTTTCCTCTCACTGATCATAAACCAGGGACCAGAGGATGTGGTCCAGGAAGTGTCTTCACATTTTTGAAAAAGTATCAAACAACCTGGAAGGGGCACATACAAATCTAGAAGACCAGATTCCTTTGAAAAATCAATGTGTCAGCGCTGGGCGCCATTCCCGCATTGCAAGAAGCAGCCAACGGCGTGCAGCAGCTGTGGCCCAGACCCCCACTGTCCAGTTAGCCACAGCCTCGCCCACTCCCTGGTGCCCCTGGCACTGAGACCAATCGCTATTTATCATTTGCAATTGCCCTGCTGTTTCTCTGTCTCTTTTGGATGTCTGGGACCCACATCTTTATCAGAAGCAGAAACCAAAGAGGGTCACGCCCTTCACCCTCTTCCACTGGAGACTGGCCAGTTTTCAATCCCCACTGTAGCACTTCATGTAGGATTTCTTTTCTCTCTTGGCTTTAGAATAGGAGCTAAGTTTCTCTGCCTCGGGCCCTCCCTCCCACTGGCAGAAACAAACACGACATGAGCACGCAGACCCCTTTTTCACTTTGAAGATATTACTGCTGGTCCTGGCAGGGAAACCTACAAGGGCTGACAAGAATGACAGACATTAGAGGAGATACAGACTAGAAAGAAATCCCTAAGGATCCAGCACACACCATTTAGGGGTCACTATTCTGTGGTCCAAAGTTAGCCTGACCCGGTCTAGTCGTCCCCATCCCTGCTCAGCTGGTCCTCGCAAAATCCCCCGGATGGACCCGGGGCAAGACACCGTATTTTCCAAACTATAAATGGGGACCCTGGTCTGGCTGCCAGGTGGCATTTTCTGGCAAGAAGCTCTGGCACCCTGAGCTAGAAGTCTCTGCCTGCTCTGGGGTCCAGCTTCCTCCAGGTGGAGTCATGATGGGGTACGTAGGCAACCTCGGAACCCAGTGCGCGGCTTCTCATTGGAAAACTGATCCTACGCCTCCAACGTCCCCCCAGGCTATCGGCCTCCAGGGGCACCTAAATGTCCATCAGGACGCTCGTTCCCTCGGAGTGAGACACTGGTTCCCCCTTCGGGGAAGGTGTCCACTCAAGCACCTCGGAAAGTATTGGACCAGCCTGATGTTCACTGGAAGAAGTGGGGCTCTGGACAGATAAGTCTCGACAAAGAGCAAGGGGAAGGAGTAGTAAGCGGGACTGCGTGAGGTCCTGGAGGCCTTGGGGGGCAGGGAGGAAGTTCTAAAGGTAAACGGTCCCAGGGTCACCTGGGCTGGAGCCGACAGAGGGAGTGCTGGCCCTGGGCGCAGTTCACGGTGATGTGACAGAGAGGCTGGACCCAGCCTCTGCAGGCCCGTTCCATAGTCACACAGTCATGGCTCCCCCCAGAGCTCCCCCCACTTCCCAAAGGCGAGCCCCACCTCCGCAGAAGGTGGCCCTGCATCGCCCTGGGGCCAGGAGCACGGTACCTTGCAGGGGCCACTCGATGGTGTGGCTGAGGTCCAGGGAGGGCTGAGTGGAGAAGCCAGCTCGGAAGTCGACGTTGCTGATGCCCGTGATCCTGACCGAATGGCGGCCGCTGCTATAGACCTAGCACAGGCCCAGGCCCACGTCACCGGGGCATCCGAACCCAGCACCCCAGCTCCAGGCAGGAGGCGGGCGACCCGACCCGGCCTGGAGTCGGCAGCTGGAATTCTCCCGCCGTTGCATACAGGTGGGCAACTTACCTGCTCCCTGGGGGCCCAGCACGATGCTCCCCAAATGAAGTGGGAGAAACCCAGCTAGGGCACTGTCCTGAGTAGCACTCTCGAAGCTGCCCTGCCTTTCCCACGACCACCGCCCCCAACTCCCGCGGGTCTGGTCTGTCCCCCTGCACGTCTAACCCCTGCCTTGGCATGAGAGCTCTTGGCTCAAAGATGCTCAGAGTTTGAAGGATAGCGGTGCTTGCAGCACACAGCACCGTGCCTGGCGCCCAGCAGGGGCTCGTGCATGTTTGCCTGATCGGCAAGAGTCCTATCCTCCTGAAGCAGCAGCCTGCCCCGTCCCAGGATACTCTGTCAGGAGCCCAGCCTGCCCCCAGCACCTTGCCGATTACAGCAGACCCTGCTCCCCCTGCCAGTCCTGTCCCTCTGAGCCCAAGGTCACCCTTGCTGCTTCTGTGCACTCTTCACAGGACAGCTCAGTCACCCACCTGGACACTCAAGGGGTTTCTGTAAGCCTTTCTTAGAAGCTCCCTAACTAACCCCAAACCGCTCCACTTCCTCTCACTGATGCAAGGCGGAATACTCCTCCTCTGTTCTTGACCCTTTACTTCTATTGATATGCCCACTTCACTCCACGCTCCAGCTCTCAGCTTCGCAGCGCCCGGCGAGAGGGAGGTGGTATCTCGGGTTGGTGAAGCTGGTCTCCCCAACCCCAGGAACCCCAGGCCCCCTACCTTGACGGACCACAGCCCAGGATGCTCAGGCTTAAAGGCCACAACCTTGGCCGAGTCAGGGATGTTGAGGAGCACGTCGAGGCCCTCGTCCCTCTGCAGGATCCTCCCTGTGGAAGCCCCAAGGACCGCTTAGTCCCCAGCCACTTCCTGGGGGTGGCAGCGGCCCAGCCACTTCCTGGGGGTGGCAGCGGCCCACCCTGTCCCCTGGAACCCACAGCGCTCCAAACACCAGCCTCGGGCTTCCTAGAGGAACTGACAAGAGGCCTTCGGTGGTACCCGGGCCTCTATCTTACCCTGATCGCCATCCTCATCCCTCCCCAGGTGCCGGCTGTACCCCTGGCCTCTGGACCTGAATACTCAGGACATTCGCAGAGCACCATGGGGCCAGGAGACCGGGTCCGAATCACACTGACCCTGGGCGACCCGACAAGTCACTCCACCTCTCGGAGCCCCAGCTTCCCATCTCTACGATGTGCCACTAATTCTTGCCCCCACTGACTCTCCAGGCCACCGAAGAGCTCCACTGAGGGAACACGGGGAAGATGCCATGTGATCCTTGAAGCTCAGGAACTGTCATCATTTTAATTCCCCTTAGCCGGGCTGCTAACGGCCTTCCTGTTTCCTCACCTACCACGGGTACCCTCCCTGCCCTTCACTTGGCATTCCCCCTACCCTCCTCGCTCCTGGAGCCTTATGTCCAAACCCCCTATCACCCCAGGGCCTCTCTCTCTGTCCATTCTGGACTCCCAGCTCAGTCTCAGGGCCAAGGTGGAGGCCAGCCCTGGGGCGCACGTACCCAGCGGGTCTTGGACTTCGATCTCGGGCCCCGGGCCACTCAGGGAGATGGTGACCTCCTTCAGGCTGGGGTCAAAGGGGATCTTCCACGTGTGCTCGCCGTCTTCCTCGTGGTCCGTGGACAGCAGGTGCACCTTGGAGGTCTGGATTGCTGACTCCACCCACTTCAGCACCTGGAAGGCAGGTGTGAGAAGCTGACACTAGCAGGTGCCCGTGGTGTCTTGCTTGTGCCTGGCCCACAGGAGGTGGGTCCCTAACACGCTGCCAGTTGTGTGCAAAATCCGGTCCCCCGGTGGCTTTTAGGCAGCATACAGGCTTTCCAGGTCACCTGAGGCCACCCCACTCCCCACTGCCCGATTCACACGTCACTACCCTCTTGGCCTGTGGGCTCAGAACTGTGACACCTGAATGAAGGCATCCAGAGGACTCAGCTGGGCCAGAAGGAGCAAAGGGTGCCCTCTGCTGGGAAGACTTCCCTCCTTCCTCACATGGCCAACTTCTGTGACACCCATCACTTCCTCCAGGAAGCCCTCCTGGAAGCCTTACACACTGATGAACTCTGGAGATCCGGAAACTCTCCCAGAGCCATGTGGTTCACCATCCCCTGCCCAAGGGGCCTCAGACCACACCCTCACCTGGACACCATGCTCTCTAAGCAGGACCATGTCTCTAAGCAGACAGCAAAGACAGCCCCCTCCTGACCCTTGTCACAACACTGAGAAATCTTATGTCCTTTGTTTCTACAACTGCTTTTATTCATTCTAAAATCTTCCTCTTTCAGACAGGTCCCGTTGAAAATCAGGTAACAGGTAACTCTCTCTCCAAAGTACCATCCCACTTATTTTCCTGAATAAGGAAACAATCAGATGAATCCGCAACACGGGACACTGTATAAGCAATACCTCTCCAACAAGTTAGTGGCATGAAAAAATGGTGGTACTTCAGATTTAAGGAAACTTAACAGACATAAGAACCCAATGAAATGCACAGCCCTTGATTAAATCCTGATTTGACATTTTGAGGACAAGTAGGGAAAGTTGAATACGGGCTTGGCATCAGCTGATACTAGCAAAGTACTAGTCATTTTATCAGGTGATGTTGTGGGTTACGCTGGAGTCTATCTTTTTTTTGTTTTAATTTATTTTTGGCTGCATTGGGTCTTCGTTGCTGCGTGCGGGCTTTGTCTCTAGTCACGGCGAGCAGGGGCTACTCTTCGCTGCAGCGTAAGGGCTTCCCATCGCGGTGGCTTCTCTTGTTGCGGAGCACGGGCTCTAGGCGAGTGGGCTTCGGTAGTTGTGGCACTTGGGCTCAGTAGTTGTGGCTCACGGGCTCTAGAGCGCAGGCTCAGTAGTTGTGGCCCATGGGCTTAGTTGCTCTGCGGCTTGCGGGATCTTCCCGGACCAGGGCCCGAACCCGTGTTCCCTGCATCGGCAGGCGGATTCTTAACCACTGCGCCACCAGGGAAGTCCCCGTTTTTACTTTTCTATATCTTTGACACTTCTCACAGAAAATGTTTAAGCAAAAATCAATTGAAAGGAACAAGTACGTCTTTACAAGCATGACTTTCGAATATACCTGAGCCACCATAGGAGTATCCTGTCGTTTACCAGTTCTAATCAACAGGAAGTGACTTCCTGGAATACTGTTTTGAGAAATGTGAAGCCACGTTCAGCCGCAATTAGAAAAAGGTCTGTGATCGAGCAGCAAGTCTGCCGTGGATCTGGAATTAGAACGCGGTGTCTGGCATGTTACACATTGGCCATCCTTGCTCTAAACGACAGTCCTCCAGCTCTGCCTGCCATGTGATCTTCCGTGGAAGGGAAAGGGTACAGAAGGGAATTGGAAGAATTGCTCGAGATTTGGAAAATGAATGTGTTTTGGTCAGACTGAGCTAGAACATGTGCGCCTAGATTTTACAGCTAGATTTCAGTTATCACTGGACGAGAATTCTGTGTTCTGAAAACTCCTCTGTTTTTATATTTGGAGCTACTCCATTCTTCTGTTTCTGCCTAACTTTCTAAGGGATGTTTCTCTTGAAAAGATCCCACCTATTTTGGTTAAGAAATGAAGGCAAGGCTCTTCGTCCGTGTGGAGGTCGATCAGAAGCAGCAGCTAAGGCTCCCGGCTAGAAAGGCAGACAGAAGCTGGTGAGGTAAGCGAGGCAGCTCCCCGACAGCAAAGCAACAGCTCTGTGACCACTGTCCTTCTCCCCCCGGGGCCAGGCCTTCTCAGGGGTCAGGAGGCAATCAGAAATGAGCAAAGCTGCCAGAAGGGGGTGGCAGCACTCGTTGACAATTACCCAGATGGGTCACACCCGCTACTGTGTTGCAACTGTCATTACAAGCTCTTTCTAGGATTTTTTGATGGAGAGAAGATGCCCAAGAGCTCAGGCTACTGCACGGAGAGGAGACAGGAGGCCAGCGACCCCGTCAGGAGGCAGCCCGCCCACGAGGGCTGCCCTGTAAGCACATCACCACTCCAGAGCTGGGGGAGCTGACCCTCTTGCCCACAGCAAGGCCAAGCGGCTGCAGGCCCAGGCCTGGGGGCAAAGGCTTCTGGGCCTGGCGATGGCCCGGGGACTCAGAGAGGAATCGAGGGAAACTTCTGAGCAGACAGCCTTCATCGAGCAATGTTTATTTGCGAAGGTAATGGCTTCCAGATGTTAGCAGGACAGGGGGGCCTGGGAGCCAGCAATGCACTGGGGCTCATCTCTGTTGCTGATGGGGAAAGAATGAGAGAATCTGGCGCTGCAACCCTGGCCAGATGGTTGCCGCTCAGCGGTTCACAGCAGATAAATCATCCCCCGAGTCTCCTCCCAAAGCATCTGACAGTCGGGGTGAGGAAACCGAGCGGGGAAGCTGGGGCCGGGGGCGTCAAATGGGCCTCGAGAACCACAGATCAGAAAACTGAGGGCCCTTGACAACTGGGCACCACGGGGCACTGGGCCCAGCCTTTACCTTCCTGAGAACCTTTTCCAGAGAAAGCTCTTACCCCTGAGGGGGCTTCGCTAGAGCTGGGGTGTATGTGTTCTGCGCTCCACACAGAAGCGCAGGCGCTGGAGGTACGGCCACCACTAACCCTCCCCCAGGGCTCCCTGGTGCCTGGCCTCATGCAGAGGTCTTCCTCCTACCCTTGTCACCATCTCTCCAGGCAGTAGCCCTCATAACCCAACGGCGCAGCTGAGGAAACAAAGGCCCAGAGACGTTAGGTGCTGTGCTCAAGGTCACACAGCAGACAGGTGGCAGAGCTGGGGTCTGAAGACAGCATGTGACCTTAACCCCCTACCACCCCACCTCCTCTGGGAAGGGTCCAGGATGAGGTCATCTCCAGGGCCTGTGTCTCCTGATCTGTTAATCCAAACCACCTGTTAATCTGACCTCCCCTCCCCCTCCCCCTTACTGTCTTAGAGGGCAGTTCACCTTTCCCCTGGTTAATGCCCAGATTCTGAGCAATTTGTCATATTTGTACCTGCTGGTGCTGGACAGGGAAAGGGTCTGAGCCCCCAGAGTGGGACTTCCCAGGACCCCAGAGGGCTTCAGGATGATGGGCTCTCCCAGAAATTCTGACCGTTCTGTTGGACCTGGGGACAGGACGTTGAGCTGGGTCTGAGCTGGGGGGAAGCCTGTGGGAAAGATGTGCTGGGGCAAGGGGGTTCTTGGACCTAGCTAAGTCCTAATTAAAAATGCACACCTCTGGGACAGGCCCAAGGGGTCACGCTGCCTGCTTCCCCTGTCCGCTGAAGGATGGCAAAAGCTACAGGTTACCCCTCCCAGGGCGACAGGATCTTCACCCTCCTTTAGTTACGCTGGAATCTCAAAGGTGGAAAAAGCTAAACGCCCGAAAGCACAGAGACGTAAGATTGATGGATAATCTCTCGGTGCCCAGCACCTAAAGCTGCACCAGCGCAGAGTACGCGCTCGGTAAATGAAGGGAAGAGAGAACGCGCTCGGTAAATGAAGGGAAGAGGGAACGCACTCTATGTGTCTTTCCTGCCATACTGGACACACTTTGAAATGGTCAAAGAACTGACTACACAGGCGGGGTTTGGGGGACTTTTGCAACTTCTTCTAGCCGGAGCCCCCTTGGCTTGGGCAAAGACACTGTTCCCTCTCCTGGGGGGATGACCACGGCCCTGGCTGCCCCGGCTACCTTCCCAGGCTTGCCAAATGTCTGGGGACATCTGGAAGGGGCCAGGTACAAGGCATGAAGCTAACGAATGACAGATCTCTATTCAGGGAGGAGCGGGATCCAGGCCCCTAGCCAGGGGCAGCCAATCCTGGCCATCGGATGTCCTACCACGTCAGACGTGTCCTGCCCGGCCAGGCTGCCACGGCAGAAGGCTGGCACCACGGCCAGGAGCCAGGGGCTCGCCCCAGGTGCCATGGCTTGAGGGAGAGGCTAGGAGAGTCCAGCCCCACACCTGAGCAAGCGGTCCTCCACCGACCCACCCAGACGCCTGACGTCTGATTTGCCCCAGCAGGAACCCAGTTCCCGAGCAACTGCCCAGATAGGACACCGCCAAAACAGGGACCAAGCCGTCATTCCACTCTGAAATGCCTCCCACCTTTGCTTGGGTGGCTTAGTACCAGAGCACGCTGACACGCCAAAAGAAATAAATCCTCTTGTGTAGCAGAGAAGCATAAACGCCATCTTTCAACAGGGAGCGAAGGCGCTAACCTAAACACGGCCCTGGAGATCATAAACATACAACACACCATACCCTCTCCCGGAGGCAAGAGCAGGGCTGGCCCGGGGCCGCGGTGGCCTCAGAGACGCTGTTCTTCTCATCTTCCTCTTCCTCACGCACAAGGGACTCCATGTCATCCCTTCACCAGCTACTTACCAAACACCTGCTCCCTGCTGGTGGCTGTACCAGGTGCTGGAGATACCGTAGCAGACAGGAACTTAAGGGCCCTGCCCTCAGGGAGCTCACAGCCTAATGGCATTAAATAATCGCACAGCTGCAAAACTATGATTCTATAAAGCAGTACAGAGAGCTGGGAGAGGGTATGATAGGAGACTTAATTTGATGGGAAATCGAGGAAGGTGTATTTCAGCTAAGACTGGGAAGATGAGGGGCCAGGGGAGGAGAAGCTGGAAAAACAAGCCACACGAGCAAAGGCCCTGGGGGAGGAAAGACACGGGGCACTGAAGAAAGAGCAGAGAGGCCAGCAGGGCGGCAGCAGCGGGAACGGGGGAGAACACAGGCCATAGGCTCCGAGAGGCAGAGCTCAGATAAGGGTCTGGACCTGTTCCAGGGGACAAGGGGGCGGGACCTGTTGGTCAGATTTGTTTTAGAGGGTCCAGTGGGATGCAGGACCGGCTCATACAGGCTCAAGAAAGCCAATTATGAGCATCACTTCCCATGCTCTGTGACTTCATGACGGCAGCTTGAAACCAGCCAAAGTAGGAGTATTTAAACTATGGAAGCGGGCATTCTTGTTCCTTCCAGAGAGAGATGGTTGTGAAACATTTACCAACATGCCACTGGAAGGATCCCTCTGGCTCCTGGGGAGGAATGGACGTGCTGGGCAGAGGGAAAGCGGGGAGAGACCTGAGCAACTGATGGAGCCTGGAGGGGAGGAAGGGCAGGCACCTGGTCCAAGACCGAGATGAGGACGCAGACACCCGGTCAGCGCTGGGGCATCAGCAGTCCTGCACGTCAGGCTTCAGGGCCAAGCAATCCTCTCCCTGCCAAGTCCCCAAGCTCGACTTCCTGTCCCAGCAACACAGCCCAAATCTGATGGCCGCCCCCATGCTCCTCCACCCACTCCTGGGCTCCTCGACTCTGAGGAGAAGCTCCCCCCCGCTCTGCCAGCCTTTGTTAGATCTATCCTACCAGCCTGGACCTCCTGGGGGACCCGGGCTAAAACCCGGGGTGCTCCTTCAAGCCCCAATCTTTTTACAGGCGAAACTGAGAAACCCGCAGCACCTGCTTTGGGGGCGAGCGAGAGGGTTTGGCCAGATGATGCCCAAAATCCCTGAGCACCGGGCTTCCTGCGCTTCCTGCTGTGGTGAGAGCGCTCGGCACCGCTCATCCGTGATGGCAACCAGCCCATGGGCCGAGCCGCCCAGAGATGCAGCACGTCAGGGCCGGCTCACCTCGGTCACCTGCTGCCTGTCCAGGTGGAACACCTGCCCGGAGCTGGTGGCAGCAATCTCCTCGTAGGCCAGGTAGCCAGGATGAGTACGGTCACCACAGTCCCCCGTCAGCACAAAGACCACCTAGAAGAGAGACAGGCAGCCTGGCTCATGGCTCCTCTGCCACCTTCTACAGGTATGAGTAGCAAGGCCAGAACCAGGGAGGAGTGACCTGGAGAAAGCCCCTTCCTCTCTCTGGGCTCAGGCGATGCATCTGTAAAATGGGAATGATACGAGTTCCCGCCCCGTGGGGGTCAGGACTGATGCAGGTCACGTGTTCACCACAGGGCCAGGAATACAGTAGATGCTCGATAAATGCAAGCCGTTATCAAATCTACGAAGAAGGGAATGGAAACCGACTCTGCTCCAAGTGGCCCCTGGAGGCCGCAGAGCTAGAAGAACCTTGGAGAACCCGAGTTTGTTCCAGAGGGGAGAGCAGAGAGGCGTCCCAGCCCCTGAGGTCTTTCCCAAGGATTCCAGTGGGCGGGCCCTCCTTCCTTCCCTGCACACATCTCCTTCCCAACCCCTCTCTGTGAAAGCAAGAAGCAAAAACCCCAGCACGTCTTCCAGACCCTTAGACAATGCAGAGGCGACGCCAGGAGGAAGACGGATTGCCCGGGCTCTGACGGGGTGTGAAGGGAGCAGGGCGGTGTGGTCTTTATCAAAAATGGGTCTCGCCAGGGAGGCCTGCGGCCTGGCAGACGGGGCAGGAGCATGAGAACACACTTGGACTTCACAGCCCAGCTAGTCAGTGGGCTGGTCGGCACTCCTGGCGGAGGCTGGACCCAGAGAAGCAGCAGCTCAGCTCTCCGGCGGGGGGTTGGCGGGGGTGGGGGGTGGAGGGAGGGAGGGGGGCTTGGGGCGGCCCTCGGAGACCCCAGCTTCCCCAGCACCCCCTCGTGGTGGCTCACCCGTGACTGTTTAAGCTGCAGCAGCTGCAGCACCTCGTCCTTCTTGTGGTAGTCCTTGGCGCGGGCGTCCGAGAAAACGTAGATGAAGGAGCCGGGGTTGGCGACCTCCACGGCAGCCTTGATGGCCCCCATGCTCATCTCTGGGCAGTCCCCGCCTCCCTGCAGGACAGGACGGGTCAGCGGCCGCCGCCCACCTCCTCGCCGTGGGCACCACCCAGGGAGGTGGGGGTCCCCTCCAGTGGCCTCTGTCCTGCCCATCCAGGGTCAGGCCAGGGCCCCAGCCACTCCCTTCCCTGAGACACAGTGTAGCATCCAATCCGCTTCATCTCTCATTCATTCACTCATTCATTCATTCACTCATTCACTCATTCACTCACTCATTCCTTCATTCACTCATTCATTCACTCACTCCTTCATTCACTCACTCATTCATTCATTCCTTCATTCACTCACTCATTCCTTCATTCACTCCTTCATTCACTCATTCACTCACCCATGCCCGAGCGACACGGTCCCTCCCACAGAGTCTGGATGGGAGGCAGACTTGACAGTAACAAGCACAGCACAAGCATTTAGTTACCATTGTGAGGAGTGCTACCAGTGCGATAGGAGGGATGGGAGCCACCAGGACATCGAACAGATACGCCAGAGAAGCCACATGTTAGCCAAGGCTTGGAGGATACAGGGGTAGAGGGGTCGCCAGGAGAAGGAGAGGTGAGGGGTGGGCAGAGGAAAACATTCAAAGCCGCCTCCTCAGATCCTCTCTGTGACCCGCCCTGGAACCGATTCCACATAAACACACAGCCCTCCCCTCCCCGCCCACCGGCCAGGAGCTCTCTGCCCCCCAGGTTCGCACACCCAGCACTGGAAGCAGGGTGTGCACACGGTAACTTCAGGAAACGCTTCCCTCTTTGGTTCACTCATCCCTTCCGTGTGCCGGGCCCTGTTCTGGGCCCTGGGGGACTTGGCGGTGAGCTAGACCGATCCGTGGGATCCCTGCCTGCAGGAAGCTGGGTGGGGGAGACGTATGCTGAACCAGGGTGTTCAGTGTGGCCCAAAAGCCGAGGAGGCCATGGGACATCTGACCCAGTCTCGGGCCAGGTTTTGGGGGGTCTGAATTGACCCCTCTTGAATCCTCCCTCAGCTGCCACATACCCCCTCCTTCCAAGCCTGAATCCATGCAGTAAATAATAACTACCTTCTACATGCCAGGCTCAGGGACTCCTGTAGGTACTTGGTTCACTGAATAAAGGAAGGAACCCCCCAAAGTACAAAATCTGCAGGACCCCCAAGCTGGGGGGGAGCCCCAGGCAGAGCTGGGAGGCAGGTCATAGCGGTTGCAGGAAGCACCACCTTGGCCCCCAGGTGGGGCAAAGACCTTGGCCTCTGGCAGGGACGGGGCAGAAGGACACAGAGGGCCAGCAGCCAGGGGCGGGGTGGCCTACCTGCACGTAGAGTTCTCTCAGCTCCCTCTGAAACACCGCTGGGTCGGCCGTGAGGGTCACCGGGCCAATATCTGCAGGGAAGAGAGAGAGGACCAAGTGAGTTTGGACCCCCGGAAGCATAGCCCCTGTGGGCTGGGGCACCAACTGCATGATGTGTCACCATCAGAGGGGAGAGGAGCTGAGGCCTGGACCTCAGAGACCTCCACAAATGGGGAAGTGGTAGGGGAGCAGCTCCCAGGGCTGCCAGGGTCAGATCTGGAACGGAGGTCAGGCCACTTGGCCCTCTGCCCACTCCAAACTGGACCCAGAGCTCCAGGGGAGCAGAGAGATGGAGCAGGGGGCAAACCTCCAGTCTTGCCCCCAGACCCACAGTTCCTGATCTTTTGTGACTATGACTCCCCTAGAAACCTCCCCTCTACCAGCCCACCCAGCCCTGCATCAGCGGGAAGGGAATTCTGGGAAGACAAAGAAACAGAGAATTGAGCAAATAAAGTTTTGGACCACAGAGCAACTGGCCAACAGCAGACTGACCCACAGAAGCTAAACCTTCCAGAAACTGCATCCATATATTAGCTCACTTGAAAAGAGCAGGATTAATTACAAGGGCTGTGATCCCAAATGTTGGCAAGGATACGGAGTAACTGAAACTTTCACGCACTGCCGGTGGGAATGCAAAAATGGTTCAGCCGCTTTGGAAAACAAACGGAAGTTTCTACAAAGTTAAACATGCACCTGCCACAGGATCCAGTCCTTCCACTCCTCGGTATTTACCCAAGACAAATGAAAACATACGTCCACACCAAGACTTGTACTCCAATGTTCATAGCAGCTGTTTTCGCAATAGCCCAGAACTGGAAACAAGCCAGCTGTCCATAACTGGTGAATGAATAAACAAACTGAGGTACACTCGTATAATCAAATACCACCCAGCCAGAAAACGGAACGAGCTACCAATACAGGCAACCAGATGGATGAATCTCGCAGACATCATCCTGCACGAAAGAAGCCAGACACAGAAGGGTGCCTACTATACGGTTCCATTTACGGAAAGCTCTGGAACTGGCAGAATTAATCAAAGGTGAAAAAACTCAGAACGGAGGTTGTCTGTGGGATAGGGAGATCCAAGGAACTGTCTGGGAAGGCAGAAACGCTCTATATTGTGATGGGAATGTGGGTTCCGCGGGTGTATCCGTTTGTCAAAAGTGTAAAGCAAAGATTTGCCCATTTCAACGTATGTTAATTTTACCTCACAGAAAAAGAAACGTAAAAAATGATCATCGTTGAGTGGGGGAGTGGAGGGTGGGAGGAGATACAGATGAAACAAGAATGGCAGATTTTTTTGAATATTTGGTGATGCTGGGCGAGGGGGATATAAGAATTCATTATACTATTCTGCTTACTTTGTATATGCTTGAAATTTTCCCGAATAAATAGTTTTTTATTCAAGAGTGTCATTGAAAGCCACAGCTAACATACGACAAGGCTACCAGTGCACTGAGAACACGGCCAGAATTCCAACTCGCCATGTGAACATGTGCACGGTGCGGGTTTTGCAAGATGATGTGGACATCGGATTTCTTCAGGAAATATTTCATTTGAGTCCTTGGTGAACTCTAGTAATGGACTATTTTTAGCTCAAAAATTCTATATTCCAGTCACCCTAAGAAAAATTCCCATACTTGGCAACTCATCAACAGACCTAGTCCTTCTTAGAAAAGGAAGCACATGGAATTATCCGGCATTCACCCACCATTACCAAGGGAGGGTCTGGACACCAGCTCCTCTGCTGTATACTTTCAGAATCACCACCTGGAGGACCCTGACTCTCTGCTCTGTATTTATTCCCACATCCAACGGCCCCTTCCGCACCTGCTCTGGCCTTTACCAAGCCTTCTCCACTGGCTTCCTCCTGAACTCTGCAGTGACTAATTCAGCCAAACCCTCACCTTTGACGTCAGGCAGAGCTGACTGGAATCCTGGCTCCACCCTCCACCAGTCGTGCGGCTTCTCAGAGCTTTCTTCACCGGCCCAAGCCTCAGTTTCCCCACCTGTAAAATGATGCATTTCTCCTAGCTGAGAACCATCATTGTGAGAATCCATTAACGCAGGGAAGGAAACACCTCGCTTGGGTTAGAGCAAAGGCTCAGCAAGCAGGAGTTGGCCCTGCTGATCTGAACGTACAATGCTTTTTTTTTTTCCTTTTCTTTTTTTAAATTTTATTGAAGTATAGTTGATTTACAATGTTGTGTTAATTTCTGCTTTACAGCAAAGTGATTCAGTTATACATATATATATTCTTTTCCATTATGGTTTATCACAGGATATTGAATAGAGTTCCCTGGGCTATACAGTAGGTCCTTCTTGTTTATCCATCCTATATATACTAGTTTGCACCGGCTAATCCCAAACTCCCAGTCCTTCCCTCTCTCATCCCCCCTCCCCTTTGGCAACCACAAGTCTGTTCTCTATGTCTGTGAGTCTGTTTCTGTTTCGTAGATAGGTTCATTTGTGTCATATTTTAGATTCCACATATAAGTGGTATTACATGGTATTTGTCTGTCTCTTTCTGACTTACTTCACTTAGTATGATAATCTCTAGGTCCATCCATGTTGCTACACATGGTATTATTTCATTCTATTTTATGACCGAGTAGTATTCCATTGTATATATAAATATATATCACATCTTCTTTATCCATTCGTCTGTTGATGGACATTTAGGTTGTTTCCATATCTTGGCTATTATGAATAGTGCTGCTATGAACATAGGGGTGCGTGTATCTTTTTGAATTATAGTTTTGTCTGGCTATATGCCCAGGAGTGGGATTGCTGGATCATATGGTAGTTCTATTTTTAGTTTTTTGAGGAACCTCCATACTGTCTTCCATAGTGGCTGCACCAATTTACATTCCCACTAACAGTGTAGGAGGGTTCCCTTTTCTTCACACCCCCTCCAGCATTTGTTATTTGTAGACTTTAATGATGGCCATTCTGGCCGGTTGAACACACAATTGCTGGGCAATCTCACACAAGGCAGACAGGCAAAGACAGTCTTTTGCTCCAATGAGGTCCTCAAATTCTAGTTTGACTGAGGAGAGTAATAATTTTACTCAACATTGGTTATTTCTTTATTACATAATAATATACATTCATTAAAAAATATATAACATTAATGATTCTGACATTTCCTAAGCACTTACTATGTACCAGCCTATGTGCTGAGATGCTTCCTGTGTGTTAGCTCACTGAATCCTCCCTCCCACCTGTTAAGTCCAACTCTTACCCACATATTACAGAGGAGAAATGAAAGCCCAGAGAGGCTAGGTAACTTGCCCAAAGACACACAGTCAGTAAGCAGCAGAGCTAGAATATTAGCTTAGGTCTGTACAACTCCAGAATCTGAGCTCTTCTTTTTCTTTTTTTAATTAATTAATTTTGGCTGCATTGGGTCTTTGTTGCTGCGCGTGGGCTTTCTCTAGTTGCAAAAAGCGGGCTTCTCATTGTTGTGGCTTCTCTTGTTGTGGAGCACGGGCTCTAGGCACACAGGCCTCAGTAACTGTGGCACGCAGGCTCAGTAGTTGTGGTGCACGGGCTTAGTTGTTCCGCGGCATGGGGGATCTTCCCGGACCAGGGCTTGAACCTGCGTCCCCTGCACTGGCGGGTGGATTCTTAACCACTGAGCCACCAGGGAAGTCCCAGAATCTGAGCTCTTGACAACTGCTCTCTGTGAACTGTACATAGAAATTCCTCACATGCAGAAAAAGAAGGGAATTCTACCAACCAGAAATACTCTTATTTTTATATATAACCTTCAAAACTTTCATGCATATTTGTAAATCTTATATAAGTGCACACTATTTGAAGCAGAATTTCTATTTAAGTATAAATAACATACTATTTTTAATTTGACTCTTTTCACTGAACAACACATTGTAAGCGTCCTTCCAGAAGGTCAAATACTCAGTTCAAAATAATTTTTAATGGCTACAAAGTATTTCCTTTGTATAAATGTCCAATAGTGGTCTTGACCATAGTGTTTTGTTTCCAATTTTTATAATGAACAATGTTATTCAGAACATCTTTATATCCGCTACATTCAAGCACTACTTCCATTGTTTCCTTGGGATACACGCCCATGAGCAGAATTGCTGGGCCAAAGGTAAGGGCATTTGTAAAGACTTTGGATGCAAATTCAGTAACCTCATAATTGTCCTCATCCCCAGACGTTCCTGCCTCTGACCCATCTACCTGTCGTTGCCAGAGAAGCCGCCCTTGGGGCCAGTTTTGCCCACATCACCCCTGCTCAAAAATCGACAGCAACTTCTCCTTGCCTGGAAACTGAGAGAAGCCTCCGCGGTACCCAGTGCTGAATCTGGATGGCCCTGCCCTCTCCCATCACAATCTATCACAGGTGTCAGACTACCCAACCGTTCCCAAGGCTGGACCAGCGCTAGGCTGACCACATTCTCTCCCATTCACAGCAACATGAGAAAAATTAAGTTGGTAAACTGGGTTATCATAAAGTAAATGTGCTCCAATTGGAAGGACCACCCTTTATTCTTCAGTGCATCTGCTTCCTGCTTGGGGAGCGGACGATCGCTCAGAACAGTAACAGCTAGAGGGAGTTGATTCTCTTCATGGTCCTACGGGCTTTCTCTAGTGAAGAGCGGGCTTCACAAGTTAAAATGTTATGTGTATGGTGTTACAATTTTTGTGTACGGTGTTAAAATGTCAGTCACCTATGTCAGCTCCCTCTGGGCTTTCTGCAACCCCCCTTTTCTTTTCTTTTAGCTTTTAAAAAAAATGACTCTATTGGGTTGAGAAACCCAAAATGAGCAGCCCTGTGGTGGAAGGTGGGGAGAATGCCAGACGTAGCATCTAAGGTCTGACCTTCCATTGCCAAAGCCGTTCTGACATATTCTGTGCTTTGAGAGGGAGGAAGATTCTTCTGGGAAATTGCCCAATTCCAACTCCCGCACACCTCTCAGCAATGCTCCTCAACAGTTACCGCCTCATGCAACCTCCTGGGATCCCAAGCACTGGGCCAGCACATGCTGAGGACTAGGGATTGCATGCAAACACAGGACGCAGGAAATTCCAGAAGCCCTGGAGAAGCCCCTGGGCTGGAGGACCCTGGAAAGGACTTTAAGAACTCTGTCTTAGTTTCCTATTACTGCTGTGACAGATTACTACAGACTCAGTGTCATTTTTTTTTAAATAAATTTATTTATTTTTGGCTGTGTTGGGTCTTTGTTGCTGCACGCAGGCTTTCTCTAGCTGCGGCAAGCGGGGGCTACTCTTCGTTGCAGTGCGCGTGCTTCTCATTGCAGTGGCTTCTCTTGTTGTGGAGCATGGGCTCTAGGCTCACGGGCTTCAGTAGTTGTGGCATGAGGGCTCAGTAGTTGTGCCTCGCAGGCTCTAGAGCACAGGCTCAGTAGTTGTGGCGCACGGGCTTATTTGCTCCGCGGCATGTGGGATCTTCCCGGACCAGGGCTTGAACCCGTGTCCCCTGCATTGGCAGGCGGATTCTTAACCACTGCGCCACCAGGGAAGTCCCCAGACTCAGTGTCTTAAAACGACACACATTCATTTCTGGAGGTCAGAAGCCCTAAAATAAAGGCCTCGGCAGGGCTGTGTTCCTTCCAGAGGCTCGAGCGGAGAATCCATTTCTTTGTCTTTTCCAGCTTTTGGAAGCTTCCTTCATCCCTCGATCATGGTCCTTTTCCTCCATCTTCAAAGCCAGTAATGTAGCATCTTTAAATATCTCCCTCTCCCTCTGCCTCTGTCATCACATCTCCTTCTCTAATTCTGACCCTCCTGCCTCCCTCTTAAAAGGACACTTGTGATCACAATGGGCCCAAGTAGACAATCCAGGATCATCTCTCCATCTCAAGATTCCTAACTTAATCACTTCTGCGAAGTCCTTTTTGCCATGTCAAGTATGAGGTTCTCTGGACATCTGCAGGGGCGGGGGGGCATTTTCCTGCCTATCATAGCCTCCACCATCCTGTCTCCTTCAAGGATGGGCTTAGACCCCTATGTTCATAGCAGCACTATTCACAATAGCCAAGACATGGAAACAACCTAAATGTCCATCGACAGAGGAATGGATAAAGATGTGGTGCATATATACAATGGAATACTACTCAGCCATAAAAAAGAATGAAATAATGCCATTTGCAGTAACATGGATGGACCTAGAGATTATCATACTAAGTGAAGCAAGTCAGAAAGAGAAATACCATATGCTATACTTATATCTGAAATCTAAAATACAAGACAAATGAACTTATCTGTGAAACGGAAACAGATGCACAGACATAGAGAACAGACTTGTGGTTGCAGGGGGCAGGGGGAGGGAAGGATTGGGAGTTTGGGATTAGCAGATGCCAACTATTATATACAGAATGGATAAAACACAAGGTCCTACACACACACACACACACACACACACACACACACACACACACGAATCACTTGCTGTATCAAAGAAATTAACACAACATCATAAATCAACCATACTTCAATAAAATAAATTTTTAAAAAAAGAATGGGCATCTTTTCATGTGCCTCTTAGCCACCTGTATGTCTTCTTTGGAAAAATGTCTATTTACGTCTTCTGCCCATTTTGTGATTGGGTTGTTTGTTTTGATATTAAGCTGCATGAGTTGTTTATAAATTTTGGAGACTAATCCCTTGTCAGTCACATCATTTGAAAATATTTTCTCCCATTCTGTGGGTTGTCTTTTTGTTTTGTTTATGGTTTCCTTTGCTGTGCAAACGCTTTTGAGTTTAATTAAGTTCCATTTGTTCATTTTTGTTTTTATTTCCATTACTCTGGGAGACGGATCAAAAAAGATATTGCTGTGATTTATTATATCAGAGAATATTCTGCCTATGTTTTCCTCTAAGAGTTTTATACTGTCCAGTCTCACATTTAGGTCTTTAATCCATTTTGAGTTTTTTGTGTGTGTATGGTGTTAAAGAATGTTCTAATTTCATTTTTTTTTACATGTAGCTGTCCAGTTTTCCCAGCACCATTTATTGAACAGGCTGTCTTTCCTCCATCGTATAGTCTTGCCTCCTTTGTCGTAGATTAATTGACCGGGATGGACCTAGACATTGTCATACTAAGTAAGTCAGACAGAGGAAGAGAAATATCGTATGATCTCGCTTATACACGGAATCCAAAAAAAAATGATACAAATGAGCTTATTTACAAAACAGAAACAGACTCACAGACTTAGAGAGCAAACTTATGGTTTCCAGGGGGGAAGGGTGGAAGGAGGGATAGTTAGGGAGATTGGGATTGATATGTACACGCTGTTATATTTTAAATGGATAACCAACAAGGACCTACTTTATAGCACAGTAAACTCTGCTCAATATTCTGTAAGAACCTAATTGGGAAAAGAATTTGAAAAAGAATAGATACATGTATATGTATAACTGAATCACTTTGTTGTACACCTGAAACTAACACAACATTGTTAATCAACTGTACTCCAATATAAAATAAAAAATAAAAAAAAAAAAAAAAGGAATGCGCTTGGGGAAAAAAATGATTTGACTACAAACCTATGTGCCAAACATAACAATGTTGAGAATGAAGAGATCCGAAGAGCCCCACCTTTAAAAAGATGGGGAAACTGAGGCCAGAGAGGGGAAGAGAGTCCTTCAAGGTCAGATGGGAAGATCTGGCAGTAGAGTTGATCGGCTACATCACACCAACAGTGACCCCTTCTCTTGTTCATCGTCACAGAACTCCTGCCCACCTCAGCGCCTGGCACATGGTAAGTGCTTAATAAATACTGTTCAAATGAGTAAATGAATAACATTTATTTACTCATAACAAATACTGTTTGAGTATACTGTTTGAGCAGCTCCAAGTCAGGACCCTTTATCTTTTTTTTTTTTAATTTTTATTTATTTATTTTTGGCTGCATGGGGTCTTTGTTGCTGCACGCAGGCTTTCTCCAGTTGTGATGAGCGGGGCTGCTCTTCGTTGCGGTGCAAGGGCCCCTCATTGTGGTGGCTTCTCTTGTTGCGGAGCATGGGCTCTAGGTGCGTGGACTTCGCTAGTTGTGGCACACAGGCTTAGCTGCTCCGCAGCACGTGGGATCTTCCCGGACCGGGGCTCAAACCCGTGTCCCCTGCATTGGCAGGAGGATTCTTAACCACTGCGCCACCAGGTAAGTCCAGGACCCTTTATCTTTATATCCTGTGCCCAGCACAATGCCAGGCATACAATCAACACCCAGCAAATATTCCTGAATGCCAAGCCTGCCTGATCCCCAGGCGCTCCCACCACAGCACGCTACTGCCCATCACTCAGAGAAACAGATCCAAAATGAGGCAGAAAACCAAATGTGGTTATTTGGGGCATGCAGAGGGGTTGGCCGTATTAAGGGAGAGCTGGCCAGATGGACAGAAGTGTTTGTGATTCCTCTTGAGTTACAGGGCAGGGCATTTTAAAAGCTCTGCCCCAAGCTCTGAACAAAGAAGGCTCTCAGGGGAGAGCACACTTACATACACAGACGCACTGATGTGCAAAAACTAGTCTGATTTCTTCCTTTTACTGAACAGATAATCCCCAAACCAGCTCTGGGTGCTGGTTGCTACTGACCAGTCCCATCATTCCAGGGCTGGACCAGCTTTCAAGATGCCCAGACGGGGCTGGGAACACGGAGGTCTTCTCTCCATCTGTCTTCCTTGCTGTCCGACTGTCCACCTGCCCACCCATCCATCTACAGCTCCAGGCAGTGAGACAGAGATAGATGCCTTCTTGTCGTTAATTAATGCTGGTCCGCGGCTTCATTTGTCATTCCTGGGACCTACCGCACCATCATCTCTCATCATGCCAAAGCTCCCCAGGACAGGGTGTTTTCAGCAGGGTAACCATTTCAAGACCTGTCTTCCGGCAGGACAGAGTGAGGTACCAGGACAGGGCAGGACACCTGACATGTCCCCATGTGAGTTTGCCCACTGAGAGGGGTTCCTTGAGCCGCTGTCCATCTCCCTACTTCACCCGGTCCAGGAAGGACTGGATCTGGATAAAAAGCCCTTCTTAGCATGATGTTGATGTGGATGATGATGGTGACGATGCTGCTGATGCTGATGGTGATGGTGATGGTGATGGTGATGCTGCTGCTGCTGCTGATGGTGATGGTGATGCTGATGGTGATGCTGATGCTGGTGATGGTGATGATGATGCTGATGATGGTGATGATGATGCTGATGCTGATGCTGATGATGGTGATGATGATGCTGATGCTGATGATGGTGATGCTGATGCTGATGCTGATGGTGATGATGATGATGGTGGTGGTGGAGGTAGACGTGGGTGATGATGCTAACAGCAGCTTCAATGCATCGAGTACTTACTATTCTACAGTGTTTAGCTCAGTCCTATTAACAGCTCCCTGTTAGAATTGAGGATGCCAAGACCTTGCTGAAGGTCATATACAGCTAGCAAGTGGTAGTCAATAACTGTACTAGTTTCCTGTGGTCACCATAATAAAATATCACAAACCCGGTGGCTTTAAACAATGGAAATACATTCTCTCAGAGTCCTGGAGGCTAGAAGTCCAAAATCAAGGTGTCAGCAGCCCATGCTTTCTCTGAAGGCTCTTGGGGAGAATCTGCTGCATGCCTCCTTCCTCTTCACTTCTCGTGATACTAGCAATCCTTGACTTGTAAATACACCATCACCCCAATCCTTCTCCCTGTGCCTCTGCTCTCCTTATAAGGACACCAGTCCCATTGTATTAAGGGCTCACTCCACTTCAGTATGACCTCATCTTAACTAATTACATCTTCAATTACCCTATTTCCAAAAAAGGTCACATTCTGAAGCTCTAGGAAGGACAGGAATTCTGTGACGACACTGTTCAATCTAGAATAATGTCCAAGTCCACATATTTGGCTCCAAAGCCTGTTCTATTTGCTACTGGCTATACTGCCTCCAAAAATGAGGGTGATGATGATGATGACAGCTACCGTTGTTTTAATGGGGTTTTTTTTGTTTTTTTTTTTTTTGCTTTACGCGGGCCTCTCACTGTTGTGGTCTCTCCCGTTGCGGAGCACAGGCTTCAGACGCGCAGGCTCAGCGGCCATGGCTCACGGGCCCAGCCGCTCCGCGGCATGTGGGATCTTCCCGCACTGGGGCACAAACCTGTGTCCCCTGCATCGGCAGGCGGACTCTCAACCACTGCGCCACCAGGGAAGCCCTATAGGTGAGAATTTGAGGGCTAGCGAGGTAGAGCAAACTGCCCAAGGTCTTACAATGAGGAAGCATCAGAGACAGGATTCAAACCTGGGTCCGTCTGACCCCAGATCCAAGCTCTCAACCATGCAGGAAGCTGCAGACATATGGCCCTTGTTCCCCAGCCCCTCGTTCCTGTTCCTGGAGGGGGCGGGAGGTTCGTGACTGAAGGTGGGCACCTGCCTAACAGCTGGGCAGATGCGGCGTGGGTTCCCTCTGAGCAGGGCTTGCCAGGTGCAGGGATGATTAAACCCATGACCTTGTCTCCACTTGTGCTGCCCTTGAGCATATGAGCCCCAGAAGCCTGGCCCAGAACCACCTCTCCATAGGGAAATATTTTCCATTGATAAGACGAGGGGGTGGAGCCTCTAGGACGTATGAGGGTCACGCACAGGAAGAACCACCCGGCCCTTCACGTGGGTGATCCTCCAGTCCGTCACCCAGTCTGTGTGTCCCAGTGGTCACGGTCACAGCCAGGCGCCAGAGAGCCAGTCTCAGAAAGACCTCACGTCCAGGACTCTTCCCCGAACCTGCCTTTCCCACCTCCTTGAAAGCAGGGCTTGAACCCTGGGGCCACTCTGGGTGTGCACATACCCCCTCCTCCTGCTGCAGGGGCCCCAAGCAGGGTCTCACCATCTGCCACCATTGTGGGCAAATTGTGTCCCCTCTCCGGAACTCAGTCCTCCCGTTTCTTTTCTTTTCTTTTTTTTTTTAATAAACATTTTTTTAATAGCAGAACATACTTTATTATTTTTTTTAATTTATTTGTTTATTTTTATTTTGGGCTGCTTTGGGTCTTTGTTGCTGCACGGGCTTTATCTCTCAAGCTGCAGCGAGCGGGGGCTACTCTTCATTGCGGTGCGCGGGCTTCTCACTTCGGTGGCTTCTCTTGCTGCAGAGCACGGGCTCAGTAGTTGTGGCTCGCAGGCTCTAGAGAACAGGCTCAGTAGTTGTGGAGCATGGGTTTAGTTGCTCCGCAACATGTGGGATCTTCCCGGACCAGGGCTCGAAGCCTGCATTGGCAGGCAGATTCTTAACCACTGCGCCACTAGGAAAGTCCCTAAAACCACCTCTTCCCTGGGGAAAGTTGACGGCACACCTGGCGACCCAGAGAAGATGCTCAAACTCACTCTCTATCAGACATACGCAAATTAAAACAGGTTACCATTTCTTACCTATCAAATTAGCAAAAAAGGAAAGAGTGACGTCCCCATATGCCAGCAAGTGTTTGGGAAAAAAGCAGTCTCACACTCTCTTGGTAGGAGGGTTAGATGATATAGCATTTCTGGAGGACGGTTTGCTGATACCAATTAAAATTTTTTAAATGTTCATATGCTTTAACAATGAACCAGTTGCAATTCTGAGAATCTATCCTATAGCCATGTTGTGGTTTTTTAATATTTATTTATTTTGGCTGCGCCGGGTCTTGGTTGTGGCATGCGGGATCTTTAGTTGCGGCATGCGAACTCTTAGTTGCGGCATGCATGCAGGATCTAATTCTTCGACCAGGGATCGAACCCGGGCCCCCTGCATTGGGAGCACAGAGTCTTACCCACTGGGAACACCAGGGAAGTCCCGTTCCTATAGATACGTTTTTGCAAATGTGTGTGTATATTGTAAGGAAACTGAAAGCAAATTATTTTTCATAATGTGGGAGTGGCGGATAAATCGAGGTAAGATAAATTAAGATCCCTCCTGTAACACCTTCTGTAGTCATTAAAACAATGCAGGGGATCGATATTTCCTAACATAAAAAGAGATCCATGATATAGCATGTGGGGGAGAAAAAACAAGTTGCAAAACAGTTTGCATAGTATAATCCCGTCTTTTATATAATAAAAAAAACTAAGTGTATATATGTATACAAGTGAATGACATGCACACACGGTCTGGAAGCACACAAAATGATTAAAAGTGTTTGCATCTCTTGAGAGTCGTGTTATTAGAACATTTAACAAGCATGTATTAAATTTATAATTTTTTGAGGAAACTTAATAATTTCAGTTATTCACTGAAAGAGCTAAGCCCTGGTGCCAAATTTGACAAAGAGCACAAAGGAAGAATATCATTTACTGATCATACATATTGAAATAAATGGAAAACTCCTAAAGGAGACACTGGCAAACAGAATCCAGCTGTATATTAAAGGATAATCCGGGGCTTCCCTGGTGGCGCAGTGGTTGAGAGTCCGCCTGCCGATGCAGGGGACGTGGGTTCGTGCCCCGGTCCGGGAAGATCCCACATGCCGCGGAGCGGCTGGGCCCGTGAGCCATGGCCGATGAGCCTGCGCTTCCGGAGCCTGTGCTCCGCAACGGGAGAGGCCACAACAGTGAGAGGCCCGCGTACTGCAAAAAAAAAAAAAAAAAAGAATAATCCACAATGACTGAGTAGGGCTTATGCAAGGAATGTGGAAATGGTTTAACATGAAGGAATCACATCCAGAGGTCAACAGGCGAAAGATCTTACAAATATCTCAACAAAGCCAGAAAGTCACTGGCTAAAATTCAGCACCATTCCCATTTGGGATTTTTGTTTTGGGGGTGTTTTTTTCTACCTTTAGAAAATTAAGAATGAAAGTATCTTCCTTCACCTGATGAAGAAAACCTCAAACCAAGAACCAGTATCATACAATGATATACAATCAGAAGCAAGACAAGACCGACTTCACCTACCACCATTACTTAACACTGTGCTAAATACCACAAAACATTCCAAACAAGCAAAAAATTTGATTGGAAAAGAGGAGACAATATTACAATTTGGACAGGCTGTGATTGTCAACCTAGAAAACTCAAGACATTACCCCCCAAAAAATTAGAACTAGTTTCTTTACAAAGTCTTCAAGAAGAAAGTTGGAAACAAAATAAATATATGAAAATAAATTACTTTCCAACATACTAGCAATACTCCTTTGCAAAAAAGGTAATGAAAAAAATTCCTGGTCAAAACAGTCATACAAAACCCAAAATATTTAGAAATGATCTTAAAAAGAAATGGGTAGAACCTATAAGGAAAAAAAAACCTATAAGTTTTTTACAAAAGGAAATAAATATGTAAAAAAAAAAAAAAAGGAAGTGGTCTCCTAGAGGAAAACAATGAAATTTTTTAAAATGATAATTCTTCCCCAGATCAAGATTTAACACAATTCTGAGCAAATTCACAGTAGGAATTTCTTTTTTGGAAGTTGACTACGTTTTCTACTTTTCATCTGAAAAGAAAACATGTTCAAGAATATTTTGAAAATGAAGAAGAATAAAAGAACATGAAGAAGCTGCAGGGCTAAGTAACTCTGGAAATGAGTTGCGTCTATAAGACTAAAGGCAAAAGAACTGTACTCTAGTGAACAAAGTTGTTTTCCACGGGGCGCAAGTTAGCAATGCTAAAACCACTATAAATGTGGACTAGAACTGAAAATTAAGTAAATGACGAGTGAGTGGGGAAGGGTGAGGGCCAGGTTAGTCACTGTCAGAGTGGGAGGTTATAGATAAGCAAGAATAGGAGGCTGGAAGGATCCACGTGGTAATCAATGAGAGCTGGAGACATCAGAATGAACTCATGTTCAGCTTAATACAGATACAGACAAACAGAGAAATATTTATAGATATGGGTATACACAAAGGTTACATATACAACATGTATCTCCTTGCTCTGTCAGCTGAAGATGCAGAAGCGGTGACACCCCAGGAGCAACAAGCACACCTGGCACTCAGATGCTGGTGTCTAATACCATTTTTCAATCAACGGAACCAGGGCTCCTTGGAGAAATTACTAATTCTAGGACTGGGGCAGGAAATACGTAAGATGAGTCTGAAATATCCTGTAGTGCCGGAAAGTAAGAAAGTACTTTAAAAAAATTCACAATAGGGGTATGTCAAAGGCACACAGACTGTGTGTGCCGAAGAGCTCCCAATGACTGAAGTTGGAAAATTTTAAGCAACAAAATAAAGCAGTATTGGATTATAACCCACGGTATAAAACTATGAGTCCATGCTGATATATATATAAATGATTGAATAAACAAATAAATGGAAAAGAATCAACTCTCTCATGCAGAAGATTTCCAAACAATTTATGTAAATACCCCATGTTCAAGGAGGTGGATCACAACTCCCTACTTCTTAAGTGTGGGCTGCGTGTAAGTGACTTTCTTCCAAAGAGGACAGTACAGAAAAGGAGAAAGAAAAGAGGACGCTTACGGTGAAGACACCTGACAACCTCAGTCAGGTGATCAAGGTCAGCGTCAGCAGTGATAAGTCATAATGAGGGCATGTACCCTGGACATGATATGATGAGAATGGCATTGCTCCTCTGTGGTCTTCCTCCCATTACCCAGTCTAACCGGAGAAAAGCAACCGGCAAATCATGACTGAGGGACAAAACATCTGGGCAATACTCGTAAGAACTGTTAAGGTCATCAAAAACAAAGTCTGAAAAGCCATCACAACCAAAAGAAGCCTTAAGGGACATGACAACTAAATGGGATCCTGAATGGGCTCCTGGAACAAATGTTAGGGGAAAATTGAGGAAGTCTGAATAAAGAATGGACTTTAGAAAAAAAAAAAAGAATGGACTTTAGGACTTCCCTGGTGGCGCAGTGGTTAAGAATCCACCTGCCAGGCTTCCCTGGTGGCGCAGTGGTTGAGAGTCCGCCTGCCGGTGCGGGGGGGCGCGGGTTCGTGCCCCGGTCCGGGGGGATCCCACGTGCCACGGAGCGGCTGGGCCTGCGCGTCCGGAGCCTGTGCTCCGCGGCGGGAGAGGCCGCAGCGGTGAGAGGCCCGCGTACCGGAAAAAAAAAAAAAAAAAAAGAATCCACCTGCCAATGCAGGGGACACGGGTTCAAGCCCTTGTCTGGGAAGATCCCACATGCCGCGGAGCAACTAAGCCCGTCTACCACAACTACTGGCACTCTAGAGCCCGTGAGCCACAACTACTGAAGCCTGCGCGCCTAGAGCCCGTGCTCTGCAACAAGAGCAGCCACCACAATGAGAAGCTCGCGCACCACAACGAAGAGTAGACCCAGCTCGCCACAACTAGAGAAAGCCCGCGCGCAGCAGCAAAGACCCAATGCAGCCAAAAAAAAAAAAAAGTAATGGACTTTAGTTAATAATAACCCATGGGGACTTCCCTGGCGGTCCAGTGGTTAAGACTTCACCTTCCGATACCGGGGGTGCGGGTTCGATCCCTGGTCGGGATCCCTAAGATCCCACATGCCTCGAGGCCAAAAAACCAAAACATAAAACAGAAGCAATATTGTAACAAATTCAATAAAGACTTTAAAATTGGTCCATATCAAAAAAAAAAATCTTAAAAAAAAACCCCAACCTATCAGTACCGGTTTGTTAATTGTGATAAATGTACCATTGTAATATAAGATGTTAATAAAAGGGAAAACTGGGTGTTGGGTATACGGGAACTTCTTTGCAATAATTCTGTAAATTTAAAACTGTTTTAGGGCTTCCTCGGTGGCGCAGTGGTTGAGAATCCGCCTGCCAATGCAGGGGACATGGGTTCGAGCCCTGGTCTGAGAAGATCCCACATGCCGCGGAGCAACTAAGCCCGTGCGCCACAACTACTGAGCCTGCGCTCTGGAGCCCGCGAGCCACAGCTACTGAAGCCCACGTGCCACAACTACTGAAGCCTGTGTGCCTAGAGCCCGTGCTCTGCAACAAGAGCAGCCCCTGCTCGCTGCAACTAGAGAAAGCCTGCGCACAGCAGTGAAGACCCAACGCAGCCAAAGATAAATATATTATAAAAAAAAAACCTGTTCTCATTAAAAGTTTATTAAAATTTTAAAGCTGTCAACCAATGAAAAGATAAAGAAGATACAGCTTATATACACAATGGAATACTATTCAGCCACGAGAAAGAAGGAAATCCTGCTGCTTGGGACAACTTGGATGGACCTTGAGGGCATTATGCTAAGTGAAATGAGTCAGACAGAGAAAGACAAATACTGTATGATCTCATTTATATGTGGAATCTAAAAAAAAAAAAAAAAAGTGAAACTCAGAGAAACAGAGAGTAGAGTGGTGGTTTCCAGGAATAAGGGAGTGGGAGACATGGGGAGATGTTAGTCACAGGGTACAAACTTACAGTTATCAGATGACTAAGTTCTTGGAATCGAATGTACAGCATAGTAATTATCACTAATAATACTGTATTACGTACTTGAATATTGCCAAGAAAGTAGATCCTAAATGTTCTCACCACAAAAAAAGAAATGGTAATTATGTGACATGATGGCGGCGTTAGCTAACTGCTATGGTGGTAATCATTTTGCAATATATAAATGTATCAAATCAATACACTGGACATCTTAAACTAACCCAATATTATGTGTCAATTATATTTCAATAAGGCTGGGGGTAAATTATTTTTTTAAGAATAGGAGGAAGGATTTACCCTATTCTAAAGCCAAATAATTAATGTTAATTAATTAATGTTAATTAATTAATGTTAATTAATGTTAATGTTAATTAATAATTAACAATGTGCTGCTGGAACAAGAACTGTCATACAATGGGACAGAATGGAAAGCCCAGGTAAATTAATAGATATAAAGTAATTTTGGATAAAGGCAGGATCTAAATGAATGAAAAAGAAAGGATTATTTGATAAAATGTAACTGTACCATCAATTATCCTGTTCTGGAAGAATTACATCAAATTGTTTTTAATACCAGTGCCAATTTTTTTTTTAATTCCAGGTTAAACAATTAAATATGAAGAGAAAAAAAAGAAAACGAATGAAAAAACCTAGAACATGTACCTAACTGATTTTGTGATAGAAAAAAATCTGAGAATGAAAGTGAAGAAATTACAAAGGGAAAAAGGCAATAGATTTTGCTACATAAACATTTAAAACTTCAGAACATCACGAATCACAAATATTAAAAGACAAACGACTAGGAAATGCTAACCACATAACAAAAAACAACTAATATCATCAATATAAAGTCCCCATACTGACTGATAAGAAAACCACTAAAAACCCCAAATGGAAAAATGAGTAAAGGAACTGACAATTTACAAAAGAAGAAATTCACACACAGAAACATCTAGTAAACACTTGAGAACTTACTGAACCTCACTAGCAATGAAAATAAGAAGATATCATTTTCCATCTTTTGAATTAGGAAAAAAAATGTTATCCTAATCCCTAGGGTTGGGGGCAGCTGCTCTGAAACAGTCCCCTCAAATGCCTCTGATAGAAGTTTAAAACTCCCAAAACATTGGAAAACAATTTGAAGGTCTGCCTACCCACTCAGTGTGTTTGTAATGACCTAGGAATTCCACTTCCAAAATCTTAATCCAATGAAAAAACCAATCAAAGATGCAGACAAAGATTTACACACCAGAGTGCTTTTTGCAACATTTTAATAGAGAAAAACCGAAAACAACCTAAATTTCAGCCAAAATAAAACGATTAGCAAAAGTCTAACTTTGCAGTTTGGGAACATCCCACTTTTTTTTTCATTTAAAAACTTCTAAAAATATTTCCAAAGCACAGGTTCTGGTTTATCTCCAAGCATGTGCAGTCCAGAACCACTGAAACTTGCCCTGCAAAGCGTGGTCTTTGGGGTTGAAGGTAGGGGGTTCCTTTAAGAAGACCCTCCCAGGACGCAGCCCTGGGGGGGCCTGAACTGTCGGCTAAAACCCCTGACTCTCAGCTCCTCTTCCACCAAAGGGAATTCCATTGGTTGATTCAAAAGACATAGCCTAACCTAAACCACAGATCCAATCCCTGCTCAGAAGCCCTCAGTGGCTGCTCGCAGCCCCTAGAAGGAAATCTAAGTGCTCCGTCCTCAGTTCCACAGTCACGGTCGGGACCAATCTCGCCTCTCCCCGCGTTCCCATTTCACCCCTCCTACGCCCTGGCTCCACACTCACACACACCTGCCCCTACATGTCAGCCACCACCCAGCGAGTTCCATGTGCTCAGGGAGACCTCTGTCCCACTGCATCCCTGGCACCTAGCATTGACAAATGGTCCAAAGCTGCTAAGTTTCCCTTCATCTTCTTCAAGTCCTGCTCCAGTGATGCTTCCTCAGAGAGCTTTGGTTGGTCCTTTCCCTTGCGAGCCGATAGTCAGGAGCCGTCAGGAGTGACACCTTCCACCCTCTGCCGTCGCCAGCAGACTGCCGGCTCCTTGGTGTGAACCCTGCCCCCTTCACACTGGAAGCCTCACAAGATCGGGCACACAGCAGAGGCTCAATAAACGCTGAGGTCCCCCTCCACTGGACCTGGGGGGTCTGTAGGGAGTATGGTTTGGGGAGCAGGGGCGGGGAGAAGGATGGGATTTTTTTGTTTCATAGAAGATGGAGTGAAGGCTGGAGAGTCATGCACGCGCCCGGCGCCCAGAGAGGAGAGGTTGGGGATGGCACGAGGGCTTCATGAAGACGATGGCCAGAGAGGGGGCAGTGAGGACACTATGGGTCCCGGGACACTATGTCTGGTTCCAACAGGCTGCTCTCCTGCCCTACAACTGCAGCCAAGCATTTTAGAGACAAATATGGGTTATGAATCAGAAATTACATCAGCCTGGCAGGTGGCCTTGCAGAAGTCCCATCCATGTCCTGAGCCTCAGTTTCTCCAATTGTAAGAGAAGCGTTGGATTAAATGATCCCAAGCTCTCTCAATGCAATATCTTTGGAAGCCCAAGAATGACCCAGAAAGGGAGTGAGAAAGTTAGGGGGGTAGAGGGTGAACTGCGTCAGAGCTGAAACCCCCAGGACACACCTCACACCCCACGTCTTCACAAGTCCACCAGCCTTGCTGCCCCCTGACCCCCAGATGGGAGCTGTCCTTCTGATGTTCCCAGGAAACTTTTTCTAGACCCCTGACTTCTGTGATTTGAGCTGCAGAGCCCTACAGAGCCCAGAACTCCTGGAAGCAGAGGGACTCCACACTCAGCCTAAGGGCTGCATGGGATTATGTACACCGACTGCGGCCCATTTTTCAAATATCTGTAATGATGCTGTGATTAATAAAGAAAAATTCTTCTAAAAGGGCTTACTAGCTCATACAGCCTTGTGTATTTTTTCAGCACAAGAACACTTTGCAGAGCAATTCTGCAAGGAATCTGCCATTTTTATTTTATTTTTTGGCTTTATAAAGCTATCCTACTAGATAGAGAGGTGACTAATAGAGAGAAACGTGATAAAACAGAGTAAAATTAATCACAGGATCTGGGTGGTGGGCAGACAGGTGTTTATGTATTTCCCACCCACCCCCATTTTGCTGTAAGTCTGAAGTTTTTCATTAAAAATGTTGGAGAAAAAGCAGTCCTGCCACTCAGAAAGTTGGAAGTCCAAGCACGCTCCAAAGCTGTTTTCCCTGAAACTCCCCACAGTGGGGTCTCCCAGGGATCTTTTCAAGGACATGCCCCAACACCTAGCTGAAAGATAGGGGGCTGCGGGCCAGGAGGTGCTGTCTGCAGGGTAGAAGGTGTTAGGTGGCGGGACCTGGCAGTGAGGATACTGCGGGTAGAGGCGACGCGGCTGCTGTTTTTCTCGCGCGAACAGGTGAGGGGCAAGACGCGAAGCTCTCCCGCCTGGGTGGCTCTTCCGGCCCCCGAAGCCCACGACGGGAGCGAATTCGAAGAATGAACAAAGGCAAATCCGCAAACCTTGCGGAGGCTCATGCGCGCCAGGCCCTGGACACGAAGGACCCATTTCAACATCTCAGCAAGTTTGGGAGGCAGTTCTCGCCCCGCTTCCTAAAGGGGGAAGGTGCGGCTCCGGAAGGTGAGGTCACTTGCTTAAGTCGCAGAGCCAGGAGGTGGCTGCGGGGCATTTGAACGCAGTGCCCCCGCCTCTCCGTCACTGGCCTGACGACGCAAGCTGGGAGACGCGGGAGAAGGGGAGAGCAGGTTCCCAGGGAAAGGACCCGGCGGCTGCAAGGCCTGCCCCAGGTGCCGGCCTCGGGCAGAGTGAAGGCGTCGAGAAGGCGCCCCCACCGGGCCGCGGTGCAGCCTGCAGGCGTCCAGTGCGCCCGGGGCGCCATGCGGGCGGGTGAGCGCACCGCGCCAGGACACCGGGCCAGGGGCGCGGCGGACGCCGGGGGCTCGGGGGGTCGCTACCTGGATCACGGAAGGGCACCAGCGCGTAGTTGCCGATGACCTGGCTGCCACGGCTCAGGCTGTGCTCCAGAATGCGCGAGGCGCCGTGCATCACCTGCATCAGGTCGTCCCACATGGAGCCGGTAACGTCTAAGACGATAGCCAGGGTGGCATCCCCCGTGGTAGGGGGCAGCGCCGTCCCGGGCTCGCCGGCCACCGCCGCTGCTGCCGAGACCGCCAGCAGCAGCCGCAGGAGCGGCGCCCGGGGCATCTTTGCTGAGCGCGGCCGAGGAGCTGCGGCTGCCGCGGTGGAGGCTCGCGGGGCCTTGAGAGCGCGACCGCCCTGGTGCACCCAGCGGCCACCCGACGCACGGCTGCAGCGCGGCGCCTCGCTCCGTCGGACCGCGGCCGGTGCGCGCGGGACGTGGGTTTGCGGCGTGGTCCCCCTGCCGGGAGACCGAGGCGGTCTTAGAGCCCACCCCGTTCAGGGTCACGGGCCCCGCCTCCTCCGCTCCCCTCACTGTGACTCAAACTTTCCCGGCCCCGCTGCTCGCCAGTCCAGACCCGAGGTTAGGGGAGGACGCGGGGCAGACGGCAGAAGGGAGCTGGGCCCTCGGCCAAAGCCGCAAGGGATGGGGACGCACGGGAGGCCCTGGACACCTGCGCCTCCCGCCGACCGCGCGCCTCGCTGCGGGGGCTGGAGAGGGAGGGGGAAAGACGCTGCCCCTGCCCTGGAGGGCTGCCCACGGGCCCTGGCTTTTGTGGCTCCCTCCACCCAGCCCCCTAAAAACCGACCCCCCAATACACACACACACACACACACACACACACACACACACACACACACACACAGAGTAACTCCCTTTCTTTCCTCAGGAGTCTGTGCTTCCCGGTTATTGTCTATTACTGTTATTATAATCAAGCAATGGAAGTTGAGCAGCTACTATGGGCTAAGCGCTTTCACATAGTTATTATTTCCTCGCGTGCTCGCTGCAACCCTAGAGGGAGGCACTAACGCTAAACCCATTTTACAGATGAGCAGACTGAAGCTGTCATTAGCCCAAAGTCACTCAGCTCTCAAGTAGTAGAGAGTCGATTAGAAGCCAGCTCTAGAAAGTTTCCGAAGCCCCTGGGCTCTGCTGCCTCTTTGAAGTGTTATCAGACATTGTCTAAGGTCATCTGATGACTCCAGAGGATGGGGGATGCCCCTCTGCCCACCTGCCTCGCTAGGTCCCCTGGATCCCATGTGAGGGTTCTGGGACACATGTGAGGTGCTAGTGGTGCTGCCTGGGTGCCTATAGCCGTCCCCTCCCAGACATTGCTCCCTCCCAACACCTGGAGAGGGTCGGGCACCCCACCACTGCTCAGCCCAGCCTGTGCTCTCATAGCTTATTTCTGCGTCTCTCTCCCTACCAGCCTAGGAGCCCCTTGAGGGCAGGGCTGCATCTTGTTTCCCCCAGTCAGCCTCCAGTTCCCCAGCCCAGTCCCTGGCACGTGGTGGGGACTCACTCAATATTGACTGAATAAATAAAGAAGAGACAGCTTTTGCGGGCCTGCCTGGTTTTGAGAAACACGGGAGGGAGCCCAGCTTGGTCCTCTCACTTTTCAGTCCCTCCCCCGAGAAGATCATCCTCCCCGGACAGGGACAGGCAGCCCCACGGACATGGCTGAAAGTTCTGGGTCTGTATGGGGGGCGGGGGCGGGTGGATTTCTCCAGCCCCTCCCTTCCAGAGCCCTCACCAGGAGGAAGCGCCCCCCACCCACCCACCTCCTGCCCATAACTTCTCCTTCCCCCTCCATCTCAGCTCAGACCCCGCCTCTGAGGTCACTTTGGCACCTTGCCCTGTGACCCCACAGCCCCTTGTCTGATCACCAGTGTCTTCTCTGCCCCTCCCACCCTGACTCTGAGCTCTGGGGCAGCAGAGACCCAGTACCTGCACATGGTAGGCGCCCGATGGAGGTTTGCCACCTAAATGGGTCAGCGGGTATCAGAGAGGCCCAATGTCTGGGCGCCGGCCATGGGGAAGAAGTGACACACATCCTCAGGGACCCAGTTCTAGACCAGGGCAAGGCCCTTTGATAAGAAGGACTAGGGTCCAGGGAAAATGGTCTCCGGGGAGCTGCCTGTCTCATGAGATATGGTAGGAACCAAGTGCCTAGACCCAGGTGACAGTAGAACGCACGGTGCAGCTCGTGGGAGTTTGAGTCACCTGCACTTCTGAACACTGGCTCTTTAAATCTTCCTGTACTAAGGCTGTGGCTGGCCCCAGAATCTGGGCAGGGCTGGGCCAGCTGTTGGAGACAGAAAAGAGGCCCCAGCTGTGAGAAGGCAAAGGCGAACAGGAGCCAGGAGCCAGACAGGGCTCACAGACGGTGACATTTCAGGCAGCGTGCAGGGGACCTTTGAGGACAAATGAGTCCTTTGGTCATTCACTCTGCATACATACATTGGCTGAGCCTAAGCTGGGTGTCCAGCACTCTGCCAGGCCCTGCTGGGGGAGGGGGGACATACAGATGTGTAAGACATGCTTCCTACCCAGGGGAGAAGAGACATGTAAACAAATAATTCTAAGTCAATGAGCTAAGTGCTAATAGAGGAATTACCAAGAGCTCTGGGAGCTCAGAGGAAGGAGTGGCTGAGCCCAGGAGCCAGAAGAGGCCACGGAGTGAGCCTGAGAAGCCTTCAAGAACAAGAGGGGAAGGGCATTCGAGGAGAGGGAACAGGATGTGCAAAGGCAGGAGGACACGAGAGACCCACTGCTAGCCCGTGCGACTGGAGGCTGATGGCAGACAAGAGGACAGAGGCCAGATCATGAGGGGCCCCACGGGTCTTACAGAGGGCCTGGGGTTTCTGCAGAGGCCCTGCGGAGCTACTGAAGACCGTCCCTCAGGAAGCAACCTGTCCCAATTTGCATTTCAGAAAAGGTCGAAGTTCAGAGGGTCCAACCTGTAGATGCCACGAAGCCATAAACCTTCTTCCTGAGGAGCTGAGGGCAGAACTGGTCCCAGGGAAAGCAAGATGCTTCTCCTCAGGCTGATCACAAGAACAAGCTGGACCATGGATTTGTGTCCCCAAATAGCCTTGTGACCTTGAGCGAGGTCCTCGCCCTCTTTGTCTTGGTTCCTCATTTGTAGAATCTGGGAGATGGAAGGGGGCTGACAAGACGGCCCCCAGTGGTTCTTGCAACTCCCCCACTCTAGAACCATCTCCAGGGTCCCTTGGAGACACAAGAAGGATGCAAGGGAACGTCTGCGCTCATGGTAGCAAAGCCTCCCCCAGTTGCCATGGAAGAGAGCCTTGGGCAGGCACCTGTCGTCCAGGATGGCCTAGCTGAGCCTTTCCCGGCGCTCAATGCTCCCAAGAACGTAAACATAGTCACCCAAGTGACAAGGCCCACAGTGCCAAGCCTGAGCACAGGAGGCCCGGGAGGCCAGAGAAAACACAACCGAACCTCATCAACCAACTTCCATCCCACCACCTCGACTTTACAGACCTCCTGGGAGCCCACATTTTTGAACTCGAGATCATCCACATTTTCCGCCTGTTTCCAGAAGGAGTAGTCTCAGCGGAGTTGTTTCCTAGCATACCACGTGTTTGCTATGGAGAGCACCGTGGGTCTGGCCCATCAGCTTAAAGGAGGCATGCATTGTTATGGCTTCCCCCACCCGTCACCTGCTCTCAGCCTTGGCTTGGAAATCCAGGCCTGTCTACTGTGTCTACACTGGGATCCAAGACCAGCTGGGCGTCTGGATCAGAACCCAGGGCTCTAGATACTTGGCTGGTCCCAGAAAAGCGGCCCCTCCCAACCAACGGGCCTTTCACTTCCTCACGTCCCACTCCCTAAAGGCGTCCTATTCTCGGTCATATCAGAGCCTCTGTGATTCTAACACCCACCTCTCACCTCATCCCACCCTAGCCCTCTCCCTGAAGAAAACTGCTTTATTCCTCTGAAAGAGTAAGAAGACTAATGATGGATAGCGGCTGCCAGGTGCTTATCGAGCGCCAAACACTCTGCCAAACGCCCCCTTAGATCTCCGCTGAGGTCAGTGTTTACCCTTCGTGGGACAGGTGGGGAAATTGAGGCTCAGAGAGGTGAAGTCCTGTGTCCAGGCTGGACTTGGCATCCACGCCTGCCTTTCTACAGGACCCATGATCAGCTGCCTCAGAAACATGGGGGGATGATTTGTACAGGATTCCCAGCAAGCAGCAGTTCTAGAGCTAACGTGGACCTGGCTGGGCAGCTCCTTGGGCTGGACTTGGACTCAAGTTTCAGACCCTCAGCACCTTTGAAATGCCGTAAAGTCGTATCCTACCATGTCTCACCAAAGTGCCTGGGGAAAACGAAAGGAGAGAAGCAATGGTGTAGCTAAGTCTGCCCGTCCTTCTGTGGTCACACGCCCAGGGCCTGAGAAGTAGGAACAGCCTCAAAGCCTTGTTTCTCTCTTCTGGAAGGAATTGAAGAATTAAATGAGGGCCCCGGGGGACAGGACTAGCGACGAGTCGAAGGAGCTGACAAATAAGTTGGGAAGATGGAGCTACTGAGGATAAGGAGGGGGGACTCGGCATAACTGTGTGCAGACACTTGAGTGACTGACTGCTGAAGCCATCCCTCCGCGGGACCACCCTCCATGTACCATAAGGAATGGTTTGAGATGGTCCCAAGAGATATTGGAGTAGCTCCAGAGTCACAGGAGCTGTTACTCATCCCCATGCCTTCAAGAACGAACAATGAGGGCTTCCCTGGTGGCGCAGTGGTCGAGAGTCCGCCTGCCGATGCAGGGGACATAGGTTCGTGTCCTGGTCCGGGAAGATCCCACATGCCATGGAGCGGCTGGGCCCGTGAGCCATGGCCGCTGAGCCTGCGCGTCCGGAGCCTGTGCTCTGCAATGGGAGAGGCCACAGCAGTGAGAGGCCCGCGTACCGCAAAAAAAAAAAAAAAAAAAAGAACGAACAATGACAAGAGCTAAGGCAGAGCCAAGAGCTCAAAGACTTCGCTCTCCACCACCCAGACCTGGCCTGTCATCCCCGGGATGGAGCTCCTGTGTCGCCAAGCCCCTGATTCTGTCGTCGGGGGAGAAGGAGCCCGCCTCGTTGGCCTCGTTGGCAGGGGTCGTTGCTCACTGTGCTGTATGCTAAGCCTTGTTGTCACTTATGGCCACGATGTCACCTTTGTCATTGTCGTCAGTGGCTGGGAAGAACACCCAGACTGAGTTGAGGTTTACTGTATGTCCCTTTTATTCTTTTGTTCCCTCTCTCTCCCTCTCTCTCTCCCTCTCTCTCTCCCTCTCTCTTTCTCTCCCTCCCTCCCTCCCTCCCTCCCTCTCTCTCTCTCTCTCTCTCTCTCTCTCTCTCTCTCTCTCTCTCCTATAATTAAAAATTCCACTGAACCGCTTTGTGCATTTCGGCAGGCACTGTTGGCTTCTTACCCTAAAGTTTTCCCCACTTCTCCCTGGAAAGCCTGGCTTTCCCCCCTGACTTTCGGGTTCAGGTGTCTACTATCCTTCCACATGATTTGAAGAAGAATTTCCCCTCTCCAAGGGAAATTCTGATGGGCTAGGTCACCCGTGTGGTCCCAGTCCCTTGGCCAGTGGTTGAGCTGGGAATGGGCATTTGAGGCTGTCCGGGCCAATGGGACATGAAGGAACCCTGCTAGTGTGTCTCCGGAAGAGACGCAAAAGAACAAAGTCAGAGGTCTTACACTGCCTGATTTGAAGGCTTACTCTAAAGCAGCAGTAATTAAGACAGAGTAACATAGGCAAAAAGAAAGATGTACCAGCCAATAGAACAGAAAAGAGTCCTGAAATAGATCTGCACATCCCTGGGCAATTGAGTTTTGACAGAGGTGCCAATGGGAAAGGGAAGTCTTTTTGAGCTAATGGTGTTGGATATCTGTATGGAAAAAAATGAACCTGGATCCCAACCGCACACCATACACTAAAATTAAGTTGAGATGACTCATAGGCTAAAGTGTAAAAGCTAAGCTATAAAGCTTCTAGAAAAAGAGGCACAAGGAAGAAAGAGCCCCTCTTCTTCCACTCAGTGATGTCGTGTCTGCATAGGACCCCTGGAACTTTGCAGCCTGAAACCATGAGGAAAGCCAGCCTGGGGAGAAGAAAAGAGCAAAGAGAAGACAACTTTGGAGCTGCCCTATGTATGCCTTTCTTGTCACGTGTGATGACGCATTTTCCTTCAGAGTTAAGCCAATTGCATTGCATTCTCTGTTACTTGCAGCCAAAAGCATTCTCACTGTGACGTGCCTGTCCTTCTGTTTCCCCTCATATGGTGCACAGCTTTACCCAACTACTTCTACTCAAGCAGCACACAAAAAACCCATGTACAGTGATCTTCATGAGTAGTTAAAGGAATCAACAAACAATTTTTCTATACCTAGACTTCTTACGTTTTGCCTTTGGAATCCAGCCCCTGGAGGAGGTGCTGAGGCGTCCTGAGGAAAGAGCTGTGATTGTCCACTGTAGAAAGTGACCCACGAGAAAGTGTCCCCCAAAGGACAAGGACCACATTTGACTCATGTCCCCAAACCCTAGCACACACGGGCATATAGTAGGAGCTCAATAAATAAGTCTCGTGTGAATGGATGGATAGAACAAGAAGAGTCCAAGCCCTTTCATTCATTGTTTGATAAACTCACGAGCTTAATCAGTACATTTAAAACACCATGAGCTGTAGCCAGGTTTCTTTAGTAATTCCCCTTAATTTATACTCTCCCATTATTTGAATAATTTCCCCCAGGTGGTTGTAGAACAAGGTCAGAATTGGACAGTCTTTGTACTGGGGACAGGGTCATTAAAGCCAGCGATTCTATAAAACCCCACCTGCCCCCAAATCGGGACCCCCCCACACTCCTGTCACAGCCACAGTTCCCCTCCTACCAGGACTAAATGCCCACTGTCAGCACAAGTTCCTCTGTGTTAAGTGGCACGGATGAAGGGATACACTCCAGAAGACCCCGTGATGCAGCACTTGGCTCAGACAAGACATCCCTAACCCTCTCCCAGTACATTAGCTTGGACTGTTCAGCAGACTGGCTCTTGTCAACCAGAAGATTCTGAAAGCCTGTCTCCAGGGTAATGGAAGGGGAGCGTGACAGCCAAGAAAAGTCACTGCAAAGCATCTAAAGACGCCAGGTCAGGAAGAGCAGGGCAGTGGGAATGTAAGATGGGGCAGCCACGGTGAAAACAGCTTGGCAGGTCCTCAAAAAATTAAGCACAGAATTCCCATGTGGTTCAGCAATTCCCCTCCTAGGTGTATACTCCAAAGAATAGAAAACAGGTGTTCAAACAAAACCTTGTACACCAACACAGCAGCATTATTCGCACTAGCCAAAAGGTGGACACAACCCAAATGTCCATCACAGATAAATGGATAAACAAAATATGTCATATGATTCAATAAGAAGAAGGAATGGAGTACTGACTCCTGCTACAATATGAATGAACCTCAAAAACATTACGGAAGAAGCTAGACACAAAAGGCCACGTATGTGTGAGTCCACGTATGTGGAATCACATGCATCAAATCTGGAAATATCCAGAAAGTACCATAGGCAAACCCATGGGGACAGAAAGCAGGTCTGTGGTTGCCCAGAGCTTGGGGGAGGGGAGGGGGGGAGCCCCTGCTTCGTGGGTATGGGGTTTCCTTTTGGGGTGATGAAAATGTTCTGCAACTGGACAGTAGTGGTGTTGCACGACATTGTAAATGTACAAATTGTCACCGAACTGTATGTTTTTAAGTAATTTAAATGGCGACCTTTATGGTATGTGTCTTTCACCACAATAAAAAGATTTTTTCTTAAGGCAGGGCCTGGCTGCCTGAGGAGGGTGGATGGAAAAGCAGAGTAAGGCGTTCCCAGTGACCAGGAGATCTGGGGAGGGCAGCCAGGGCCTCCCTCTGCCTCTGAGTGAAGCTGAGCTCAGCCGCTGCAGTGAGGATAATGAGTTCTCCCACCACCCTGGACCCCTGCCCCCGTGTCTCCTTTCACTTCCTGCCAATTCAGTTTGCCCTCAGGAAACCTCCAGCAGAGGATCCAAGGTGTCACGGAAATGATGTCCATCAAGGAAACTGACCCATCTTAACAACTGAGCTGTGACAGCTGACCTCTGATTAAGGCAGAGAATTGCAAAAGCAATCAGATTAAAGATGTTTAAATTAATGATGCCTGGAGCTGCTTCCCAAGAAAGCCCGTTTGGAAAATCTGAAAGAGAGAAATGATGCTCGCCAGCCCAGACATCAAGTCGTGACCTTCTTAGCATGAAGAGGAGCCGCTTGCAAGTGCCAAGATTTAATGCGGTGGGGACTCCACTGCAAAAGGAGATCTGGTTACCTCTCATTTGACATTTAGTAGAAACAGGTCTACATTGGAGGAACAAAATCCCCCGGAACAAAGTGGTTAGTGGCCGCGCACAAATGTACAATATATACCCTGTGGTGTACGTTTGTTTCGAGTTTTGGCCACCCACAATACTAAAATACAGCTACGTGACTTCCTATCCTCCCTTGCAGCTGAAGCGTGGGTGCCATGGGCTGCACCCATCATATACACTCATGCTGGCCTTTGGGTCCAGAGCCAGACAAAGAAGCTGCTGGCCCCTTGGTGGCAGTGACAACAAGATCACGTTCCCGGCGTGGTGGGGCAGTGGTGCTAGCCACAGCCTATAGTTATCAGACTGGGCCTGCGATGGCTTTGGGGGCTGGTTTCCACCTGGTTAGCACCAAGCATGAATCCCTAGCTCACGTGTGAGCACCCAGGTGCACTGCTTAAATCAGCAAAAGTTAGCTTCTGTTGCCTACAATGAAGAACACTGCTGCGTTCCTTCAGGTAACGGATACCAACAGACTTCCCCCAGCAAAGAGGGTCACGTGACCCTAATCATACTGTCCCATCTCTCCAGCTACAGTGATTGGTCTAGAGATGGGCACGTGACCCAAGTGGAGCCAATCAACATCCTTCCCTGGGATATTTCTACTGGGGAAGAATCTTTCATGTTTCCAGGCTAACAAGACTCAGAGGCTGTGAGCTGGGGAGATGCCAGCAGCCATGTTCCCCACCCCCAGGGGGGAGACCATCTGCATTAGGAGAGAATGAAGTCAGCACAGACAAGAAGCAGAAGGAGGAAGAGAGAGAAGTCCCTGCTCCCCACCCCCTGCTTTCTGTGGTGTGATCATATGAACTGATAAGTTCCCTTTTCTTGTTTAGGCTTTTTGGGTTGCGTTTCTGCCATTTATAACAAAAGTCTGAAATATTGAAGGTGGAGAAGTGTTGCTTTATTCAGGAGATGGCCTCATGGGCCTTTCTCTTGAGATGGCGGCTGACTTACAGTTAAAAGGAACAAAATCCCCGAGCACTGAAACATCATTGGCAGAATAGGCCAATATCAGTCAGTCAGCAGATACTTGTTGAGCATCTTCCTAATGTCAGGTCCCGGCCTAGGCACTTTCTCAGCGTGTGAAATGTCTGGCATCCAGCAAGCACTCAATAATTGCTGGGTACAACAAGCTATTATTATCATTGGTTCTAATTATCTCCTTCCCATTTAACACTCAGAGAGTTGGGGGCAAGTGACTGGAGGGAGCGGGTTCAACGTCTGGGATGGGTTGTTTCCCCTTTCTTTCCCCCAAACATTTCTAATTAAAGCCCCACCACCACTACCACCACCACCAAGTAGTTCCTCCTAGTTCTGTGAACTTGACAAAGGGAAAAATATATTTTTTGAAGTAACCAGACCACTGTGCTCAGAGGGAGTTGATGACCTGCTCTTGGAGGAAGTGATCCACTTTAAATACAGTTCTTTCAAAATTAAGGAGTTCACTGAATTCCAACGTGTAAACTTCTGGCCAATTCTCCCCTGCTGGCGTAGGGAGCATAGTTCCGTGCCTCCTGTGCCTGGAAAGAAAGAAACCCTACTCCCCCAAGCTCCTTTAGGGTGTCCCACAAATTAATGCGTTGAATGACAGCTTGGCCTCTGTCTGACCTTCAGGCCCAACTCGGCAAGACGTCATAGCCCGAAGAAACACAAGTGCGGCTCAAAGGCATCAAAGAGTCAAGTCAGTCTTTACCGAAGACTCTTGGAGTACTGGCAGAGGGGAAATTACACCTCATGATATTTTGCTCAGCTCCCTAAAAGTCCCCCTTCAACACGTCTCCCCTGAAGCCCTCTCATCCTCACAGCTGCGCCTCTAAATTTCTCCTCTTCACTCCCTTCCAAATCAAGTATTTTCTCCTTCATAGCAATGAGCTCTTTTTTAAATGCAACTTAACTTAGCCCCTTTTGACTTATCCCAACTTCTCTAACCATCACTCCTTATCAGTCCACAAAGTCTCAGAGAAAACAACAAAACGTTTATTAGGAGGTCAGAGAGGGGGAAAGGCAGTGAATACCCAGACTCCATCAAACTTCCCTCCTCAACAATGTCATAAGAAATGAAAAGTTAGTTCTAGGCATATGTGTGTTTGGATGTACATAGGTGACGTCTGAAACTCAGCTGTTAACCATGAATTCTCCCTTAGGAAGCAGGGGGACTGTGGAGATTCAAACCCATGTGTGTCTGCCTCCCAAGATGGCGCAATGAACAACCCAGTGCAGCCGTGAGGACTCAGGCATCTTGTCCTTCAAAAGTGCCATTTTGACCCCTACTTGAGCAACTGCTACGTGTGGTGACTCAGCTTCTCTTAGTAATTGATAGAACCAGCAATGATACAGAATAACTGAGCACCACCATCAACCACCTGTATCTAACTGACATTTCAAACTCTTTTTTTTGTTCGTTTCATTTTTTTAATTGAAGCATATTTGATTCACAATGTTGTGCCAATCTCTGCTGTACAGCAAGGTGACTCAGTCATACACATATATACATTCTTTTTTTATATGCTTTTCCATTACAGTTTATCACAGGATATTGAATATAGTTTCCTGTGCTATACATTAGGACCTTGTTGTTTATCCATTCTAAATGTAAGAATTTGTATCCACCAACCCCAAACTCCCAGTCCATCCCTTTTCCTCTCCCACACCCTTGGCAACCACAAGTGTATTCTCTATGTCTATGAGTCTGTTTCTGTTTTGTAGTTAGGTTCATTTGTGCCACATTATAGAACACTCCACCCAACAATTTCAGAATTCACATTCTTTTTGATTGCAACTAGGAGACCAAGATAGACCAGATCCTGGGTCATAACAAACTTAACAAATTTAAAAGAATTAAAATATACAAAGTATGTTCTCTGACCATAGTGGAATTAAACTAGAAATCAATAAGAAAAATGAAAAAGACAATGTATCAAAATATTTGGGGTGCAGGTAAAGCAGTGTTTAGGGGAAAGTTTATAGCATTAAATGTTCATATTAGAAAAGAAAGGTCTCAAATCAATCATCGAGGCTTCCATTTTAAGAAACTAGAAAAAGAGACTTAAAATAAATTCAAAGCATAAGGAAGGAAATAGATAAGAGCTGAAATCAATGAAGTTGAAATCAGGAAAATGACAGAGAAAATCAGTGAAACCAAAAACTTGTTCTTTGAAAAGATCAATAAAATGGATAAACTGCCAACAAACTGACAAAGGAAAACAAAAAAATTATCAACATCAGGAATGAAAGAAAAGAGGTCACTACAGGCACACAGACATGAAAAGAATAGCAAGGAATAGAACAATTCTGTGCACATAAGCTCAAAAATTCAGATGAAATGGCGAAATTCTTCCGAAACAACAAAGTACCAAAACTCACCCAAGGTGAAATAGATAACCTGACTCATCCTATAACTCATAAAGAAATAGAATTTATAGTTTAAAAGCCTTCCAAAAAGGAAGGTTTCTTGCCCGAATAACTTACTGGTGAATTGTACCAAATATTTAAAGAGAGGAGAAAATCCTACCCAATAAAAGGGAAGGGAACACTTTGTAACTCATTTTATGACACAACCTGATATCAAAACCAGATAAAGACAAACAATCAAAGAAAACTACAGACCAATATTTCTCCTGAACAAAGATGCAAAACTCATCAACAAACCATCAGCAAACCAAATTCAGAAATAGATAAGAAGAATAATACACCAAGACCAAGTTGGTTTATCCCAGGAATTTAAGACTAGCTCACTGTTCAAAAGCAGTCAGTGTAACCCACCATATGGTCAGCCTAAAGAAGAAAAACCTCATCGTAGTTTTGATTTGCATTTCTCTAATGATTAATGATGTGGAGCATTCTTTCATGTGTGTGTTTGCAATCTGTGTATCTTCTTTGGAGAAATGTCTATTTAGGTCTTCTGCCCAGTTTTGGATTGGGTTGTCTGTTTGTTTGATATTGAGCTGCATGAGCTGCTTGTAAATTTTGGAGATTAATCTTTTGTCAGTTGCTTCATTTGCAAATATTTTCTGGCATTCTGAGGGTTGTCTTACTACCAAATGTAAAATAGATAGCTAGTAGGAAGCAGCCGCATAACACAGGGAGATCAGCTCCGTGCTTTGTTTGTTTTTTTGTGTTTTTATTTATTTATTTTTGGCTGTGTTGGGTCTTCGTTGCTATGCATGGGCTTTCTCTAGTTGCGGTGAGCGGGGACTAATTCTTGTTGCGGAGCACGGGCTCTAGGCATGCAGGTTTCAGTAGTTGTGGCGTGTGGACTCAATAGTTGTGGCTTGTGGGCTCTTGAGTTCAGGCTCAGTAGTTGTGGTGCACGGGCTTAGTTGCTCCACAGCATGTGGGATCTTCCCGAGCCAGGGCTCAAACCCATGTCCCTTGCATTGGAGGAGGATTCTTAACCACTGCGCCACCAGGGAAGCCCCTCAGCTCCGTGCTTTGTGACCACCTAGAGGGGTGGGATAGGGAGGGTGGAGGGAGATGCAAGAGAGAGGAGTTATGGGGATATATGTATATGTATAGCTGATTCACTTTGTTATAAAGCAGAAACTAACACACCATTGTAAAACAATTATGCTCCAATAAAGATGTTAAAAAAAAAAGGAGATAAACCACATGATCAATTCAGAGAAAGACTTTGACAAAATGCAATATCCATTCTTGAAAAAATTCTCAGCCACAGGAATAGAAGTGAACTGACTCACCCTGATAAATGGCAACTACAAAACAAAAACAAAAACACACAGCTAACATCAGACTTATTGCTGAGAGACTGAACACCCTCCCCCAAGACTGGGAGCAAGGAAACAATGTCCACTCTCACCACTCCTTTTCGACATCATCCTGGAAGTCCTAGTCAGTATAACAAGGCAAGAAAAAAGTGGGTGGGGGTGGGGAGAGAGCTGGCTATAGACTGGAAAGAAAGAAAACTGTCTTTCTTTTCATATGACATGATTGTCAGAATAGAAAATTCCAATGAATTTACCCCCTGCCAAAAAAATCCCAGAACTAATAAGTGAGTTTACCCAGGTGGCAGGGTCAACACACAAAAATTCATCTTATTTTTCTATCAATAGTAGTGAACAACTGGAAATCAAAAAAATATTTTTTTAATACTGCTTTACAATATCTCCCCAAAATGAGATAATTAGGTAAAAATCTAACAAAACATCTATAGGATCCATATGCTGAAAACTACAAAGTGTTGATGAAAGGAAGCAAAGAAAACCTAAAGGAATGAAAAGACATACTGTGTTTATGGATTGGAGACTCAATAGAGTAAAGATGTCAATCCTCCACACACTGATCTATAGACTTAATGCAATTCTGATACAAATCCTAGCAGTCTCTAAAACATAAAGAAACCAGTTCTAAAATTTATACTGAAAGACAAAGAAACTAGAATAACCAAAACTATTTTGGAAAAGAGGGCTAACGTGGACAGACTCACAAAACTCAGTTTTAAGAGTTACTATACGGCAGACGTTATCAATCACGTCAGTGTGGTACTGGTGAAGGAAGAGCTACATAGATCAATGGAACAGTACAGGAAGTCCAGATATGGACACACATAATTATGGCCGGTTGATTTTTGACAAAGGTGCAAAGGCAATTCAATGGAGAAAGGATAATCATTTCAATGAACGGTCTTGGAACCATTGGATATCCATATGCAAAAACTCAACAATGACAAAAAAAAAAACACCTTGCCCTAAACTTCACATCTTATACAAAGATTGACTCAAATGGGTCATAGATCTAAATATGAAAAAACATGGAACTATAAAACTTAAAAAAAAGAGGATAAGATAGTCACGATCCAGGGCTAGGCAATGAGTTCTTAAACATACCACCAAAAGTACAATCCAGAAAAGAAAATACTGACGAACTCCATCAAAATCAAAAACGTTCATTCTGTGAAAGACTGTTAAGAGAATGAAAAGACAAGCTACAGACTGTGAGATCACACGCCCAATAAAGAACTTGTATCCAGAATGTATAAAGAACTCTGAAAACCCAACCGTAAGAAAACAACCCCAAGAAGACATATAGAAGGCAAATGTTCAATATTATTAGCCATCAGGGATATGCACATTAAAGCCATTGTGACATGCACTACATACCTAGCAGAAAAACAAGATTTAAAAAAGACCAACGATACCAAATGCTAGTGAGGAGGTAGAGGAACCAGAACTCTCATTCATTGCAGGTGGAAAAGCAAAATGGTTCCTCCACTCCGGAAAAAGCAAAATGGTTCCTCCACTCCGGAAAACAGTTTGTCAGTTTTAAAGTTAAACATCCACTTGCTGTGGGACCCAACTGTCCCACTCCTAGGTATTTACACTAGAGAAATGAAAATTTATGTTCATACAAAAACTTATACGTGAATGCTTATAGCAGCTCCATTCATAATCACCAAAGCTGGGAAATGACCCAAATATCCTTCAATGGGCGAATGGATAAACAAGCCTCATGCTACATGCATAATATTCTGCAACATAATATTCTGCGATGAACTGTTGACACAAACAAGCAACAACTTGCACGGATCTTAAGACATTAGGCTGAGAGAAAGAAGGCGGCCTCAGAAGGTTACACACTGCATCTTGGTTCACACCCTCTGGAGCTTCCCAGGTGAAATCTGAAACTGGCCTCTGTACATGGAGGGGAGGAGAGACCAAAGAAAGAGGCAGGTCACTCCAGATTGGTAGGTGGCAGGGTTAATAAGCAAAGGGACTGACTTACGGGGCTTGTCTTGGGTGGCTGCTGGACAAGAAGATCTCCACACCTACCAGCCAGAAGCTTCAAGTTTCTATAGAGGCCTTACCTGGGTGCAGTCACATCTGTCGTCCAGATGGTCTCAACTACACCATACTCGCTCAAGGCTGTGTCCCTGAGAACGGCTCCCACTGTGGGAAATGTGGGCAGAACTCCACTCCAAGAACAGGGAGGGAGTGAGGAGCCTCTCACTGCCTGGATCCAGCTCTTGGGTGGACCAGCCATCACGTCCTCGTGATGACCTTCTCCAACCCTGCGTACTTCCGTTTATATGATCTTCTCAAAAAGACAAAACTATTATAGTGATACAGTGATGAGAACAGGTCAGTGGTTGCTGTGGGTTAGGGGAGGGGTGGGTGTGACTACAAGGGCAGCATAAAGGAATTTGTTTGAGGTCATGGAACTGCTCTGAATCCTGGTGGTGGTAGTAGTTATGCAAATGTATACATATGTTAAAAAATTCACAGAACTTTACACCAAAAAATAAAACCAGTTTTACTGTATTTCAATTCAAAAAACAAAATAGGGACTTCCGTGGTGGTGCAGTGGTTAAGACACCATGCTGCCACTGCAGGGGGCGCGGGTTCAATCCCTGGTCCAGGAACTAAGATCCCGCATGTCGCATGGTACAGCCAATAAAGAAAGAAAGAAATGATGAAATTAAATTAAAAGGTAAAATTTAAAAATACAGAAGCCTAAAAAGTTAATGTAGATTAGTAAGAGCTATCAACATATAGTTCTGAAAAGAACTTAATGTATATGAATTTTTAAATAAAAATATTTATCTTATCATGAAAACAAGACATGTTCATTACAGAAATTTAGAAACACGATGAAATTTTCACCATTCCTTGAACCAGTTGCCCAGTGATACCCCACTGTTATTACCTTGGTGGATACAACTTCCGACCGCTGTCTGCCTTGTGTCCTCGTCCATTTGGGCTGCTATAACAGAAACACCACAGACTGGGCAGCTTATAAACAACAACAATCTATTTCTTACAGTTCTGGAGGCTGGGGAGTCCGAGATCACGGACACCAGATCCATGTCTGGTGAGGGCCGCGTTCTGGTTCATGGACAGCCTTTTTCTCTCTGTGTCCTCACATGGCAGAAAGGGCAAGGGAGCTCTCTGGGGCCTCTTTGAAGGCACAAATCCCATTCATGAAGGCTCTACCCTCATGACCTAATCACCCCCGAAAGGCCCTACCTCCTAATACCATCACCTTGGGGGTTAGCATTTCGACATACGAATTCGGGGAGTGGGGGACACAAACATTCTGTCCATAGCACCTTGTTTTTAACAAGAATGACATCATCCTGTGTCTATAGTTCTGGAATCTTCTTTTTAGCTAACAGTATGTCATGAAAGGGTCTTCTACAACCGGATGTTTAGTGGCTGCTTTGTAATCCATTGGACCATGAGTATCCCATAACCATTAGCCAATGCCCTATAATTAGATATGTATGTTGTGTCCTGTCCTTACTATTACATATGTGAAGGCACATTTTTCAAAATGATGAAACGTCTTGTACAAATAAATAGTGCTGCGTGGCCAAGTCCATGAGCAAGGGAATCGGCAGGGTGAAACAGATTGGGGTTGTGTATAGCTGCTGCGAGAAAGAATGTGGCTATAGATTCCTAAATTAGATACAGCACTGGGATCATCTTTGAGGTTATTTTCTAACCTGGCAGAGAAGAAAACCTTTGCACCTACTCAGTTCTCTACAAACTATCCTCTAACTTCACAGAGTTGTAAAAGGTCTGATCCTTAATTGATGGTGATTAGAAAGTCAAAGGAAGTTACGACTCCTGAGAGAATCAGTTGAGCCTCACGTGGGCTTGTTAGAAAATGCTCTACCACGACATTAAAAGGATGCCGAGCCCTATTTTTGCCTTATGTCCATTTTTTGCGTTGTTTTTCTCAACACAAGCAAAGCAATGGTGATCGTGGCTATTACTTTCATTCACACTCAGGGAGCACATTGTAGCCGAATTTTTGCACATCTCCATAATCATTTTCAACGGAAAATTTTCCACAAGCAGGTTTCTGAGTTGAAGAGAGCGTGTATTTATGGCTTTTGATACGTATTGTAAATTACCCTCAAAAAGTCTGTACCGATATATCCTTCCGTCTGCAGCGGGTGGAAGTCTTTACTCTCCTCTACCCTCCCCACTATTGAATGTTGTTTTGAAAATCTGTACCAAGATGGGAGATGAAAATGTCTCATACTTATTTTTGTCTACATTTCTTGGTTTACTAATAAAGTTGAACATTTTCAACATGCTTTCTGGCCATGAAAATGGTGTTTTTAAGAAAATACAATTTACTTATGTTCATAGCAGCACTATTCGTAGTAGCCAAGACATGGAAACCACCTAAATGTCCATCAATAGGTGAATGGATAAAGAAGATGTGGTGCATATATACAATGGAATACTACTCAGCCATTAAAAAGAATGAAACAATGCCATCTGCAGCAACATGGATGGACCTAGAGATTATCATACTAAGATAAGTCAGAAAGAGAAAGACAAATACCATATGATATCATTTATATGTAGAATCTAAAATACGACACAAGGGAACATACTTACGAGACAGAAACAGACTCACAGACATAGAGAACAGACTTGTGGTTGCCAAGGGGGAGAAGGGTGGGGAAGGGAAGGATTGGGAGCTTGGGATTAGCAAATGCAAACTAGTATAAATAGGATGGATAAACAACAGGGTCCTACTGTATAGCACAGGGAACTCTGTTCAATATCCTGTGATAAACCATAAGGGAAAGAATATATATGTATAACTGAGTCACTTTGCTGTACAGCAGAAATTAACACAACATTGTAAATCAACTATACTTCAATAAAATTTTTTTAAAAAACAAAAAAGAAAAATACAATTTTAAAATCTATCGAGTCCATTTATAATATTAATATCCATTTACTCAGCCTCTCTGAGCCTCTATTTTCTCGTCTGTAAAATGGGGATAATAATACCCACCTCCAAGGTTGTTGCCCTCAGTTCCCAAGGATCACCTCCCAAAAAACCTCCTGCCTTCGAATCCTTAACTCACAACCTTTTCTGGGGGATCTGAAATGAAGACAGGGACTAAAGCACAAGTGAACAGTGACATCCAGCACAGTCCAGAGAGAGAAAACTTCAGCCTTTAGATCTGGAGAATTCCTAGGATGGGACTTGAGCCTCTGGCCCCTAGAGTTTACCGTGTCAAAGACCCTCTGACCAGTGGGGCTTCCTGTGGAGGTCTGCCTGGAGGAGGAATAGCAATGAGGATCATCGTATCATTTGTTGAGGTTTTCTTTCTTTTTTTTTCTTCCAGTTTTATTGAGATATAATTGACATACAGGACTGTATAAGTTTTTTGTTTTGGGGTTTTTTTTTTTGCGGTACGCGGGCCTCTCACTGTTGTGGCCTCTCCCGCTGCGGAGCACAGGCTCCGGACGCGCAGGCTCAGCGGCCATGGCTCACGGGCCTCGCCGCTCCGCGGCTTGTGGGATCCTCCCGGACCGCGGCACGAACCCGTGTCCCCTGCATCGGAAGGCGGACTCTCAACCACTGCACCACCAGGGAAGCCCTGGACTGTATAAGTTTAAGGTACATAGCATAACGACTTGACTTACATACATCCTGAAATGATTACCACGATAAGCTTAGTGAACATCCATCATCTCACATAGATACAAAATTAAGGAATGTTGAGTGTTTTCTATGTACAAAGTTTCTGTGCATGACTGTATGAGTCTCACACTGACCCCGGGAGGCAGATCCCGGGAGCCCCTTGGAGGGTCTGTCCTTAATCAAACCCACTATGGAGTGGAGCTTCCCTCTCTCCCAGGGATCTATATGGGCTTGGTGACCCCCATCTTAAAGGGTAGGGAGCACATAAAAAGGAAGGATGTCCCGATACCTGCTACAACGTGGACGAACCTCAAAAACATCATGCTAAGTGGAAGAAGCCAGACCTAAAGGGACAGATACCGCATGATTCCATTTACATGAAACATACAGAAGAGACAAAGCCGTAGAGACAGAAAACAGACTCGTGGCTGCCAAGGACTGGAGACGGGGGACAATGGGAGTGACTGCTTAATAGGAACAGGGCTTCTTCTTAAGGTGATGAAAGTATCTTGGAACTAGACAGAGGGGATGGCCGCACGACATCGTGAATGTACTAAATGCCGTTGAATTGTACACATTAAAATGATTCATGGTCAACTTTATGTGACATGAAATTTACCTCGATTTAAAAAAAATGACTCAGGAGAGGAACAACTTTGCTGCCTAATGTCTAAACAATTAACGTAGAGTGTTTACACTCTCAGTTAATAACTGCTGATGTGTAGTCAGTAACACATAGTATCAGAAAGTAATGCTCAGACTTCATGGGAATCAAAAAATCTTTTTTCCCCTGTGTTTTTGGGATGGATCTGTTAAATAGTTGAACCCGTTCCACTGGTATAATCTGGTTTGGTCTTTCATTTTATAGTGCACTCACAGCACCAGGGTGTTAAATATATTCTTTTTTCAATTGTAAACACACGCACACACAGAGATGTGGGACAGAAGCTGGTCAGAGTCACCAGCCAGTGCTTCCACTGGATTTGAACCTCGTCCGGTTGACGTGAGGCCAGGGCGTTGTTATGGTGACACCCTGCAAGTGGCTGTGTGCCCTCCTGGCTGGCGCTGCCTGGAGAAGCTCCTTCCACTTGTAAAGTTATAGAGACACGTTATAAATCATTTCATTTCACTTTATGGGGAGCATTTCATCATCCTTCTCCATCCCCTGTGTCTTTCTAACCTCTCAATTTTCCTCTGGCCCGAGTGGAGCTCAGCCCACTTTGCACTGGGTATCGATCTGGGGAATTTCCAAGAATCGATTCTCATAACAGAGGCCGCCAAAGAGCAGGGTTGAATCTGATGCAAACTCAACACAGGCCCTGGGGCCAGCTTCCCTGTGAATCCTCCCGGCTCCAGAATAGTGGGGGGCGAGGAGCAGCAAGGGCAAGGGCAGGTCTAAACCCCTCCTTAGATGCGCTTGGCAGCTTTGATCATGAACACCTGGGCCCCACCTGCGTGGGAGGCAGGGGCTTTCTCCTGCTGTTTGCACAAGACGTCCCTTTCCCACCTCGAGGAATTTCGGGCTCTAAGATGCTCTAGAGACAGCTCCCCGGGCGGTTATAGGGGCATCTGTAGGCAGGGCAGATGCAGTGTTAGCACAGAGGGAGCCTGCCTCTGCTACTGACTGGTTCAGCGTGAGCTCCTGACTCAAGGGTGTTTTCCTCTCGGACTCGGACCCGGATCAGGATCTAGAGTGCAGTTTCTCCAGTGGCTGGGGCAGTGAGAAACAGAAGCGAGGAGCCATATTGCTGGACCAAAATTGGACCAAACGAAAGGGCAGCAACTTTGGGGCGGGGAGAACTGGATAATAACAATAATATTAACTGCTTCCATTTACAGAAGGGCTTCAGACACATCATTTGATTGATTCTCACCGAAGGTCCTATGAGAAATGGGCTTCTGGCTTCTCTCATCCCCACTTGACAGATGAGAAAACTGAGGCTCAGTCAGGTTCACAGTCAATATTAGCCCAGATCCCACAGCTGGTAGGGGTGTAGCCAGGACTGGAACCCAGGGAAAAAACATAACTACATTATGGGACGGAAAACTTTGGGAGAAGAGGAAAATCCTTCCTCACCCCTCGCCTCCTCTGCAGTGTTTAATTTATAGCCAGCTGGTACAGCAAGTGGAGTGGCTTGGAGGTGGCTTGGAGATATCTTGAAGCCAGCCAAAAAATACCGAAGAGAGCGGGCTTTCCCAGGCCCCACCCTGCCCCTGGAACTCCAGGCCTCCCCGGGCCACGATGGTCCATCTGACCCCTCCTTGTGGAAGAATCCCTTCCCTGCCCTGTCCCAAGACCGGCCAGGAGGGTGAGGGTGGGGGTCATGGGAGTGGCTGGCTTGTCGCATCTATTTCTTCCTGCAGCATCCAGGGCAGGGAGTAGCCTGCCAGGGACGCCCAGCTGGGGGCCAGCAGCACCAGGGAGCCAAGGGTCAGACTCGTCTTTGCATCAAGAAAGTGACATCTCTCCACATGAGGACTCAGCCTATGGCCTGGTGGAAGATTCCAGGCTCTGGGAAGTGCCAGTTCCAGGCGTCCCGAGAGGGCGTCAGGCCAGAAGTGATGGATCACAGTGACGGCTATGGCTTTGTGTCCAGCAGACCTCGCCTCAAATCCCTGCCCTTCTATGTATTAGCTGTGTGACTCTGGGGAAGCCACTGAACCTCTCTGGGACTCAGTTTCCTCATCTGAAAATGGGGATGAGGACAGTAGCTACCCCATTGGGTATAAGAGGACAGCACACAGGTGCAGTGGTGGCAGAGCTAAAGGGGGGCAGCAGCTGCGTGTGGCCCAGCCCAGCAGGGAGAGCCAAGCTCTCCTGCAAGGTGACAACACCCTGCAAGGTGAGTCCCTTGATCAACCCCACTTGACAGCTCCAGGCCCGCCCAGGAGGCACCCTGGGACCCTGCCCCGCTGGCCACCTCCATTCCTGCCCCCCTCCCGCCCCCTCCCACCTGCTCTTGTAGGTTATGCCTGATTGGCTTTCCTGCCCAGAGAGGGGCTCTAAGGCTTGGGCACTCTCAGGGTCTGGTGCCCCCAGCACCCAGCAGGTTGTTTGTGGGACTCTCCTCCCTGGGCCCAGCCCCTGCCCCCCTCCCCTCATCTCCCCCAGCCTGCCTCTGAGCTGCTTCTCCCTCCAGATGCAAGGCCCCCGCCGCTGATGTGCCCCAGCTGGGCAGGCCCCCTTCCCCGAAGACCTCACCTCCCCAAGCAGCAGCATCTGGGAGAGACCAGAGGCAACCAGCCACTGCCCACATCTGGATTTAACAGAAGCTACTCCCGCCACACCCTGCCTCTGGCCAAGACAGTTGTATTGGAGCCTGGAAGCCCCTTACAGACTGGAAGATGGGACCTGCCACTTCCTCACTGGGCCTCCATAGCCTTGTGTGTAAAAATGTGGGGTGTAATACTAGTATTGGCCTCAAGGGGGCACTGCCGTAAGGAGTAAATGAGATGATGCCTGAGACCCTAGCAAACAGTTCAGGGTTGCTGTTATCTTTATCATGCTCTACAGTGTTAGGATTACTTTGCTACCAGAATGGGCAAGTTCCAGAGAAGAGCCCTGAAGCCAGCCTTCCCTAGGAGCACAGAAAGAGGGTGATAAGCTCAGACTGCCCGGGCCTGTGCTGATACCGACTCCTGGAACGTGGCCTGAGTCCCCTCTTTCCGGGGAGATACGCATTCTGCAAAACTCTGATGCTTCACTGATACGGAGGCAGTGGCCACTAGCTCCACGTGCATTCCTCCCTTCCCCCACGTGGCTCTCTCCTATCATCCTACCTCCGCACCTTTGCACCTGCTCTTTCCTGCCCGTGGTGCCCTGCCCCCAACTCCTCCCCATCTAGATCCTGACATTCCTTCTCCTGCAGGAGGCCCTCTGGTGGCTGCACGTGGGGAAAAAGGCTCAACACCCCCCCATCGCGGGGCTCTTGTTTGGCATTGCCCACCTGTGGCTGGGGTTCGTGATCTTCTGGGGTGTGCCCTGCTTCTTGAGCCGCCAGCGCGTTCATCAAAGGCCATGGCCTGACGTTGTGGCCACACAGTGTACACATACTGGGCTCTGGTTCATCCCTGCAGGAGCCAGGAAGGACTCCAGTTAGCCTTAGGCTGCTGCCTGGAAATCACCGAGGAAACAGCCAGCACTGGGTTAGTTGGTTTGAGGCATGCGCTTTGGCGTAGAATTCGGATTTCAGAGTAGGCTGGAGGTTTCCCCTGACGACGATGATGATTCCCTCCCAGCGACGGGGAGCCCCTCCCTTCCGCTCCCAGGCCGGCCCATTGCACCCTCACCCCAGGGCCTGGCTCTGGCCTCTGCCGTTGCACAAATCTTCTAAAGCAAGAAGGCCTTTGGATACATAGCATATTAATTGGGTCTTTAGAGTCTTCAAAAATTAAAGTGGGCCCTCCACGATATCACAGACTTCCCCTCCCCTCGGGGGCATCCAACAGTCCAGAGACTAAAATGAGACCCCCTCGGTCAGATGGCAATTCTCCACCATTCCTCCCTGGTCTCTAAACAAAGCCGTTTTACTGGTTGCTTTTTTTTGTTGCTGTTGTGGGTTTCTTTGTTTGTTTTGGGGTGGGGTCTTTTTGCCATGCCTTGCGGCTTGCGGGATCTTAGTTCCCCCACCAGCGATCGAACCCAGGCCCCGGCAGTGAAAGCACCAAGTCCTAACCACTGGACTGCCAGGAAATTCCTGAAAGCTGTTTTCATCACATCTGTCACCTCTAAGATCTGCTTCTGTGATGACTATCTCTCTGGGGAAAGGGCTCAGTTTCTGAGGTGGGAGTTTGAATAGACTGTGTGGAGGTCTGGTCCCCATCCCCCCATCTTAAAACCCCTGGCAAGGTCCTTCCTGTGCCCAATTCGAGGCCAGCCTTCACAGTATCCACCCTCACTGAGGTTTCCCAGGGAAAACCCAACTAGCCAAGTCTTACAGGGCCTCCTGGCTCAAGGAGAGCCTCTGCCCCGCCCCCTGCATCCCTAGTCCTTCAGCAAAAGAAAGCCCTTCCCCCAAGAGTCCTTCCCACTGGGACCCCCAGTTCCCTGAGCCCATAGAGGAGGGCACAGCAGGAAAGGAAGAGGAAAAAGGAAGAGGGGGATGGGAAGGTGTGAGTGAGAAGAGCCCACATGGGGAGCACGTTGCACTGTACGGTTTTTTTACTAAATCACTTTGGCAAACATTGAGAGTTCAGATGCAAACATTTGTAGGTGACATCAGCTCATTTAAAATGACCCAGTGGGATCACTCAGTATATTAGGTGGAATAAAAATGTGGCTGTTGACACAGAGACCCCAGATGGCTTAACCGTGTTAGGAGGGTATTTGACTCCCTCCTAACAATCCCAGTGTAAACGGTCCAGGGCTGGTGTGGCGCTTTGTGGGGGCGGGGGCCCAGGTTCCCGGGAAGCTGTTTTGGAACCCAAGGTCCAGCCAGCCGGAAGGGGGAAGTGGAAGGGAAGTTGTGTTCATCACTCTCATCCCATTGGTAGGAACTGAGTCATGTGGCCACACTCAGCTCCAAAGGATGCTGGGAAATGTAGTCCTTTCGTCCATGCAGCCTGGAGCACAGCTAAAGCGGGGTAAAGGGTATGGGATAAGCAGAGGAGTCTACCATACCTATGCGAGCTCACTTTTCCTAAACTCAGGAGACCTTCAAAGCCCTTTTCCTGCCACTGCCCTGGCCAGGCTCCCCCAGCCCAGGGGACCAGAGGATATAACGTTTCTGTCCCTGGACGTGAGGCAGGCACTATCACAGTGGGATGTGCCCCAGTGGCAGGGCAGGCTACAGGGGGCCCACCAGGAAGATGGCAGGGAGGGGGCAGCCACATCAGGGCAGGGGTCCCCCCACTGCATTCCCCACCCTCCCTCCCACCACCCACTCTTCTCTCCTCTCCATGCCTGGTGATGCCCTGATCCGGGCACTGGGGAGTGTGATTTAGGGAGATGCTTTCTATCATGCAGACATGAGTTTGGGGTTTCGGGAGGGCAGGGGGGACAGGGTGGCAGGCTTGCAGTGGGGAAAAATGGGCCCATCTTGGGGGGTTCAGCCACGCTAATAACACACCCAGAGAACGGCAGCCAGTCTGAGCCATCCTGGTAAGTCAGGAGGCCCAGAGAGGAAGGAAGTGGCCAGATCTGTGCCTTCGTTAGGGCCTCATCCCACAGTAAGCTGCCCAAGGTAGGCTGGGCCAGGGAGAGGTCAGTGCGGACTGCAACCTTACCCAGAACGAGAGACTATGACCCATGATGCGCCCACAGAAGCAGGGGCTCTGAACCACGTCCTTGTAGACACCTCCCAAGACTGCCTGGGAAAGACCAGAGCCACCTCCAGTGACAGTTAACACCCACTGAGAGCCCACCATACTCTGGAATCATTGCCCCAGCTACCTTCACATCAGCCCTTTGAGCCACATCCTAGGCTTCCCAGAAAGGGTGTGCTGCCGCGCACGCACTGCCTTTCAGTGCTTCGGGGGAATCGTGGAATTAGAGAATGTGGGCGTGCGTGTCAATTACCTCCAGTCCCCACCTCCCTTAGTACACGAAATACCCCGGTCAGGAATCCGCTCTCCGGAAGGGGTCACATTAGCATTTTAAATACGTATTGTTATGAAAACCTATACCACAGAGTTGATTCATTTACAAAAGGACGGTAGAAGTCATTTTTCATAGGAGAAGTGTGAGGTGACGGAGATAAATGATGGCTAATTCCCGGGAACTCGCGTCTTTGTACCAGCTGGGAAGAGAGCCCACAGCCAGAGGCTGTGCTCTGGGGTCCCTCCCCACTCGCTGGGCAGACAAGTCTTTTGTACCTTTGCACTTGCTTCCTAGTAAATATTTGGATATTTGGCAGAATTTGACCTAAGACCTGCTTTTGTTGTAACTTTCCATCTGGTGGGGAGGGCTGTGGAGTCATCACCTGCCTCTAACTGGAGGCCACGTTTTTACCAGAAAACCCTGTCAGTTACAACCCGTGCCCAATGTCAAGTGGTGGAGGCTGCTGAGAACCAGGTCTAATTCTAGAACCTATAGCCGTAACCACTGTCCCACACTGCCTTCCCACATTGCCTTTGATTCGCTCCCGTGTGTCTGGCAGAGTTCTAGCGTCTTCGCTCCAGACCCTGCCGGAGCGAGGCAGCAGGCTGGGTGCCCGGCGTGGCCATGGAAGGCGCCACCTTTGCACCCCCTTCTCTGTGGCTGCTTCAGCCCCGAAGCGGGCCCTCCAGCTTTGTCTCCCAGGTGGCGTCGGTCCGACGCTCCCTTTCACAAAACCAACTGTGAAACGCAACCTGTTTTTGCAGGTGGCGGCTCATTCTAACGTTGGCTGCTTGATCTCATCAACGGACACATTCACGTGTCTTTCAAGGGCCCTTGGCCCAGAGCAGTAACACATTTCTAGCCAGCAGTTACGCTCTTGACGCGACGTTGCCTTTTATTGTTCTCCTAATTAACGTTTCCTCAGCAAAAGCTCCTAGAAGGCAAAGACTGTCACCTCCTCTGATCCCCCTCCCCCAAACACCTGGCACGTGGGGGGCCCACGCCATGCGTGTTGAGCAAACATTTGGTCACTTAACTAGAGGGGAAAGAGGAGGTCCCTCCAAGATCCCAGGTTCCAAGCCGAGGGGGACCATGGCAGAGGGCAGCCACTCCAACGGCCAAACCATGGGGTGCCTTCCTGAGAGCCCCCATGGGAGCTACTCACCTACCCACCTCCCCTCCCGAAACACCCCTCCGCTTGGTAAGTGACAAGTCTCTGGGCCCTCAGTGCCTGACACGTGGCAGGTGCAAAAGTTACGCACAGGTGAATAATTAGCCTGAATCCCCGGCAAGTGGAGGGTGGACTCCTCTTTAGAACCCAGCTGGGGAACTCCCTGGCGGTCCAGTGGTTAGGACTCTGCTCTTTCACTGCCAGGGCCCAGGTTCGACCCCTGGAACTAAGATCCTGCAAGCCACGTGCTGTGGCAAAACAAAACAGAACAAAACAAAACAAATTAGAACCCAGCTGGATGTCCCTCAGTGTCAGCAGCTCCCCAGGCCTTCCAAAGTGTGGTCCCAGACCAGCAGCATCGGCGTGGCCTGGTAACTTGTTAGAAATGAACATTCCTAGGCCCCGGCCCAAACCTAGCTAATGAGAAACTCTGCAGGTGGCAGTCTGGGTTTTAACAAGCCCCCAGGTGATTCTATAATGCTCAGTTCTGAGAAGCACTAGTCTAGGCCCATGTTTTCAAACATTATTAAACCTTTAGAGAACCCCAAGAGATGAAACAGGAAGGAATGGAAATGCTGGGAGTGATACATGGGGTGGCGTGGGGATTCACTCTGCTGAACTCTTGGCTTCCCAGAAACACTCCTGAAAATGTTCTGGTTTAATCATTACACCCAAGGTTCTCACTCTGCCCATTCTTTCTCTTGGGGAAACTGGGCAGACAACACCCAAAGCAAGAGAAAGGGTGTCACAGGAGGAAGAAGAAACCTAAAATGAAACAAAAAAGAAACAGACAAAGCAACAGGTCCACACAAGGAAGGCAAAGACAAGTGAGGAAGCGTGTTTAATTGGCGTGACAAGGACAACATACAACGAGAGCACGAGAGGAGGCCTGGGCGTGCTACGTGGCCCCTGTCCACCCCGGGGCCTGCCCCTCCCTCAGAGACACACACCAGCAGATTCAGACAGAACAACACCCCAAAGGAGGCTCAGAGGGACTGGGAAGGCAAACAGAAAATCACCACCCAGGAAACATTGTTTTTGTTTTTGTTTTTTTTTTTTGGTAAGAGTTGCCCAAATTCCTTTCCAAAGCTGCAGGCTCTGGGCGGGGGGGCACCATGACGATTCAGACTCCACTGGCCTTTCACCTCGGCCAAGGCTCTGATGATTCCGTTCATGGCTGCTCCCCACAATGGCCCTGGGACATGGGCTGAGCAGAGACTCACTCCCATCTGACGGATGGAGAAACTGAGTCCCAGTGAGAAGTGACTCGCCCAGAGTCCCGGAGAAAGCTGGTCACTGAGTCAGACTGGGAGCCTGTGGCCCTCCCTGGGGCCATGGGTCAAGGCAAAGACACACGGGGAACAGAAATGTACAGCCTGGGCAGGGGGCAGTCAGGGTGGAGGTGGAGGGGATTCTGCGTTTGTCCCAATCACGGGGAGCAGACAAAGCCTGAGAGGCCTAGATGCCAAGACAGAAGATGGGACCAGCTGTGTATTCGACAAAAGCCTTTTATTCATCCAAAAATCAACCATTGGGTTTATTCCGCAGATATTAAAAAAGGTCGGGGGGCAAGGCTTCCCATTACAGTGCCCTTATGCTGATTCACTTGCTATCTCTGGGGTAGACCTAGAAGAAGGGCGTCTGGGAGACATGCTGCCAGTAAGGTGGGGCTGGAAGCTCAGGGTCTGGGTGAGATCATAGCGCCGCCCCCCCCCCCCCCCCCCCCCCCCCCCGCTCGCCTCCCCATCTGCGGCCTCGCTCTCAAATCACCTATTTGTCTGGTCCGGTCCCCCAAATGCCTTTATTGATCATCGCCACGAGGGGGCGCTCCCGCGTTCCCCTCAATCCCTTAGAAGCCGAAACCACTGGGAACCCGGTAGCTTTTCCACTAGGTGAGCAGTGGGGCTTTCCCCAGGGAGAGGCTGCATCTTCCCAGGGGGCCCAGGAACCCCACACCCCAACCCTCTAGAGAAGAGACAGGGTCCCCGAAAGCCCAGATGCATCTGTCATCTAGGAAGTTGGCTGTCAAAATGAAAAGCATTTCAGGGGAAGAGGAGGACACACATCTGCCTTGACGTTATTCTAAACGACATTATTCTAAATGACGTTATTCTAAACGTTGCCTGGTTAAATACTGGAAACTCATGACGTTCTCCTAAGTACCATCAACGCAGAGTGGGGAGCGGATTCTATGAGGAAGAGGCCAGGGCTGCTGCAGACGGACTGCCGGAGGCTGGCCCCTGCTCCTGGGCTGGGGAGCGAGGGCTAAGAACCTGGCTTCTGGCTGGTCCGGAAGCCCCAGAGCAGCAGTTGACAGGGCTGGGCCTCGGGTGGGAAACGGTGCTGGGGAGAGAGGCCCATGGGCTGCTCAGGGTTCCAAGGGTGCTGCAGCTAGAGGCCTGGTGAGAGGAGGGGACGGAACTGTCCCTGCCCGCAACCTCGGGCAAAAATGGCCAGTGTCCAGCACCCTGCCAGGAAGAGGCGTGGCCCTTCCAGCAGCTCTGGACTTCTCTGGGCAAGGACCCAAGGTGTGCCTTGGCCCATGGGTCCACGGTATCGCCTGCTAAGGTCAAAAGCCACACGCGTAGCTCCAAACCAAAAGGCCTAACGGTGAGGAGGTGGGAGGAAAGCCTTGCACACGGATCTCCCTAGACTCCTAGGAGTCAATGTCTCAGCGGGCGGGGCCCCTATGCTTAACCTTGGATAATTCTTAGCCACAAGCCCTTTCCCGTGATGCTCCAGGACAGGCTGCACAAAAGCTCTGGCCCACTGGACCAGAGAGGTAAATCGAGGCTCAGGTGGAGGCCAGAGAAATCATTTGACCTGGGGAAAGGCCCCGCTCCCCCCATCTCCAGCCCCAAGCCACCAAGCTCACCTGCTGCCCTAGGGTCCTAGGTCAGAGCCAGGCTGAGGAACTGCAGGATTTGGTGGTGAGTACTGGGCCTCCTAGGCCCGTGGCCTGAGCAGGAAGGTGACCGCAGGGGCCTCAAAGAGCCCAAGCTTCAAAGTCACCCGTGAAAATGGAACTACTGCTCCTATCCCCGCAGGATCTGGGGGGCTTCCAGCGGAGGGAGAGGGCAGCCAGAGGGCTGGCTGATGCAAGGAGGGAGAGACAGGGGCTGGCCGAGCGGTCCAGCCTGCAGGAGCGGACACGCAAGTCCCACGCTGGCGGAGCCGCTCTCTGGCGGGGGTCTGCTGTGAGAGTTAAAGAGCAGGAGAAGCTCTGGCCTCCTGGGAAAGTGCAAAGTGGGCGCCAAGGGCCATTTAAAGCGGGGGCCGAGGGTCAGCTCCTCCCCTCCGCTGGCCGGGATAAGTCAGGAGGTGATAGGCTGCTGACTTCGCAAAGAAGAAGCAGGGATTCTCGATTCCGGCCTGGCCCTAAGCAGTCTGGGGGGCTGCTTCTCACCCAGAAGCCTTCCCTGGGCGAGGACTAGTTCTGGGCCTGAAAGACAGCTCAGGAGTCCAGGAGGGACCAGGAAGCTCTGCGGGGAGGGACAGGGTGTGTCATCCGAACCCACACACCACGAACAGTGGCTGCTGCGTCCCTGAAGACTGTGCTAAGAGACAGAGAGTGACTCAGGCAGTCCCCGTGTCTGCTGGGGTCTGTAAACATAGACACAGACCGCACAATCACCAGCTGCAGGAAACCCAAGCTTAGAATTAGACAGCATCAGCACGAAGGGAAGCCTCCGGATCCCCCAGCCCAGGCCTCCCGGATCCGCAGCAGGGGGAGCTGGGGCCCACAGAGGGCAGGGGGGCCCACAGTCACGGAGCAAGGGCCAGCCTCAGGATCCTGCCTTCCGGTCCAAGGTCATCTGACTTTCCTGGTGACAGTTGTGGGCCTGCCCTGTCTCAGTGGCAGGCAGAGCTAGAAGCTTCCTGTGAGCACATGTGGGCCACAGCCCAAGAAGCCACCTGAATGGGATTGCCTGCGGCCCTTCTCTCTCCCCCGCTCCCTTCCGGCCTTTCAGCTAAAAGAGGGAAAGCTACTGTGGTCCGCTGGACAAGGCAGGAAAGCAGGGTGAGCAGCTATTCTCAAAACCCACCAAGGAGGGAGGCAGACTTCACATCTGCTCACTCCCTCCTCCTTCTCTCCTTAGATTCTCGGTCCACCCCCGGCCCTTCCTGGATCCCAGTCTCAGCACAAGCCTTGCCACTCCCCACGGCGCTGCGAACACCAAAGCAAGAACCGAGACACCGGAAGATGTCCCCTGTTTGTCCTCAGAAAAGAGGTTATGGACCCAGAGGAGGATACAGGACCGAGAGGTGTGTGAACCGGGAGCAGAGAAAAGAGATCCAGGAGGGAGGCATTCGAGCTGGAGGGAACAGTGCATTAGCCATTTAAGAAGCCCGCCTTTCCCCTCTCCAAACATCGAGCACAGTATCTGAAAAAAAAAAAAAAAAAAAAAGATTTTTGGCTTCCTGGCCGCTGCAGGCCACCATCCTCCCAAGCGCCTGGGCAGGTGGGCGAGGGCGTGCACGTGTAAACGGTGGGCCCCGCATCCCTGGGAGCATCAGACACACGAGGCAGCAGCAACAGTTACCAACCAATAAATAAAAGGTATCAATTATATATGTATATAAAAAAAAAACCTCACTTTCCCCACAAAAAGCACAATACTGTTATCACAAAAAAAAATCATCAACGTTGTAATTAATCATCCTAGCCGCGCAGGTGGTCTTGCTGCTCGAGGATGGGGCGCCAAATCACGAGGGGCAGGCAGGCCCCCCACGCCCCGACCCCCCGTGGCCGAGGCCGTGACTCCCGTGGCCTCTCCCGCTGCCAAGGTCAAGGCAGGAGGCAGAGTTCTTTGACGTCCCCGAGGCCTTCTCCCCATCTGTCAGTCTGAATCTTCTAGGACAGAAGGTAGTTCTGTTTTTTTTTTCTTTTTCAATGTCTGTTTGAAATAAAGAACGAAAGCACACACGCAGGAGAGCAGGAGGGACCGAGAGGCCGCCTGCGAAGCAGCCGAGTCCTTGGTTTTGCAGAGGACTGGAGCCTTTGCCCATCCGTACTGTCGTTTTCTGGACAAGCAGAAGTTGGTGGCAATTGGAGCCGGTGGCTTCAGGCGACGGGTGGGTGCGGGGCGGGTGGAGGAGAGCCGGGCCTCACGGTTCCAGGGCAGCCCGGTGGGGCGTGGATGCGGAGAAAGGCTGGGTGGACACACGAGGGTGGTGGTGTCGGGGCAGAGGTGGCCTCAGGGCACGGGAGGAGGTGAGTGGCTCCCAGGCATCTGGAAGACACAGGGAGGCGGGGCGGGTTCAGAGCTGGCTGCCAGGGACACAGAGCAGGCGACAGTCAACTAAAGGACCAGGTGGCATCATATGTCACAAGTCCTAAAAATGTGCATGCCCTCCGGTCCACACATTTGGTGCTCAGTATTTATCCTTAAGAAATAAATGTTTATGGGGGGTGAGGGAGGGAGGGACTGGGAGTTTGGGGTTAGTAGATGCAAATTATTACATATAGAATGGATAAACAACAAGGTCCTACTGTATAGCCCAGGAAAATGTATTCAATATCCTGGGATAAACCATAATGGAAAAGAATATGAAAAAGAATGTATATAAAAAGAAATACGTATCTGAATCACTTTGCTGTACAGCAGAAATTAACATGACATTGTAAATCAACTATACTTCAGTAAAAAATAAGTTAAAAAGACAGAAATAAATGTTTATGACAGTATCATCTGTAATAGCAAAATTAAAAGGGAGGGAGCAAACTCAGTGTCCACTATCAGGGGACAGGTTGGATAAATAAGGACAGAACCATAGGATAAAAAAGTTTGCAACCATTAAGAACAATGTGTGCAATGGCCAATAATCACGTGAAAAGATGCTCAACAGAATTAGTCATCACGGAAACACAAATCAAAACCACGATGAGACACCACTTCGCACCCACTAGGATAAAACCTGAAACTAACAAGTGTTGGCGAGGGTGTGAAGAAATTGGAACCCTCAACCACGGCTGGGAGGAATATAAAATGACACAGCTACTGTGGAAAAGTTTGGCAGTTCCTCAGAAAATTAAACATAGTTACTATATGACCCAGCAATTGCACCCCAGGGATGTACTCTAAAAACTGGAAAATAGGTACTCAAATCCATGTACACCAATGTTCATAGCACCATGATTCCCAATTGCCAAAAGGTGGAAATGACCCAGATGTCCATCAATGGATGAATGGATAAACAAATGTGATCTAACCACACAATGGAATACTATTCAGCCATACAAATGAATGAAGTACTGGTACGTGTCCCAACACAGATGAAACTTGACCACATGATGCTAAGTGAAAGAACCAGACATCAAAGGTCACATAGGGCTTCCCTGGTGGCACAGTGCTTAAGAATCCACCTGCCAATGCAGGGGACACGGGTTCAAGCCCTGGTCTGGGAAGATCCCACATGCCGCGGAGCAACTAGGCCCGTGAGCCACAACTACTGAGCCTGCGCTCTAGAGTCCACGAGCCACAACTACTGAAGCCCATGCTCTGCAAAAAGAGAAGCCACCGCAATGAGAAGCCTGCGCACCGCAACGAAGAGTAGCCCCTGCTCGCCGCAACTAGAGAAAGCCCGCGTGCAGCAACAAAGACCCAACGCAGCCAAAAATAAATAAATTAAATTTTAAAAAAATAAAAAATAAATAAAAAGATAAAAGTCACAGAGTAAATGATTCCATTTATATGAAACATCCAGAATAGAGACAGAAAGCAAAGTATGGTTGCCAGAGGCTCACTGAGGGGTGGGGGTGGGGGAGAAACTGCTTAAGGGATATGGAGTTTTATCTTGGAATGAGGCAAAGGTTCTAGAATGTACTAAATGCCACTGAATTGTTCACTTTAAGATAGTTAATTTTATGTTACGTGAATTTCACCTCAATACATTTTTTTAAAAAAGCAGCAGCCTGGGGGACAGTTATGTCTGTTACTGTCCGTGCCATCCAAAGACCCTTCCCATAACCTGCTCCAACCCTGTGTTTAAATCTCACGTCCCCACTCCCCACTGGACAGGTGTAGGTGTCTGATACAAAGGGGTCACTTTCCTGATTTGGGGAGATGACTTAAAAACATTATCTGGGCCAATCCGAATCTATGTGGAGGTGGCCCTGGGGGAGTAGGAAGGCCCTGCAGGACCAGAATTGGGGGGGCCATTATGGTGCAGGTGCCAAGGGAGAGAGAGTATGGAGTAACCACCCAGAGGAAGGCCAGAGCACCCAAGGGAGAGGCCTGGGTCCTCTCAGCCTTCCAGGTCCCCTGCCAGACCCTGGAGGTTCAGCTGGGTCTCCAATCACATGCTCTGCTTTCCGCGGTGATCTGTGAACCCCTGTGACTTGCACTATTGTATCTGCTAGTTAAGGGAATTCCCTGGTGGTCCAGTGGTTAGGACTCCAAGCTCTCACTGCCAAGGCCTGGGGTTCGATCCATGGTTGGAGAACTAAAATCCCATAAGCTGTGCGGCGTGGCCAAAAAAAATGTTAAAAAAAGAAAAAGAAAAGAACTGCAAATATGATGAAACTCACCAAATGCATTTAAATCCTTAAATTCACAGTTACACATATATTTTGTAAAAACGTCATTGGTCACCTCTAAGGATTTTTTTTTTTTTTTTTTTTTTTTTTGCGGTACACGGGCCTCTCACTGCTGTGGCCTCTCCCGCTGCGGAGCACAGGCTCCGGACGCGCAGGCTCAGCGACCATGGCTCACGGGCCCAGCCGCTCTGCGGCATGTGGGATCTTCCCGGACCGGGGCACGAACCCGCGTCCCCTGTAGCGGCAGGCGGACTCTCAACCACTGCGCCACCAGGGAAGCCCCCAACTTGTTTTGAAAACTGATAAAGAATCAAGTATCCATCATGCCTTCCCTATGAAAACCAAGCCTCAGGGTAACCACCGAGTGGATGAGGGGAAGTTTCCCTTTGTAAAAGTAATCTAGCCAATGACGAAGAAGGAAAGACAACTTTAGGACGTCACCATTTGGCACCATGTAATGAATGAATGGACAGAGGTGGCGATCAGAAACAGCTGCTGATGTCACCGAGGTCACGTGCACCTGCCAGACACACACACACAACCCCGCTCATGAGGCGTTCTCACCCGAAGTGGACCAAACCCAATGCCAAGCCAGCCTGCAGATCTAACTGCCATTTCCAGGAAGAACAAGAAAGAGGAGCCTGTTAACAGCACCACGGGGCACTGTACCCAATGCTCTTCTCAGCAAACACCAAGAAGGAAAAGGGAAGGGGGAAAACTTAAGAGATTAAAATAAACGTAGGCCTATCAACCACTTGCTATCTATGGACTTCATTCAGATTCAGATTCCAATAAACGAAGTGAAAAAAATTGTGAGACAACAGGAAAGTGGAATGTAAGTGTTGGTGAGAGCGTATTAAGGAATTACTGATGTTTGGGGTATTATGGATTTTTTTTAAAGAATCGTTATCTTTTAGAAATACATTTTGAAATATTTACGTATGAAATGATACGATGTCTTGAATTTGCTTCAAAACAACCCAGTGTCGGGGGTGTGTGGGGGAGGGTATAGACGGCACAAGATTGCTGTGAATCGGTGATTCTGAAGCTGGGAGATGGGTACACGGAGTTACATATTCTCTCTACTATTGCATGAGACTGTTCCCATAATAAAAATTGTTTTCATCCACTCTCAAATTTCCAACAACCTGAGTGCCCCACACCATAAGACTGGTTAAGGTATGGTCCAACCATAAACGGTATACTATGCAGCTATTAAAAAGGATGATCTCAAACAACATGTAGTGACGCAAAAAATATGCATGATCTCAGTTCCTGAATAATTCAGTGAATTATATAACCGTAATTTATCTAAGAATTATGATCCATCAGGAATCTGAGAAGGCAAATAAATCGCAAAAACAATGGAACACAAATTGGATATAATTACTCTCAGGCAGGATCTAGGAAGGCCTGAGAAAAATGGTACGGCAATTTCCGGGAGGAGCTATAGAAAAGTGGATCTTGTCACCCTGAAAAACTTGTCATGGAAATAAAGTTACATTGTGTTGGCCGACACGTTGCTGGTGAGGGTAAGATATATGTCTACGTAAATTGTGTTATGGAAAGCCAGTGTAGACATGACAGGATGTGAAGCCAAGCTGGGTAAAACACATTAAAAATCTCTTTTCTTAGTGTTGAGTCTCCAAAAGAAAAAAAATGGCTCCTACAAGTTGTTCCTTTAAAAAACAAACAAACCAAAAACCAAAAGACACAGCCAACAGCGTACGGTTATGAACTCGTTGTTGAAGAAATATATATACATATATATTCATAGAAAACTGTAAGACAAAAACAAATAGGGTAATTCAGAAAGAATCACACACTTTAAAGAAATTAATTACACTGTACAACGTTTCCTTGGGGGGATACAGCAAGAACTTATGTTTGCACCATTCTTCCACGGCCTGGAGGAAATATGCGGCTGTTATATATATATATATATAACTGTATATATATATATACGCCAATGAGGTCACTGGTGGTAATTCACAAAAGGGGGACTCTGAAAAATCAGACAACAGATCAGTATGCACTGTGGGACCCAGAGCTGCATACTGAACATTTTTAAGATTATAGAAATAACTGTCACAGTTCCTTTATAAATTGGTTTGATTATATGTTCCTATGCGACCTAGTTACTGAGTATTAAGTTTTTGTAAGTGTTCAATTCTTTCTGAATCATTCTTTCTTTCTGAATCATTCTGGACACAAAATGTTCACAGTGGTTATTTCTGGGTTATATGTGAAGGGTTTTTTTCAATAAACTTTTTTATGGAGGTTTTCCTTTTAAACATATTTTCTAATGTCTCTTCAATGAAAAAGGATTTCTTGTGCAAAAACATAAGAATATTAGAAGCTTCAAAATAGGCTTCCTAAACAAAATGTCAGCAAGTCAAATCTGATGATACATCAAAGCACATAATGGGTGGCTGAGCATTCAAAAATCACTCGGTGTAAGTCAGAGTGGCCATCATCAAAAACTCCACAAACAGCGAACGCTGGAGAGGGTGTGAAGAGATGAGAACCCTCCTACACTGCTGGTGGGAATGTAAACTGCTGCAGCCACTACGGAGAACAGTATGAAGGTTCCTTTAAAAAACTAAAAATAGAGCTACCATATGACGCTGCAATCCCATTCCTGAGCATATATCCAGAGAAAAACATGGTTCGAAAAGATCATGTACCCCAGTGTTCATTGCATCTTTGTTTACGATAGCCAAGACATGGAAACCACCTAAATGTCCATCGACAGAGAATGGGTAAAGAGGATGTGGTACATATATACAGTGGAATATTACTCAGCCTTTAACAAGAATGAAAGAGTCATAGGAGGGAGGCTGGGGAGATCAGGAGAGGCAGGTGGGAGGGGCCCTCCAGGAGGAGTGGGAGAGGAGCAGAGGGCGACTGCCCTGCCCACTCAGGCCGAGGAGGCTGCTGAGATCCCAGGCCGGTCCCCTGCCCTCCAAGGCCCCCTCCAGGCCACGTAGGTCCTTGGGGGCATAGGAAGGAGGCTGGGGGGAGAATAGGAGAGGCACGTTGGAGGGGTCTTCCAGGAGGAGAGGGAGAGGAGCAGAGGGTGACTGCCCCACCCACTCAAGCCCAGGAAGCCTGCTGGGCTCCCAGGTGAGGTCCTCTGCCCTCTGAGACTAGGGGTGGGGGGAACGCCTGGGCCCCTTCTGTTCCTTGAGCCTACGTTCCACCCCCCTACAGCCCCCAGGACCTTTTCCAGATCCTAAGCATTGGCCCCGCCCACCACCCAAACCTCGCCCTTGCTTAGGCCCCGCCCTCCACAGCTAAGGCCTTCCCCCCCCTTTTTGCTTTTTTTTTTTTCTTTTCCCTCCTCCTCTTTCTTACTATTGTGGTACTAATGTACCTTCCAATTGTTGATTCATCTATATTTTTATTTTCATATTCTTCCTAACATACCTGTTAGTTTCCTAGTCTAATTTTATTTTTTACTTTGTTATTGTTGTGGGGGTTTTTTTGCCGCCCCAGGCAGCTTGCAGGACCTTGGTTCACAAGCCCAGGTCGGCTGAAGCTCCTGCGGTAGGAGCTCCAAGTCCGAACCACTAGACTAACAGAGAACCTCAGACCCCAGGGACTATTCATCGGAGTGAGGTCTCCCAGAGTACCTCATCTCAGCACCAAGACCCAGCTCTACCCAATAGCCATAAACCCCAGTGTTAAAAGCCTCAGGTCAAACAACCAGTAAGACAGGAACACAATCCCACTCATAAAAAAAAAAAAAAAAAAAAAGAGATGGCAAAAAAATATGTCACAGATGGAGGAGCAAGGTAAAAACCTACAAGACCAAATAAATGAAGAGGAAATAGGCAATCTACCTGAAAAAGAATTCAGAGTAATGATCGTAAAGATGATCCAGAATCTCGGAAATAGAATGGAGGCACAGATTCAGAAAATACAAGATATGTTTAACAGAGATCGAGAAGAACTAAAGAACAAACAGAGATGAACAACACAATAACTGAAATGAAAAATACACTAGAAGGAATCAATAGCAGAATAACTGAGGCAGAAGAACGAATAAGTGAGCTGGAAGACAGAATGGTGGAAATAACTGCTGAGGAGCAGAATACAGAAAAAAGAATGAAAAGAATGGAAGACAATCTCAGAGACCACTGGGACAACACTAAACGCACCAACATTCGAGTTATAGGGATCCCAAAAGAAGAAGAGAAAAAGAAAGGGTCTGAGAAAATATTTGAAGAGATTATAGTTGAAAAATTCCCTAAGAGGGGAAAGGAAACAGTCACCCAAGTCCAGGAAGCACAGAGAGTCCCATACAGGATAAAATCTAGGAAAAACACACCAAGACACATATTAATCAAACTAACAAAAATTAAATTCAAAGAAAAATTATTAAAAGCAGCAAGGGAAAAACAAAAGAATAACATACAAAGGAATCCCCATAAGGTTATCAGCTGATTTTTCAGGGGAAACTCTGCAGGCCAGAAGGGAGTGGCAGGATATACTTAAAGTGATGAAAGATAAAAACCTACAACCAAGATTACTCTACCCAGCAAGGATCTCATTCAGATTCGATGGAGAAGTCAAAAGCTTTTCAGACAAGCAAAAGCTAAGAGAATTCAGCATCACCAAACCAGCTCTACAACAAATGCTGAAGAAACTTCTCTAAGCGGGAAACACAAGAGAAGAAAAAGACCCACAAAAACAGACCCAAAACAATTAAGAAAATGGTAATAAGAACATACATATCGATAATAACCTTGAATGTAAATGGATTAAATGCCATAATCAAAAGACACAGGCTCGCTGAATGGATACAAAAACAAGACCCGTATATATGCGGTCTACAAGAGACCCACTTCAGACCTAGGAACACATACAAACGAAAGCTGGAGGGGCTTCCCTGGTGGCGCACTGGTTAAGAATCCGGCTGCCAATGCAGGGGACATGGGTTCGAGCCCTGGTCCGGGAAAATCCCACATGCCGCAGAACAACTAAGCCCGTGCACCACAACTACTGAGCCTGCACTTTAGAGCCCACGAGCCACAACTACGGAAGCCAGCGAGCCATAACTACTGAAGCCCATGTGCCTAGAGCCTGTGCTCCACAACAAGAGAAGCCACTGCAATGAGAAGCCCGCACACCACAACAAAGAGTAGCCCCCGCTCGCCGCAACTAGAGAAAGCCCACACACAGCTATGAAGACTCAATGCAGCCAAAAAAAAAAAAAAAAATTGATAAACCCTTAGCCAGACTCATCAAGAAAAAAAGAAGATGCAAATCAATAAAATTAGAAATGAAAAGGGAGAAATCACAACTGACACCGCAGAAATACAAAGGATTATAAGAGACTACTACAAACAACTATATGCCAATAAAATGGACAACCACGAAGAAATGGACAAATTCTTGGGAAGGTACAACTTTCCAACACTGAACCAGGAAGAATTAGAAAATATAAACAGAACTATCACAAGTAATGAAATTGAAACCGTAATTAAAAATCTTCCAACAAACGAAAGTCCAGGACCAGGTGGCTTCACAGGTGAATTCTATCAGACATTTAGAGAAGAGCTAACACCCATCCTTCTCAAACTCTTCCAAAAAATGGCAGAGGGAGAAACACTCCCAAATTCATTCTATGAAGCCACCATCACCCTGATACCAAAACCAGAAAAAGATATAATAAAAAAAGAAAATTATAGACCAAGATCACTGATGAACCTAGATGCAAAATTCCTGAACAAAATACTAGCAAACAGAATCCAATAGCAAATTAAAAGGATCATACACCATGATCAAGTGGGATTTATCCCAGGATGCAAGGATTCTTCAATATATGCAAATCAATCAATGTGATATACCACATTAACAAATTAAGGAATAAAAACCATATGATCATCTCAATAGATGCAGAAAAAGCTTTTATCAAAATTCAACACCCATTTATGATAAAAACTCTCCAGAAAATGGGAATAGGGGGAACCTACCTCAACACAATAAAGGCCATATATGACAAACCCACAGCAAGCATCATACTCAATGGTGAAAAACTGAAAGTATATCCACTAAGATCAGGAACAAGACAAGGATGTCCACTCTTGCCACTCTTATTCAACGTAGTTTTGGAAGTCCTAGCCACAGCAATCAGAGAAGAAAAAGAAATAAAAGGAATACAAGTTGGAAAAGAAGAAGTAAAACTGTCACTGTTTGCCAATGACATGATACTATACATAGAAAATCCTAAAGATGCCACCAGAAAACTACTAGAGCTAATCAATGAATTTGGTAAAGTGGCAGGATACAAAATTAATGCACAGAAATCTCTGGCATTCGTATACACCAACAACGAAAAATCAGAAAGAGAAATTAAGGAAACACTCCCATTTACCACTGCAACAAAAAGAATAAAATACCTAGGAATAAACCTGCCTAAGGAGGCGAAAGACTTGTACCCAGAAAACTATAAGACACTGATGAAAGAAATCAAAGGTGACATAAACAGATGGAGAGATATACCATGTTCTTGGATTGGAAGAATCAATATTGTGAAAACGACTTTACTACCCAAAGCAATCTACAGATTCAATGAAATCCCTATCAAACTACCAATGGCATTCTTCATAGAATTAGAACAAAAAATTTTACAATTCGTATGGAAACACAAAAGATCCCAAATAGCCAAAGCAATCTTGAGAAAGAAAAATGGAGCTGGAGGAATCAAGCTCCCTGACTTCAAACTATACCACAAAGCTACAGTAATCAAGACAGTATGGTACTGGCACAAAAACAGAAATATAGATCAATGGTAGAGGATAGAATGCCCAGAGATACGCCCTGCACATATGGACACCTAATTTATGACAAAGGAGGCAAGAACATTCAGTGGGAAAAGACAGCCTCTTCAATAAGTGGTGCTGGGAAAACTGGACAGTTACATGTAAAAGAATGAAATTAGAACACTATCTAACACCATACACAAAAATAAACTCCAAATGTATTAAAGACTTAAATGTAAGACGAGACACTATAAAACTCTTAGAGGAAAACATAGGAAAAAACACTCTGACATAAACCACAAGAAGATCTTTTTTTGACCCACCTCCTAGAGTAGCGGAAATAAAAACAAAAATAAACAAATGGGACTTAATTAAACTTAAAAGCTTTTGCACAACAAAGGAAACGATAAATAAGACGAAAAGACAACCCTGAGAATGGGAGAAAATATTTGCAAATGAAAGAACAGACAAAGGATTACTCTCCAAAATATACAAACAGCTCATGGAGCTCAATATCAAAAAACAAACAATCCAGTTAAAAAATGGGCAGAAGACCTAAATAGACATTTCACCAAGGAAGACATACAGATGGCCAAGAGGCACATGAAAAGATGCTCACCATCACTAATTATTAGAGAAATGAAAATCAAAACTACAATGAGGTATCACCTCACACTGGTCAGAATGGCCATTTTCAAAAAATCTAGAAACAAATAAATGCTGGAAAGGGTGTGGTGAAAGGGAACCCTCCTGCACTGTTGGTGGGAATGAAAACTGATACAACCACTATGGAAAACAGTATGGAGGTTCCTTAAAAAACTAAAATAGAACTACCATATGACCCAGCAATCCCACTACTGGGCATATACCCTGAGAAAACCATAATTCAAAAAGAGACATGTACCACAATGTTCATTGCAGCACTATTTACAATAGTCAGGACATGGAACCAACCTAAATGTCCACTGACAGATGAATGGATAAGAAGATGTGGCACATATATACAATGGACTATTACTCAGCCATAAAAAGAAACGAAATTGAGTTATAGTGAGGTGGATGGATCTAGAGTCTGTCATACAGAGTGAAGTAAGTGAGAAGAAGAAAAACAAATACCGTATGCTAACATATATATATGAAATCTAAAAAAAAAAAAAAAAAGGTACTGATGAACCTAGTTGCAGGGCAGGAATAAAGAGGTAGACATAGAAAATGGACTTGAGGACATGGGATTGGAACGCGAAGCTGGGGTGAAGTACCATCAACATATATATACTACAGAATGTAAAACCGTTGGCTGGTGGGAAGCAGCAGCATAGCACAGGGAGATTGGCTCGGTGCTTTGCGATGACCTAGAGGGGTGGGATAGGGAGGATGGGAGGCAGGTTCAAGAGGGAGGGGATATGGGGACGTGTGTATGCATATGACTGATTCACTTTGTTGTGCAACATCAACTAACACAGTATTGTGAAGCAATTATACTCCAATAAAGATTAAAAACTTTTTTTAAAAAATGGATAAGCAACAAGGACCTACTGTATAGCACAGGGAACTCTGCTCAATATTATGTAACAACCTAAATGGGAAAAGTAATTTGAAAAAGAATAGAAAAAAAAAAGGTAGTGTATTTAAGTGGACAGGAATCCACTGATGATCCATAAAATGTATTCACACACACACACACACACACACACACACAATCAATCAGTGTAATTCATCATACTGACAACAAAAAAGAGAGAAAAGTCATATGAGCATCTTGATAAATGCAGACAATTTTGATAAAGTTCAATATCACTCATGATGTTTTAAAAAAACAAGTAACTCCTACCAAACTAGAAAAGAGGGAAACTTTCTAAATCTGCTAAAATCTATCTACAAAGGACCTATAACAAGCATCGTAACTAATGGTGAATTATTGAATGCTTTCTCCCAAGACTGAGAATGAGACAAGAATGTTCACCATCACTACTCCTATGTGACTGGAGGGCCCAACCAGTGCAAGGAAGCAGGAAAAAGGAACAAAAGGCAGAGGGATAGGAAAGGAAGAAATAGAATGTAGGCAATCCAAAAGAATCTAAGGCAGACTCCTAGATTTAATAAATGAAGTTAGCAGGACCATGGATATATGATCAATAAACAAAGATCAACTGAATTTCTATAAATCAGAAACAAACAGAAAATACAATTTTAAAATTACTGTTTAAAACACCATCAAAAACTTAGGAATAAATCTACTAAAAGATGTGAAAGACCTTTTAGCTAAAAACAGCAAAATGTTATAGAGAAAAAAAAATTAAAGACCTAAACACAGAGAGAGATATACCATCTTCATGGACTGGAAGACTCAACATTATAAAGATGCCAATTCTCCCCCAAACTGAACAGCAGACTCAACTCAATCCCATTCAAAATCCCAGCGTGTGTGTGCATGTGTGTGTGTGTAGACATTTATAAGTTGATTCTAAAATTTGTATAGAAATAGCCTAAAGTAGCCAAGGCGTTCTTAAAAAAGAAGTGATGGGATCTTGCTTCTCAAGATCGAGTTATAAAAAGACTGCGCTTTCATCTTGGGTTCTCCCTCTCCCTCCCTCCCAGAAAGCTTACCCTGGGGGAAGCCAGCCACCATCTTGTTAGGCAGCCCTGTGCAGAGGGCCACATGTTGAGGCCGCCAAACCAAATGAGTGAGCTTAGAAATGGGTCACCCCTGGCCAAGCCTTCAGATGAGACCGCAGTCCTGGCCAACAGCTGATGATCATTCCAGTTTACCTACTACAGAGGGGTTTCCCAGGACATGGGACTTTTGCCACTAAATCCGGGACAGTCCCGGGCAAACTGGGATGGTTGGCCACCCTCCTGACAGCTTGTCTGCATCCTCATGAGAGACCTTGGGCCGAAGGCACCCAACAAAGCTGTACCCAAATTCCTGATGTTTGTTCTTTTCAGATGCTGTTTTGCGGGACTGCAGTGTGCAGCGAGGTAACTAAGACAGCACTGCACAAAATGTGATGGTATAATGGAGGATGCACATACGACAAGGTGCCCAACTTCAGTGCTCATCAGTGAGACGCAAATTCAGATTACAGCAAGCTATCATGACACGCCCACCAAAACGGCTGAAATTTTAAAAGACAGAGAACATCCAGTGCTGGCAAGGATGTGGGGCAATGGGAGCTCTCATACACCGCAAGTGGGAGTCGGAGATGGTACAGCCATGTTGGAAAACTTCTGGAAGTATCTACTAAAGCTAAAAATATACACACATTCTAAGTCCCAGCAATTCTACTCTTAGATCTATATCAAGAGGATGCATCATCCGTCCACCAGGAGACACATACAAGAGTGTTTTTAAAACAATGGTCAGGAGAACCTAGGGGCAAGACGGGAATAAAGATGCAGACCTACTAGAGAATGGACTTGAGGATATGGGGAGGGGGAAGGGTAAGCTGTGACAGAGTGAGAGAGCGGCATGGACATATATGCACTACCAAACGTAAGGTGGACAGCTAGTGGGAAGCAGCCGCATAGCACAGGGAGATCAGCTCAGTGCTTTGTGACCACCTAGAGGGATGGGATAGGGAGGGTGGGAGGGAGGGAGATGCAAGAGGGAAGAGATATGGGGACATATGTATAGCTGATTCACTTTGTTATACAGCAGAAACTAACACACCATTGTAAAGCAATTATACTCTAATAAAGATGTTAAAAAAAAAAAAAGAGCCAGGAAAAAAAAAAAGAGTGTTCGTAGCTGGACAGGACCATGGGGATCAGTTCTCTGCCAGCAACAGAGGCCTCTGTGGGCCATCATCCTGCACTTAACGGAAATCTGGGCAAAAAAAGAAACCACGTTGGAGCTATTGATCAAGAGAGCGGAAGCTGAGGTCTTCAGCCACCCCAACGGAGAAAAGATGAGAGACTCCCGTTCTCCCAGGCCCCTGGCTCTGGCTGAGAACTGGTATTTTCAAAGTGTTTTCAACCCAGGGAAACTTCTATTCAAGTAAACTCTCAGGCTGAATCTGGGTATATAAAAATGACAAAAATAGAGGAGCCCTGGCTGACGTGAAGGCCCTCCCTTACTAGCTATGCGCCAACTGGGCAGACCCTGATTCCCCCCCCCGGAAACTCAAGTACTTATCTGCCAACCCCAAGTGTCCTGAGGCTGGGTTTGCCCCCTTTCCCCCACCCCAGGCCCCAAGTCCCCCTCCACTCACCTCAGCTCTGGGCCTTGGACTATACCAGCCCGTCGTAGAGGGACAGCGCCTGCACGATGGACGGGTCCGCCTTGGATCCTTCCTGGAACTCCTGCAGCGTCAGCTTCCCGTCAGCATTCTGCAAGCAGAGAGAGGAGGGTGAAGGTGAGGGGACAACCAACCTCCCAGGACAGGGGCCTCTGCCCTGGGCCCTGGACACTCCCTCCCCAAGCCTAGCCCAGGGCTGCTTCCAAAAGAGCTTCCACAGTTAAGTCAGGAGGGAGGCAAGGCAGCTCGTTAGGTGGGAGGGGTCAGGCATAGACAGACCTGGGCACTTCCTGGCTGGGTGACCTTGGGCACGCGACCCACCTCTCTGGGCCCTTGTTTCCTCATCTGGAGACTGGAGGGAATTGAACGGCTTCTTCAGGGCACTGAGGTGAGCACTCCTTGAGCTCAAGCTGTGTAAAGTGTTCCGCAGACCGGAAGCACCCGATAACTCCACAGTTAGCATCCTCGCTGCTCTTCATCCCCACAGAGGGTGTTAATCCCACAGGGCTGAGAGCCTGATGCATTTCTCTGGGGTCACCCTTGGGAGGGCATTTAAGCCATCCCCCGGGAGACCTACAAGGAGGCTGGATGGAGCCCACGTAAAGGGGCTTTAGTGGGTCTCTTGCAGAAGGAAATGGTTTGGGCCAGAATCCCTTCCCCTGGAGCATCTTTTGCAAGGAAACCCGTGAGAGCAAAAGAAAAAGGCCTTGGAAGCCACCCACAGCCTGCACCCAGAGAGAGAGATGGTGACGAGGTTTCCACAAGCTCCGCAGGCAGACCTTGAGGGTCGTCCACCGTGGGCCCCGTTCATGCTATGCGTGCGCTTGGTCTCACGGGGTCCTCACAGCCGCTCTAAGAAGAGGGGCTGCTCTGCTTTCTCTAGATCCTTTAGGTGTAAGGTTAGATTGTTTATCTGAGATGTTTCTTGTTTCTTGAGGTAGGATTGTATTGCTATAAGCTTCCCTCTTAGAAGTGCTTTTGCTGCATCCCATAGGTTTTGGGTCGTCGTGTTTTCATTGCCATGTGTCTCTAGGTATTTTTTTATTCCCTCGTTGATTTCTTCAGGGATCTCTTGGTTATTTAGCAGCGTATCGTTTAGCCAAAGAGGGGCTGCTCTTATCACCACTTCACCGGTGAGGATGCTGAGGTTCAGTCAGCTGTCCAGGGCCCCCTGGCTGCTAACTGCGGAAGCCAGATTTACACCCAGCCTGACTACAGCGTGGACTTTGCTTCCCAAAATAAGGGCTGTCTGAATTGGGGGTGGGGGGGATTTAACACCTTGGTGTTAAATAACATGGAACCGCCCTGCGAGAAGTTAGTATTCTCTGCCGCACTCTATGGACACATCTTCTGATTATTATCAGCAGCGCAGCGTGGTCTGAGCCTCTGTCTCTTTACTGCCTCTCTGACATACGATCTCACTTTTTTAAATTAAGGAAGTAAGGCCTCAGGCTCAAAGCTTTCAGGGCAGGCACCTGTACCTAGCCGGAATGTAATAATAAGCCCAAGGTCACTGTTCATTTGAATTCTTTTATTGAAGGCAAGCAATAGTGGGTTTCCTTACCATCTTGATATCAAATTCCAGTTTAAAACAAAGTTATTTCCAGTTTAAAAAAAAGTCTGGTATAAAGAAGGGTTTCTTTCTTTTTTTTTTTTTTTTTTGCGGTACGCAGGCCTCTCACTGTTGTGGCCTCTCCCGTTGCGGAGCACAGGCTCCAGATGCGCAGGCCCAGCAGCCATGGCTCACGGGCCCAGCCGCTCCGCGGCATGTGGGATCTTCCCAGACCGGGGCACGAACCCGTGTCCCCTGCATCAGCAGGCGGACTCTCAACCACTGCGCCACCAGGGAAGCCCTAAAGAAGGGTTTCTTAACCTGGGGTCTGAGAACAGAATTCAGCAGGCCTGTGAACTAAAATGGGAAAAAATGAGGTCTTTGTTTTCGCTAACTTATAACTGAAATTTAGCTCTTCCTTCCATAATGAATCTAGGTAACGATCTCCCAAGAACCAGCAGTACCTGTGGCTTTGTCAACTGTGGGGATCGAGGCATTTTTATAATACTCCACGGTTGCTGTAGGCATCACCTGTACATATCATCGGTTCGAAATTGTGGGGTGGCTAAACCACTGTAACTCATCATCCGATGTGTTCAGAAAGAAGCTCATATACCACATCACAAATTCTTTAAAAAAAAATTTTGATAGCTGCATTCCAAAATAGCTTCCTTTTTAATCCTGTGGATTTTATCTGATGCCTTAAAACCATTACTCTGAAAAGTCCACAGACAACTTCTCCAGAATGCCCAAATTTCTTGTCCATGGCAAAGAATTTAAAAGGTTAAGAATCTTGGGACTTCCCTGGTGGCGCAGTGATTGAGAATCCGCCTGCCAGGGCTTCCCTGGTGGCGCAGTGGTTCAGAGTCCGCCTGCCGATACAGGGGACGTGGGTTCGTGCCCCGGTCTGGGAAGATCTCACATGCCACAGAGCGGCTGGGCCCCTGAGCCATGGCCGCTGAGCCTGCGCGTCCAGAGCCTGTGCTCCGCAACGGGAGGGGCCACAGCAGTGAGAGGCCCGCGTACCGCAAAAAAAAAAAAAGAATCCGCCTGCCAATGCAGGGGACATGGGTTCGAGCCCTGGTCTGGGAAGATCCCACATGCTACAGAGTAACTAAGCCCGTGTGCCACAACGACTGAGCCTGCGCTCTAGAGCCCGCGAGCCACAACTACTGAGCCCGCGTGCCACAACTACTGAAGCCCGCGTGCCTAGAGCCCATGCTCCGCAACAAGAGAAGCCACCGCAATGAGAGGCCCACGCACCGCAACGAAGAACAGCCTCCGCTCTAGCCACAACTAGAGAAAAGCCCGCGCGCAGCAACAAAGACCCAACTCAGCCAAAAATAGATAAATAAATTAATTAATTAATTTTAAAAAATAAATAAAGAATCTTAGTTGATCAAAGAGAAAGTGCTGGACAAATTTACTTAAAACCCTGGATGTCTGAAGGGGACGGCTGCCAACCGGACCAGCGGACGTCACACCAGGTGTGCTGCCTGCCTCGAGCCAGGCCTGTAGGTGGTCAGTGGCACCTACGGGAGGGGCCTCACCTTGTCCATCATGGCGAAGATTCGGTCCACCCGCTTCTCGGGGGTGTTCTCCTCCTCGGGGAGTTCCACGGTGTTCCCCTGCCAGGGACAGACAAGGTGGGGGCTGGCTCCTGGCACTCTGGGCTTTGGGCCCTTTTCCCAAAAATATGCTCCCCAGACCTGGGCAGGTTCCAGATGAGGACCCCCTCTGCCTCCCACTCCCCGCAATGTCCCCCGCCATCTGTAATTCTGCTCCAGAACCTCGCACCCACCCGAGCCCCCATCTGCCAGCCCAGCTGGAGATGTGCTGAGCGGCCCCAGGCAGTGACCCTTACCTGACCAACGCTTGCCCCGGTCAGGAGAGCAGTCCCACGGGGGTGCCTCCTCTGGGACAGGCCCAGTCACTAAATTTGATGCCCCTACTGCCTCCTCCTACCCCATAGGACCCGGGCCTCTCACCACCATCTGGTAAATGGCGTCCACTATATCCAGCATCTCGTTCCTGGTGATGTAGCCATCGTTATCCAAGTCGTAGAGCTTGAAGGCCCCTGCGGTCAACCAGCCAGGGCAGAGTGACCCCCGGCCCGGGGAAGGGGGTGCTGCTCCCCACCGCCCCCCGCACTGCACCACAGCCCCATTACTCATCCAATCAATGAATATTTACATCAAAACAGACGGGACACGCGCACGCGCACGCACGACAGGAACACACGGGCCGTTTCAACTAGGGTTATTAAAAAAAAAACTAAATATAAAAAGGAGCGGGGTGGGGGGGCTTCCCTGGTGGCGCAGTGGCTGAGAGTCCGCCTGCCAATGCAAGGGATGCAGGTTCCTGCCCCCGTCCGGGAGGATCCCACATGCCGCGGGGCGGCTGGGACCGTGAGCCATGGCCGCTGAGCCTGCGTGTCCGGAGTCTGTGCTCCGCAACGGGAGAGGCCATGGCGGTGAGGGGCCCGCGTACCGCAAAAAAAAAAAAAAAAAAGGAGGGGGCACTGAATCTGCGAGAGCTGAGGCTGGAGCTGGAGCTGTGGGAGGGAGGGGACCCCAGGAGGAGCCCTAAAGGCCCCCCTCTCCTTCCCCATGCCCCCGCCTCTGCCTCCTTTCAGCCCACTTCCTTTCCACAATTACACTGTATCCTGCTGGGATCAACTTAGAAAATAAAATAATATGCCTGGGGGGGAGGGCAGGAGCTTCTGCATAAATAAAATCCTCTTTTATTCCTAAAAAGAGAAAGAAAAAGAAACTGTCGCGTTTTCTCGGTGCTGATGCAAAGCAGTGGAAGTGTCTCAGTGGGAAGTGAGCTCTGGCCCAGCTGCTTTCATCTTCTCTCCAGATCCCCTCTCGCAGCAGCAGGAGCCTGCACACTCTCCCCTCTGAATCCTTCTCTCATCCCTCCTCAGGGCCTCGCACATGCTGTTTCCCTTGCCTGGAACCCTCTTCCCTCCTCCCTCCCTGGCACCTTCACCCTTCCCAGCTCAGCTCCCGACTCATAACAGGGTCAGTTCCTCTCCTGTCGGTTCACACTTCCCTCTTCCTGCCTCGCCTGCAGTTTTCTGGGATCTTTTGGATAAGGTCCCTGAGCTAGACTGACAGCCGCGAGGGCAGGTGCCCGTCTATCCGATGCACCCGTGGGTCCTGGCCTCTGCTCAGCACTGACACGCGGCCATATTTGGTCAACATCTGTTGGGTGAACCAGTAAATAAGTGAATGAATGAGATCAGTCATCAAAACAGCCTCCTAAGTAGTGGGTCCAGCCCTGGAACCAGGTCTTTTAACTCCACGCTGTCCTGCCCGAGGTCCCATGTCTGCACCTGCTCGGACGCCCCTTTGCTTCCGCCCCATCTGTCCACGCATCTAAGGAAGACACGTTCCTCCTGCCTGGCCTCCTCCAAGAAACTGCCTCTGACCTGGAAGGGCAGGACATCTGTGCCACTCTCAGCCCCAGACAGATGACCTGGCCCAGGTAGTTGGCCTCCCTCCCGCCTGGGACCGCCCAGTGGCCGCCCCATAGAGCCCAGGGGGCAGGACTTACACCGCAGCTTCTCATCCAGGGTTCCCCTCGAGGTCACCGACAGCGCCTGGATGAACTCAGAGAACTCAATCCGCCCATCCTGCAGGAGAGAGGGGAGTGGGGGTGGGCCTCAGTTAGCGCTGAGTCACCTGGTCAGGCTGCACCTTGGGCAGGTGGTGATGGGCGGCAGCAGGTACCAGACACCCAAGTGGAGAGTACGGGAATGAGGGTGATGAGAAGGAAGGGGATGGGGAGAGGGTAGGATTAGAAATGGGAAAAGAGGACTTCCCTGGCAGTCCAGTGGTTAAGACTCCGCGCTCCCAATGCAGGGGGCACGGGTTTGATCCCTGGTTGGGGAACAAAGATCTCACGTGCTGCATGGTGTGGCCAAAAAAAAAAAAAAAGAGGGAAAATCCAGGCAGGAGGGACAGGGAAACGGGTGAGACCAAAGGGAGAGCCTGACACTCCACATCTGGTGGGAGGAAGAGGGACCCTCTGGGCAGGAGTCCCTTTCTCCTGCCCAGAAACCCCTTCCTCCTCGGCCTTGAACCACAGGCTCAGAGACTTTAGAAAAAGGTGGGGCTCTGGACTGTTCAATCCTGTTTATTTTGCAAATAAGGAAACTGAGGTCCGGAGAGGCCAGAGCTCTTCCCAGGGCCAGGCAGTGTGATCGTCCGCTGAGGCCACCTGCGGAGAAAGCCAGGGCGTGACAGAGCAGAAAAAATCCGAGTGTCCTACAGCACGGAGCGGGGAGACAAGTTACAGTACGTCCACCTTGAATACAAGTGAGCCAGGAAAGATGCCAGCGTGGCACAGAGTCTGGAGGACCGCAGATGCCCCAGTGGCGGATGTGCCAACTGTCAGGGTGGCCGTCACCAGGAAGGGACACGCTGCAACACGGATAAGCCTTGAAAACACGATGCTCAGTGAAAGAAGCCAGGCACAAAAGATCCCGTATTATATGATTCTCAGTTTCCTCATCTGCAAAATGGGGGCAATTCAAAGGCATCCCTACAGGTAGTTGGTTGTAAGGTCTCACTAAAAATAATCCACGGAGCAACTAAGCCCATGTACCACAACTACTCAGCCTGCACTCAGCCTGCACCCACGAGCCACAGCTACCGAGCCCGCGTGCTGCAACTACCAAGCCCGCGCACCTAGAGCCCATGCTGTGCAATAAGAGAAGCCACCGCAGTGAGAAGCCCGCGCACCGCAACGAAGAGGAGCCCCCGCTCGCCACAACTAGAGAAAGCCCGTGCGCAGCAACGAAGACCCGATGCAGCCAAGAATAAAATAAATAAATAAATTTATTTTTAAAAAAAATCCACATAAAGAGCGTAGTACGTAGTAAATGTTCAGTAAATGTCAGTTGTGATTATAAATCCTGTTATTATCCCTGGCGGCATCTGCATTTTGTGCTTGTAAGGAAAGGGTCAAGGTATACATATGTGTGCATGTGTGTACACGTGTATGTCTGTGTGCATGGTATGTGTGTGCATACACGGATCTCTGTGGCTTCCTTGTGTGTGGGTGAGCTCCTGCAATGTGTATACGTGCGTGCATTTGTGTGCATCTGTGTATAAGCACGTGTGGGTGTGCACACACGTGCGTGCGTTTGTGTGTATATGTGCGTGTGTGAGCGCACACGTCTGTGTTCCTTCTCTGGAATGCAACATCAGCAGGACAGCGTGGGTGTGGAGCCGCGCAGGCTGCCGCAGGAGGGAGGGGACTCCAGGCTGGCACAGGCCCTGTCAATTCCCAGCTCACCTTGTTTTCATCAAAGACGTTGAAAACAAATGTGGCGAACTTGGTGGGGTCTCCAAACGGGAAGAACTGCTTGTAGATCTTCTGGAAGCCCGCTGCATCCAGCTGCCCGCTGGGGCAGTCCTTGATGAAGCCTTTGTACCTGGAGGTAGAGGCCAGGTGAGAGAGGGTAAAGGAGACTCCAGCATCACCCACCTGCTGGGAGCTCCTGCCCAGCGTCCTGAAAGCCTGTGAGTCCCTGTCCAGGGAGACAGTGCCACACGGGGTTGTGAGCACAGACCTGGACTCCACAGGCATGGACTCATCCCACCTCTGCCTCTTGCTAGCTGTGTGACCTGGGACAGGTGGTCACACCTCTCTTAGCCTCATCTGTCCCAGAGGGATAAGAGTCACTTGGCCACTCGGCCCCCTGCTCCACACAGGTGACTAAAACAAAACTTGCATGAACGACCTCCCGGAAGTCCCACACTCGCACAAGGTACTCCCCGCTTCCCGACCCTCTCCACTGAGCCCCTCCCGGAGCCAGGCAGGCTGGTGGTGCTGGTGGCGCTGGTGGGCAGAGGCACCATATGGGGCCGGCAGCTGGCTCCTCCCACATGCCTACCCCGCAGTGTGCACACACCCGCTCCCCTGCCTCTGTTCCCAGAGAACTGTGTAAACGACGCGGGAGCCGCCCAGCAAGCTCGGAGGGCATCCTGGTGGTTTCCAACTGGACCTGTCCACCCTGCATTCCCAGTGCCCAGGGACCCTCCAGATACCCGGCCAGCTGATGGCAACATGGCTTTGCAGCCCAAACCCCAGTCCTGCCATTTGCTAGCTGCATCCTCAGGCAGGTGCCTTCACCTCTCTGAGCCTGACTCTCCTCATCTATAAACAGGGACAGCTTTCACATCCATCCTGCGGGGACTGCGTGAGATGATGATGCAGCATACTTGGCACAGGGCTGGACGTAAAAAATAAGCAATGGCATGACCTTTAGTATCATGACCTCAATGTGTTCTTTTATTTTTTTATTTTTTATTTTCTTTTCTGTACACGGGCCTCTCACTGTTGTGGCTTCTCCCGCTGCGGAGCACAGGCTCCGGACGCGCAGGCTCAGCGGCCATGGCTCACGGGCCTAGCCGCTCCGCGGCATGTGGGATCCTCCCGGACCGGGACACGAACCCGTGTCCCCTGCATCGGCAGGCGGACTCTCAACCACTGCGCCACCAGGGAAGCCCCAATGTGTTCTTTTAAATCAATTCATAAGTTGGCTCCTGCGTGTAGCTTGGCAACTCCAACCAGGACATACATTCCCCTGAGGAGGATTCCCAGCACAAAGGGGGGCTAGAGAGAGGGGTCAGCTATTATCAGCTACCAGCTGCTACCTCTGCTGGACCACTGTCTGCTGGGAACTTTGCAAACCTGATTCTCCTGGAACGCCCATAACAGCCCTATGAGCCCTATGATGAAGTCCCCCCCCTTTTTTTTTTTTTTTGGCCACGTGGCTTGTGGGATCTTAGTTCCCCGACCAGGGATTGAACCTGGGCCCCAGCAGTGAAAGTGCGGAGTCCTAACCACTGGACCGCCAGGGAAGTCCCAAGCCCATTTTAAAGATGAGGAAACTGAGGCTTCGAGACGGGGAGATCTGCAAGTCCTTGCAGCCCAGACTGGAGCCGAGGTGGGGTTCAGAGTAACCACTGATGGGGCCAGATGCTCAGAGACACGGGCTCGCTGAAGATGTCCCCTCCTTCCAGCCCCCCTGTTCTCTGGTCTACCCAGGGCCACTCTCCCGTCACGTCCCGGGAAAGTTGCTGGTGGCGCCGTGACTGAGGGCCGTATACACAGAGAGCATGTGGAGAAGCCACTGTCCCTCCACCCATCAGAGAACAAGCTAAGGGGCCCAGGCTGGGTGAAGGGACACGCAGGGCACCGGAAGTAGGGAGCCTTGGGAATTCTGAGGCCTAAGTGATCAAGGTCAGATGTCAGAAAGAAAGCAAGACAAGACTCTTGCTAACATGTCAGCGGTTCCTTAGGGGCGAGGGCGAGGCTGGGAGATGGAGTGGGGCGTGGCGTTGCGCTGCCGTAGGCACCCACTCTCCCGCAGAGCTCCCCAGCAAGCATGAGGCTGTAAGAAACGGCTGGGCCTGTGCGCGCCTCCCCACCCACCCCCTGGGGCACCTCGAGGGGCCAGAGGCCCAGGGAGGCGGTCCCGGCCCAGTAACCAGGATCGCTGCCCCATCTCGCCACCACCTGCACCTCTGACGACAGCCCCGTGCGGGGCACTGGCCTAAGCCTTCGTGGGCGGTTCCTCCTGCAGTCGCCACTCAGCCCTGCTCAGTGGGTTCAGTGATCCCCATTTCACAGATGAAGGCACTGAGGCACAGAGGTCAGGGCCCCTCCCACAGCAGGTACCAGAAAGGAACTCGGCCCCTCCGGGTCCCTCCCCTTGAAGCCTCCTTCCCAGCTGGGTGTTCCAGACTCAAACCTTCACATCTGGGCCAGGACGCAGAGCCAGAGAGGAGCGTTTCAGAGCCTATTCTGGTCCATGACCCCAGGCCCCTGGGCAGGACGGGTCCCTGGACAGGAGGAGGGAACAGGCCCGGCGCCAGGCCGTGATGACCACAGTGGGGCACAGCCGGCTCTGGAGGCCAGAGGGGGGCCATCGCTTCCCCTTGTGTCCCCCAGAGCCTCCCATTTCCCCACAATGGCTGTGTGTCACTTGAGTAATTTGAAAAGATTATTAAAAACAATAAAGGGAGAACAAAAGGTGCCCAGAGGCGTCTCGAGGCCCGGCCCCTGCGGGTGCCTGGCTCCTAGGAGGGAAGACAGTGCAGGTGCCGCAGCAGCGGGAGCTGTCAGTACTGTGAGCACCTGCGGGGGGCCCTGAAGCTTTATTGGGGGCAGGTGGGTACAGGCAGGCTGGCCTCGGTGGGGAGCCTCCAGGGGACTATCTGGTTTCCCCTGCAGAGACTGTCACTGTGGGGCCCCAGCTCCCTTGCTGCCATTAGCAGCAGGCCCACCCCCTCAGGGGCCCAGTCGATGAGGGTTTGCTCCAGCCTGACGGCCCCGCCTCCTCTGGCCACACACCCTCACCGCCCCACGCCACCCATATTCCACACCCTGCCGCACTTTCCAGAGCTTGCCATGCCATCCAGCCGCCAGGCCTTTGGGCCTGCAGGTCCCTGTGCCTGCTCATCTGCTCCCCCATCCCTTGAACGACCCCAGCGCAGCGTGAACCACGCTGTGTCATGTTTGCCACCAGGCTGTGTCCTCCACCCAACAGTGAACTCCCAGTGCCCCGACGCCTTGTACATAACGGGGGCTCAGTAAATGTCCAGTGAGCTCAATGAATGAGTTGAATGAATGAATGAATGAATGAACGAATGAACACACAGAGAGAGGGAGAGGCCAGGTGTCAGGCGTCTTCTTCCTAAGCCCTGGGCACCGTGGTCAGAACCTGAGAACTCCATGCAGATGGTTAGAGCACCACAGATATACGCCCACCCCTCTGTGGATTGATGGGGAACTGGGGGCCCAGAGAGGGAGAGAGACTGGCCCAAGGTCACACAGCAAGTTAGCAGCAGATACAGGGCTCACACCCGGGACTCCTGCCTCCCAGGCTCCCTCTTTGCCAGGCTGCACTGGCCCCAGCCCCATGGAAAGCCAAGAGCCTGCTCCCCAAACATTGCATAACCCCATCCATCGTTCATCATCAGAAGATGGGGGGCACACTGTCTCGCTGGAGCAGAGGGGAGGAGGTCTGTCCCAGACGCCCCACTTGCCCCAGGCCCCAAATTTGCTCTTCAAGTCCTCACAGCTCTGAGGCCAAGACTTCCTGCCATGGTCCGATTCCGAGGTGCAGCCCAGCCCCCGTGGTGGGCCGAGCCAGGACACTCACCCAGGCACACACCCCCACCCACACCCCACCCCACGGCAGGCACCCAAGGGACCTGCGGCTTAATAACAGAGCTCTTGAGACCAGCCTGAGCAGGTCACAGCACGGGTCTGGGGCAAGGCAGCAGTGACCCCGGCCCCGCCACGGCGCAGGCCTGGAACGTGGACGACTCGCTGACAACCGCCGTGGCTCCACCACGCGGAGCCTGTGCGCCCGGTCGGCCTGGAGCAGCTGCGCGGGCGCGGGGTCCTTTACAAATATGAGAATGACCCAGAATTAGAGAAGATCCGAAAAGAGAGAATCTACTCCTGGATGGACATAATAACCACAGGCGGAGACAAAGTACCAAATTACGAAGAAAAGACCAAGATGATTTACAAGGAGCATTTACTCCTGGACGACAAGATTCGCGTCACCTTGGTCGGCGGTGGGTACTTTGACGTGAGAGATAAAGAGGACGGGTGGATCCGGACCATCATGGAGAAAGGAGACACGATCATTCTCCCTGCCGGGATTTACCACCGTTTCACACCGGACGAGAAGAAATACGAGAAGGCCACGCGGCTGTCTGTGGGAGACCCGGTGTGGACGGCATACAACCGGCCGGCTGACAAACTTCGAGGCCCGGAGGCAGAACCTGGAATCGCTGGCGCAGACAGCCTAGCGGTGCCCTGGGGCCTCGTGCACCCCGGCCCCCCTTGTGAAGGTTCCGGATGTGATGGCAGCAGAAAATCTGTCATTTTCTCCTTGCTTTTGTGTTGTAGACTTGAGGCTAGGTGAGCTTTCGTCTGCAAGATCGTTTGATCAGAAAACGTTTTAATGGAAGGGGCTACAGAACTTGTTCGTACATGGAAGCACCTGTGGAAAGCTGGGCAAACGCGTTCATTTTCTCTGATTCAGGATCAGGGGTCAGTGGCCCTGTGTCAGCTGGTGCCTTCAGCTCTGACCGAATGAATTTCATCTCCCCAGATGCAGCCGTTTAGCTGCGCCATCTGGACAATTTTTGGACTTTAAGCAGATACCAGGCGAGGCCATGCCTGCCTTGTGCAGAGGGGTGACAGTGGATGACAGGACTGGGCAGAGAAAAGATGCTTTTCTCCCAAAGCACGGGGGAAGCTGGGGGTGGTGGGGTGCCGTGGGGGACGAGCTGGCATGTTAGGGGGACACTCGCTTGCTTATGCCACTTTCTTGCTCAAAATATAGTAGCTGCCTTAACGTTAAAAGAAAACAAATAAAAATTTTAAAAATAACAGAGTTCCTGCCCAAGAATTCTATCCCAGGATGACTGAGAGATGTACGTGACTGCAGCCCCATCCCTGACCCAGGCTCAGGTTCCAACAGGCCTGGGCCTCTCCCTCTCCCCGCCCTCACCCCCTCTCTCCTTCAGACACGCTGCTGCCTGGAAACCTGCTCTGGGGCCTGCCCTGTGCTCCAGTCCTGGCCCATCCTGTCTCACTGTGAGAGGGGCCCGAGCAAACCCCTTCCCTGCAATGCCCCCCAGTTTCCCTGCTGGTAAAATAAGTGACTTAGACTAGATCAGGGTTTTTCCACCCACGCCACTGACATTTGGGGTCAGATGATTCTTGGTCATGGGGGTCTGTCCGGTGGTTTACCGGCATCCCTGGCCTCTACCTGCTAGATGCCAGGAGCACCCCCGCCCCAGGTTATGACAACCCGAAGTGTCTCCAGACAGTGCCAAATATCCCCCCAGAGCAGAATCACTCCAGTGGAGAACCACGGGGCTAGATGGTCTCTGGGGACCCCCACAAAACGGGGGAAAGGGTCTTCCCCAGTGTCTGCCTTCCAGTGACCTGCAATTTTGAATAATAGGGACCTACTGAGAGCCGGCACAGAGCTATGCGATTTCCAGGCACCATTTCACCAAATCGTCTCAACAGCCCCAGGAGGGGAGGATTATTATGCCCATTGTACAGATGGGGAAACTGAGGCTGGGGGCTGTTAAATCTCCTGGCTCAGGGCCTTCACACGGCATTTCTTTTGCCCGGCCCACTCCTTCCCCTCCTCCTTCCCCCTTTTTTTCTTGGCCTCAGTGCATCTCCCCTAGAGAAGCCCGCTCTGGCCACCCAAGACCCCAGTATACACACCGGTTGACACACTCACAGCACCCTGTCCCTGGCCTGGGCCTCGCAGCTGTGCCTGTAGCCTGTATGATGCCTGGGCCAGTGAGTGCACCACAGGGTCCGTCAGGGCAGGGACCCCGTCTTATAGCTCACCCCGAATCTGCAGGGCCCACTGCAGGTGCTCAGTAAATACCTACTGGAGCTGCACAGCTAGCAAATGGGGAGCCACAACTGGACCCTGCCGCCGCCTCTGTGTGCGGCCAGTCAGCAGCGAGGCCCGAAGCCTCCGTGGCCTGCTTTCCTCAGTGCCTTCAGCCTGACTCCAGACCAAGGGTGGAAGCAGCAGTAATCCTGGCACTGTCGCTGGTGCAGGTTAGGCCGGGGAGGGGGAGTGAGGCACAAACAGCCTTCTGAGGAATTTATATGGAGACCACCCCTCCCACAACCGTGTTCAAGAGCAGGGGTCTCAACTCTCTTTGGGGATGGGAGGAGAAGCTGTGGAACCGAGCCTGGGACGTGGCACGGCTCCTGAGCTCCACACACCCAGTTTCCAGCCACCAGAGCACAGGTTTTCGGCACGGTTGACTGTGCTTGGGAACCAGCTCTCCACGATGGGGTGGAGACGAGAGAAAAAAATCCCAGATTTGACAACTGCATTCTTAAGCCTCTTTAAGAGGGAAAGGGGGAAAAAAAAGAAATCTGTCACTTCATAAAAACACTGAAGGCTGAATGCCACTTAGAAAACACTCCCGACTCAACGCTGGGCTTCCTCCCTGTAAGCTTCCCACCCCGCCTCTAACCGCCACTGCGCCAGCCTGTGTGCCCCAGGGGACTCCAGCACCTCGTCTCCCCCAGTCCCTGCTGCCCCCAGTGCTGGCCATGGGCCTGGCACATAATAGGTGCTCAGTAAAGACTTACGGAATGAATGAACCAACAAATGAATGAAGGAATGAGTGAGCGGATGAATGAATTAGTAAAAGAGTGAGAGAATGAATGAAGGAGTGAGCAAATGAGGGAGTGAGTGAATGAATGAAGGAGTAAGGGAGTGAATGAGGGAGTGAATAAATGAATGAAGGAGTGACTGACTGAATGAATGAGGAGCAAATGAGTGACTGAATGAATGAGGGAGTGAATAAGTGACCGGATGAATGAATGAATGAGTGAATGAAGGCATGAGGGAGCAATGAGGGAGTGAATTAATGAATGAATGAGTGATGAGTGAATGCATGAATGCACGCTGGCCATGAGGCACGGGCCCAACTCCAGCTCAGCATCCCCGTTCTCTGTGGCCCCCAGCATCCCCAACGCCGCCAGGGCCTTGGGTCCCCAAAGGCACCAGCCTGCTAGGACTTTCTGGAATTCACTGCTTGCAGTTCCCACAGAGCCTCGTCCTCTGGGACCCAGCTTGAAGCAAGCCTCGCATAGCCCTCCAGGCCCACCTCCCTCCCCGCCAGGGTTAAGTGCGGCAGATGCTGCTCTCCGCAGTGTGGAAAGTGGGAAGTAAGTAGATGGATAGATAATAAAGCGTAACCCCCAGCTGCAATGAGGGACTGCCGCAGCGGCCCTGGTAAACTGTTCTCCCATTATCTCTTCAAACACCTCCCTTCCCCTGGCATTCCCCTCCCAGCTCCCTGGAGACCTGCCTTCAGATGATCCTGGAGGAGGGGCTCGAACACATCCATGAGGATGAGGCCTCTTCCCCGCTCCTCTCCCCTCCCCCATCTCTCTCCTCACCACGTCCCCCCATCCTCCACCGCCTTCAGCTCTGTGGGGTTTCCCAAAGCCAGAGCCAGCAGAGCTGAGCCTCCGTAGCCCAGGCCGTGGAGGCCAGCAAGCTGGACCTAGACTCCACACACACACACACACAGAGCTGTGAGACCCAGGCAAGTGTCTCTGCCCCTCAGAGCCTCAGTTTCTTCATCTGTAAAACGGGCTGTTCCTGGACTGACCCCACGGCATTGGCGGCGGCCTCCTTACCCACAGCTGTGACTGCGGAGGAGGGTCCAGGATTGACAGCTGGCCCCGTGGAGGCGGCTGCAGAATTCCTCCTGCTTCCGCCCACTTTTTGTTACAATACCATCGGGTTATTTGGTTATTATAAATGTAACAAAAGCATTACAGACAACTTGTAAAATAGAAAATATAAGAGAAAAAAGAATACCCATGATGCCACCACCCCCAGCACACCCACTTCTAGCCTCTGGCCAGTCTCCTTTCCATCTTCTTTTCCCTCCACTATCTTCATCATGGAACTGTGTTGGGGCACTATTTGTGCCCTGCTGTTCCCCCTTGGGATGGCGTTCCCTTCACCCTCCAGGTGATCACAATTTCACGGTCGCCTTTAAGGGCCTGGGACCTGCTACAGTTTCCTAGTCAGTCCCCACCGAGGTTCCCGACCTTCCATTGTGGTGAATGGAGCTTGGTCAAGAACAAGGGATCCGGTGGGCAGGGGCCTCGGGCTGGCTGTGGACCTGACACCGGCCCCACCTCCTGACGCCCCAGCCTCCTCCCGTCTCTGCCAAATACAGAGCTAGGAGCAGCAGAGATGACACCATGGGTGTCCAGCATGAAGCCGGGTGTGAGGTGAGCGCCCAGCTGGCCCGGCTCAGGCATCACATCCCTGTGGCCTGGTCTGCAGTCCTGACCACCTGGGGCCTCAGCTCTCCTGGAGGACCTGGGATGTGCCCAGCTCTGCTTCTGCTCACTGGGTGGCCCAGGACAAGTAACAGAGTCACAGAAGACCCCTGGGTCTGGTTCCTATTCTGGGGAGCAGCTACTGAAAGTCAGCACCAAACAAGACGATCCTGTACCAGGCTGGAGAAACAGGGGCAGGGTGGTCAGTGCAGACCTCTCCCAGGAGGTGACATTGCAGCGAAGATGCCAAGATCTGGGGCAGAGGGAACAGCAGAGGGAACAGCAAGGATGGAGGCCCTAAGGTAGGAAGGAGCGTGGCATGGCTGAGGGACAGTAAGTGTGGCTGGTGCCTGGTAAGCCGGGGAGACAGTGAGGCCAGAGACCTTGGGGAGCCCCGAGGACCAGGCAATAAAGGCTGGATCTTTATTCTAAGTGCAGTAAGAAGCCACGAAGGGTTTTAAGCAAGAGAGAGAGAGAAACACAGGAGGAAACTGAAGCCGCCCTGGCTGAATCCACCCACACATGTCACAGGTGGGACAGGAAAACTCTGTCCATTGCGACCCCGCTGCTCTCCGTGTGCCCCTCCCTCCCATTTCCCAATCCCACCCCAGATGGTTTGGTGCTAAATTGTTTGCTGCCCTGGTAGTCTGGGCTCAGGAACCTCAGTTTTCCCAAGGAAGGGCAGGCATTCCCCAGCTATCAGGTGCCAGAGAGCCATTTAGGACATGAAAGGGCATGGCTGGAGGCCGTGGTGAGAAAGGGTCCTCTGAAATGGGCCCGGGCACTTGGGATGCAGGTGCTTGTCCCATTTGTTTCCTGTGCAAAGGACAGAGGGGATAGCGGGCTGATTGGATCTGGCCTCTAACCCAGCAGTCTTGTGTTATGGTCCCAGTGAACCAGGGAGGTGTAGGCCCATCATGGGATTACAAATTGGTTCATTTCGTGTGCTAAGAATAATTACACGGTCTGCCCACAGCACTGGAGGAGACTGATCCAGAGTGCCATAATCTGTGATCCATTACTGATGTCTGCTGTGGACACAGGTGGGGAGAGTGGCGGTATGAGTGTCGCTGTTTAACCATCCCTAGTCTACCTTCACCCTGTGGGGTATAACCATTCTAGGATACAACAGTGAGGTGGGTGGTGGGCTGACCCAAGAGGGTTAGAGAAAGGCACCACCAAAATGAGTCAAAGGGCATTTACTTGAGGTCCACGGAACTTTGTGGCAAAGAAAAGATCTATATTTTTCTTTATAAGCTCTTTAGAGAGAGTTCCCCTACAGCAAGGACTGGGCATCACAAGGGCCCTGGTTTTGTTGTACAAGCCTCAACTGTCCCCTCCAGGCCGGCCTCCTTGGCCTCCCTGCTGTTCTTCAAACACACCAAGCCCCTTCCCACTGCTGAGCCTCTGTCCTTGCCGTTCCCTGTGCCTGGAACACCGTTCTGTGGTTGAGTCCTGTTGTCCAGGTCACGGCTCAGATGTCAGCTTGATGAAGGACCAAAAATCCCTCCACCTGTTTGGGATTCAGTTTCCCCATCAACATAATGAGGGGAGGACCCTCAACCTCAGGATCCCTCCATGGTTATCCTGATCAGTGTTATTCGTAGTGTTAGCATTATTAACAAAACAGAGAACTTATTACTCGGCTCTGTTCCAGACGCTGTGTATGAATTAGCTCATTCATTCTTCACGGTGTTCCTATAAAGCTTGACGATTATCACCCTCACTTTCCAGATGGGGAAACTGAGGCACCGAGCAGTCCAGTAACTTGTCCAAGGTTGTTCAGCTCAAGCCCTGGTTCCGGATCCCTTCTGGCCACTTTGCCTCCTGTCTCTCCTGGGGACGAGCCAGGGGAGCGGGGGAGGATGCCAGGGCTCAGGCGTGCCCTGCACCTCCTGGGGCTCAGGAGCCTCGTCTAGCCATGGTGGGACCCCGCTCTGGGCGACTACGAGGACAAAATGAACAAGGCCACATCTGAGAGCGCACCCAGCACACAGCAGCACTGGGGAGGCATCTGCCACGTCGCAAGGACAGACCTCGTCCTCGTCCCTGCTCTGACCTCTGAGCCTCAGCTTAGTTCTCCCATCGCCATGGAGACGATAAACCATGTCGGCCCCCGGGACAGCGCCCAGGAGTCGATGACAATGTGTACGTGAAGCACCTCGGGGCGACGGATGGGTGCTGAGCACCTGCTGTGGCCGGGCCCTGGGGACACAGCAGTGAACAGGGCAGAGCCGGCCTCGAGGCCAGGAGGGGAGGCGGAGGGGGACGCAGACCTGTACCTGCTGTTTGTCCCAGGTGTGTCCTGTTTGTGCCTGGTGTGTCCCCAGCTGTGACACTGGGCTGTGGGAGGTCAGTGGAGGCCCCTGACTCAAGCTGGGGGCTCAGGAGGTTTCAGGGAAGGAGGCCTGAGGGTGAGGAGGTGGTGGCCAAGCAAAGACGAGGAGGGGTGTTCCCAGAAGGGGGAACAGCCCAGGCAAAGGTCAGGAAGCCCCAGAAAGTAAGGTGAATTCGGGAACGGATAGCAATTTGGGCAGGCCAGAGGGCAGAGGGCAGAGGAGAGGAGGAAACGGCAGTGAGACTGGAGGGGTCGGCACAGCAAGGCTGGCCTGAGCCGGGCCTCGTAACCACGTGACCATGCCAGAGGTGCAGACTTCACCTGAGTCCAGGGAGAGTTTAAGCAGAAGCCTGGCATCGTTGAATATTCGCTCAACAAAGACCCCTCTGGCTGCCATGTGGGAAGGAGGGGGATTATGTACAGATGGGGAATCCAGGAAGGCTTCCTGGAGGAGGTGACTTAGGTAAGCCTTGGGAGAGTGGAGTTCAGATGGCCCCGAAAGGAAGGGTGGGAAAAGTGAGTGACAGAGGCTCGGGAAGGCCGGGTACGGCAATCCAGGAGGGAGAGCCTCACAGATAAAAGACCTAGAAACAGGGACTTCCTTGGTGGCACAGTGGTTAAGAATCTGCCTGCCAACACAGGGCACACGGGTCTGATCCCTGGTCCAGGAAGATCCCACAGGCCACGGAACAACCAAGCCCGTATGCCACAACTACTGAGCCTGCGCTCTAGAGCCCGTGAGCCACAACTACTGAGCCTGCGTGCTGCAACGACTGAAACCCGCGCGCCTAGCGCCTGTGCTCCACAACAAAGAGAAGCCACCACAATGAGAAGCCCGTGCACGGCAACGAAGAGTAGCCCCCACTCGCCGCAACTAGAGAAAGCCTGCGCACAGCAACGACGACCCAACGCAGCCAAAAAAAAAAAAAAAAAAACCTAGAAGCAGCAGTATTTCTGGAACGCTCACCTGGGGAAGTGCGGAAGTGGAAAATGAGGTCAGAGGCAGGTCAGGCCCACCTGTTGGGTCCCAGGATGTGGGGGAGGAAGAAGGGAGTGGCAGCTGCTCCCTTTGCATCCACTCCCCCCGTGGGGCACAGCCAGCTCGCCACCCAGGTCCTGCCCACCTAGCCGGGGTCTCCAGCAAGGGGTCAGCAGAGCCAAGCAGGGCAGCCACAGCTCTCCCCCTCTGCCACCTGGACTCAAGGACAGGGAGGTGTAAGCAGTGGCCCCTGGGGAGCCTGGCCCTGCCCCCAGCAGGGCTCCACCAGGCATCTCGTGGCCTGGGCCCTGCTGAGGCCTGCTGTGATGGAGGGCACATCTGTAGGCCTCAGCTCCCCATCTGAACAGTCGACGGAAGACCACTGCCAAGGCTGTCATCTCTTGGGACCTTTACAGGGAATGTCGCCCTGATGCCTCATCATTCTTGTCACACACGTGGGGAAACGGAGGCTGAGGGGGGTTGGATGACTTGAGGTCACTTGGATAGGAAGAGGTAGGAGCAGAGTCCATTTCTAAGCCACCAAACTTTCTGGAAGGTCTCCAAGCTCTCCTCCTCGCTCACCTACTCCCAACTCAGGTTCACCTTACCATGTGTGAGTCTCCCCTGTCTGCTCCACATTCCACAATGACAGACAGTATACCACTCTCACCTCTCTGCCCCAGGGCAGGCATAACTAATCCATTCCAGACCTTCCAGGCATTAATGGTGCTATACTTTCGGTTTGCTCCATGATATACAGCCTCAGAGTCCTTCTTAACACAGCACTCCAGGCAGCTACTATGCATTGATTAGAGCTGGCATCCAAAAAGAAACCTATCTGCCATCCTTGATCCACTTTGATCAATCACTTTATAGACAGGGTGGCTGAACTCTAGAGAAGAGACTTCTCAAGGCCACGGGATGATTTAGGGAAAAAGCTGGGCCTGGGATCCAGTCTCCTGACTTGTTTCTGGTCCAAAACCCTCCCTTGGATGAGCAGAGTCTGCAATTAACACTGGTGGTCCTTAGAGATGCCACACAAGGCAAGGAGTCACCACCACCCCACCCCCATCCCAGTTCAACTGGATCTATGTCAGTCTCCTGTGAACAAAGGAATCTGAACAAAGGCTGCCTGGACTGGTTTGTAGATAAGCCGCTCTCAGAGGGTCCTCCACGTGCCGCTGTCCTGGGCAGCTGGACTGCCATCTCATCAGCACAAAGCCAACACACCCTCTCCCACCCAACAGTTTGGGGAAAAGCAGCTACTCACCACTGCTGGACCTCCTTCTCGGTAACTGCAAAAGAAAACAGAAAAGTGGCCTTTTAGCTCAGGAAGGTGTCCTAGGGGACAGACAGACACAGGGGAGCCTCCTTCCTGCCCTCCCCACCCCGGCCCACAGCCAGTCTGCCCAAGTCTGGACACCAGCCAGCTCCGAACAAGAAGGCGTCTGCAACTCCCACCCCGCCCGGTGAATCGTCCCAGTCAGGAGCTCTGTGTCTAACCCCCCAGAGGACAACACTGGCCCATCCCCTCCAGATGCCCACCGCACTGCCTGGAGGACGGCCGAGATCAGCCTCTTGCGGGCAGAGGCTGGCCTCTCCCTGCAGTCCTGGGCTGGGCAGGCAGGATTATTGTGCCCAGGCCAACACTGGACATAATTCTTCCCCGTCTCGCATCCCTGGGGACAGGACGGTCACAGGAGTCACTGGCTTCCCCAGGCTCTCAGCTGCCCTGCCTGCACATGGGGGGGCCAGGGCAGAAAGGCTGAGCGCCCTCCTCGGCCCTGGCAGCACCCAGCACCTTCCCCTCCTCCACCCATCCCTCCTGCCCCTCAGAGCCATCAGTCCCGGGTTCCTTTTATAGGCAAGACGAGAACAGAGCGGTGCACCGCAAGCTAGAATGAACCGTATAAAGTAGCTGAACCTCCAGCCAAGCCCAAACAGTCATTCTTTACTGAATCAGGAAACAAACGACAAAATGTTGTTTTATGAAAAGGACTGAATCGGTTCAGGTTGGAACAAAACCAGTCATTTCGCTCAAATCACTGAACAAGAATATCTAACCACCTCTAGGGCCTCACTCATTCTCGGGGCAGAGGGGGCGGGGAGTGACTGAGAGAGCACCTCCAGCTCCCCATGCCTCAGTTTCCTCGTTTGTAAAGTGGGAATGATAGTTATAGTACCTTCCACACGAGCTGTCCTGGGAATTCAATCAGGACAGGTGTGACAACTCCTGAATCCCCAGCACAGGGCCTGGCACTCGGAGGTGCTCAACACAGGCCTGTAGAATGAATGAATGAATAAAAGAACGAGTGGACAGGAAGGTGGGTGTTGGGTGCAGGTCAGGTGAATAAAGGAACTGGCATCCCTTCCCAGAGAAGTGAGGAGGGAGGCCCAAGGGGGTCCACCTCACCATTTGTGCCTGATCACACTGGAGGCCACTTTTCAAAAACTGTTCAAAGCCAGCTCGTAACGGCTGCCAGGTCCTGAGCGCCCGCTGCGAGCCTCGATCTGTACCGGGGCGGGCCTCCGCGCTTCGACTCAGCTGCCCGGACAGTGCTCGCACGGAAGCTGTGACTCTGCCCTGGCTGCAAGTGGGGAAACCGGGTTACAAAGCGGGCAGGACGTGAAGTGGTAGTGCGAGGGTCTGAGCTCAGGTCTGTGGCTCGGCCCTCCGCAAGCTCCTACCAGTCCCCTTCTCGTCGGCGCTGTCCTCCCACGAGCCCCATCAGAGGCTAAGGAAGAGCCCCGTCCATCAGCAGGATGCTGACAGAAAGAGCGAGGCAACAGTGAGAGTGTAGGTTACTGGGAACAGCCAGACCTGGTGTAAAACAATACAATTTTCCAAGAGAGTTTCGGCAGAGGGTAGGGGGTGGGAAGGGAGTCCAGCAGGGGGGCGGAGAGGGAAGTGTCCGTGGTCTAACTCAGGGTGGGCTGCCCTACACCCGCCACCCACACCTGGCAGTGAAGGGCAGCAGGGGCTGAGGGGCTGACGCTTAAAAACCCAAGCTGGAGACACAGGAGTCCCACCATAGCACAGCTGGGAGCTTAGGGGCTCATGCTCTGGAGCCAGACTGGACGGCCTCAGCTTAAGCCTAGCACCACAGCTTCCTAGCCGCGTGTCCTTGGCCTAAGGACTTCCCTTCTCTGAGCCTCAGTTTCCTCACCTGTCAAATGGGCTTGCTGTGAAGATGAAAGTGCTTGGTGCTCTTCACGGGCATAGGACTCCCCCAGGTAGGTGGGACCCCATTTTCCCAATGAGGAGACTGAGGCTCAGGCAGGGCTGCTTACTTGCCCGAAGTCACCCAAGGTGACTGGGTGGGGCCAGGGGCCAGGACGGTGCCTCCAGAACCCAGGATGGATGTCCCAGTGGATGCCCCCCCCCCCGCCCACCTTGAGTAAGCCAATGAGCTGCATGACCTTGTATGACCTTGGCGTCATGTGATGTAAACGGCAGGAGCCGGGCAGCAAGGGCTCAGGCGGCCGGCCCACTGCTGACTCTAGGGGAGGCCTCCCAGGGTCAGAGAAGGCTGCCCTGGAGTCCCCCAGCTCAGAAGTCCCAACCCTCCCCTGACCACACACCCCCGCCCCGTCCCCCAGCAGCCTCCCCCCAGGGCCTCTCAGCCTCCAGGCTCCCCTGGGCCCCTCACCAGCCCCTGCCGCATTAGAATGGTCCCATCGCAGAACACTGTGTGGTCAGCAGGCAGCCAAGCTGTGAGCTGGGGAGGGGCAGACAGGCCCTGCCTCGTGCTTTAAGCGAATTAACCTTTAGGAAACAGGTATCCCCTGGCACCGTCCCAGGCCCGGTAGCTGCCACTGCTTGACTGCCTGGAGCCCTGGAGGATCTGGGAGGGTCTTGGAGGGGGGGCAGGCAGCAGGCAGGTCTCGGGGGGGCTGGTCACCTGCCCCCAGCCCCTCCCCAAAGGTCAGGCAGGCCTGCATCCAAACCCCAGCCCCCCGCGTCTAATCACGAGGATATAACCAGGCAAATGCAGAATGGGGGGCATTCCATAAGACAAGTGGCCAGGATACTTTTATAAGTCAGGGTGCGAAAGGTATAAAAGGCAGGGGATTGTTCCAGAAAAAAACCTGAAGAGACAAGGCCATCAAATGCAACTCGCAATGGCTGGCTTGGGTCCTGGATCTGGAGTTAAAGACCAGCTACGACGGGGCTGCTGGGGGAAGCTGCCTACAGGCGGGCAGCTGGATGCCCTGACGGACGCACTGTTGGTTTGTTTAGGAGCAGCAACGGTAGGGAGGTTATGTGGGAGAATGTTCTTTTCCTTGGGATGTGCCCTGAAGCATTTAGGGGTGACGACCAGGATGCCTGCAGCCTCTTGGGAAAGGTTCAGAAATACACACACACATATTTAGAAAGAGACAGGAAGCAAATGTGGCAAAATGCTGACAGCTGGTGAATCTAGACGTGGACACACAGGTGCTCACGGCACTTGTGTTGCTCTTGATCTTTCAAAATAAAAAGCCGGGGGGAAATGTTTGTCCTCATCAGCCCACCACCCGTGTGCCCCCCTCACAGCACCGGAAGGGCCAAGCGTCCTGCCCAGGAGCACACCCCTAGCAGCTCCGACCACCACAGGCACTAGGAGGGAGGAGGGGACTGAGGGACCGTTCTGGGGTCCCTCTGCTTCCGCCCTCCACCCAGATACTAGAGCGACAGGCTCAGGTTCCCAGCTTGGTCCCATCGCCCCGCCTCCCAGAGCCGACACGCGAGTGTGCAATTAACAAGCATCTACCAGGCACTGGGTGGGTCCAGGCTCAGCACGAATGAAGGTCACTTTCAGTGCTACTGGCCCCTGCTCTCCTGCCTTCCCCCAACCCTGTGACCCCCTCAAGCTCCTCTCACTGGTCCCACCTCCAGGCCTTTGTACCTCTGTTCCTTCTGCCCAGAACACACGCCCTCACCTCTGCTACCTGTAACCCCTACACACATTTCAAGTCCCAGCTGGGATGGCCCTTGTCTAGGAAGCCCCGTTTGGGAACTCCCCTCATATGTGGGACTCACTGTTTTACATGTAGTCTGTCTTCTCATCAAGTGTACCACAGAGGATCAGGCGGGGCACTGCCTGCCGGGGCCAAGCCAGGGAAAGGGGGTAACAGGACACCGGTAAAGTGGGGCGGGCCACAGGGAGGGCTCTGGTTGTGTGGTCTCGGGTGAACGACCCCACACCTCTGAGCCTCGGTTTGTTCATCTGTAAAATGGGACAGACAGACTGTCTCTTAGATGAGGAGGATGGGCTTGAAGTGCTTGGTGTGATGTCTGGCGCCCAGCGAGCGCTCAGTAGAAGCCCTTGTTTCCCTCTCACCTTCCCAGCTGGACGCTAAGCCCCCAGGAGGTCAAGGCGCTTCTCCTAGCATCACCCTCAGAGCCCAGCCCAGTGTCCTGTTGATTCCCACATCAACACCAAGCCACTTGGCTGGATTGGGAACACATCCTGAAGCATGTTTCTCACAACATGTTTACCTTCACAATTACAACTGGCTTCGGCCAATTTTAAAAACAAGCTGCCTCTCTCCAGCTCGCCCCCGCCTCCAGGCCTGGGGTGCCCAGGCTCATTAGGAAACCAGTATTTAAGACCTGTCTTGATCACTTGTAGACTGGGTTGCTCCAAACAAGTTACTTAACCTCTCTGAACCTCAGAGTGCTCATCTGAAGGATGGGGTCCAAGCTCCGACCTGGCAGAGTCACCGGGAGGGTTTCTTGAGAGGTGGATAGAAAATTCCCAGCTTAGCAGGGGGCTGAGCTCTACTCCCCTCCTGCTGACTTCCCCAGAGAGCTGGGGGCAGCAGAGCGGGAGGGAGCCTTCTGGGGGCTCGGCGTGGAGAGAGGGACCCAGCCCCTGCCCCCGGCCCAGCCTTCACCTCCCCCTGCTGTGGCAGGGGTGCCCCCAGGGCCCCCTGCTCCCCTCCACCCACAGAGCCGCGTTCCCGGGCCGCCCTCCTTTCCCCGCAGCTCTTGTCTGCCAGGAGCGAACACGAGAGCCGGTCCCTGGAGCCCAGGATAAATGTTGAGTCTGATTTTGATTTCCCTAAAGCAAAATACCTCTCTCCTGATTGAAGCTCAGCTCAAACACGGTGGGCACAGAAAGCAGGGGCTGCAGCCCACAGAGGCGCTGGCGGCAGCAGGAGGGGTGGAGGGCACCCTGCGTGCGAGCCCTTGCCCCCCTCCCCAGCCGCTGTCCTGCGGGCCCTTTCCATCTCCAGGGGCAAAGGCTGCGTGTTGGCCGTGCCTCCGCCACCCCCACTGCAGGAAAACTGTTAGCAAAGGGGCCTCCGGTTTGATTCACACAAAAAGAGAACTGGGGGCTGTTGGGACCTGGCCGCCAGCACCCCCTTGTCACTGAATCCCACCCTCCCATCAGTCCTGACACCACTGACTGTACACCTTCCAGAAGTGCAGCCCCCCTCAGACAGCTCCTCCCCAGGCCCTAGGCCTCTCCGTCTTTGCTCAGCCTCCAAATATTGGGGTTCTCCAAGCCCCTGCCTCAGTGGCCTCCTCATGTGCTCTCTGGGCGGCGGCATGTGCACCCTGCACCCCTCCCCCCAGGCTTCTGCCTCCTCTTGACAGCCCAGGGACCCCTCATTCTCCAAAAAAGGGGCCCCCATCCCAGAACTCCCCTCCTGGATCCCCATTCTGTGCCCTACCGGCAGTCCCACCCATCCTGGCTCCCTGGAGAGCACGAGAACACTGTCCAGGGCCGGCCCGGAGTCCCCACCCCAGCCCAGGGCCGTGCCGGCCTCTTCTCAGCCTCCCACCTCCATTCCTCCCTCCCATCTGGCCCCCACCCAGCAGCCGCCAGCACCCCTAATTTGGGCATGTCCCCCCCCTCAGCAGAGCTTCTCCAGAGAAGGGAGAGAACACGCTGGTGGGCCAGGATGCGGCCCCCTGCCCCACAGCAGCCTGACTCCCCCACTCCAGGGGCAGTGACCCCAGCATCCCCAAGGAGGGGCAGCTGTCTGTAGCCAAGATGGCAGAGCATGGTGGTCTTGTGGGGCGTGGATTCCAGGGGTCTGCCGCCCCCCTCCTGCGTGACCTGTCACTTCCCCAGTCTGGGCCTCAGCGGCCCTGTTCCCGAAGGGGGAGAGGACTCCTCCCGCCGCTCTCAGCGACGCTACCCGGCTGTACCAGTGCGAAGGGCTGCACCGGGGAGGGCAGAAAAGAGCACTGAATGCCCGTGGGGTTTCCCACCCGCAGGGGCCTGCCACACCGAGGGCTGGGGGAGAAGAGAGCTGCCCCCTCTAACCCCCCGGGAGCCACAAGCTCCCCAGCCCCAAATCACTCCCCACCCCCACAGCCCCGGAGGTCAGCCAGCACTGCCGGAGCAGCTTCCAGCAGCCTGTGGAAATGCACTGGTGCCCCGGGAGGGGCAGGGGGACTTCGGGCTGCCTGCCGTGGCCACGCTGCTTCCCCTCTCTGGAGGCTCCTGAGACCTCCGGGCTCCCACGAAGTGACCTGCGGGCAGCAAGTCAGTGACGATGGAGACCCACAGGCCCCGAGCCCAGGGAGCAGCCCAGGGACACCATGAGGGGCGGAATGGAGACTGGAGGGTGGGCACCCCCCCCCCCCGGGCCAGATAACCTGGGCTGGGTCCCAGATGCACTAACGCGACGGGTGACCTTGGGCGGGGGGCTGGCAGGCTCATATGTAAAGCGGAGTCCTCCAGCAGAGCTGCCGCAGACCAGGCGTAACGTGGTAACACGCACGGGAGCCCGAGTGCCACGGTCACTGTCGCTGGGATGAGCACCCCGCGCCTCTGCCGGGGAGGGAAGAGAGCGGACCCAGCGCCCTCCACCCCGCCCCCTGCCTGCTCTCCATAAATGCCCAGCTGCAGGGGAGCTGGGCCCCAGGACCGGCCTGAGTTGCATCAGAAAGGAGGCCTGGCCTCCTGCCCAGAATCCCGGGCAGTCTGGGCTGCGCTGGGCGCCCTGACCCGGAAGAAGCGAGGTGCCCAGAGCCCCAAACCCTACAGCCCTCCCCTTGCGGTGGCAGTGGCCCAGCCTCCCTGGCTCACTATTTCCACCCTCATTGGCTGAGCGCCAGCTGGTAGGGGCCCCGCCTGCCTCGCTCACCCCGCACCCTTCTGTGCAGGCTCGCCCACCAGGACCCAGGACACCAGACTGCCATCCACGGGTAGGTAAGGACCGGACCTGTGAGCCACCACTACAGCTGCCAGCCCTGCACCCAGCCCTTCATACACAAGATTCCGGAGACCCTCGCAAAGCGCCCAGTGTCCCGGGGTGCAGAGGGAACCGTGTCCACGATCACCCAGCTGACCAGGCTCTGACCGCCTCCCGGGCCTCGCTCCTTACACCCTCCCGGTGCCCCCAGCCCCCGCACTAAGAGAGGCCAGGGCGCTGGGGTGGCAGGAGGATGGCTGAGCAGTTCTGGGGCTATTTCATCTGCAGAAGAGCCCCCTGGGGGTCTGGGGGGAGCTTCAGGCCCGTAAGGCCTGACTTCAGGAACCTGGAGTGGATGGTGGATCCCTGACCACAGAGGGTGGGTTCGGGCTGGGACTGGGCCAGCTGAGCCCCCCGCTCCTGGGGCCTGCTCTTCGCCACCCTGAGCTCAGGCCTGGTGGACCTGACCGTGGCCCAAAGAACCTGGGCTCTCTCGCGCCGTTGGCCTTTGCAGAGAAGGGTCCACCCACCACGTGGTTGCTGTGTGACCCCGGTCAATGCACTCCCCTCTCTGAGCCATGGTTTCCTCCTCCATCACAGGGCTGCCATCAGAGCCAACAAGAGGAGGTTGAAAGCGTCGTCAGCATGTGACAAGTGCTCCACATGGAGACATGGGCTATCATGATGACAGTTACGGCATTAGAATTAAATGGCAGGGGTCTCACCGCCACTGGGGCAGCAGCGGGACAAGTGGCTGGTGGCATCAGGCTGTGGGACCCGTGCTAAGTTAGGAAACTTTCCAGGACACAGAAAGGAGCCAAGCCCTCAAGGGAACACGGGTGTGAGAAGCTGCTCAGAGCCACTCAATTCCCAGCTCGAATCTCCTGTGTCCCGCTCGGCCCCTCAGGATCCTCCCTGAGCCCCAGACGACTCCATTGGCTGAGCTTTTGGGCTGCATCAGCCCTTCTGCTGAGAGGTAGGGGGTCCCCAACAGCCCACTTCACTGATGAAGAAACTGAGGCTTCACCGAGAGGTAAAGGCACTCGTCCCAGGTCACAGGGTCAGTGGCAGAGGAGTGGAGGTGGGAGCTCAGGTCCATCTGACTCTGGAGCCCAAACTCAGGAAGGCTTTAGCCCGGCGATGGTCATCCCCAAGAAGGGGGCCGCACACCAAGCACCCCTAAGCCATGGCAAGCCCTCGCCAAGCACCTGCTGCGGGCCAGGCACTGGGGTGCATGAGACTTGGGGAGCAGCGGCTCCTGCCCAGCCAAGTGCCCCTTGGCGGTACCTCCACTGGAGAGCCAGGCCCCTGGGCTCCATCTTTCTCCTGGATGCTGTGACGCTTCTCGCTTTCAGATTTACCAAACAGAGCTTGAATCTTTGTGATTCATTTCCCACTCCAAGCCTCGGTTTTCTCATCTGACAAATGGGGTAAGAATGTTCACTTTGGGGCTTCCCCGGTGGCAGAGTGGTTAAGAACCCACCTGCCAATGCAGGGGACACATTTTCAAGCCCTGGTCTGGGAAGATCCCACATGCCACGGAACAACTAAGCCCGTGTGTCACAACTACTGAGCCTGCGCTCCAGAGCCCACGAGCCGCAACTACTGAGTCCGCGTGCTGCAACTACGGAAGCCCACGCGCCTAGAGCCCGTGCTCCGCAACAAGAGAAGCCACCGCAATGAGAAGCCCGCGCACCGCAATGAAGAGTAGCCCCCGCTCGCCACAACTAGAGAAAGCCCGCGCGCAGCAACGAAGACCCAACGCGGCCAAAAATAAATTAAAAAAAAAAAAAAAAAAGGGCTTCCCTGGTGGCGCAGTGGTTGAGAGTCCGCCTGCCGATGCAGGGAACGCGGGTTCGTGCCCCAGTCCGGGAAGATCCCACATGCCGCGGAGCAGCTGGGCCCGAGAGCCATGGCCGCTGAGCCTGCGCGTGAGCCTATGCTCCACAACGGGAGAGGCCACAGCAGTGAGAGGCCCGCGTACCGCAAAAAAAAAAAAAAAAAAAAAGAATGTTCACTCTGACAAGTTCACAGGTAGGTGAAATTGCTTGGTCCCTGGAGCAGGGCCATGTGGTAGAAGAGTCCAAGGGCTCCCCAAAGGTGCCCTCCCCAGACCCCCTGAAGGGAGAAGGCCAGTGCCCCTGCCCCCGGGAGTGAGAGGCAGAGCCTAGGCAACCACAGAAACAGGGTGTAGTTCAAATCTTGTGTTTTAGCTCAAATATTTCTGCAGATTTTGCATTCTGTTCCATCATTTATAGATGTTTGTTTTACTTTAAAGTTACAAAGTGCATTGATTTTCATTTCTATGTAAGTTAAATAACTTTTGCCAAAATGTTCTCAAGTAAAACTGCAGGAAGATGTCATTCGTCTTGTGGTTTCCAGGAATAGCAAGACGAAGAGCTGCCATTCACTCGGCACGACTGTTTGTGTCCCAGACTAGGCACTCCACAGGCCTGAATCGCATTCAGTGCCCGAACCATGCTGTGGTTCGGCATGGTTTTGATTATCCCATTATACAGATCAGGAAACTGAGGCCCTTAGAGCTGAAGCCACTTGCCCAAGGACCAAAGTCAGTCTGCAGTGGAGCTGGGACCAGAACCAGGGTCTGGGTGACTTCAGAGCTTGTGCAGAAGTGCAGTGTTTAAAACGTCACACAAAAACATTCTGAGAATAACCTTCTTTAACGTCCTGACTGCTTCCTGAACTTCGCTGTCTGGTCCCACTGAATCTTTGGTTTCTCTGAATCCCCAACAAAGGGCCACCGGGGCTCCGAAGCAAAGGTCCTCAATATTTGCTGATCTATTAACAACTTGCTTTGACTAAGTGGGGGTTCAAATTCCAGCTCTCCCATGTCCTGGCTGTGTGACCTTGGACAAATCAGTTAACCTCTCTGAACCTCGTCAGGAAACTGAGGATGATAAAGCCTACCATAGCTGTGTACACAGAGAAAAGACTAGAAGGAACAGGTGAAAATGTTAACGACAGTGATGTCAGAGAGACAGTACAAGGAGTGGTTTTGTTCTCATCTTTGTGATGGCCCGTATTTTCCAATTCTGTCCTTCCCCAATCATTGGGGGCTCCGTGGGCAGGATCTGGGTCTGCCTACATCACAGCCACAGAACAGCGTCTGGTACACAGTAGGCACTCAGCGTGTACTCGTTCTTGTAGAATGCACGTGTTATGCTTGATTTAGGTGGGTAAGTTGGAAACATGCCTACTTTAGTTTTCTAAAACATGCCTACTTTAGTTTTCTAAAACTCAGTTATTCCTGGCTAATAAATGGACTTGCCCTGGTGGCTACACATGGGCTCTCTCTCTCTCTCTCTCTCTTTCTCTCTCTCTCTCTCTCACACACACACACACACACACACACACACACACACACACACACACACACACACACACACACACACACCAAGGTAAGACTCCAACTACTCCCTGGTTCAAGCCATCTCTACTGCCAGACTCTGAATCTTCCAGAAGAGTGGTAAGTCCTGAAGGAAGTGAACCACACCTTCTGCTTCCTTTGAGACCGTGGGAAACGGTCGGCATGTGGGATTTTCTCAGGACTCCTGGTGGAGAACCTCTCAAACATTTCAGAGCCGAGCCAAGACGAGTGCTCAGGGGTTTGGTTCGGCCCAATTTCATGAACATTTTCCAAGCACCTGCCAAGGTCAGAGGCTGTGGGAGGCCCTGAGGCACCTGGTCAACAGGAAAGGTCTTTTTCTGAATTGAGTCATTCTTTAGCCCCTGTGTGACCTGGAGACACTGAGTTCACCTCTTTGAGCCTCAGTTTCATCACCTGTAAAATGGGGATGGTGGTGGTGACAAATACCTTCCTTGCAGGGTGGTTAGAAGGAACAAATGGGATTTTTCACCCCTTCATTCATCCAACAATTAATTTCTGAGCACTCAAATGGGCCAGGGGACACAGCAGTGACCCAGACCCCGACCCCTGTCCTCCGAGGCCCTGATGGAACCGTAGATGCGGACCTACAGCACACGACCACACAGCTGTCTAATTATCTGCCGTGATAAGAAGGGAAAGTGTAAAGCTGGAACCCGACCCAAGCAGGGGGGGTCAGGGCGTGCTCCCTGGGGACAGGGAGCTGACACATAAAGGACGATCAGACTTCAGCAGGCAAAGAGAAAGGGCTTTCCAGCAAGGGGGGTGGGGCGCGATGTCCAAAACCCAGAGACGACACAGAGAATGGTGAGGCCAGGGGACCACCGGAAGCCACATCTGCCACAATGTGGAGCTTCCTCGGGCTACGGGGACAGAGCACAGCAAAGGGCTCCAGGATACTAACAATTGCTACTATTATTAACAAAGGTGTCACAGCACCCAAAGACGAGGCAGGATGACCAGGGCCAATAACGTGAGCAGCTGGGAGGGGAGGGGGCTACAGGAAGCCGTGGACAGTTGCCACTCCTCCTATCTACCCTGTCCCCCCAGCCATAGCCCCCACTTCCTTGCTTCATCCCCAGCCCTGGGAGGGGGTGGGACACGCCGGGCTGGTCTTCATCACAGCTCTGACATGAGCCGGATTGGCCACCGTCCTTAAGGTCACAACCACTAGAGTGCCGCACACGCATCAGCCTGGCCAGAGCCCCCCAGAGGCTGGACCCTGACCCTGACCCAAAACGCCCACTGGTGCCCCCTTCGCCCAAGGAGGGCCCTGTCTCCCCTAGTGTGCCCTGTGTCCTTGCCTGTTTCCCAAGACTAGCTCCATCAGTGTGCCCTCCGGGTGGGGCCCGCCCTGCTGGTCAGCCGGCCCCTCCGAGGGGCTACCCCGCTAGGCCTCTGGCTCACCGTGCATCCCCTCTACACTCCCGCCCCCGCTCCGGGTTTCCAGGGCCTCAGAGTTGCAGCCTCGAGGCCTCCAGACCCGGAACACACTGTTCCTTCTGTCTGAAACGCTCTCAACATCTCGCATAAGCCCTCCCCCGCCCCCAAAACCTCTCTGTGCCTTCTCAACTCCTACTTCTCCCTCAGGTAGGGCTGCCAAATTTAGCAAATAAAAATACAGGATGTCCAGTGAAATTCGAATTTCACATAAACAATGAATAACTGTTTAGTTATGTCTGGCAGCCCTACCCTTGGGTCTCCGCTGAAATGCTGCCTCTTCCGAGAAGCCCTCCCAGGTGCACCACAGAACCGGTGGGCTCCCATAGCGTTGTGCAACGCTCTGTCTTGTTTCCTCACCAAGCTGTGAATGCCACGAGGGCCAGAAATCCATCCATCCAATGTGCCTCATGTCCTGGCACCCACGGGACCTGGCAGGAAACAGCTGTTCCACAAACAGTTTCTACATTAGGCAGTGAGGGGTGGCAGAGCGGCCCGGGGATGCCCTCGGCCAGACTTGCCCACACGGGTACACAGGGCCTCCAGCTGTGAGAGAATGGGCCTCCTTCCCCAAGCTGCGTCCAGAATGCTTCTCATGACCACTCACCCACCTCCACGAAGCCAGAGCGGAGGAAACACGAATGAAGGTGAGAGCAGCTAGCAGGCTCCTCTCCTGTATTTTGGCCACTGCTGGTTTTAATTAAGATCCCGTCCTGCTCAGGCCCAGCAAGGGCCTCATCACAGGCAGCCTGGAAACAATAATCACCCAACGTGGCCCTGTAGGCTACCGAGCCACGGAGGGTGGCAGGGCGACGGGTGCCGGGAGACAGGAGCCCCGCCAGCACAGGCTTTGAGCTCGTCTAGCTCCTTGCCTGCCCAGCACATACACCATATATTTTTGAACAGAAGGGAAGCGTTGGCTTTTTCCCCCACAGTGCCAAAAATAGCCCCATCTCCTGCCTTTGAACAGGAATCTTTTGGTTCCTACAAAGAGAAAGGAGAAGGAGGGGCCCGGGAGGAGGGGCCAAGCTGGCCGGCTGGACCCCTCCCCGGCTCCCCAGCCCCAGACGGTGAGAGGGGCTGGGGTCTTTGCTAAGCCTCACCTGCTGAGGCCCAGCCTCCCAGCACCTGGCTTCTGAGGACCGCCCCGCCCCCCCGAGATGTGTTAAGCCCCTCGTCACCCAGGCCAGGAGGTAGGAGGAGGCCAGACAAATGGAAAGCAAAGACCCGAGATGGATGAGAAGAAACGTCGTTTAGGGACTTCCCTGGTGGTCCAGCCGTTAAGACTCTACGCTTCCACTGCCAGGGACCCAGGTCCGATCCCTGGTCGGGGAACTAAGATCCCACATGCCATGTGGCCAAAAAAAAAAAAAAAAAGAAAGAAAAGAAAAGGAATGTCGTTCATTCATTAGCTTGTCTGTTTATGGATTTGTTTTTTCCTTCATTCCAACAAATGTGCTCCAGGCTCTGTCCTAGGAGCAGGGATGCAGCAGTGAACTGTGAAACCAGACGCGTCCCACCCTCACGGCGCTCACAGCTGAACGGCAAGAAGGTGGGTTAAACAGGTCCTCACCGCCAGGTCTGGGGCGGGCACTGGCTGGGCCCAGGGCACCTCCATGGAAGGGGACGTTGGGCACTGATGCAAGCTGAGTGTGGGCGGGGGTGGGTCCTGCTCAGGCTCAGAGGAACGAGGCAAACAGACGACCGGTCAGATGGAAGGCGGTCTCAGCCGCCCCTCGCCCAGGTGAGGACCCTCATTTCTCCCGCAGGAGGCATTTTCCCATTTTATGTATGAGGCCACCAGGACTCAGAGGAGGGATTTCAAGAGCCTAGCGTGTGCCAGGCCCTTTTGCCAATAGTTTCACACTCATTCCATCCACCACACTGGGAGGCAGGGTTAGCATCAGCTGCCCATTTTACAGATGAAGTGAGGAAGCTCAATAGGAAAGGGCTCGGCCAAGATCCCAGAGCTGATGAGAGGAGCTGGGCTCTGTACCCGGGCCCGGCTGGTCCCTGAGGAGGAACTCAGCTGCCGTCCCCCTCCCCGCAGTTCCCTAGAAGAAAAAGCAGGGGTTCATGGTAGGAAGTGATCACAGGGCTGGGAAGTGGAGAACAGGGGATTTGAACCTAGCTCTGTCTGCCTCCAAATCCACGGTCCTTTCTGGTTCCCACAGCAGTTTCTTACTTCTAAAAAAAAAAAAAAAAAAAAAAAAGAGGCCACTTCCTGTCCCCAAAAGGCCAGAGCAGTGGGGGAGCCGGTGGAGCCTAGAGAAAGAGAGAATGGCGCTCTGAGCCCACTTCCTAGCTGAAAACCCAAGCCTGAAATAAAAAATGCAGAGTGCTATTTCTGCCCTGGGTTAAACATTCCTCAAAGCCACATTCCTCCGCTCTCCTCCTTCTCCCCTGCCAGGGAATCCAGAGCACGGTGGCCTGGATGCGCCGCCAGCTTCCTGGGGCCACCTCCTGAGACCAGGAGTGCCAGGGCCAACAGCTGCCCTGAGCCCATCCTGGGCAACCCCAACCCAGACTCCCTTGGTGGGGAGCACGGCCTCCTAGATGGTACCGTCAGGGTTCCCTGGGGCTGAGAAAAGGTGACATCCATATCACTGAGAGTGGGACAGATGGGGACACTGAGACCCTGAGAGGCGCAGCCACAGCAAACTGGGCTGGAACCAGGACCCCAGACTCTTAGCTCCCTGGCAATTCCCCACCCCCATCAGATTGCAGGTCAGGGACACAGGTGGGCCCCGCCCCGGTCAGCAGAGAAGCAGAACGAAGCAACACATGGCAAGCACTTTGGATAGCCCAAGCCTTACCCAGAGGCACTCACAGGCCTGCACCGTGCACAGCTCCCGGCTGGGCACTGAACAAACGCCCAAATCCACCAGATGCGTCCCTACCCTCAAGGTGCTTACAATCCCCCAGGATACTGCTACCAGACCTCCAGACCCCAAGGTCCTCTCTGTCACCATGCCTCTGAGCCCCGCATGGCACCCGTGAGGACTTGGTCTCTCCCTTGACCAACAGACACTTCCTGAGGCCCCCAGGCCACGCCAGGTACGGGCAGGGCAGGATGGCCGGGGCACTCTGGGCCTCCACGGCTTCATCCTCGGGCTGCGCCTTAGCACCCAAGGCCCCACCCAGATGGGGCAAAGGCTAAGAAAGCCTCAGAGGCCTGGGTGCGGCCCAGCCCGCCGTACACGCTTAGTGATGCTCCCTGGACTTGTCACGACCCTCCTCCTGTCACCGTACTGAAGGCCTCGACTCTGCCTCCATCCCACAGGAAGCCAAGTGAGGCTGCCCCAGTCCCCTGCAGGAAGCAGAACAGCAAGACCAGTAGAGCTGGGGATTCCCTGGCGGTCCAGTGGCTAGGACTCCGCACTTTCACTGCCGAGGACTCGGGTTCAATTCCTGGTTGGGGAACTAAGATCCTGCAAGCTGCGCGGTGCGGCCAAAAAAAGAGAGGGAAAAAAAAAAAAAAAGACCAGTAGGGCTGTGTGTTCCCAGCTGGAAGGATCCTACCACCCCACCACCCAACCTCACATCCTGCCCAGGAATCCAGGACGCCTGGTAGTGTCTGACACTCCAGCAGTTGCTTGAATGCCTCCAGTGATGGGACACTCACTACTCTTGGCAGCAGCTCTAAGGTTACAAGCTCACAGAGGACATGGGAGGCGGGCACAGGGTGGGAAGGGCATGGCTTTGGCAAGACAAAGGTCTAAGCCTGAGCCCCAGCTTGGCCACTGACTGGCTGGGAGGCCTTGGACATGTCCCTGAACCTGCCCGGGCCTCCTTTTCTTCATCTGTAAAATGGGCATAATAGTTCCTCCTCCAAGGGCTGTGGTGAGAACACAGGAGGGAAAATCTGTACTCAACACTCCTGGCACCAAGTGCCCACTTGGTAAACAAGAGTCATCATCACTGTCGCTCCTACCAATGACATTTCCCCACTGCTCGAGGGCAGAGGGGCTCCCAGAGACCATCGAGGCCAGGGCAGAAGGGGAGAGACGTGGCAGCCACGTCACCTGGCCCCAGGGCAGGCAGCTGAGCAATCAGCTTCTGATCCAGGGCCCAGCCTGTCTGTGCCTCCCACCTGAGTGCCCCCACCCCCCTTGCACACCTACATTACAACCTGCTCAGACCTGCCGTCACACACACCAACGTGCCGCTCACTCACTCCTGACACATGCCACGACCCCGTCACTCACACTCGGAGCATGCCCACGTGAGCCAGGGCTGCACACCCACACTCACTCATGCTCACCCGCACACCTGCACCGAAGCTTCTTGACGCCCCCCAACTGCACGGGGCCCCTCATCACAGCCCAGGGTCAATTTCCCCCGCACCACTCACCAGACGTGTGGCCCTGGGCCAGCGCCGGTCCCCTCTGAGACTCAGTTTCCCCACCTGTAAAGTGGGGACCATGCACGGCTCCTGGGAGGAGTGGGTGACGAACACATCAACGCTGAGCTGGGCTGGCATGCTTAATGCCAGACTCCGGCCGAGGCGACAGCCTCTGATCCTTACTCGTTGCCGGTTACGGGGTCTCCATGACCACTGATGAGCTACGGGGAGCACCCAAGCCACCAAACTCAGTGTCTTTGCTGTTTCTAACCCCGCACGCAACAGCCCTGTGTTATGAGGGCATTATACTCTCCAACTCACAGATGAGAAAACTGAGGCATCAGCAGATAAAAGACTTGCCCGTGGCTGAGCCAGCCAGAGAGTCCACGTCATCAGACACCGGAGCCCGAGCACGTTCCGTCCCTGGGGCCCCGGAGGAGCCGCCCCACGGAAGTCTCACCATCTGGCAATCTGAATATTGCACAGAGCGGGAAACCGAGGCCCGGGGGGGGCTAGTGATTCGAAAGTCACTGTCCAGGCTGCAGGGCTTCTGGGACAGAACCCCAAGCAGGTGTGTCTCCAGTCCTCCAGGCCCGCGTCCACGCAGGATCCTAAAACCCAGCACTCTGGAGCCGGCCCGCCCTCCCCAGCTCCCAGAACGATCCAGCTACCAGCCAGGCCAAACACAGAAGCCGTGTGAATTTACCATTCACTCCCAATCCAGCCAAGGGCCTGTGACAGCTCACGCTGTTACCTCCCAGGGGGGTGCCCGCGAACCGTCCCCTGCCTCTGATGGCCAAGCAGCCCCATTCCTGCGAGGACATTTACTGAGCACTTACTAGGTGTCGGTCCCTGTGCCTGCCAACGGCACACACCTGGCACCCAGAGCTCGGCAGGGTGAGGGGCTCCCCAGGGTCACATGGCCGGCAAGCCCTCACCACTCTGCTGTCCCACCCCGGCCGGGAACCTGGCCCCAATTTCACATTACCTGGAAACCTGGCGTGTTAATTTATGACGATCTCTGCCGTGGTAGACAGACCACTTGTGCAAAGTGTTTCGTCTCATGATGACAGTAAGGAGGAACCTCTTTTTAATTTATACTGGTTTTTCTTTTCCTTACTGGAGAGCAAGAGAGATTTAGGACAAGATGAACCCCACCAGCTTCAATGAAGAAAGCAAGACATCTTCATCTCCACCCCAGCAGGCAACCCATCACGGCACCATGGGAGGCACCCGACAGGAGTCAACCTGCCCCGGGTATTTGCCATGTGACCCTGCAAGAGATATTTCACCTCTCTGGCACTCGACTGGTCCATTAGTAAAACAAGGACTTTGGACTACATGACCCCAAAGTCTCCTCTAGCTCAAAGATTCCAGGATTTTATTTTATACTAATCAAAGAAATGAATATTGAAACAGTGAGCTACTCTTTTCTTCCTCATCAAGTTGGCAATTATTAAGAAAAACAATAACACTCAGTGCTGGCAAGGATGCGGGGAAACAGGCACTCTCCCATCCCCTTTTGCTGAAAATATAAATGGGAACGTACTTTGTGGAGAGCAATTGAACAATTTTTCAATCAAAAGTCTTTTAAGATGTTCCCAGCCTTTAATACGACAACTTCATCTGGGGAAATTTATCTTCAAGAAGAGACATGTGCAAAGATTTACTACAAAGATGTTCATGCCGAGATTTAGTACAGAGATGATTCTCAAGCACTGTTTATATTAGAGAGAAAAAAAAAAACCTAAATGTCCAATGGCCAGGGATTAAATAAAATATGTTACATTCATATGAGGTACTGTTAAAAAATCATGGGCAAACATTCAGAGTTGTCAGATTTTGAGAAGTTAAAAAGTATATAATCCCGAATTTACAAGGTAATGAAACCTATGTACCAAGTCCTATTGGAGTCTTCCTCCTAAATATATGTAGGATGTGTCCTTGACGTCACCCCCAGTGATACCCCCAATTTATCACCATGATCACCCGGCCTTGATTCCAACCCCCTCCATACTAGGGACTACATGCTAAAAGGATATCCAAACCCAAATCTAACGTCTCCACCACCTCCATCCATAGACGGCCACCCCCGGCCCCGCCCATCTGGGAAAGTGTCCAAAACCCTTCCTACGGCCTTTGGGGCCCTTGGTGAGGGATGGCGTGAGCCCAGTGCACTGGCCGGCTGCATCTGCCCCAGAGGGGCTCAGGCCTGGCCTTGGGAGCAGAGGAATCTGGGCCCAATCCCAAGGCCGCGGCCAGGAGGAAGGGCTCTCACCTGACACTGTGAGATATGACACGCCAGAACTCTCTAGGGTGGGGATGGGGGTGGATGGAGCTGGGGGATGCAGAAAGAGCCGGAAGAGGTGTTTGGGGGAGGCCTGGGCTCTGGGCCCCGGGGGAGTCCCTGCCCCTCTCTGACCTCTGCTTCTCTCGGCAAGGGGTGGCTGTAAGCCAGTGGGCCCGTCCTGCGCTGGAGGACAGAGGACTTGCCTCTGAGGATCAGTTGCCACCAGGAGAGGTTTAAAGGGTCCCCCCAGAACCAGGCACCATGCTGAACCCTTCAAGTGCGCAGATTCCTCCCACCTCTGGGGCCCCCCTGATGCCTGTTTTCCAGAGGAGGAAAGTGAAGCTCCGTGAGACGGGGCTTGCCCAAGGAAAGGGCCGGAACCCCGGCGCATCTGGTCCCCGGGGTCGACTTCCCTCCCTGAGACTCTGTGGCTAAACGGCGCCCCCTCCCCTTCTGGCTCACGCTCGGACCTCCAAGCCCTCGCCCCTTTAGATCCACAGAGTCAACCAGGTACTGCAGATGAGCAAACTGGTGCTCAGAGAGGGTAAGCAACTTGCCCAAGGTCACAGAGCCCGAGTGAGGACCCAGCCCATTCTCCAGGTTACTGAGTTTACAACAGGCTTGATATTTCTTGCCCAGCCCGGCTGTAAGAGTCTAACCTCGATTCCTCCTGCTGCTGCTGTTTAGCCTTCAGTGGAGTCGGGGAGCGGCCTCCTTGGTCTTACCCGCATGCACACAGGAGGCAGAGGGATCGCAGAAGCCGCCTCCCTCCCTCAGGGCCTTCCCTGTTCTGGGTGACTTATCCCTTTCTCGGCTGTGGGGCCCTCCACGCCCCAACTCGCTCAGTTATCTTAAGATGGGTGCCAGATACTGCCTCCCCGCAAGGCAATGTCTTGCCCTCCCTGGTCGAGCAGAGTTGGGTGGGAGAAGCACCAATCAAAGAGTATTCCTTATTCTACAGGAAGGGACCCTCATGCGGCCCTTCCCAAAGCCAGAGAGGCTGGTGACATCCAGCATCTCCCCACCAGACTCCTGGGGGTCCCCTTCTCTGCTCTGGGCTGCAGACACTTCAGCTGCTGGCTTACCCTGACCACCCCCGCATCCAGATGCCCCTCCCACCATTCTGGCATCAGGGGAAAGGCCGAAGAGACCCAAGATTGGCAACAAGAGCAGAGGGAGGAGGGGACCTCCTCTGAGTTTTGGAAGGAGGTGTGGGGAGAGCCGCGAGCACCACAGGGAGAGAATAAGGGGGAGAGAGGGTGGAGGGTTCTGCCTTCCCCAGGAGGCTGGCTGGCTTGGCCCAGAAGTCCAAGCTGGCTGGCTTGGCCCAGAAGTCTTTAAACGGATGCAGCTCAGACCACGACAGACGGCTTGAGCCCCACAAGCTCGGTTTACCGGACGACCTGGCTAGTTTCCACCCGAGGGCAGGAATTACATCTTTCTCGTTCACATCTCCATCTCTGTGCCCAGGACAGAGTGAGCACTCAGTGAAGGGCAGGTCAGGGCAGCCTCAAAATTAACAAGTGGGATGGGGGTGGGGGAGACACTGCAGCAGGTAAAACAAGAACCTGCTAAGGTTCGGGCAAACCCAAAGTCCCATCTTTCCACGCCTCCTGAGTGCCAGGCACAAAGACCAGGGCCGTAGGGAGGTTCCTTCATGGAGAGATGAACTTTGCTCACAAGATGTATTTACGACCGGTTCAGGATGAAGCCCAATTGTGTAGTCAAAACAACGTGTTAGTAACGATCACTAACATGCATCCTCGCATCCTTGACAAGTGTGCGTCACGCATCAGGGACCTCTTACCATACGCCTTATGCTCTGCTGTATGTGAATCATCTTGTTGCCTCCTTACATGCCCTTGGAGTCAGGGACCATGAGCACACCCATTTTGCAGATGAGAAAACTGAGGCTCAGTTAGGTGAAGGACTGGCCTGTCCCACAGCCTGGGCACACAGGGATGACAATATCCTTACCAACAAACTGCACAAAAGTGGGCCAGACCTCACAGAAACCGGGCTGCTGGCCACACCGAGCACTGTTTGATGAGTCCCGGCTGGGTGGGGCCTCCGTCTCTCGCAAACCTCCTGCTGCCCCTGGATGTGAACTGTGCCGGGGAGGGTGAGGATTGGGTTACGGGGCGCTGATGACTTACAAAATCTCTTCCGCAGCGGAGGGAAAAAAATCTGCTCTGCAGTGTTAAAGCTGAATGACAGAGAGGTTTAGCTAGGCTGACTCCAGATGTGCCGAGGGAGGGCCACACGGTTGGAGCTCTCAGAACTCCTCCTGCGTCCTCACACACACAGATCACCAAGACAGTCTTTTCCAGAGAGCAGGAGACTCACCACCAAGGATGGCAGCCAGCACTGACTTGGGCATGAACATCTGGGGCTCCCCTCTGGGCCCCCCTTGGCGTTGTGGCTGGCTGTGGGATGCCGAGGTGGCCTAAGACACCAGGTGATGCTTACACATGCCAGGACTCCTAGAACCAGTTGCGGGTCTTCAACTGGGACTCCTCAGAACCAAGGTCTGCATGACAAACACTCGTTAAGGGTACAAATTCCTGGGCCTGGCCCAGGCTCTAAGAATCGGAAATCTGGGAGGGCGACCAGACCCAGGCACCTTGGTGTTTGACGGACCCTCCAGGAGATTCTGACATTTGAGAGTCCTTCCTAAGCGCTCCTCTCTTGACCCCGTATAACACACAGAACCCCTTGAACAAAAAGAGCAGACGGCTTCACGCCCCGGCCAAAGGAGGCCCATCTGGGGCCTTAGAACAGGCTGGAGGCTTTTCCTGCTGTTCCTGCCGGGAGACTTTTCATTCAACAGATACCTGTGGCCCTACTAACTGCCAATGCAACCCGACAGGGAAGGGCCTGCCCTGAGGGAGCCGACATCAGCAAGGGAGATAGACAGAAGTCCCACGAGCCCACCACGACCTCCCTCAGCCCAAACCCAATAAGAGCCCTAGAGGAAAAGTACCCGGCTCACTCTCTCCCTCATCGAAACTGTTCCAGCTCTCCAAAGGCCTTTTAAAATAGCCCGGCCCAGCCCAGCACCATGGGCCTGATTCCTAACAAGGCCTTGTTGACTCATCTTCTCCCAAAGTTGACAGATCTGCCCAGAGAGAGGGCGATGGACAAAATGACCGCCCCAGGTGCCTTCCCAACCCAGAGGCCGCCATCACGGGCTTAGAAATCAGAAAGGGACACACAGAAAAAAAAGCCCCTCCAGATTTCTCAGCGTGAGCTCTGAGGTCTCTCAAGGGGATTAACTTGGGGGCCAGACAGGCCTGAGTTCGAGTCCTGACACTGCCTGCTGACGGGCCCTGGGATCTTGGGTCCCGGAACTACGGTGAGGATTGAACGCGTTAGGGAGGCAAGGAGCTTGGTGCGCGATGTGCTCCAGAAGCAGGAAACCTGGCTCCACTCAGCTCGCAGGTGATGGAGACACCCTGGCGCAGCCCAAGCTCACTCCTCCTTTGAAACCCACTGGACCCTCTGCCTCCCCAAGCCCAGGGGCCTGGGAAGCCCCGTGTGCAGCCTGCCTGCTGACAGCTACAGGCCGCAGCTGGACAGAGCCTGAAGGAAGGCCCAGCAAATGTCACAAGACAGCAGCCAAACTGGGAAGGGCCACCTACCCACCTTGGAAAGAAGGTAAGAGCAGCAAGGACGGAGTCCCTGGTCCTCAGAGCCTCAGCCCTTCAAGGAGCAGCTACTGGGATGTGAGCGCCTTGCTGCAGAATTCCACTGGAGAGGGGCCAGTACCTCCCAGTGGCCTAGCACCCACTCAGGAAAGACCCCTTCAATCCAAGCACATGGGGGTGAGGGGCATGGAGCTGAAGTGTGGGCTTGGACAGACCTGCAAACGTGCCCAGAAGACCAATGGAGTGGGGGGAGGGGCGAGCAGAGGTTGTGCAATGCACCATCACAAGCTGCCTCCCAAGCCTCCATCAACGCGTGGAGGTGGCGGTCAATCTGCCTCCGTCTAGGGAGGGCACAGAGCGACTGGACCCACGCAGCCGCCCAGGTACGGGCTCAGAATCCCAACCCAAGCCAGAGCCCCTGCCCCGTTCCAAGTCAGATCCCCAGGCAGAAGCCCTTCCAGACCACTCAGCAGTCCTCCTCCGATCCCCCAAAAGAAAGACCCTAAAAGAAAGACCGTGTGGTCAGGACCCAGTGCCATTAACCCTTGGCACGCTGGGACATCTCCAAGAGGCTTGCAGGGAAGGGAGAAGTCTGGTACAGAGAAACTGGAGAGGTGAGGCGACCGGAGAGTTGCGAAGTTGGGCACGTGGAGAGAGACCCACTGGGACAGATCTAGAGAAATCCGAAATTGACAGACCCTCCTCTCAGGGGTGCCCCAGACGGTTAAAAGATGAGATGGACCAGATCACCCAGGGCTGTAGAAACCCATTTCCCAGCCTGGCAGATACAGATAGAAGCTGGGAAGGTGCAATCTGGGCCAGAGGAGAATTCAGCCTATAAACCCTGCAGCCAAGAGGATGCCCAGGACCCTTCACCGCTGCCGCTGCCATGAGCTCTCTGACAAGTCTCACCACCGCACCACACACGATCAGGGCCAGGGAGGGGGCGACAGGCCAACCTCGCAGTAGCGGCGGCAGCAGCGGCGGCGGCAGCGGCAGCGGCAGTAGCGGCGGCACCGTGATGCATGAATCACCCGCCCCGCTGCGCTCGTGCCAGTCGGCTCCGCGCAGCCGGAGCCACCTCGCAAGCAGGCGCCCCCTCTCCGCCCCTCGCCCTTGCACACCCCTGTCCTTTTGGACAGTTCTGCTGGGGGGGACCGCGGGGGGGCTGGGGGCTTCCCTCCGAGCCCGGGGGTGGCCCCGCGCTCGCGGACAGGCGGCACACGTCCCGGGAGCGCGTGGTTGGGGGGTGTCCTAGAACAATAGGGCCAGGTGTGGGGCTGGGGGCGCGGCCGGGAGCTCCCGAGGGGCCCGGGGCGGGTGCAGGGCAGGGGATGGCCAAGGCAGGGTGGCGGCGTCGTGGGGAGCGGAGAGCAGGCCCGGAGCGGACGCTGGGCGGGGGGTGGGGGTGGTGACCGCGCGTGGGGGGAGGGGCGCGAGGGGGCGGAGGCAGCGCCCGGCAGCGCAGGGCGGGGGTCCCGGCGCGCGCACTCACAGTAGGTTTTCCTGGTCAGCTCCTCCACGACTTCAGGCTTCAACTTGCTGTTGGATTTCCCCATCCTCGGCGGCCGCGGCCCCCGCGCCCCGGGCCGGACCCCGTCGGGGCGCCCAGCGGGAGTGGCTGGGCCGGGGCGGGGTGCGCGGGGGGCCGGCGGGCCGGGGCCGCGCCTTTGTTTGCGGCTCGCGGCGCGGTGCCCGGGGCGCGGGGCAGCCGCTTGGCAGGCCCGGGCCGTCCGGCCGCCGCCCTCTCCGGGCGCCGCGGCGCGGAGCTGCGCTGGGCTGGGCGCCGACGCGGCCGCGGTGTTGCCGCGGTCGTCCCTGGTTACTGAGCTCCGCGGCACATGCTCGCTGCTGCGCTCCCTCTCGCCGCCGCCCCTGCGCTCCCCGCCTCCCGCCTCCCGCCCGCACCGGCGCGCCAGGGGTGGACCCGGAGCCGCCACTCAGCGCCCGGCGCCACCTCCCGCCCCGCACCCGCCCGGCCGGGCCTGCGCCCGCGGAACGACGACCCCGCGAGCGCCAAGCCAAGCTCGCAGAGGGGCGCCCCCGGCCTCATCGGTCCCCGGGCGGGAGGGCGAGGTCACCCCCGCCACCTCCCTCGCGGCGATCCGGCCCCCCCGTAGGGCGGAGCCGGGCGGGGGAGGGCCCGGAAGATCTGACGTGAATGAGGCTGAGGCTCGGCTTGGCGAAATTCATTCATTCGACACTGATTTGTTGGGCGCTGGGGAAGCCTGGGAGCAGGCCAGGCGCGGTCCCAGCCCTGACGGGGCGGGGGCGGGAGGGGAGGACACGTCTCTGCAGGATGTCACATGTGGTGGCGGGTGGGGGGGGCACCTACCGCGGCCTGGGGAAGGTGACCTCCAAGCCCGGGGGAGGGAGGGAGGGTGGTTGGGAACGTGTTCAAGGCCCAGAAAACCTGGAGGAGGGAAGGAGGCCTGAACGCCAGGGAGAGCTCCTCTCCGTGCACGGGACTCCACGCACAGTCCGGGGTATGATGTGAGGCCAGAGAGAAGGGCAAGGACCAGTGGGGACAGGCCTGCGCTCGCCCCAAGGAGCTGGGCCTCTGCGATTTAAGCAAGGAGGTAACAGGGTCAGATACGCTTTCTCTGCTTCTCTGGCCTCAGTGTGGAGGGGCGCTCTGGTCAGGAGCTGTGGCCCAGACCAGTGGCCAGGGCTCCACCTGGATGGACAGAGGCAAGGGATGGGGGGTGGGGTAAGTTTATGGTGAGGGAGAGAGTCTACGTGGGCTTCCAGGGCCACCCCATCTACAATGTGAACATGTTGGGACCTCTTCTGTCCCCTTCCCCAGCTTTATCTGTTTTCTCTTTAGCAACTATCACAGATCTCTTTTTTTTTAATTTAATTTTATTTATTTTTTTATACAGCAGGTTCTTATTAGTCATCCATTTTATACACATCAGTGTATACATGTCAATCCCAATCGCCCAATTCATCACAGCACCATCCCCACCCCCCTGCGGCTTCCCCCCCTTGGTGTCCATACGTTTGTTCTCTACATCTGTGTCTCAACTTGTGCCCTGCAAACCGGTTCATCTGTACCATTTTTCTAGGTTCCACATACATGCGTTAATAAACGATATTTGTTTTTCTCTTTCTGACTTACTTCACTCTGTATGACAGTCTCTAGATCCAACCACGTCTCAACAAATGACCCAATTTCGTTCCTTTTTATGGCTGAGTAATATTCCATTGTATATATGTACCACAACTTCTTTATCCATTCATCTGTCGATGGGCATTTAAGTTGCTTCCATGACCTGGCTACTGTAAATAGTGCTGCAATGAACACTGGGGTGCATGTGTCTTTTTGAATTATGGTTTCCACCCACTTCAGACCTAGGGACACATACAGACTGAAAGTGAGGGGATGGAAAAAGGTATTCCATGCAAATGGAAATCAAAAGGAAGCTGGAGTAGCAATACTCATATCAGATAAAATAGACTTTAAAATAAAGAATGTTACAAGAGACAAGGAAGGACACTACATAATGATCAAGGGATCAATCCAAGAAGAAGATATAACAATTATAAATATATATACACCCAACATAGGAGCACCTCAATACATAAGGCAACTGCTAACAGCTATAAAAGAGGAAATCGACAGTAACACAATAATAGTGGGGGACTTTAACACCTCACTTACGCCAATGGACAGATCATCCAAAGTGAAAACAAATAAGGAAACAGAAGCATTAAGTGACACAAGAGACCAGATAGATTTAATTGATATTTACAGGACATTCCATCCAAAAACAGCAGATTACACTTTCTTCTCAAGTGCGCACTGAACATTCTCCAGGATAGATCACATCTTGGGTCACAAATCAAGCCTCAGTAAATTTAAGAAAATTGAAATCATATCAAGCATCTTTTCAGACCACAGCGCTATGAGATTAGAAATGAATTGCAGGGAAAAAACCGTAAAAAACACAAACACATGGAGGCTAAACAAAACACTACTAAATAACCAAGAGGTCACTGAAGAAATCAAAGAGGAAATCAAAAAATACCTAGAGACAAATGACAGTGAAAACACTACATCCAAAACCCATGGGATGCAGCAAAAGCAGTTCTAAGAGGGAAGTTTATAGCTATACAAGCCTACCTCAAGAAACAAGAAAAATCTCAAATAAACAATCTAACCTTACACCTAAATGAACTAGAGAAAGAGGAACAAACAATATCACAGATTTCATTAGCAGATTTTTTTCATTGTGTTTTGCTGTCTCCTCAGCTAGAGTATGAGCCTCCCGAGGGCAGGAATTCTTTCTTATTTGTAGTTTTATTTCCAGCACCTAGAAGGCACCTGACTCTGCAGTGGCCACTCAGCAAACCTCTGTAAATGAGTGAAGGGCTGAGGGCGGAAGGACACCGGTGCTGGGGGCCTGGGGGTGGACAGAGCATGGCAGGAAGAGGCCGCCCTCCTCAGGGCCGCAGGGATGAGGTGGTGGGCAGGGTGTCTTTTTATCCCCACTTTGGCACAGTGTTCAGACCTCAGGGGATCCGGGAAGCCCGAAGGAACGGGGGAGACAGAAACCCTGCCTCTCAACCCCAGATGCCTCCTCCTCCAGACACGCCCCATTCCAGCCTTTCTCCTGAAGGCCTTGCCTGGTCGAGGCCCTGGCCCCAGGAAGCCTTCAGAGAGGGGTACACTTGCTGGCCTGCTAGAGCTCATTCTGTCAAGGAAGTGAGGAGGGTACGGACCCCAAGAGCTGGGCCCACAGTTGGAGGGACCCGGTTTAAACTTGGGAACAGGATGTCCCAACCATGAGGACTGGCTAGGAATGGACAGTAGGGAGGGACCCGCGGTGAGGGGTTTAGCGCTGGCCAGCCCAGCCTGAGCATCCTGCCTGGGAGGAGGGGGAGCCAGCAAGGGGACCAAGGCCTAGTTGGGACGGCAGTGACAGCAGTAGCAATTAAAGCCCTAAAGCCACGTGCTCCTCCTGTATTTCTTGCCCACCGTCTACATGCCAGGCACTGTGCTGAGCACTGGGGACACCACCGTGACCAACGTGGTCCATTTCCTCAGGGAGCTCAGGGACCTCCCCCTCCCCTGTCTGCCCCACATGGGTCCCCAAATCACACTGGTGACAAACTCCACGAAAAGATGTGAACCATACACAGAAACTCCTGTGGGGGCAGGGAGCTTCCTGCGGGCTTCACAGATTCCTCTGTCATTCAGCAAGTATTTACTGAGCACCTACTATGTGCCGGGCCTGCAGGATAGAGACAAAACTCCTACTGTTGTGGAGTGTGCAGTTAATGAGGGCACAGTGATATAAACATAAACAAAATTCATGAGTAAAATATATAATGTCAGAGGTGAAATATAATAAGGCAGGGAAGGCGGATGGCAAGTGCTGGGGTGGGAGCTGTGAGATGTTTACTGGCAGGGAGCCCTCAATGAAGAGGTGCTATCTGAACAAGGACCTGAAGGAGGGGGATGCCCTGCAGTAGAGCCTGGTGGCCTGTGTGTGGCCTGGCAGGGGCGCAGCAAGGTGGGGCTTAGAGAGTGAGGCAGAGATGGGAGATGAGGTCAGACTCAGGGATCTGTTGGTACTTAGCCGGATCCCTGGGCTGCTGCACACTGACTCCAGGCAGGTGCGGTGGAAACAGGGACCCTTGGGAGGTCACAGCATCATCAGCTGGGGCGGTGGTGGCCGGGTCCAGCGTGGCAGCGAGGACGTAGAGAGAACTGGTTAGACTCGATTATATTTTGAAGGCAGAGACGGCAGGATACCTGAATGGATTGGGTAAGGGTGTGAGACAAAGAAAGAAGGGAATCAAGGCCAAGGATTTTGACCTGAGCCACTGGGAGAATGGTTTCCATTTGCTACTGTGGGGAGCGGCCAGGTTTGCAGATGGAAAGAGCAGGAGTCCGGTTCTGGACGTGTGAGGTATGGGAGGCTTATTAGACATCCAAGTGGAGATGCCGAAGAGGCAGGTGACACAGGCGCCTGGAGTTTGTGGACAGGTCCAGGCTGCAGGGATCAGCTGGTGCGTCATCCTGGCAGAGATGGAATTTAAAGCCCTGCGACGGGATAAGGTCACTAAGGGAGCGTATAGATATATAGGAGCTGGTCGGGCAAGGCTGGGCAGAGTGTTCCGGGCCCCCATGACGTGGGGAGAGCATGTGGGAAGGTGCTGGGCCTTGGGGCCAGCCTTACCCTCTTTCCTGACCTGGATTTCAGCCCAAAGGGTCCCTGCCAACATCCAAATACCTTATCCCGTGCCACCCCAGACTAAGCGCTCAGATCCACTCTCTGATGCCCGGGGTCGTTCTGAGAGCACTGGTTCTGGGTCTTTCTGCCACAAGAATTTGGTGTTTTAAGGTGAAGAAAAATGTGCAGCCAGGCTTCAAGCCAGGGTTTCACGACCAGATTCCCACTTTCAGAGGCCCCTTCTGGCTGCTGTGGATTGGAGGGGACAGAGTCAAAGCCCAGAGGCCGGTGAAGAGCCAGGGAGTTTGAGTGGCAACTGATTAGATGGGGGTTGGGGGGATGAGAGAGAGGAAGGGACGGAATGGATCCCTGGTGGAGGGGGTGGAGGGGGAGGGAGAGCCCGGCAAGGAGCAGGTCATAAACCAGTGCGCACAGAATAATCGAATTAGCTCCATATACCTATGTAGAAAGCAGTCCGAAGGGTACACCTCCAGGGTGTTACAGCAATTGCTACCAGTATATGTGGGATTATAGGTCATTTTATTTTCTTCTCTCATCTGTATTTTTCCTTGTGTTTTAAAAAATTGGGATGGGACTTCCTTGGTGGTCCTATGGTTAGGACTCAGTGCTTTCACTGCCATGGCCCCGGGTTCAATCCCTGGTCAAGCCACTCAGCGGGGAAAAAAAAAAAAAAAAAGGGGATGTAATTCACATAATATAAATTGACCATTTTAAAGTATATAATTCAGTAGTTTTAGTATATTCACTAGGTTCTGCAGCCATTATCACTACCTAACTTGAGAATCTCCTCTGTGTCTTATATAGACTGTTTTCTACAACTAAATGCTTTGCTTTTGAATAAGAAAAGTATTTGACAGATCATTTTGCTCAGCTGCCGGTAGCCCCAGGAACACGCCTTCCTGAGTCAGCTGCTAGGGCTGGTGGATGACCTGGATGCCCAGCCCCCTTCCAGACGTGGTGAATCTGAAGGAGGTGGCATCAGGCCTGGGAATCTGCATTTTAACCCAGCATCTGGTCTCCCTCTCTCGCCTTTCAGCTGAGAGTCCCATCCCTTGTGTTATAAGCTCACCTGGGAGAGTGACCCCAGATGCTTGCTCTGTAGTTCTTTCAGAAAGCTTTGCGGGGGGGGGAGGGAGAAATGACACACATGTGGTGGGCAGAGTCAGGATTAAAGATTCCCCCAGGTCACTGCATCCTGGGTGTCGGTTACCTCTTCTGCCTGATCAACAGCTCCATTCCGATCTCTTCCAGGTCTCAGTCCACATATCCAGTGCCTTATAGGGTGTGTCCATTTGGACGTCTCGCTAGCATCTCAGACCCATCACGACAGAAACGTAACTTATCCCCTCCCTCCCCAAAAGAATCTTCTCCCCTTGGGCACATGGCGCCCCCCCATACTCAGTGGCTCCAGCCAGAAATCTGAAACATCTTAGGCTCCTCCCTCTCCCCAGGAACCCCCTCTCTAGATCCATCAACCTGGTCCATGGGATTTCCCTGCCTAAATAGCCCTCAAGGCATAAGGCTTTTCTCCACTCCTCCCCAGCCCACAACAGGTCTAAGCCAGCCACTGCCCTTTCTCAAAGCCACCGTCTCCTGCCTTATCTCTTGGTCCCCCTAACAAGTTGTTACCCCGCGGGGGCTGCCCTTCCGCCCCCTCCCATATTGCAGTGACTGCCTAGACCTTCAAGCTCCAACAGGAAACCCCTCCCACACCTACAGCCACTGAGCACCTGAGATGTGGCCCATCCAATGGAGACGTGCTCTCTGCACAAAGTACACACTGGATTTCGCAGGGTCATACAAAATAAAAAGAATGAAAACTATCTCATTCATATATTTTAAAAATTTGATTACACATTGAACCGATAATATTTTGGCTATAATGGGTGAAATATATTATTAAAATTAATTCCATCTGTTTCTTTTAGTTTTTTTTAAATGAACCTACTAGAAAATATAAACTTCCACCGGTGGCCACATTCTATTCCTAACAGACAGTGCTGTCTTGGACGTCCCTTCTAGTCACCATTTAAGCATCATCTCCACAGAGCCTTCCCGGGGTCCCACAGGTGACCTCATGCCCCCGTAGTGTGCACCTACGCCCAACGGCACCTGGTCCTGGGGTTTGCAGCACTTTATGTGATTTAAGGAGGTGTGTCCCGAGGAAGACCTTTCCATTCCGTCGTTCCATCGGTCAGGTGGGTGCGAATGGGGGCTGCCCAGGTACAGCCAGCTGCTAGGAGTGGGGGGAGGGGTGTGCTGGAATTTGGCCCAGTCGGGGAGGGGGAGGAGGGGACCCACTGAATCCCCAGCGTGGAGCATGCATCCTGAGGCCCAGGTTCAGACCTGGCTCTGTTCCTCATGCCCTGTGTGGCTTTGGGCAAATCATTTCCCATCTCACGGACGAAGCTGATCTTCTCATGAGGGGAAGGTTTATAAGCATCAAAGAGGCTGGGCACAAACGCACGCCAAACAGTTAACATCTTTAACCTATTAAGAACTTTCTAAGCTAAGAAGCAAACGGTGAGCCCTCAATAGAAAATGGGGAAAGGACTCAAGGAGGTGATACTGGAGCAAATGCAAGCCTCCCGTCAGCACAAAAGCTGTCCCTGACAACTCATCAGAGGAGCACAAAACAAACTGGAAAGAGAAAGAGTCAGTGACCATAACCCAGGGTTGGCAAAGAAGTGAGAAAATGGGCAACCAGCCACTGCCAGGCAGGTTGAGTTGGTACAACCTTTCTGAAGAACATTTTGGCAGTAAGTACCCATATTCTCTGACTCAGCAATTCCACTTCTAGGAAATTCTCCGAAGCCAACCACTGGGGCTCTATACAAGTGTTTAGCTTCAAGGATGTTACTGTAGCGGCACTTATAACAACAACAACAAAAGTGGAAACAACCTACGTATCCAAAACCGAGGGATTCCATTATCCATACCATGGAATCCTATCCAACAGTATTAAATTACAGCATGGACAGAAATCTACTTACATGACACAGATCCGTTAACAGCACAAAAAAGTTTCAAAAATCCTAGGACGATGCCAACTGTGGGATGAAAAAGAAATCTGTGCTCTTCATTGTGAGTGTGTGGGGGGTTTTTTTGGCCACACCAGGCGGCATGCAGGATCTTAGTTCCCAGACCAGGGATAGAACCCATGCCCCCTGCGGTGGAGGCGCAGAGTCTTAACCACTGGACCGCCAGGGAAGTCCCTGTGGTTTTTAATTAAGTAGTTTTTAATCATATTTTTTCTCCAAGTTATAAAAAGATTATCAAAAGTATATAACCCAGTATCTCCTGAAGAAAAACCAGTCTCAGTGGTACACATGTCCTGTGGGGAAAAGGGTTCCCTGGGCAAATGCTTTGGGGGGATATCCCATCTAAGAGTCAGGCACATTCCCATACTAAAGGCTCTGAGAAATCCTGCGGGAAAGAAATTGGTTTTATTTCAGTATTTCTACTCTTACTTTTTCCTTAGCTCCAGATAGCATTTGAAGAACTGATGTCCTGTGGAATACACAGACATGAGGAACCCACTGTTTTATGGGTTCTCCCGTGGCAGAAATGATGTAATGAAGAGGTGAAATGGATGGAGGTGAAGCACTGAGTCTTTAGTTGTCATATTCACAGGGTCGGCACTGCTAGAGAGAGCCCACCCAGCAGCCAGCTGCCTCCCCATCTCAGATGTCCCGCAGGTACCTGGCCCAAAGTGGGAGCTGCATGACCATAGGTTGGGTCCAGTTGAGCTGATTCACCCTGTCCCCAAAACATGCTGCAGTGGGCTGCCGACTCCAGCCCGTGGGCAGTGGCTGCCGTAGCGTTGTGTTGGGCAGGGGCTTGGCTGGCGAGAGCGGCATGAACCACTGCGCTGTGGGTCGTGGTCATCACGGAGGAAGAGGCAGCACTGTGTATCTCCGTGTTCCCTTGGGAAGAATTCTGTGGTCTTTCCCATCCTTCTTTCCTGCGGGGCAGGCTACATCATTCACCCCGAGTGAATTACCACCCAGTCAGGGCAAATGGCGATTGGAGAGGACCAGGGGCTCTGGGGTCAGAGAGGACCAGGGGCTGGTCCTCCATCCGTGATGTCAGAACTGCCCACCACAGTCACATCCTCACTAGGCCCTCTGGCCAGCAGCCTTGTGTTATAGGGGCCTGTGGAAGTGGCCAGTGGGACAGTGGTTAGCACAGGCCCTGGAGCCAGACTGTGCTTAGTGGTTGTGTGGCCTTAGGTAAGTTACTTAAACTCCTTAAGCCTCAGTTTCCATATCTGGAAAGTGGGCATAATAAAAATACTACCTCCCCACAGAATCGTTATGAGAATTAAGTGATATATGGAAATACGCAGCACTCCTTAGTAAAGGCTGGCTGTTATTATTATTGATGAATAATAACATAGGTTTTAATAATATTATTGTTATTGACAAAGGAAAAGAGATCATTTAATGACATCATCTGGGGGGGCGCCCAGGCATGTGACGACCCGAGCACGTGATGTGGTCAGCGCCGAGATCCTCATGGGAGAAAAGAAGAACGAAAAGAAAAACAGCTGGGCAGGTCTTCAAGACGGCGGAGGAGTAAGACGTGGAGATCACCTTCCTCCCCACAAATACATCCAAACTACAGCTACATGTGGAACAACTCCTACAGAACACCTACTGAACACTGGCAGACCTCAGACTTCCCAAAAGATGCCTTCAGGTGACCTACAGGCAGAGGCGGGGCCAAATCCGAAGCTGAGCCCCGGGAGCTGTGCGAACAAAGAAGGGAAAGGGAAACCTCTCCCAGCAGCCTCAGGAGCAGCGGATTAAATCTCCACGATCAACCTGATGTACCTGCATCTGTGGAATACCTGATTAGACGACAAATCATCGCAAAATTGAGGCGGTGGACTTTGGGAGCAACTCGAGACTTCGGGTTTGCTTTCTGCATCGAATTTGTTTCTGGTTCAATGTTTATCTTAGTTTAGTATTTAGAGCTTATTATCATTGGTAGATTCATTTATCGATTTGGTTGCTCTCTTCCTTTTATATATATATGTGTGTGTGTGTGTGTGTGTGTGTGTGTGTGTGTGTATGTGGTGTTTATTTTTCCTTCTTCTCTTTTTGGGAGTGTGTATGCGTATGCTTTTTTGTGTGATTTTGTCCGTATAGCTTTGCTTTTGCCATTTGTTCTAGGGTTCTGACTGTCCGTTTCTGTTTTTTCTGGTTTTTTTTAGTATAGTTTTTAGTGCTGGTTATCATTAGTGGATTTGTTGTTTGGTTTCGTTGCTCTCTTCTTTCTTTCTCTCTTTCTTTTTTCTTTATTACCTTTAAATTTTTTTATTTTTCATAATTTTTGCCTATTTTAATAACTTTATTTTTTTCTTTCTTTCTTTCTCTCTCTCTCTCCCCCCCCCCTCCCTCCCCCTCTCTCTCTCCTTCTCTCCCTCTCTCTCTCTCTCTCTCTCTCTCTCTCTTTCTTTCCTTCCCTTTTCTTCTGAGCTGTGTGGAAGACAGGGTCTTGGTGCTCCAGCTGGGTGTCAGGCCTGAGCCTCTGAGGTGGGAGAGCCAAGTTCAGGACATTGGTCCACCAGAGACCTCCCGGCCCCACGTAATATCAAACGGCAAAAGCTCTCCCAGAGATCTCCATCTCAACGCTAAGACCCAGCTCCACTCAACGACCAGCAAGCTACAGTGAAGGACACCCTATGCCAAACAACTAGCAAGACAGGAACACAACCCCACCCATTAGCAGAGAGGCTGCCTAAAATCATAATAAGGTCAGACACCCCAAAGCACACCACCGGACGTGGTCCTGCAAACCAGAAAGACAAGATCCAGCCTCATCCACCAGAACCTCCACCAGGAATCCTACATAACCCACTGAACCAAACTTACCCATTGGGAGCAGACACCAAAAAAAATGGGAACTACGAACCTGTAGCTTGTGAAAAGGGGACCCCAAACACAGTAAGTTAAGCAAAATGAGAAGACAGAGAAATACACAGCAGATGAAGGAGGTAAAAACCCACCAGACCAAACAAATGCAGAGGAAATAGGCAGTTTACCTGAAAAAGAATTCAGAGTAATGATAGTAAAGATGATCCAAAATCTTGGAAACAGAATGAAGAAAATACAAGAAATGTTTAACAACGAACTAGAAGAACTAAAGAGCAAACAAACAATGATGAACAACACAATAAATGAAATTAAAAATTCTCTAGAAGGAATCAATAGCAGAATAACTGAGGCAGAAGAATGGATAAGTGACCTGGAAGATACAATAGTGGAAATAACTACCACAGAGTAGAATAAAGAAAAAAGAATGAAAAGAATTGAGGACAGTCTCAGAGACCTCTGGGACAACACTAAATGCACCAGCATTCGAATTATAGGGGTCCCAGAAGAAGAAGAGAAAAAAAAGGGACTGAGAAAATATTTGAAGAGATTATAGTTGAAAACTTCCCTAATATGGGAAAGGAAATGGTCATTCAAGTCCAGGAAGCGCAGAGAGTCCCATACAGGATAAATTGAAGGATAAACATGCCAAGACACATATTAATCAAACTATCAAAAATTAAATACAAAGAAAAAATATTAAAAGCAGCAAGGGAAAAGCAACAATTAACATACAAGGGAATCCCCATAAGGTTAACAGCTGATCTTTCAGCAGAAACTCTGCAAGCCAGAAGGGAGTGGCAGGACATATTTAAAGTGATGAAAGGGAAAAAACTGACAACCAAGATTACTCTACCCAGCAAGGATCTCATTCAGATTCGAGGGAGAAATTAAAACCTTTACAGACAAGCAAAAGCTAAGAGAATTCAATACCACCAAACCAGCTTTACAACAAATGCTAAAGGAACTTCTGTAGGCAGGAAACACAAGAGAAGGAAAAGACTTACAATAACAAATCCCAAGCAATTAAGAAAATGGTAATAGGAACATACATATCGATAACAACCTTAAATGTAAATGGATTAAATGCTCCAACCAAAGCACAAACACTGGCTGAATGGATACCAAAACAAGACCTGTATATATGCTGTCTACAAGAGACCCACTTCAGACCTAGGGACACATACAGGCCAAAAGTGAGGGGATGGAAAAAGATATTCCATGCAATGGAAACCAAAAGAAAGCTGGAGTAGCAATTCTTATATCAGACGATTAAAATAAAGACTATTACAAGAGACAAAGAAGGACACTGCATAATGATCAAGGGATCAATCCAAGAAGATATAACAATTGTGAATATTTATGCACCCAACATAGGAGCACCTCAGTACATAAGGCAAATGCTAACAGCCATAAAAGGGGAAATCGACAGTAACACATCATAGTGGGGGACTTTAACACCCCACTTTCACCAATGGACAGATCATCCAAAATGAAAATAAATAAGGAAACACAAACTTTAAATGATACATTAAACAAGATAGACTTAATTGATATTTATAGGACATTCCAACAAAAAACTACAGAATACACTTTCTTCTCAAGTGCTCATGGAACATTCTCCAGGATAGATCATATCTTGGGTCATAAGTCAAGCCTTGGTAAATTTAAGAAAATTGAAATCGTATCAAGTATCTTTTCCGACCACAATGCTATGAGACTAGATATCAATTACAGAACAAAATCTGTAAAAACTACAAACACACGGAGGCTAAACGAAACACTACTAAATAACTAAGATATCACTGAAGAAATCAAAGAGGAAATCAAAAAATACCTAGAAACAAATGACAATGTAAACATGACAACCCAAAACCTATGGGATGCAGCAAAAGCAGTTCTAAGAGGGAAGAATACTAGCAAACAGAATCCAACAGCACATTAAAAGCATCATACACCATGATCAAGTGGGGTTTATCCCAGGAATGCAAGGATTCTTCAATATATGCAAATCAATCAATGTGATAAACCATATTAACAAACTGGAGGAGAAAAACCAGATGATCATCTCAATAAATGCAGAAAAAGTTTTCGACAAAATTCAACACCCATTTATGATAAAAACCCTCCAGAAAGTAGGAATAGAGGGAACTTACCTCAACATAATAAAGGTCATATATGACAAACCCACAGCCAACATCATTCTCAATGGTGAAAAACTGAAACCATTTCCTCTAAGATCAGGAACAAGACTCTCACCACTCTCACCACTATTATTCAACATAGTTTTGGAAATTTTAGTCACAGCAATCAGAAAAGGAAAAGAAATAAAAGGAATCCAAATCGGAAAAGAAGAAGTAAAACTGTCACTGTTTGCAGATGACATGATACTATACATAGAGAATCCTAAAGATGCTACCAGAAAACTACTAGAGCTAATCAATGAATTTGGTAAAGTAGCAGGATACAAAATTAATGCACAGAAAATCTCTTGCATTCCTATCCACTAATGATGAAAAACCTGAAAGAGAAATTAAGGAAACATTCACATTTACCACTGCAACAAAAAGAATAAAATACCTAGGAATAAACCTACCTAAGGAGACAAAAGACCTGTATACCGAAAACTATAAGACTCTGATGAAAGAAATTAAAGATGATACAAACAGATGGAGAGATATACCATGTTCCTGGCTTGGAATAATCAACATTGTGAAAATGACTATACTACCCAAAGCAATCTACAGATTCAATGCAATCCCTATCAAACTACCAATGGCATTTTTCACAGAACTAGAACAAAAGTTTCACAATCTGTATGGAAACACAAAAGATCCCAAATAGCCAAAGCAATCTTCAATCTTGAGAAAGAAAAACAGAGCCGGAGGAATCAGGCTCCCTGACTTCAGACTATACTACAAAGCTACCATCATCAAGACAGTATGGTACTGGTACAAAAACAGAAATACAGATCAATGGAACAGGATAGAAAGCCCAGAGATAAATCCACGCACATATGGTCAACTTATCTTTGATAAAGGAGGCAAGAATATACAATGGAGAAAAGACAGCCTCTTCAATAAATGGTGATGGGAAAACTGGACAGCTACATGTAAAAGAATACACATAATAAACTCAACACCATACACAAAAATAAACTCAAAATGGATTAAAGACCTAAATGTAAGGCCAGACACTATAAAACTCTTAGAGGGAAACATAGGCAGAACACTCCATGACATAAATCACAGCAAGATCCTTTTTGACCCACCTCTTAGAGAAATGGAAATAAAAACAAAAATAAACAAATGGGACCTAATGAAACTTAAAAGCTTTTGCAGCGCAAAGGAAACCATAAACAAGATGAAAAGATAACCCTCAGAATGGGAAAAGATATTTGCAAACGAAGCAACTGACAAAGGATTAATCTCCAAAATATACAAGCAGCTCATGCAGCTCAATATCAAAAAAACAAACAAACAACCGGATCCAAAACTGGGCAGAAGACCTAAATAGACATTTCTCCAAAGAAGATACACAGACTGCCAACAAACACATGAAAGGATGCTCAACATCACTAATCACTAGAGAAATGCAAATCAAAACTACAGTGAGGTTTCACCTCACACCAGTCAGAATGGCCATCATCAAAAAATCTACGAACAATAAATGCTGGAGAGGGTGTGGAGAAAAGAACCCCCTTGCACTGCTGGTGGGAATGTAAATTGATACAGCCACTATGGAGAACAGTATAGAGGTTCCTTAAAAAACTAAAAATAGATCTACCATACGACCCAGCAACCCCACTACTGGGCATATACCCTGAGAAAACCATAATTCAAAAAGAGTCATGTACCACAATGTTCACTGCAGCTCTATTTACAATAACCAGGACATGGAAGCAACCTAAGTGTCCATCAACAGATGAATGGACAAAGAAGATGTGGCACATATATACAATGGAATATTACTCAGCCATAAAAAGAAACGAAATTGAGTTATTTGTAGTGAGGTGCATGGACCTAGACTCTGTCATACAGAGTGACGTAAGTCAGAAGGAGAAAAACAAATACCGTACGCTAACACATATACATGGAAGAACATAGGGGCAGGACGGGAATAAAGATTCAGACATAGAGAATGGACTTGAAGACACAGAGAGGGGGAAGGGTAAGCTGGGACTAAGCGAGAGAGTGGCATGGACATATATAGATAGTGGGAAGCTAGCTAGTGGGAAGCAGCCGCATAGCACAGGGAGATCAGCTCGGTGCTTTGTGACCACCTAGAGGGGTGGGATAGGGAGGGTGGGAAGGAGATGCAAGAGGGAGGAGATCTGGGGATATATGTACATGTATAGCTGATTCTTTTTTTTTTTTTTTTTTTTTTTGCGGTACGCAGGCCTCTCACTGTTGTGGCCTTTCCCGTTGCAGAGCGCAGGCTCAGTGGCCATGGCTCACGGGCCCAGCCACTCCGCGGCATGTGGGATCTTTCCGGACCGGGTCACAAATCCATGTCCCCTGCATCGGCAGGCGGACTCTCAATCACTGCGCCACCAGGGAAGCCCTGATTCATTTTTTTATACAGCAGAAACTAACACACCATTGTAAAACAATTATACTCTAAAAAAAAAAAAAAATGACATCATCTGTGGAAAGGATCCTGAACCAATATTGTGAGGGCTGGTCCTAGGGTCAGGCATGGGGCCTCCTGAGCCTCGGATTCCTCACTTGTAAGTTGGGATTGTGGTGCCCTGGGGAGCCTGCTGCCTCACAGGGCTGCTTATGGGCCTTGACAGTGGGGCTTCTCCATCGCAGAAGGAGCGGATATCCCAGGGAGCAGCTGAGCGAGTGGGTCTGTGAACGAGAAGCAGGTGCAAAACCCATTGGCCTGGGGACACACGCTTCCCTCCTCCGTTCTCTCGGGCGCCTGGGGAAGTGAGAAGGGATCTCTTTGCTCCTGAGTCCATGACCATCACGCCCACCCACCATTAACAGGCAGTGTTCTGGTCCTCAAAGTCTCTCTGCCCGGCGCGCTTGCGAGATGTACCTTCTCTGAACCTCACCTTCCCAAAAAGCCTTTCGCGAGGGTCCTGAGTGAGCTGGAGCTGGCCACACACACACACACACACACACACTCCTGCTGCCCCAAGCCCCGCACAGAAGCAAAGGGGAACGGGCTGTCGGCTAGTGTTCCCCTGTCCTTGCCAACCCCACTAAGGCTTATTCTCTGGGTCTGGGGAAGGGTCAGGGAACCCATGCTTGCCCCTGGCCCAGCTGAAGCGAAAGGGGGATTTATTAGAAGGTCAGGAGGAGCCAGGGGGCAGCCCTGGGACAGTGCCGGTTCCTCCCTGACATCCCGGCTCCCGGTGGCCCGCAAAAGAGAGACCACAGCCGGCTAACAGCAGCAGAACTGGCAATGTTTGTACGCACAGAACTGCTCAGGGGACTGATGGAACGGCGGAGGACGGGCTGAGGAGGGGCAGGACCCAGGAATCTCTGGAATGTGGAATCTACTGGCAGAGGCAAGGAGACAGTGTCTTCAGGATGAGATGGGCTCTGGCCTCTTCCTCCTTCTCTGCAGCCCTTTGTCCAAAATCCAGTCCCGAGAGAGACTGTGTGATGGGCCACGCCACACTGGGGTCTGGGGACTACACTGGATGGGGGCGGACAGGGCAGCTCGGTGGACAGCTTCCCCAAGGTTGATCCCAGTGGAGGAGTCGGGGGAGTCTCCCTCCAAAGTTAACTGGGTGTTTTTTTCCAGAAGAATGGGGAATGAATGCTGGGGAGGAATGGGGTGCAGCGGGGCAAAATCTAGTACATGATCCCAGGACCCTGCTTCTTGGGGGCAGTTTCTGCCTTTGCAGACAGCTTCCCCTGTGCCTCCTGCCCCAGCTTGGCCTTACAGTCCCTCCAGGTCACCTGCCCACCAGACCGGCCGGCGAGTCACAAAGCCCAATCCTGGGGAAGAGGATCTGATTGGCTCACATGAGTCAGGTGTTTGCCTGGTCCAATCAGCCCTGGCCAACGAGGTTAGGTCACACAATGCCAGCTTCAGAGGTCCACCCTCTGGAAACGGGAGCTGGACAGACACCCCGAATACCGATGACCACACAATTTGAGAATCCTCAAAGCTGGTAGCCAGTATTTGAAGGCCCCAAGTCCAACGTGCCCAACTTGCAGACAGGAGAAAGGAAGACAGAGGATTGCTTCTCTCTGAGGGGCGAGTGCTGGACCCCCTCCCTAGGGGCCAGTGGGCTCTCCCAGGGTCAAGCTCAGACATGCTCAGGGGTGGGGAAAACGAGCAGCTTTCTTGGAGGCCCAAGCCCTGGAGCCCATGACCACCCTGGGTGCTGGGAAGCCGCACACCACCTGCCCCCCAGCTCCTCACAGAGATGTCTGTTGGTTTCCAAGCCAGGCCCAGCCCCTCCTCATCCCAGGGAGTGCCAGAACCAGAGTTAGGGGCCAGAATACAGTCTCTTCTGGGCAGATGCAAGGGTTGGTTCCTAGGTTGGTCCCTGACGGCTGCTGGGGCCCAGTCCAGCTCTCCCAGGCTCCCGGGCCCCATATGTCTGTTACCTCTGAGCCAACCCAGCAGCCTCATGAGGGCAGGACTCCATGTGTCTTGTCACTGCCGCCTGGCCAGGGCCCAACCCAGAGTGGCAGCTCAGACAACACCGATGAATATTGGTGGTGACCCTTCAGCCCCTTGACTCCTCTCTGACCATGACATTAAGTCTGTCTGTCTCCTTGAGGTCAGCCATGCAATGAATACAATAATGTCCAGGCCACTGTCCTGGGCTCCAGGCCCACTAACCTCCCTCTGGTACAGACCTGGACAACTGCTCTCACCCTCTGGACCTCAGTTTCCCCGTCTGTACAATGAGGGGCTTCAAGGTTCCTTCCAGTTGGGACATTGTGTGCTGTAACAGTTCCAAGCTGGGGTTCAGTCTTGAAGCAGTCAGAGCTGACCAGCATTCAGGTAGGACGCCTTGCCTTCTCTTGGAGTCCTTCAGCTTCTCTTGCTTTCAGACTTGAACTTAGTAAAGAGCAAGTCCACAGTAAGAGCAGCAGCTACCACTCTCTGCGCCCTTGCTGTGTGCCAGGCAGTGCGCCAAGTGCTTCCTGAGCACCAGCTCACTGAGTCTTTGCAGGATGCTATGAATTAGGCAGCCAGGCCCAGAGAGGTTGAGGAGCTGGGCCTGGGTCACACAGCTGCTGACCAGCCATAGGGATTCAAGTCAGGCTTGCCTGATCCCCAGCCCGTGAGTTCACTATATGGCGCAAAAGCATCCTGATATCTGAGCACAAAGAGATGTGTGGTCTGCTAAGACCCATCTTCATGTAATCGCTTGGTTTCACAGCTCACCAACGCTGGCAGAAGGCAGGGTATCCACATGATCTGGGGCTACTTACTGCTGCATGGATAAGTCTGCAAAGCCCCTTCCTCCTAACAGCTCTGGAGAGCCTGAAGGGCTGTACCTGCTCAGCCCCTGAAGTTTTGCGGAGGGAGCCTGACAGCACCCCCTGGGTCCAGCAAACAGTGGACAGCCATCAACTGTGCATCTTTAAAGCCCTCACTGTCGGGACTTCCCTGGTGGTCCAGTGGTTAAGACTCCGAACTCCCAATGCAGGGGGCCCGGGTTCGACCCCCGGTCAGGGAACTAGATCCCACATGCCGCAATGAAGACCCGGTGCAGCCAAATAAATAGATAAATATTAAAAAATAAAATAAAGCCCTCATTCTCAACGGCCGCTGGGCCATCACTAACCTACTGATGTGCAGACCTCACACCCACTCCCCCAGCCCAGGGAAATTCACGCTCCCTCACTGACTGCTGGCCAAGGATGCCTGACCCAGGGCTCCATGCCCAGTGTGGGATCCCTGCCCGCCCTACAAAGCCCAACCCCCTGCAGGGGACTCAGACGGGGTCTTCGTGTAGATTCTGGGAATAAAGAGGCAGAATGCCGCAAAGCAGGATGTAGGAAAAGCTCCTCTGGTAGGGGAGGGCACAGGGCTGAGAGTTCGGAGGAGGAGTTCTAGAAGTGTCTTTCCTGGACTCCCCAGCCCCCATCTCTCTGCCCCTTCATCTATAAAAGAATGGCCTCTGCTCCTCCTGACTGTGAAATGCTAGCACGGCCACAGGCCCCCTCTCGCCCCACAACAGGTTAAGTATGGGCTGGGGGCTGGAGAGGGGACGTCCTTCCCCCCCTCGCTCCCACTCTGAGAGCCCATCCAGCAGCACACCTGACCCAAGTCCCAGGTCGCTCCCAGGCTGGGGGAGGGAAGGGCAGATAAGACCTGACGGGTCCGTGGAACTTGGCCTCTCTCACCTTCCTGCCCAGCCCACCAGTTCCTGCTCCTCGTGGCTCTCTGCCCCACTCCATCTGAAGGACATCTGCCAACAGCAAGCTGACAACAGGGCCCTGCAGGTGACAGAGTGCCCCTCGGGGCCTGGGGCCAGACTGAAAACAACAAACCAGAGGGAGAGACAGGCATAGCTTTTGGCTCCTTCCAAACAGGCTGGTGGCTCAGGGGTGATTTAAGGGCCAGCTTGTCTCCAGGGGTGAGGATGGGCCCTGAGCCTGGAAGGCCGTGGGAGCCAGTGCAGGCTGTGGGGTGGGGGAGGCCCTGTGATGACTTGGCCCCTTATTGCCCGTGTGACCCTAGGTTCTCCCCTGTTCTGCTGCATGGCCAGGTTTCCCGGCAGTTCCCTCCGGAGAAGTAAATACAGCCTTGTTAATAATTCTGTCTGAATCACCCGCCCTCTGGCTGCTCTGTGCTAAGAGTGGTTCATAGGGGCCTGGAGAGACTCGTAACGGGGAGGTTAAACACGACTGAAAATCAATGAGGCCACCCTCTAATGGGTTTTATGAGGCCGGAACCAGGAAAAGGCAGACGCCACAATAGTCGGGGCCACCAATATGCAGGGCGGGCAAAGGAGCCCGCATGCGAATTTCAGAAGGGTTAAACAAGTTTTCTCTCAAAACCAACAAAATCAGCTTTTATCCCAGGCTCAGCTCGGGAAGGCTTGTTGCTTCCAGTCAAAACACAGAGTGGTGGGTAGGAAGGACTCGCCCCAGGATACAGCACAGCTGGGCTCCAAGTCCTGCACTTGCTGTGTGGCCGTGCGCAGGTCAGTTGCCCCCTGGGACCTCACCTTGGCTGCCTGGTCTATGGAACTGGGCGGGCCCCCTTTCGTGCTCAGTGTTGGGTCTGGGGTCAGGGTTCCTGAAATCCCACCTGGCTGCCTGCCCTCAGGGCATCGGTGATGAATGAATGTCATTAGCAGATTTTCAGGAAGGACACTGTATAAACCATCCCCTCCCTTCCCATGACAGCCCTTCCACCTCTGCTAACTAACCCCTTCTCGTCTCAGAATTCTGCCCCAACATTTTCCAGGGAGCCTTCCAGAACCCTCCAAGGAGACTGCAAAGGTTCCTCAGGGCTTCCTGATCCCTTGTGCATCCCTTCTGTCAGAGTGTCTACCTGCTGGAACACTTCAGAGTAACAGAAAACCTGACCTAAACTGGCTAGAGCATAAAGGGCAATTTGACGCATGTAAATCAGGAGTCCAGCAGTATCTTCAGGCAGGGCTTGATCCCGGCTTATAGGTTATGAGAGGATCTGGGTTTCCTCTCTCCATTTCTGGCTCTGCATCCTTAGTGTTAGGGCCATTCTCAGGAAGGCTCTCCAACTTGCTGCAGGCGGCAGTTTAGGCGTCCCACCTGGTGTACACATCTTGCTGAAAGTGACCCACTTCCTCCCCACCCTCATCCTGCCAACCATCAATGTAGTGGGGTGGGGAGACAAGGGATGTGCTGATCAGTTTCAATCTCTTGAGGTTCAAGCCTAGAGCTAGGAGTATGGGGTCAGTCTCCTCCAAAACACAAGCCTGAGAAATCTGAGGTCCAGTTTGGGATGGAGAAGAAGAGATAAAAGTGCGAGAGGCAGCCAGGCCATGTCCCCCACATCACTCCTTTGTGCTGTAATTACCAGCGTGCTGGATGATCAGGGTGCAGTCTGACCACATCACTTCCCTGTTAAAACTTGCCAGTGCCTTCCCACTGCCTTCATGGTAAAGGCCAGCCTCCTTAGCAGAGGGCCTCCTGACACAGCCCACATCTGCTTTTCTAGTCTCATCCCTCTCTGCTCCCAACTTCCCACTCATGATTCCAGCTCTACTGGATCCGTCCCAACGTGCCAGGATCTCATCACTGGCCTTAGCACATGCCATTCCCCCCACCCAAACACCTTTCCATCGCTGCCTGCTTCATTGAGCTAATCCATACAAAATGGTACTTCCTCCATGAAGCCCTCCTTGACCTACCCAGGGTTGGGTGCACAGGCTCTGTGTTCCCACAGACACCTCTCAGTTTGGATCACTATTTTTTTAACAGCTTTTGTCAGCTATGATTCACATACCATACAATTCACACATGGAAACTGTACATTTAATGGTTTTTAGTATATTCGTAGTGTTGTACAACCATCATCAACATTTTAGAACATTTTCATCAGTTCAAACAAAAAACACCTCTTCTAAAAAAAAAAAGTGGATATATGTATAACTGATTCACTTTGCTGTACACCTGAAACTAACACAACACTGCAAATCAACTAGACTCCAATAAGAATTAAAAACGGCAGCAGCAAAACTCACCCTTTAGCAGTCACCCCTTGTGAGCCCCCTCCCCCGGCCCCTGGCAACCACTAATCTACTTTCAGTCTCTACAGACTTACCTATTCTGGACATATTATATACATGGAATCGTACAATATGCGGCCTTTGTGTTTTCTTTCATTTAGCAAAATGTTGTCAAGTTTCATCCATGTCGTAACATGTACCAGTACTTCATGCTTTTTTTATTGCTGAATAATATTCCTTTGTATACAGATAGACCCCTTTTATTTATCCATTCATCAGTGATGGACATTTGGGTTATTTCCAACTTTAGGCTATCAGGAGTAATGTTTCTATGGGTATTTGTATCCAAGTTTTTATGTGGACCTGTGTCTTCATTTCTCTTGGCTGTGTACCTAAGAGCGGAATTGCTGAGTCACATGGTAACTCTACACGTCGTCTTTGGAGGAACCGCCAAACTTTTCTAAAGCAGCTGCAGCATTTTATACATTCCCATCAGCAAGTGTGTAAGGATTTCAATTTCTCCACATCTTCAGCAACACTTGTTGTTATATATTTTTTATTATAGCCACCCTAGTAGTGCGAAGTAGTATCTCACTAATTTTGATTCACTTTTCTCTGGATGTTGAGAGTCTTTTCAGGTGCTTGCTGGCCATCTGTCTATCTTCTTTATAGAAATGGCTACTCAGATGCCAAGACCATTTCAATGGGGTAAGGACAGTCTTATCAACTAACGGTACTGGGAAAACTGGGTATCCACACGCAAGAGAATGAAGCTGGACCCTCATCCTTACGCTATACACAAAAATGAACTCAAAATGGATCAAACTAAACCTAAGACCTAAAAACTCTTAGAAAAAAAAATAAAAGCTTCATGGCATTGGATTTGGCAGTGATTTCTTGGCAACAACAAAATAAATAAATTGGACTTAATCAAAATTTTTAAATTTTGTGCAGCAAAGGACACTAACAAGAGTGAAAATTCATTTGTTATAAAGCAGAAACTAACACACCATTGTAAAGCAATTATACCCCAATAAAGATGTTAAAAAAAAAAGAGACAAAAATAGGGCTAATTCCTTGGTTCTGGAGCCAAAGAAGAAGAGATAAATCCAAGAGGAACTGGTGAAAGCCATACTCCCATCACATAGTCCCATGTGTGTTCTAGTATCATAACCTTTGTTACTGTGTATGTAATCACCAGTTTACTTGTCAGTCTCCTAGATTGTCAGCAACTTCAGAGCAGGGACCACACTTTATTATCATTATTATTCCTGTGCCTGACATAGTGGCTAATATTTACTAGGTATTTAATAAATGTTTGCTGAATAAAAAAAAAAAGAGTGAAAATTCAACCCACAGAATGGGAGAAAATACTGCAAACCATATATCTGATAAAAGATTAGTATCCAGGGTATATAAAGAATGCCTACAACTCAACAACAAAAAAACCCAATCCAAAAATGGGCAAAGAGAACTTTGAGGACACAACGCTAAGTGAAATAGGCCAGTCACAATAGACAAGTACTGTGTGATTCCATTTATACGAGGTGTCTAGAGTAGTCAGATTCATAGACAAAGTAGAATGGGGGCGGTGCCAGGGATGTGTGGGGTAGGGGAGAATAAGGAGTTGTGGTTTAGTGGGTGTAGAGTTTCAGTTTTGCAAGATGGAGAGAGTTCTGGAGATTGGTTGCAGAACAATGTGAATGTATTTAACGCGACTGAACCGTACACTTAAAAATGGTTAAGATGATAAATTTATGTATATTTTACCATAATTAAAACTAAAACTAAAATGAGCTAAGGACTTGAATGGACATTTCTCTGAAGAAGATAAACAAATGGCCAAGAAGCACAGAAAAGATGCTCAACATCACTATTCATGAGGGACATGGAAATCAAGACCACAATGAGATACCAAATCACAGCCACTATGATGGCTATGATAAAACCAAAATAACCTACAAAATAACAAGTGTTGGCAAAGAACACCTGTGGAGAAACTAGAATCCTTGTGCACTGCTAGTGGGAATGTACAATGGTACACCTGCTGTGGAAAATGGTACGGCAGTTCCTCCAAAATTTAAATACAAAACTACCATATGATCCAGCAATCCACTTCTGGGTATGTACTCAAAAGAGTTGAAAACAGAGACTTGAATAGATATTTGTACACCCACGTTCACAGCAGCACTACTCACAATAACCAAAAAGTGGAAGCAATCCAAGTATTCATCAATGGATGAATGGATAAACAAAATATGGTATGTCTATATATTCATGTATATATACATGAAATGGAATATTGTTCAGCCTTAAAAAGGAATGAAATTCTGATACATATCACAGATGAACCTTGAAATTATTATGCTAAGTGAAACACCTATTCAGATCCTTTGCCCATTTAAAAAATGGGTTATCTTTTTATTGAGTTGTAAGAATTCTTCATATATCCTGGAGATATTCTCGGATATACAGTTTGCAAGTATTTGGGTTGTCTTTTCACTTTCCTGATGATGTCCTTTGAAGCACGAAAGTTTTAATTTTCATCAACTCCAGTTTATCTTTTTTCTTTATTGCTTGTCTTTGGTGTCTTATCTAAGAAACCACTGCCTAATAATACAAGGTCACAAAGATTTACTCCTGTGTTTTCTTCTAAGAGTTTTATAGCTTTAAGTGTATGGTTCATTTTGAGGTAGTTTTGGTATATGGTGTGAGGTAGGGCTACAAATTTACTTTTTGCATGTGGATGTCCAGTTGTCCTTAGCAGCATTGGTTGGGAAAAAAAATTCTTTCCAGATTGAATGGTTTTGGAACACTTGCCGAAAATCAACTGACCACAGATATATGGGTTTATTTCAGGACTTTCTATTTTATCTCATTGAGCTCTACATTTATACTTCTATCACTACCACATTCTCTCGATCACTACAGTTTTTTAATAAGTTCTGAAACTGAGAAGGGGAATCCATCAGCTTTGTCCCTCTTTTTCAAGACTGTTCTGGCTACTCCGGATCCCTTGCATTTGCATATGAATTTTAAGATCAGCTTGTGAATTTCTGCAAAGAAACCAGCTGGGATTTGGGTAGGGATCACACTGAATTTGGAGATCGATTTGGGGAGTATTGTCATCTTTAACAATATTGTTTCCTGATCCATGAATATGAGATGGCTATTTATTTAGATCGTCTTTCTTTCAGTGTTTTTGTTTTCAGAATATTAATTTTACACTTCTACTGTTAAATGTTTTATTCTTTTTGATGCTATTGTAAATGGAAATGCTTTAATTTCATTTTTTGGACTGTTCGTTGCAAGTACATAGAAATAGTTGATTTCTGTATATTGACCATGCATCCTCCTTGCTTGCTTTTGCACCTCTATGCTTAACACAGCAGGCAGGCACTCGGCCAAGGCATGGCAAAGGCTGGGAGTGGGGCAAGACTGGAGGTCAGGCCACCAGCTGCAAGGCAGCAGCTGATGCTGTAATCCGGGTTACGGGTGAGTATGGCTGGCCTGGCTAGTGGCAGTGGGGAGAGAGAAGTGGGTAGGCTTGAGCCACAGGACTGGGATGGGGTGAGGGAAAGGGACTGTCAAGGATAAGGCCCAAGTTTTTGGCCTGGATCACATTTACTAGGATTGGGGAGGGAACGTGGTCATTTCATTCTGAGAGTGTAGCTTTGAAGTGCCTTTAAAACAGTCCAGGGACTTCCCTGGCGGGCCAGTGGTTAAGACTCCATGCTTCCACTGCAGGGGGCACGGGTTCGATCCCTGGTCAGGGAATTAAGATCCCGCGTGCCACGCGGCGCAGCCAAAAAAACAAAAACCAAACAGTCCAGGAGGCAGCTGGATAAACCGTAAGTAGCTCAGGACAGTTCTAGGCTGGGAATACGATCCTGCGTGTCAGAGAGCAGAAGAGAGCTGGGGCAGTGCCGAGGAGCCCAACACCGAAGGGCTGGGCGCAGGAAGCCGACTGTGGCCAAGCAGCTGGAGAGAGAAGGAAAACTACCGGAAGTCTAACCTGGCTGGCGTGGAATTCCGAGGAGGGAGGCAGTGGGTGCAAGGTGATGTGGCCAAGGGTGAAAGGGGAGGGGTCCCACTGTGCCACAGGCTGCTACAGTCACGGCAGGTAATAACCAAGCCCCAGAGGCTGCAGGAGACTTTGGCCGGTGGAACCCGACCGCAGTGAGTTGGGGGTACTGGAGGGGAAAGAGGCAGACCAGAGAAGTTCGCCCTGTAAGTGGGGGGCGGGGGCTGCAGCTTGGCCTGGGGAGATTTTTTTTTTTAATGGGAAGAAAACTTGGCCAAGCAGTACTGCTGATGCGAAGGGGCCAGTTAAAATGGAAAGTGTGGGAGGAAGCAGGGGCAGCAGTCATGCGCTCAACCCTCCCCCACGCACCCCCCCTCATTGCTCTCCCATCACGCGGTGGAAACCAGGCTCGCATCATTTTGCGCTGTGGTCCTGCAAACACTAGTGCGTTGAAGAGTGCAGCCCTCGGTGAGGCTTGCAGCCTAGAGCCCGGGCCCTGAATGAGACGCGTGCTGAGTGCATAAACAAGACTTAAGCTCGGTTGGTTCTGCAGATGTTTCCATGAGCAGATTCCTTGTTTTTTTTTTTTTGTTTTTTTTTTCCTGCGGTACGCGGGCCTCTCACTGTCGTGGCCTCTCCCACTGCAGAGCACAGGCTCCGGACGCGCAGGCTCAGCGGCCGTGGCTCACGGGCCCAGCCGCTCCGCAGCATGTGGGATCTTCCCGGACCGGGGCACGAACCCGTGTGCCCTGCATCGGCAGGCGGACTCTCAACCACTGCGCCACCAGGGAAGCCCAGATTCCTTGTTTTTTATGAAAGTCAGCAACCCTGGCAAACTGGGAAGGAGCAGTGCAGGGTGCAGCTCCTGCAAGGGGCACACTGACCCCCTAAAATCCAGCCCCCAAACCGCTGAGGCAGCTTCTCCCCACGTGGTGGGGCCAGGCCAGCTCTAGGGCTGGATGGATGCTCGGAAACGCCTGTTGTGCACGCAGCTCGGGCGCAGGTCTGCGGGAAGAAAGTCCAGCACTTTCTCACCCCACTTACCAGCCTCACTGTCGAGTAGCCTGAGGGACCGCGCAGCTCTCAACCTGCCGACCTGACAGATCCCTGGGGAAGGGCAGGGCGCCCGAAGGCGGCTGCCACAGGGAAGGAGCCCACGTGGGCGTCGGGAGGACTCCACAGGGTCCCAAGGGCCGTCGGCCGCTCTCAGCAGGTAGATCTGGGTCAGCTGTCTGCTGCCCACTTGGTCTGCTCTTCCGGCTCATTAGAGAAACCAGAAGGCGAGTGAGCTGTGGTCGGACCCACTGGCACAGGCCTTCCTGACCCTGAGCGGCACTGGAGGTGCAGGGTCCTCGGCCCGCGAAGTTCACAGGTTGTCAGCCCGGATGGCTGCATTTCTAACGGGGGAGGAGGAAGCCAAGGCTGATGGAGGGGAGCAGCTCAGCTGGCCCGCTGGCACCCCTCACCGGATTACCACTGCAACCCTGCCAGGCAGGCCCGGAGTCAGGACGCCGTCTCGCTGCTGTGTGACCAGCAGGAGTCTGCACGGGTGGGTGCTCGACGCACCCCCTGAATGACTGGGGCAAGTCTCAAGAAGGGAGCTGGGTTACACCAGCGGTTCTCAAGGTGTGACCTGGGACCAGCCGAGGTGGCATCACCTGGGAGCTTGTTAGCAATGCAACGTCTCAGGCCCCGCAAGAGACCTATTGAATCAGAAGCCCTGGGCCCTCCGGGGACTCTGATGCTTGCTCCAGTTTGTGAAGTACTGGATTAGACGGTCCCCAGGTCCTTCCCACACCTTTCCTCAGCTGTCCCCTTCCTGGGTGGCCTCAGCATCTCTCACCCTTGAGAGTCTCACCCGATTCCTGGGCTCTACTCTTGGAATGCCCTGTCCCCGCTCCTGAGGCTTCTCTCCATGGACACCCTGGGTAACCCAAGGCCTCTGCAGAGTCAGGAAGGAGCTGCGGGTGAGGCATGGCCGGTAACTGGAAAGCCCAGGGGAAACGACATGGACTCTGAGGCCCTTCATTCCGAGCTTCTGGGATGCTGTGAACTGAGGATCATTCTAACGTTACTGTAAACACAGCAACAGTACCCGATAGAGCTCCAGGCCAGGCCCCTAACTTAATCCTCATCACCACACCAAGGCTGGAGTCAGGAGACCTGGGTTCTCACCTCAGCTCTGATACCTACTGGCTGGGGGAGGGGGGGGCACAACCCTCTCTACGCCCCCATTTTTTGCAGCTTTAAAGCCAGGGCTTTGGATGGACAAATCACAGACAGTCTCCTGAGTGGAAGAAGCCATACAAGGAAGTGTGATTCCACTCACGTGAAGTTCTAGAATAAACTAACCTACAGCGTAGAAATCAGAGCAGCGGCTGTGGTAGTTCTGGACAGGGGGTGGTTTTGACTGAGAAGGGGCACAGGGGACTTTATGGGGTGATGGAAATGTTCCATCTCACTTATTGCAGAGGCTTCAGAACTGTATATACACTTGTCAAAACTCATCCAACTATACGCTTAAAGGGTAAATTCTACTGTATGTGAGTTACACCTCAATTTAAAACATTCCTAGTAAAATAAGGGGTTTGGGATTGGAGGACTTCCAAAAATGCTTTGAGTCTGAAATCTTGGATTTCTCTGATTCTGATGTGGGAACACCAGCAGGGTTATCTGATGACCAACATCGTAAGAGGGTGAACCCGAGCCTGTCACAGGGTAGGCTTTACCCCAAGTCTCTGCCGTCATCTCCCCTCAAATGGCAGCAGTGCCCAGGCCCTGACTCAGAGAGCAACCCCTGTCCCCAGTGGAGGCAGGACACCAGTCAACTACAACTGATCTTCAGTTTGTTCCAAAACAAAGCCTCTGGAGTTGAAGTCACGTCTGAGTTTCAATGGCAGCTGAGACACAGGGAGCTTCTCTAGTAGGTGTCACTCTTGCCAGTGGGAGCGAGTGGGAGGCAATTAACTAATTTAATGAACAAAAATCACAAAGGAAAGAATTATAAGGGGGGAGGGGGGCGGAGAGACAGCAGGCAGCAGTTGGCAACGCCCTCGGATTACAAACATACGTTCCTGTCACAGAATCTTTATTTTACATGTTTGCATCACAGCAGGAGAACCCGTCCCCTACATCACCCGGATCGGAACCTCCACCCGGCAGATGTTCATATAAACACTCTTCAGTGACCATCAGTGTTTAAAAAAAAAGTACTGAAAACTCCTGCTGCATCCCAATCTAACCTGGAAAGCAAAGAATATTTACAGACATTTTCTCCCCCAAATGAAACTTATTTCTGGATTGGATGTGTCTGAGTTCTTCTGAGGTCACATGACTAGGCAAATCCAATTTACCATCCGCAAAGGCTGCTTAAGGCGTCAAGAAGCCCCCTTGTGTGGACAGGATTTTTGGACCCTTTTGTAATAAGTGTCTTAAACACTAAGAAGGCTGACTGCCTGGCCCCCTGACTGGTTTGGCTGCCCACCCCGAAGTCTCAAACCCCGCCCCAAGATAAGCTTGCTGTCTGGGGGCGAGCTATCTCTTCTGTCTCACCTTGACCTTTACTGACTTTATCCGCACTCCTTCCCAAACGGCCCGCCTGCAGACTTCCTGCCAGTAGGTCCCAAAGGTCCTTGACACAACACAACCAAATCCTTGCTCCTGCACCTCCCCGCCCCGCCCCACCGAGTGCTTTCTGCACACAGTCTCTCGGAGGATGTGCGTGTCCATGTCCTAGCAACGAGCCACTGAAAAACATTATATTTCAAGCATAAGCCGTGCAGAGAGGGCAGATGCATCGCCAGGCGACAGAAGGGCCCTGGGGGGAATGTCCGGCTTGCCAATCAGTAACTACATTCCAGGTCGTAGTGACAAGTATTAGCATCAACTCAGGTGGAGCTCTTGTACGACCTCCTGCCAGAAACACCCTAGAGAAAACTGGAGTAAAGGGCAGATCTCCTAGAACGTCTGGTATGGTTTTTGATACACCAAGAGGTATCAAGTTAAAGTCTAACTTAACTTCTTCCGCGGGGAATTCTGAAGAGAAAAGAAAGCAGCAGGCCACAGGCGTCCTGGGCTCAGCGTGTTGGGAATCTGCTGAAGGTCAGGCGTGGGTCAGGGAAGCGAGGGTGAGGTGTGGAGTGCAGAGCAGGAGGAGGAGGGGGCGAGGACCCGTGTCCTCTGAACGAGCTGCTCGGCAGCAGGAAGCACCAACAGTCCCACTGCTCTACGGGGTGTACAGAGCAGGGCCAATAACCCACCAGACTGTCTCGGTCCTAGAAGCCTCCCTCGAAGGAAATGCTCCAGGATGGCAGAGATGGCCAGAGCCACTCACAATTAAAACTGGCATCTTTGACACTGTTCCTTGGTCGGTACAGACTAAAATAAGACATACATCTCCGTGCAGGGGCAGAAGATCATATACGGTCCAAAGCAGTAATATGTGCTCTTGGGATAAAATTCTTAGCTTGGAAAATACATCCTTCACACAGCTGCTGGGAGAAAATGCTGCAATGCACCACAGGCTTCAGCCCGTATTCCCAGACTGAGCCCATGTGGAACTGATGGGCGAGGGCCAAGGCAAGGAAAGAGAAGGAGATGGGGGGGGAAGGGGAAGGAGGGGGGGAGGAGGGGGAGGAAGGGGGGAAGAGGGAGGGGGGAGGAGAGCATCCTGTGGCGAGATCACAATGAGGGACTGGACGCCTGGCCGAGGCAGCCCCGTGGAGTGCACTTATGAAGAGACTGGTGCTGCCTTGGCTGGCTGGACATGTCCAGGGGAAAAAAAAACTGGAAATTTTACTCTAAAGTGGTTTCTTGAAAGAAAACTGAACAGACTCAGGCTATGATCTGAGAAACCATCTTTTACACCAGAGCAAGCTTCTCTTTACAAGAGGAGCCAGCAGGAGTATTCAGCGGAGGCACTGCTGCTAAAAAGTTAAAGTATTGCGGGACCAAGAAACAGGCTGATGGAGTCTTTGGCCACTGTTAAGAGCCAGGATTAAGAGATCAGCGATTGTTCTTGTGGTCCGAGAAGTAATTTTCTAGCAAAACACACACACTCTATCAAAGGAAAACAGATCCTTTACTTGCTAAAGTTTCACAGCCAGCGGCACCTCCAGTCCACGGCCGGATTCTCAGAGGAAGTACGTATATTTCGCGTAGGCAGAAACGGGGAGCAGCACAAAGCGAACCTATAAATACCACCGATCCTTTCTGCCCAATCCCTGAAATACTGAGAGGGCTTAACCATTCAAACACTGCATCACCGTGAGCCCAAGGGGACTGTGAAAATCAGGCTGCAGGAAGCGGGCTGTCAGCTGGGGAAGCACCTTGGCTTTAGCCCCCAGTCAGTCATCTTTACGCAAGAGTAGAGCTGAATGCTGCTTACTGCCATCAAGTCATAGAGAAAGAGAACAGGATGAAGAGCTTAAATAATTTTGGAAAAACTTGAACCACCACCTATTTTCCCAATCTTGGGCTGGGGGTTTGATTTCTCTTGATCAGCGGCCTGCCTTTAAACCTTCTGCCAGTTAAAATACAGGACGTGGGCAGACGACCCGTTTGCTAGGAAGCCTGCGGCCTGCCTTTATTTCTAATCCACTACCTTATCTCATCTGTACCTTCCGGTTCCAGAAGGGTCAGCACTGTAAAACTGCAGCCCCTCAGCCATTCTGCGAGCCTAGAGGTGCCGCGTGGGATTTGAAGACCACCCGGTACCACAGAGAAGCCCAGCCCTCTGGCTCATGCCCTCCTGTGACCGCTGGGGCCCGGGGACCTCAGAGCAGGAAGGCTGAGCAGGGGCCGGTGCCAGCCCACATGCACACCCTCATCTTCATTTACTCGCTTCCCCGCTTCCAGCACATGAAGTGAGGACACCTCCGTGGAGACCCTTTCGTGTGTGTGTGTGTGTCTGTGTGTGTGTGTGTGTGTGTGTGTGTCTGTGTGTGTCTGTGTGTGTGTGTGTTTCCTCAAACCTTTGGTTCTTGCCAAGAGGTCTACGGCCTAGTCGAGAACATCTGCTTGCAGGACAAACAGCAAACACGTCCCTCGGAGGGAAGCACCAAAGGAAGTTTTGGCCACAGTATGCGACACATCTCTTAATCACTGGGATGGTGTTCACGTCAGGAAAACAAAGTCTGAAAAATACTCCCGTCCTCCCTGCCACTTCCTTCTCCTGTCACACAGCTCCCAGATTACTTAAAAGACAAAAAAAGGCCCTTAGATGAATACTTGGGGCCTATTTCCTCGCTCCTGAAGATGGGAAGACACACGAACCCTTCCCTAAAATATCTGCGGAGAGGTGGGCAGCAGCAGCCTTGGAAGACGCTGGTCTTCCTCCTCACTCAGCCAGGACCGAGCCCCTGTGGAGGTGGCACTGGGCAGAGCACAGAGGGCTCATCGAAGCGCATAGAAAGGACACTTGCTTCCTCACTGGTCATTTAGGAAGTGACAATGGTACAGGAGAGGGAAAATAACTGTTTTCTGAGTAAAGACACTTCAGGTTCCCAAACCGGGCATACTGAGCGGCACCCCTAAATCTTGTGGCTTCTGATCGACCCTTCCAAGCCAGAGGTAAGAGAATAACCACCGGCCACCGTCACCATCCAGCACCCAGGAGGCAGGCCAGGAGGTCGGGGGGGGGGGGGGCTCGGGCTCCTGACGCGCGTGGGCACTGGGAGCTACCCCGCCCGGCTGGGACCCCACGCTCCAGGGAGCTTGCCTGATGCAGTGTTTCAGTCCCCATCTCAGGCTCCGGCAGCCAAAGCCTTAGTAGGAAATGAGCGGAAAGCCCTGCTATGCCCTCCGTCACAGGGAACCTTCTGAGCTTGTCCCAATACTCGGATGACTTGGCTACGAGCTGCAGTACTGCTCACCTCAGGCAATCTATCCGTGTTCCTCTCCAAGCTCTGAAAGTTTGGAAGGGAACCTCACTGAGCTTCTGTGAAAGATCTCATCATCCCCACACCCCAGAGTAAACCTGCTAATCACCCTCACGTTCTTCACATACTTACTCTTGGAATACAGGGACAAGGTCTGCTGCATTCCTCCCTTTAGAAGTCCTACCTGGCTACAGGGAAAGCTTTGTCATGATGACGACGTGCCTTAAGGATCTGCTTCGACATGATCCTTTCTGCCCCCAGCTGCTCCTTAAGGACAAGTCCTTCCCATTTCCCCGTATTCTGATCACACAAAATAGATGCAGCTGCGAGAAGAGAGGGAAGAGAGGGCCGCCAGAGACGGTGCTGCTCTGCGTCGTCGGGGGGACCAGACGTTCAGGGAAATCCTACAGGAGGCGGCTTTTCGAGCTTAAAAACACACTTCCGTCCATCCATTAGGTAACACAGAACACACTTCAGTCAAGAGAACCATTTGCCACCACCAGGGCCTTGACTCTGACACCGTAGCCCTCGGACGACTGTCGCTCCTGGTCACTTTCAGAATCCGGGATGAAGGTCTGGGGCGACATTCAGGGTCTGAAATCCTGGGGCACTCTCTTAATACTAAATTGGGTTTTGACTTTGCTTTCTAAAATAACCTGATCTCACTCGTTTTTTGTCCCCAAGACGCAGTGATGCTCACCTCTCCCTTCTTTGTGAGCCCCCGTGCCCCACTCGACATCTGCTCGTTTCCTAAAGCCCCTTCCCGTGCCCTGAACGGCTGCAGACACACCACCACCTACCATGCCCCATCCACCAACACTCCGCTGCTACACACTGGGTCACACTGCACCTACCTGAAGAGTTCCCAATTTAAAATATAGAGATTAAAAACAAGGTCATCCTTTTACCCTCCTCCTCTCACACCCCCTACCCAGCACTCCCACCTGAAGGAGAATTCTAGCTGCCTATCACCAGCCACAGATCCGGCTCCAGAAAAGAGTGAAAAGTTAGGCTTCCGTGGCAACTGCTCCCAGCCACGTGCTCTGCGGTGTCACCGTCGGGAGGGCCGACCTCTCTCGCCGACCAACAGGACTACGAATAAACCGTTTCCTTTGACAGTGCCGCCTCGGAGCTCCTCCATCACGCGCTGCCTTCCCACTCACCCTGCGGCTCCACCGAGCCGTTGGTCACCTTCTTGACTTTCTTCATATTCTCCATCACCCCTGACGTGGTCACTCTGAATGAGGGAAAAAACGAGGAAAACCTCAGTCTTAAAGTAAAAGGCCGTCTTCACCACAGCACAGTAGCAGCCAGGGGTAAAGGGTGTTGGCTCTGGAATCAGACACACGTGGGTTCAAATCCTGACCCGCCCTTTACTAGCTGTGTAAGCTTGCCCAAGTCACGTGACCTCCCTGTGCTGCAGGAGAAACACAGTCCCCACTTTCCAGAACTGTCGTGAGGGAGAAACGAGATTCTCTGTCCTGCCCAGTCACTACATACCAGCTGTTATCACAACCAGCATTCATCTCTTTCTTTTTGTCACAAATTTTTGTTACGTATATACACTAGTCACAATTATGACACCAGTATCTGTATCATAATTAACATTCTGAAAAAAAGCTAATCAGCTGTAGATGTTTACACTAACCAGCCACAGTGGATCATTTCTGAGTCCTGGGACAGAACCACAGGTTTAGAAGAACTTTCTGGGCCCAAAGATTCTTTGACCGTTAGAGACAGAGAGTGACTCACGACATCTCCTGAGAAGGTGGGGGTCTATGAGAAGACAGCCTCTTGCCTCACAAAATGTGAGCTAGACAGATTCTAAGGATCTGGGTATCCATGACACAACTGAGCGGCTCCGTAGCAGGAAACACCAAGCCAATACTGAACTCCACCTGCTAGGCGGAGCACAGGGGATTTTCAGGGCAGCAAAACGACTCTGTATGATTCTATTATATAATGGTGGGCACACATCTGTCCAAACCCACACAGTGTACAGCACCAGGAGTGAGCCGACTGTAAACTACGGGCTCTGGATGATAATACGTCCATACAGGCTCATCAGTTGTAAGGAACGTACTACTGTGGACAGGGGATGCTGATAATGGAGGCAGCTATGCGTGTGTGGGGCGGGGGCATATGCGAAGTATCTGTACCCTCTGTTCAATTTTGTTCAATGTTATGAACCTAAAACTGTTCTACAAAATAAAGTGTTAGAAACAAACACCCCTGGCCCAGCATCTCCCTAAGGACTCTAGGAAGCAAGGAGGCACCTATGTTCCTCCATCGCGGACCAACAGGAATTTCCTAATCAGTAAAATAAATTCAATCAATCATTCCAACAGACTCTCTCCAAGGACCGTAACTATCCCCCGCACCAATTCCCAAATCCTGCTACTTACAAATGGCGACTCAGTGGCCCTACATGTGACATCTAGAGTTTGTCCAGCTGGACCTAACAGTAGATAAATTATTTTATTTGAGTAAGGAAAGAAAATTTCTTCTCCCTTCTTTCCTGCCACCAGCTGCTGCTGTGACCAAGCCCCAAAGCCATCCAGTCCTCCCCAGAGTTGGGGCTTTTCTCAAACAAGAGTCCTCTGGACTCATGCGTTATCTGTACTTCTGGTAAAGCCAGGACAAAGTATGCTGCAGGTAGGTGGTTCTTGTGGGAACTGAGGGATCCCTGCAGAGGCTGTGGCTGAGTATAAACGCAGCCCCCAGACAAAGGGAACACCAACTGAGAGAACCTAGCATCACTTCCTGCCAGCCGGTGCCCGTCTCGGGCCTGACCTCACCGGGAAGCGCTCACACTTCTCCCAGGAGAAATCCATGCACCCAGGGCAGCTTTTAAAGGGACCTTCTCCAGACTAGGACACGGGCACCACAAGCCTTTCCAGCCCCAGCAGAGCAACCCCTATGCGCCTCCAAACCTGTTGATGTAAGGGAAGAAGTACAACCTCGAGTCTTCCAGAAACACTCCTGGCAACAGCCGGCGGATCGTGTGGCTACTGCCCCAGGTTGAAAAGGACAAGGAGGCGGCCAACCCGCGCGGACGCGGAGGGCAGAGCACAGGCGCCGCGACCCAAGGGCGGCTCGGAGAGCGGGCCTGGGAAAACCTCTGCTCCCTTTCCTTCCCTAAGGAAACACTCCTTGCCAGATGGTGGCCCAACTGAGAAAACAACATTCACTCTGTCAGGCCGGGCCTGGGGCAAGGACAGAGAGCTGGAACTGGTGCTCCCAGGGAGCCCACTGCCCAGCAGAAGGGACGGTCTTCCAGACGGACACGCAGAGCCACTTCACACAGACAGGATGGGGGTGCCAGGGTGCAGGTGTGACGACGGCTTGGGGTGAGAAGAGTCACGTCCTGTGTTGAAAAGACAGGAGCAGCAGCGAGATGGAGGAGAGGGGGGAGGGCAGGGGAGTTTCTGAAAAGAAATCTAACAAGAAAAGGCTTGGAGGAAACACAAGAAAGCTCCCCGACAGTCAGGGAGTGCTAAGAAGCTGCTGGTGAAGGCACGTGGCAGGAGAGTCGAGGATGGGCACGTGGGGGGCTGTGGACGGCCTTCCGTGCCGTGTCACCGGGGTGGGCGTGACACTTATACCTGGGTTCTCGGGCCTGGCTCCAGCAGGATCCAGGGGAGTCAAAAAAGCACAGAGACACCTGAACCCCCAACATTCAGAATCTAGTCTCCGGGGAGGAGCCAGGGTATCTTCTTAAAAAACAGTCTACAGGTGATTCAGGTAGCTGAGGAGAATGGACGGGAAGGGAAGAAGATGGGAGGTGAGGACATCGGCCACGCGAGGGCAGGGCACCAGGATAAAGTGGGGAGAGGGCGGGAGACACGACGTTAAGCCTCCAAGAAGCGGTCACTCACCCCACACAGGCCGAGGGAGAGGGAGGCATTTAGGCCAAGACCCATATTCTCCTGACAGCGACTGGGTGGATGCCGAAGCCCACAGGGTATGCAGGGGAGAGGCAAGCTTGGGGTGACAGGTGGACAGAGGGGCCCGAAGCTCAGGACAGGCAAGGGGGCTGGAGACTGCGGAGCAGTGAGTGAGCGGAGTGGAGGCGCCCCGGCTGCGGGGTGAGGGGTGCGTGGGCACAGAAGGGCGGCACGGGCGGAGCCAGCGATGATGGGATGTGGTGTGAGGCTGGACGGGCGCTGTGCCCTGGCTCCCCAGTGAAGCCTCTGGGAAGTGAGAGGGGTGCCAGCTGGAGGAGACGGAGGAGGAGACCGTGGTCAGACTGACGCCCAGGAGCCTCCCGGGCAGGAGGCGGCGCTTTGGCAACTTCACAGCTCCACGCACACCCCCCTGCACGCCCTGGTTTCAGTACAAACACTGAATGGGGACAAAGAGCCGCAGAGCCGTCCTCGGAGCAGCGCCCCGCACTACACACAACCTGCGCAGAGGCCCTCCGTGTGGCGCAGAAAGACACCGGACAAAGCTCAGGTCGAGCACCGAGCAGCGGTGACGTTCAGTCTAAACTCAAACCCCAGGGATGCGAATGCAGGCGCAGCCCCTGGAGCCGCCCAGGCGGGGAGAGCCCGGTCCCCAGAGGGCAAGGCCTGCCCTTCCTGCCTCTGCCCATCCCAGCCCTGCCTGACCTCTCGCCCTCTGCTGAGATGCCTTTCTGTGGCTCCAGACACACACCTCTATCGCAGCGCCGTCTACACTCTGTCATGCTGGTCCCGCAGGAGACTGGGGGATTCGGCACCGGCTGCTGTCCGGAACCACCTGTAGGGCTGACAGAGCGCTCATACCAGCGCGAGTAGACTCGGTGCCCGGGCCAAGCCAGCCTCTCTGGCTGCCAAGTCCCACGCTGCTTCCAGCAGAAGCTGTCCTGCCCTCAGGGCCTGCTCAACTTTTCTGAGCCGAGGTGGCCACTCTTGACTTCAAGAGGACACTGGCCCAAGGGTCAGCAGCTCCTGAGCCGGTCTGAGGCAAGGCGCCACAGTGCTAAGCCGACAGAGGGGCTCCCAGGGGGATGGGTCCAGGGGAGCATGGAGGATAGAGAAGACAGTGGAGCAGAGAGGTGCCCAGAGGAGGGGGGCTCCAGCGGAGACGGGGGGAGCGGACGGACCCAGCTGCCTCCCGCTTTCCTTCTACCCCTATGTGGTGACCTCTCTTTTCCTTGTAGAGGCCTGAGTCTCGTGTTTGCAACCAACAGGGCCCTAATGAATACGGGGAAAGACGAGAAAGGGGGCTTCAGGTCCCCACTGCTCCTTCTGCCACACGAGACTGCCGTCAACTGTGGCCGAAGTGGCACACGGATGCATCTGTTTCTGTAACCAAACTAAATCTAAATGCTAACCATCTCTGGACTTGAAATGTGGAGAGGCTTGGTTAAGAGACAATTCTATTAGTCTCCAAGCTCTGTTTCTACATTTGCTGGTTACCCACTTGCACGAGTGCAGGAAGTAGTAAAAGGTTACCGGCACTCGGGAAGGGGAGCTCCAGAGACACAGCTTCTGGAACCCAAACCAGATCTCTTCTCACTCCCGCTTCTCAAGATGGCAGAAATAATTCAGACCATCAAGGATACGCATAGCACGTGCGGTGGCTAAAAGTCTGATAACTGAAATTACATCCAATACTTAACTTGCTGATTTTGTTATGATAAATTCTGTTACCAAAATCAGTAAGCCACTTTGAGCTTGAGTCCAAAGAGAGATGTCAAAAGGAACAGAAAGAGAAAAAGATGGAAAGTCAGCATTACTTCCGAAGGCGCCCTCATTCCCCCAGGCCCAGGGGGCGCAGCTGCCCGGACTGCATGCAGGCCTAGGCTGGAGGCGGGGAGGACGCACTACCCTGGGCCAGACTCACTTCCCAAGGCACCGCCCTCCCGCAGCTCAGCTTCAGACAGAGGAGGTAAGAAGAGGTGAATGAGAAGCTACCCAGAACCTCAGTCAGCAAGGTCACTGCGCGGCCCAGGTCAGAGTTCTGGTGCAGAGGGCATATTAGGAAGGGTGTGAATTTGTCTTAGGTGTGCGAGGCATAAACATTATTACTGATACTTTGCACAAAGAGGTGCTTAATGTCCTGGGTGGGGATCAGACCTAGTGCCCTCCTTCAGGAAACACCCTCCAGTGTGCATGACAGAGCACTCAAGACCTTCTAGAAAATACAGGCAAGGCTGTGCTGGTCTCTGGTTTGGGTTATTTCTGGAGGATTTAAGAAGGGCCCTCCAGGAACAGAACTTCCGAGCAGAAGAGGGAGGTGACAGTCCGGGCTCGGCGGTCCCAGAAGCTGCTGAGCCTTGACCCTCACCTGCGGCTGAAGCCTCCCCCTCAGGCCTCTTCTGCTGTCACATCTTATAACTTCACAGAACTTTCCCAACAGTCGAGTTCTCAGCTAAAGAGAAACCCCAGTACAACTGCCTTGCTGACTGAAAGGCACCTGGCCTCAGCTGGCTCCTCAACTTGTCTTTCACAGGCTCATCGGGGCTGGTGCTCCCGGGAAACACCACCACCACTCCTGTAAGCAAACCTTCATTTGGGCCGACTCCCTCTCTAGGCTGGTACATGTGCAGCCCTCCCGTCACGGAAGAGATGCTCACTTCACCATTACGGGAGGGCCCACACTCAGCCAACCCTGGAGAACAGAGCACAGAGCGCTCTTCCCCGGTAACAGGAGAAGAAGCTGAGGCAACCCAAGGGTCAACCTTGGCTCAAACTGCCCACCCTCCCCAAATCTTGCCAGAAGAAAGAAACACACTCCCCCTAGTCTCCAGCGGACTGCTGGTCTGTCTTCTTCCCTTTTCCTCCCCTGATTTTAACACACACACAGGCCCTCTTGCGTTTTCGTTACCACTACCACCAAATACTGTCAGAGAGAAATAAAAACCAAAACAAATTTTTAAAATTTTGCCAATGAGACAAACATACCTTAACAAAGCATCTGCACTTCTAGATGCAATGGCTGATGGAAAGGATGTGGGGAACAGGAATGCCTGCCTTGCTGGGGAGAACGTCAACTGACCACACTTCAGTCAAGCGGAAGATGCTAGGACCCAGCCATTCAGCTTCTCGCTATGACCCCAGAGCAACCCTGCTTCAAACGGTTACAGAATGCTGAGCTACAGGGCTCCCCGCAGGGGAAAGGAAAAATACACCACGTCTCAGGTTACTTCCCAAAGCTGCTGCTTACCAGATGGACTCTATTTTTTAATTTTTTTACCAACAGCTTAAGTATTTTAATTGTTTCCAACTAAGCTTGTTCATTATAAATATATAATAAAAATGTACAAAGAATAACGTTGCACTTTTTGGTTAGAGTTAAGTCAAAGGCATTCATCAATAAGGAATCTTCGGATGTGAATATTCCAGAAATTTCTCTAAGCCATCTGATGAGGAAATTGTCTCTGAATATTACCTTACTTTGGAAGGTATTGGCGGACATTTAAATTGAACTCAGACTTCTTCAAAATAAACCTTAATTTAAAAAAACTATTCTGGCCTGAGCGTCTGGCTTCCAATCTGCCTGAATCTCAGTGCTGCCTGAGATCCTTCCCTTCGGGACACTGATAGTTCTAGGAAAACCCTCAACTACCAGGAGCCACTAAAAATAAAATAGGCCACTTGGATGATCACAAAGGTTTGAGAGACAACCAAGAGTCAGGGCAGGGTTGAAGGAGGAGGCTCATCTCCTCCATGAGGCCCCTCCTTCAAGATTGGGAGAGGGGGCTGTTTATCTAATGCATAGACACCAACACAGAGTCGAGCAAAATGAAGAAATCGAAGACTATGTTCCAAACAAAAGAAAAGACAGAACCTCAGAAAAAGCCCCTAATGAAATGGAGAATTGACTAGAAAGCTTTTCTGAAAACTAAAATGACTAGTTTAAACAACTTGTATATGAACGTGAAGCATGAAAACAAATTTACACAAATGAGAGCCCTAAAGGAAGGAATGGCTACCTTGATTTAAGGCAGCCTGGGAGCATGTCTTAAAAAGCAGTTATGCAAGATGATTAAGTTCCATATATATGCTGTAAAACACTGTGGCTATAATTAGCAACATTGTATTATACACTTAAACATTTATTAAGAGGCCACGTGGCTGACAGGGTCTTGGTGCTCCAGCTGGGTGTCAGGCCTGTGCCTCTGAGGTGGGAGAGCCGAGTTCAAGACATTGGTCCACCAGAGACCTCCTGGCTCCATGTAATATCAAACAGGAAAAGCTCTCCCAGAGATCTCCATCTCAATGCTAAGACCCAGCTCCACTCAACGACCAGCAAGCTACAGTGCTGGACACCCTATGCCAAACAACTAGCAAGACAGGAACACAACCCCACCCATTAGCAGAGAGGCTGCCTAAAATCATAATAAGGTCAGACACCCCAAAACACACCACTGGACGCAGACCTGCACACCAGAAAGACAAGATCCAGCCTCATCCACCAGAACACAGGCACCAGTCCCCTCTACCATGAAGCCTACACAAACCCCTGAACCAACCCCTTAGCCATTGGGAGGAGACACCAAAAACAACAGGAACTATGAACCTGCAGCCTGCGAAAAAGAGACCCCAAACACAGTAAGTTAAGGAAAATGAGAAGACAGAGAAACACACAGCAGATGAAGGAGCAAGGCAAAAACCCACCAGACCTAACAAATGAACAAGAAGTAGGCAGTCTACCTGAAAAAGAATTCAGAGTAATGATAGTAAAGATGATCCAAAATCTTGGAAACAGAATGGAGAAAATACAAGAAACGTTTAACAATGACCTAGAAGAACTAAAGAGCAAACAAACAATGATGAACAACACAATAAATGAAATTAAAAATTCTCTAGAAGGAATCAATAGCAGAATAACTGAGACAGAAGAACGGATAAGTGACCTGGAAGATAAAATAGTGGAAATAACTACTGCAGAGTAGAATAAAGAAAAAGGAATGAAGAGAATTGAGAACAATCTCAGAGACCTCTGGGACAACACTAAACGCACCAACATTCGAATTACAGGGGTTGCAGAAGAAGAGAAAAAAAAAGGGACTGAGAAAATATTTGAAGAGATTATAGTTGAAAACTTCCCTAATATGGGAAAGGAAATGGTCAATCAAGTCCAGGAAGCACAGAGAGTCCCATACAGGATAAATCCAAGGAGAAACAGGCCAAGACACATTTTAATCACACTATCAAAAATTAAATACAAAGAAAAAATATTAAAAGCAGCAAGGGAAAAACAACAAATAATATACAAGGGAATCCCCATAAGGTTAACAGCTGATCTTTCAGCAGAAACTCTGCAAGCCAGAAGGGAGTGGCAGGACATATCTAAAGTGATGAAAGGGAAAAACCTACAACCAATATTACTCTACCAAGCAAGGATCTCATTCAGATTCAATAGAGAAATTAAAACCTATACAGACAAGCAAAAGCTAAGAGAATTCAGCACCACCAAACAAGCTTTACAATGAATGCTAAAGGAACTTCTCTAGGCAGGAAACACAAGAGAAGGAAAAGACCTACAATAACAAACCCAAAACAATTAAGAAAATGGTAATAGGAACATACATATCGATAACTACCTGAAATGTAAATGGATTAATTGCTCCAACCAAAAGACACAGACTGGCTGAATGGAGACAAAAACAAGACCCGTATATGTGCTGTCTACAAGAGACCCACTTCAGACCTAGGGACACATACAGACTGAAAGTGAGGAGATGGAAAAAGATAATCCATGCAAATGGAAATCAAAAGAAAGCTAGAGTAGCAATTCTTATATCAGACAGAATAGACTTTAAAATAGACTATGGGCTTCCTGGTGGCGCAGTGGTTGAGAGTCTGCCTGCTGATGCAGGGGACACAGGTTTGTGCCCTGGTCCGGGAAGATCCCACATGCCGCGGAGCGGCTGGGCCCGTGAGCCATGGCCGCTGAGCCTGCGCATCCAGAGCCTGTGCTCCGCAACGGGAGAGGCCACAACATTGAGAGGTCCGCGTACCGCAAAAAAATAAAAATAAAATAAAGACTATTACAAGAGACAAAGAAGGACACTACATAATGATCAAGGGATCAAACCAAGAAGAAGATGTAACAACTGTAAATATTTATGCACCTAACAATGGAGCACCGCAACACATAAGGCAAATGCTAACAGCCATAAAAGGGGAAATTGACAGTAATACAATAGTAGGGGACTTTAACACCCCACTTTCACCAAGGGACAGATTATCCAAAATGAAAATAAGGAAACACAAGCTTTAAAAGATACATTAAACAAGATAGACTTAATTGATATTAATAGGACATTCCAACGAAAAACAACAGAATACACTTTCTTCCCAAGTGCTCATGGGACACTCTCCAGGACAGATCATATCTTGGGTCACAAATCAAGCCTTGGTAAATTTAAGAAAACTGAAATCTTATCAAGCAGCTTTTCCAACCACACTGCTATGAGACAAGATATCAATTACAGGAAAAGATCTGTAAAAATCAGAAACACATGGAGGTTAAATAACCAAGAGATCACTGAAGAAATCAAAGAGGAAATGAAAAAATACCTAGAAACAAATGACAATGAAAACACGACAACCCAAAACCTATGGGATGCAGCAAAAGCAGTTCTAAGAGGGAAGTTAGCAATACAATCCTACCTCAAGAAACAAGAAACATCTCAAATACACAACCAAACCTTACACCTAAAGCAATTACAGAAAGAAGAACCAAAAAACCCCAAAGTAAGCAGAAGGAGAGAAATCATAAAGATCAGATCAGAAATAAATGAAAAAGAAATGAAGGAAACAATAGCAAAGATCAATAAAACTAAAAGCTGGTTCTTTGAGAAGATAAACAAAATTGATAAACCATTAGCCAGACTCATCAAGAAAAAAAGAGAGAAGACTCAAATCAAAAGAAATAGAAATGAAAAAGAAGTAACAACTGACACTGCAGAAATACAAATGATCATGAGAGATTACTGCAAGCAACTATATGTCAATAAAATGGACAACCTGGAAGAAATGGACAAATTCTTAGAAATGCACAACCTTCCGAGACTGAACCAGGAAGAAATAGAAAATATAAACAGACCTATCACTAGCAATGAAATTGGGACTGTCATTAAAAATCTTCCAACAAACAAAAGTCCAGGACCAGAAGGCTTCACAGGCGAATTCTATCAAACATTTAGACAAGAGCTAACACCTATCCTTCTCAAACTCTTCCAAAATATAGCAGAGGGAGGAACACTCCCAAACTCATTCTATGAGGCCACCATCACCCTGACACCAAAACCAGACAAAGATGTCACAAAGAAAGAAAACTACAGGCCAATATCACTGATGAACATAGATGCAGAAATACTCAACAAAATACTAGGAAACAGAATCCAACAGCACATTAAAAGGATCATACACTCGATCCTCATGATCAAGTGGGGTTTATCCCAGGAATGCAGGGATTCTTCAATATAGGCAAATCAACGTGATACACTATATTAACAAACTGAAGGAGAAAAACCATATGATCATCTCAATAGATGCAGAGAAAGCTTTCAACAAAATTCAACCCCATTTATGATAAAAACCCTCCAGAAAGCAGGCATAGAGGGAACTTACCTCAACATAATAAAGGCCATATATGACAAACCCACAGCCAACATTGGTCTCAATGGTGAAAAACTGAAACCATTTCCACTAAGATCAGGAACAAGACAAGGTTGTCCACTCTCACCACTATTACTCAACATAGTTTTGGAAGTTTTAGTCACAGCAATCAGAAAATAAAAAGAAGTAAAAGGAATCCCAATCGGAAAAGAAGTAAAACTGTCACTGTTTGTAGATGACATGATACTATACATAGAGCATCCTAAAGATGCTACCAGAAAACTACTAGAGCTAATCAATGAATTTGGTAAAGTAGCAGGATACAAAATTAATGCACAGAAAATCTCTTGCATTCCTATCCACTAATGATGAAAAATCTGAAAGAGAAATTAAGAAAACACTCCCATTTACCACTGCAACAAAAAGAATAAAATACCTAGGAATAAGCCTACCTAAGGAGACAAAAGACCTGTATGCAGAAAACTGTAATACACCGATGAAAGAAATTAAATTGGGAGATTGGGATTGATATATATACACTAATATGTATAAAATGGATAACTAATAAGAACCTGCTGTATAAAAAAATAAATAAAATTCAAAAAAAACACCATATGTAAAAAAAAAAAAAGAAATGAAAGATTATACAAACAGATGGAGAGATATACCATGTTCTTGGACCGGAAGAATCTACATTGTGAAAATGACTATATTACCCAAAGCAATCTACAGATTCAATGCAATTCCTATCAAACTACCAACGGCATTTTTCACAGAAATAGAACAAAAAGTTTCACAATTTGTATGGAAACACAAAAGAGCCCAAAGAGCCAAAGCAATCTTGAGAAAGAAAAACGGAGCAGGAGGAATCAGGCTCCCTGACTTCAGACTATACTACAAAGCTACAGTAATCAAGACAGTATGGTACTGGCACAAAAACAGAAACATAGATCAATCAAACAGGATAGAAAGCCCAGAGATAAACCCATGCACATATGGTCATCTTATTTTTGATAAAGGAGGCAAAAATATACAATGGAGAAAAGACAGCCTCTTCAATAAGTGGTGCTGGGAAAACTGGACAGCTACATGTAAAAGAATGAAATTGGAGCACTCTCTAACACCATACACAAAAATAAACTCAAAATGGATTAAAGACCCAAATGTAATGCCAGAAACTATCAAACTCTTAGAGGGAAATATAGGGAGAACACTCCATGACATAAATCACAGCAAGATCCTTTTTGACCCACCTCCTAGAGAAATGGAAATAAAAACAAAAATAAACAAATGGGACCTAATGAAACTTAAAAGCTTTTGCAGCGCAAAGGAAACCATAAACAAGACCAAAAGACAACCCTCAGAATGGGAGAAAATATTTGCAAATGAAGCAACTGACAAAGGATTAATCTCCAAAATTTACAAGCAGCTCATGCAGCTCAATATCAATAAAACAAACAGCCCAATCCAAAACTGGGCAGAAGACCTAAATAGACATTTCTCCAAAGAAGATATACAGATTGCCAAGAAACACATGAAAGGATGCTCAACATGACTAATCATTAGAGAAATGCAAATCAAAACTACAATGAGGGGCTTCCCTGGCGGGCGCAGTGGTTGAAAGTCTGCATGCCAATGAAGGGAACAACGGGTTCGTGCCCCGGTCTGGGAAGATCCCACATGCCGTGGAGCGGCTGGGCCTGTGAGCCATGGCCGCTGAGCCTGCGCGTCCGGAGCATGTGCTCCGCAATGGGAGAGGCTGCAACAGTGAGAGGCCCGCGTACCGAAAAAAAAAAAAAAAAAAAAATAGAGGGACAACCTCTGGAGCAACAAACTGCGGAGAGTAGCTGCTCCAGTTCATACCACGCTGCTCTTAGTTACGTGAGGGGCGAGGGAGGGAAGGGAAAAAAGGAGATTCTTACACAGATTCCATTTCCAAGTCATCTTCTTCCTGAGAAAGTTGTAGGTAGGGGTTATCTGAAGCTGGACGGAACTTATACCCCGTTAGAACAAAGAACACCAGCGTGGCCATTTCATCCAGGAGCTGCAAATTTTAAAACCACCCCCAAATAAAGGGATTAGAATATTGTTCTTCAGAAAGCAGTGGAACTAAACAAACTGACCCCCTCCCCCCGACCACTCGCCGATCAGTCACTCAAATGCCAGAGCTGACCGCTGGGGAGCATTTTCCTTAGAGGATTTGCTGAAGCCTTAGCTAGGAGCATTCTGCCCAGAGATGATATTTGAGACTCCTTGCTTTAAGTGTCTTCATTGGCATCTTTTAAGAGCTCATTACATACATACATTTTCCTACAGTGTCTAAAGCACCAAGTGAGAGCCTCCAGAAAAAAGTCTCGAAATCATATGGTGGCTACCCTAGTAGTTAAACTAGTTCTAGTATATTGCAAAGATACTTCATTATTGAAATAGTAATAATGGGCAAGAAAAAGGGAGGTCTGGATTCCAAGCTATTCTAAGCCCTATAACTGGCTTCATCTAGATTTTAATTATACAGGGCAAGTCTTTCTCGGCCTGAGGCTTTTCTCTGCAAAAACTTTTAAAATTGAAAACTAAAATCAATAATGCAATTACTTCCAGGTTTCTCATGTAATCCAGCAGCTTTCCTGGACAAACATATCGTCTTAATTGCAGACCGGAAGAGACAAAAGGTCTTAGTGGCCACTGCCAAATAAATTAGTAACGATCCTAAGTTACACCCTAAGACTTCATCCTCAGACACAAATTCTCTGGCACTGTCCCCTGTGAGCAGCATACCTGGTAGAGCCACTTCCACTGGAACGGAACAGCAAGTTTGAGGAGAAATGCAATAATCCTGGTGAAGTATATGTAACATACGATCTATATGAGGAGCAAAGAAAACAAGAAATAAAATCAACATAGAAATTATGGCACCCCTTTCTTCCAATGACCTGCTTTCACAAATTAACTATAAAAGAGAAAACAGAATTACCTGAAGATCATTTGACACTTACAGTGCTAATTAATAAACATGGCAGAGAGACAGATGCTCTGCTAGTTACACTAGAAAGGATTTCTTCTTTTTCTCTAGGTGACCAAGATATTGACTGATCACAGTCACACCCACTGGGAGGACACTTTGCTGTAGTTGCTCTTAATTCCTGAGTAACCCCTTCGTCGCCTAATTCTCATACATAACCCACTGATTTCAAGCCCCAAAGGGTAATAGTTTTTTATTCCCAGGATTTGAGAAATATTTTCCAGCAGTAATAGCGAAATAAAGCCACACAGGGAAAATACTGATTTTTAGTCTCTTCAGCAGATGCTGCAAATGTTTGAGGTCCACGCTCAGAGGAAGTACCAATAATCCTAAGCATTCTAGTAAGAGAGGACGTGAAAAGGATTCAACATGCTGACCCCTCGAGAGTGGACGGCTCACTGGGACCGCACCCAGGGCAGACAGGCTTGCAGGGGACTGTGCAAAGTGACAGTCAATGCCAAAACCACAGATGAAGATGACTCAGAAGCTTTCGTTTAGTAGTACGGAAGCAAATTCTAGAAGAAATCTATACCTTATATAGTCCAGGAAATTATGACTCTAATAACTTATAGTAAGTCCTGCCTTTGGTGCTACGTTTATATGGACTTTTCATGTTCATTCCAGTCCTGTTTGTAGATATGATCCCATTTTTGTAAATGAATTTTTTAAAAAGCAAGTCAAAGGAACAGCTATGCGTGGCATATGCCTAGAAAGGAATCTAGCAAAATAACCACTGAACTGTTAACCATAATACCTGGGGGAGGAGGAAGAAAAGGGGAAGGGGTATAGAAGGTCGGGGTCATAAGGGGCTTTTGCTGTGTTCCTATAATCCTGCATTTTAAAAATATCAAGCATGTATTAATTTTCTGAGTATTTGAAGCCAAATTTAAAACTAAAATTTAAGAAGTAACTCAGATATTTAATTTCCCACGTCCACGGCCCCCATCTGGCTTTGTAAACGAAGCCCACACGCAGCTCCAGGCAGCACTTCCTGTGCTTTTACCAGTGTTTTGGAAGTTCACTAGCTCTACTCCATGAATTGACCTTACCTACAAATTTAGGAATTTTTTACTCACCAAGACGTAGTAATGTCTGAAAAGTTTCAGCTTTGCCAAGTTAATGGCAGCTGGGGAGAAGAAAGGAACAAAATGAGAGGCTACTTCTTTTCTCATTCTTAAAGCCCATCATATTCAGGTACCCTCTCAGTCAAGAGGCCAAGTCTAATGCACATGGGTACCGCCCAAGGGGTCGGGGGCACATCTGTATTTCTGGAAATGCAGTTTGGCAGGGTCTCCCCCAGTCACCAGGAAGAATTTGGGAGCTGTGGCGGCAACATGCTGGGACTCCCAGCTCCAGTAAACCAGTGCACCTCCCCACTCCACGTTCCGAAGCTTTAAACAGCCACGCTGAGAATACAGTGACACCACAGAAATCAGCAGACACTACCAATCAGGACTCTTCCCCCGCCACCCCCAAAGCCATCATTAAACATTTCAGCTCTGCCACTGTGGCTACAGGGCTGCACCCCCCAATAGGACCAGTCCCAGGTGGGTCCCTGAGCCCCATCCAGGGGAGCCTCCAGCTAACTGAGGGTATAAATTCAATTAACCCATGGGTGCGTCTTGCAAATTTCACTTAGGTTTTCACTAAGTGTCTTGTAACAGAGCCCTTGAAATACAACCTCCCCAGCTTTGCCCTACCTTCAAGATTGCTCAAGGTCAGGGAGCCAGGACAGCTAGCTTCCTGCCACCGCCAATGGCCATGAAATATTGATGACCACAGAGGGTAGCCTGGCTCCCTCCCCGACTGGCAATCCTTTCATTCATCATAAACCTCCCTGCAGGAGGCAAATTAATTTTGCTCAGTAACATTTAATTAGTGGTTCCCTTTAGGAATGGAATTGTGGGTGGTGAAGGAGCGACTTCCTTCTGTCTCCCTCCTCTGGCTCATGATTAGTCGGGGGGCAGTCAAGCTTAGGATTCCTGGAATCCTGAATTAATCTTCAAGGTGATTATCAACTAACAGTATCTGCAAGAATCCGCTCTGAGAAACCGAGTGTGTCAATGAGAGGAGGTTCAGAAAATCTGAGAAATTCTAACTCCCCAAATCGAGAGGCTATAATACCCACATACAGAGCTGTGATGGACTCGTGCACTCAGGTAACACCTGAAGAAGCTAAATGAAGCAGGCAGATCGGCAACAGCTTTCTTATCTAGCAACCCCTCTGGCAGTCTTGCTATTTTTTAAATTAAATCTCTCTGGTTCTCCGTCCTTCTTCATCTACTCTGACTCTGGGCCAGGCCCCTGGATGCAGCAGTGACCACGGCGCCTGCCCCAGGGGTGGCTGCCATCCCTTAGGGAAGGAGAGGCACTGGATCACTGGCCATCCACTCACAATGCTAAGCGCACAGAGTACTGGGCGGTGCGGGTGTGGGGTCAGGTTCTCCTCCCCGCCTGGGGGACAGGAGAGGCTTCACGAGGTCAAGATGTTAAAACAGAAGTGTCGGATAACTACGTCACCAGATTTCAAACTCTGCACGTTTGCATGAACCAGCGTTCCTTCTGTGTTCCTCTCTGCGTGCGAGTCTCTGCCCACACTGGCGGCAGTCAGCGACATGGCCAGCTGCTCCTGCACTCTGCCCCATAAAACCAGGTGGCCTACGAGAACTGGGCCCCTTCCAAACAAGCAAATCGGTCTTGAATTTGGACGTTCAATCCTCTTCTTTGTGAATAACTGACAAAAAACAGCACCAACAACCAGACCATTTAGACAATAAAAATGCTTTCCAAGTCTCTTCTGAATTTTGCTTGCTGAAATAAATCCTGGCAAATGAATCTCCTGCCTTTGCTTCAACAAGGAACATCAGCCCAACAGAGAGAAGCAGCATGTTTCTATTCCTGGATTTCATGGTGCTGTGCTGGGATATGCATGGTTGCCATGGCCACGCCCAACTGAAGGGCTCCCAACTCAGACTAAGGGGATAGGGAGGAAAGACAGGATTCCCAAAGGAAGTGGTGTCCAAGCAGAGGCCTGACGGGGGCTCAGGAGGGAGCGAGAGTGGAGAGGCCGAGCAGAGAGAACGTTGGGGAAGAGCAGATACCAAGGTTTGGAGATGCTGGTATCACGTCTCGGTGCAGAGAAAGCAGCTCAGCGCAGCTGGACTGCGGAGAGGCTAGGGACACGGCTGGGCTGAGGACAAAGCCCCAAACTCAGTCAGACGCAGACCACGAGCTGCTCTCCTCGTTGATGCCAAGGCCCCAGGGAGCCTCTGAAGCATCTCAAGCAGGGCAAAGCCTGAATCACATCTACATTTTGGAATAATCTCTCTGGGGAAAAGATGGAAGAGTCAAGAATAAGAGCCCAGGGGCTTCCCTGGCGGTCCAGTGGTTAGGACTCGGCACTTCCACTGCCGAGGGCCAGGGCCCAATCCCTGGTCGCGGAACTAAGATCCCACAAGCTGTGCAGTGTGGCCACAAAAAAAAAAAAAGAAGAATGAGAGCCCCACTAAGGTCAAAAACCCTGAATTTGACACCTCATTGTAGTTTTGATTTGCATTTCTCTAATGATTAGTCATGTTGAGCATCCTTTCATGTATTTGTTGCCAGTCTGTGTATCTTCTTTGGAGAAATGTCTATTTAGGTCTTCTGCCCATTTTTGGATCGGGTTGTTTGTTTCTTTGTTATTGAGCTGCATGAGCTGCTTGTAAATTTTGGAGATTAATCCTTTGTCAGTTGCTTCATCTGCAAATATTTTCTCCCATTCTGAGGGTTGTCTTTCGGTCTTGTTTATGGTTTCCTTTGCTGTGCAAAAGCTTTGAAGTTTCATTAGGTCCCATTTGTTTATTTTTGTTTTTATTTCCATTTCTCTAGGAGGTGGGTCAAAAAGGATCTTGCTGTGATGTATGTCATAGAGTGTTCTGCCTATGTTTTCCTCTAAGAGTTTGATAGTGTCTGGCCTTACATTTAGGTCTTTAATCCATCTTGAGCTTATTTTTGTGTATGGTGTTAGGGAGTGATCTAATCTCATACTTTTACATGTACCTGTCCAGTTTTCCCAGCACCACTTACTGAAGAGGCTGTCCTTTCTCCACTGTACATTCCTGCCTGAATGGCCATCATCAAAAAATCTAGAAACAATAAACGCTGGAGAGGGTGTGGAGAAAAGGGAACACTCTTGCACTGCTGGTGGGAATGTGAATTGGTACAGCCACTATGGAGAACAGTATGGAGGTTCCTTAAAAAACTACAAATAGAACTACCACATGACCCAGCAATCCCACTACTGGGCATATACCCTGAGAAAACCATAATTCAAAAAGAGTCATGAACCAAAATGTTCATTGCAGCTCTATTTACAATAGCCCGGAGATGGAAAAAACCTACGTGTCCAGCATCAGATGAATGGATAAAGAAGATGTGGCACATATATACAATGGAATATTACTCAGCCACAAAAAGAAACGAAACTGAGCTATTTGTAATGAGGTGGATAGACCTAGAGTCTGTCATACAGAGTAAAGTAAGTCAGAAAGAGAAAGACAAATACCGTATGCTAACACATATATATGGAATTTAAGGGAAAAAAATGTCATGAAGAACCTAGGGGTAAGACAGGAATAAAGACACAGACCTACTAGAGAATGGACTTGAGGATATGGGGAGGGGGAAGGGTAAGTTGTGACAAAGCGAGAGAGAGGCATGGACATATATACACTACCAAACGTAAGGTGGATAGCTAGTGGGAAGCAGCCGCATAGCACAGGGAGATCAGCTTGGTGCTTTGTGACCGCCTGGAGGGGTGGGATAGGGAGGGTGGGAGGGAGGGAGACACAAGAGGGAAGAGATATGGGAACATATGTATAATTTGTTATAAAGCAGAAACTAACACACCATTGTAAAGCAATTATACTCCAATAAAGATGTAAAAAAAAAAAAAACCTTGAATTTGTAGAGGTTCCTCGAAGTGACAAGGGATCTGTCTGACAGGGCAGAGCAGTGGCGGGCCAGGGAACAAGGTGGATCCTGTCTTAGTGGCTGAGGGAGGGGTGGGATGAAGTTGAGAGTACCAGAGAGAATTCTTCAGGTGAAGTCTGAGCCCCCCGCCATCACAGGAAAGCAAATCAGGGGCAGAGGGAGGGCTGACTGAGAGGAAGCAGAGGGGTCAGGCCACCGCAGGTCTCCATGGGATCAGAGGAAGGCGGGGAGGCACTGCCTCTCCCATCCCCCTGCGATCTGCACCACACGGCTGCCTGTCAGACACTCCGAGAAGTCAGGCAGGCCAGGAAGCAGTCAAAAAATGAGCCTGCACATGACGTCCAGGCAACACGAGGAAACGTCAGCACGGGCACCGATGCCACGCCATCCCAGGACACGTGCTGGAACAGATAAACGGACCTCGGGAACAACCGGTGTTGACTCTTAAGAAATGCAGCCACAATACGCAGGGCTCAGGGTTGATCCCGAAACCCACCAGTCACGACAGACATCATTTCCAGTCACAAGAAAGACATCCGTTTGCAAGTCTGCTGCTCGTGGGATCAGGCTCCCGGGTCCCACATGGGTGTTCCAGTCACAGCCATGGCTGTGAAGGCAGGAAGCAAGCTCACTTATTGTTGTGAGTAACAGCGTAGGCCCTGCACATCTGAACATCTTGGGTTCTAATTCCAACTGTGCTGTTTACTAGCTGTGTGACCTCAGATAATTCACCTAACTTCTCTGAGCCTCAGTTCCTTCATCTGTAAAACAAGAATAACACCACCTACCACTAGGGTTGGTTGGAGGAATTGACTGACACGGTACGTGGAAGACAAACAGCACACAGTAAGCACTAGACGAACGTCTGAGGTTACAGCATCAGGACTGTATTAGGATTACAGCTGATCCTTGAACAACACGGATTTGAACTGCTCAGGTCCACCCTTACGTGGATTTTTTTCCCCAACTGTAAATACTACAGTACTAGGGGACCCGTGCTTTGTGGAACGCAGATACGGAAGAACAGCGGTGACTGTTATACTCACCGATTTTCGACTGCGCAGAGGGTTCGACTGCCCCAAGCCCCGCGCTGTTCAAGGGTCAACTGTTTATAGTTTTCCAATACCAAATGCGTTGTGGTGGCTGCCACATCTGGCAGGAGTCCAGGCTCTAGTAAGTGAAACGGGAACAAGTGGTGGCCCTGGGCTCTCCTGGAAGCAGGGCTGCCATGTGCACATGCTGAGTCAGCACGCTGAGCAGAGGAGGACCAGCTCCGAGGGCGCAACCTCACCGGTGTGCTGCAATGGGCAGTGATGCAGCACGTCGCAGCCTGGAATCCCAAGCCTGGAATCCCAAGCCTCCCCTTGCTTTTTCTTCCCTGCAGCTAAGAGCGCCGAAGGCGTGCGGCTTACTGGGCCGCGGCAGGGCTGGCCTCCCATGGGAGTGAGGCTCACCACGTCTGGGCTGGCTATTTTTGATCCCACCACGAGGAACAGCAAATATGGTAAAAGAATGAGCAAGATGAGAGGAAAAATACCTCGGGAGGAGCCAGGAGACCCGAATTCTAGTCACCGCACCATCGTAACTCAGTGTGCCCTAGCCTGGCCTGCCACTTCCTTCTCTGGGCATTGGTCTCCTTTAGAGGAGAATGTCTTAGTGGTGGGTTAGAATTTCTTTATGGCAATGGCTCTTAACCGGTGAGCACCAGAATCATCTGGAGAGCTTTAGTTCAGGACAGATGCCCAGGTTGCCCCTGATTCTTCTGCAATTGGGCCTGGCTATAAGGATTCTGAAAAGCCTCCCAGGGAATGGGGAAGGGCAGGGATTCGGGGCAGGGAGGGAGCAGGTCCACCTGCTTCAGGAGCTCCTACAAGGCTGGCCTCTGGTGGATTCCTCTTCCTCCCACTCACTCTCAGGAAAACAGCCATGACTCTGGGTTTTGGCAAGTGCTTTTTACTGATGAGCACAGAACAAGTGCCCACGAGGCAGGAAGAACCCAGGTTCTCATATACTTAACAAGTCAGTTCTCTGACGCAGTAGCAAAAGAGCGAACGCGCCCGGCCTAGAGGAAACACCACACCTTCCCTAGACTTTCACCTTTCCTCTTTACACCAATGGGTAACTAAACAGGCTGGCAAGAAGGCAGGTCGTCCCCTTCCTCCCCAGTGGTCTTCCCTGGGTGGTCTCGGAACTGTGACAATGAAAAGAACAATAGTGCTGGTGGTCACATCTATTGAGTGGTAACCACGCACCAGGCATCTGCCTGGGCACCCCTCATGCTTCATCTCATGTAATCCTCACAACATCCTCTATGAGGGAAGAGGCATTGTTACCACTGCCTCACAGATGAAGGACTCAGGCCTGAAGAAGTTTTGTAAATTACCAAGGTCACATAGCTTGTAAGTGGGGAGGCCAGCGCTCAAACCCAAGTCCCTCCCTCCAAGGACCAAGCTTTTAACACCTACACTTTGTGCTAAGAGAAAAGCAATTCATAGCTTTGTAATCCACTGGCAGCTCAGGGATGTGGTGGCGGCTCAGAGTGTGGGCAATGCCCAGGAGCTGCCAGCAATCCAGTACTGAGGAGTCAATACTGGATGGTCCATGGGACACACAGAGGCAAAGGCCCACGACAGCCACTTAAAGGGTGAAAATCCTTCCCCGGGAGTAAGGAAAGCCTCGGGGCTTAAAAACACCCTCACCTACCCATCACCTTTTTCTCCTGCTTCCTCCCTGCCACGCTTCAGAGGGAATTTTGAGTCAAGCACAAAAATTAAAGAAATGAGTGTGACGGCAAAGCCTGGACGGCAGGAGACTCACTCTGACTCACTCTCAGTAGTACCATTTCCACAACCTGCTTCAGCATCGGGCTCAGGCCCACTCTGTACGGGTGACAGGGCTGCTTCCCCTGTTCATGGTCAAGCACAGACCTGAAAGCCAGGCCACACACTGACCTGGGACCCCACTGTTCTGAAAGGGTCCTTTCTGGGGAGTGATCAGCCCATGGGGTGCCCTCTGGCCTCCATTAAGAAGAGATTCCACTAACGCATCTCACAGAGAAGGTATCAGCAAGTACGGGGAAGGGTGTGCTAATACAAGAAGAACTACTTAGAGAAGGAAACTCTTTGACCTTCAAACTGTTGAGGGTTGTGTGAAAAGTGGTTCAAAATACATTTCCAATATATACTTAAATCAATGACCCAGGAGTGGTCAAAAGTCATGAACTGAACAGTTCATGACTGTGCATCTTACTGTAAGCAAAATTTTATCTTAAATTACTAATAAAAAGAAAGAAACAAGAATGGCCCAAGAGAGCGGCTGATGGCCATCCCACACAAGGAAAGTAATTCTATGAAGACTTGCACTGTCAAGTCAAGCAAATTTCTGCCTTTCGCTTCCCTTATACTCCAGAACCACACCAAAGGCCCCGCTAGAGGAGGGGTCCTCAGGGCCAAGCTGATCTCAGACTCGGCTCCTGTCAGCCCCTCCCATCACGTCCCGTCTCTGGAAGTCCACAATGAGCTGAGCTGAATAGAGTGTCTGGGACTCCCCCAGCCCCAGGGCCGCCCACTGCACAGATTCAAGTCAGACATCCCACTGCTTAAAGACACAGCTGGTTAACAGCGGACAGCACCTTCTCAATAAGAGAACCGGACCTCCCTGAGTACTGCAGTGATGGAGAAGAGCTGGTTTCAACTGTGTCTGTCTCGAGACTCTCAGAGTCAAATGCGTGCTGACACCCCTAGACAGAGAACCACGCCCGGAGCCAAGGTGGGCCGCCAACCCAGATTACTGACCAGGCCCGCTGGGTGGCCGAGGGAGGGACCCCTCAGGCAGTTAGGTTCCCAATGTTTTAAAGGCCTAATAAAAAACTGGTAATGTGACCATGATGAGGCTGGTTCTCAGTCTGAGGACATGACGGGCCCCTTTGCTTTTGGTTGTAGATTATATGAACTCAGGGCGGTATCACTGGCTAAATGATTACTTCAAAATGTTGATTAGAAGCTGTGATTAGGTTCACGACACTGAGGGAATTTTGTGTGATCTGCGGAGGGCAAGTAATGAGAAGGTTTTGGTGTTTAAAGAAATTAAAAATCACTGGGCTTCCCTGGTGGCTCAGTGCTTAAGAATCCGCCTGCCAATGCAGGGGACATGGGTCCAAGCCCTGGTCCAGGAAGATCCCACATGCCGCAGAGCAACTAAGCCCGCAAGCCGCCACAACTACTGAGCCCACGTGCCACAACTACTGAAGCCCACGCGCCTAGAGCCCATGCTCTGCAACAAGAGAAGACACCGTGGTGAGAAGCCTGCGCACTGCAGCGAAGAGTAGCCCCCGCTCAGCAATGAAGACCCAACGCAGCCAAAAATAAATAAAATTTTTTTAAAAATTAAAAATTACTGTATTAAGCCAGTCTTATAAAATACACTTTTTTCTCTCATTCTCTCTTCATGACAGTCTACTTAGCTATGGTTTTCACCCTTCCTAGGGTCACAGACTTGTTTGAAAATTTGCTGAAGGCCATGCATCCCCTACCCGCGCCTGAAGTGCCTGGTGGCACACGCCAGGGTAAGGCACTCCCGGATGCCATGGGAAGAACATCAGAGTCAGAGGGTCGCCACACACTTCAGTGAAGTGGCCCTGAGCACAGGACAGAATCCTTCTGAGAGCTCGACATATGCCCCCTCACCTCGTGCCTTAAGAGAGGTAGGAGGTTTTATGAGTACTTCTATCACACTGCCGGAGAGAAAGTGGTCTGCCTAACACTCCACCCTTCTGGAGCCGAGGACTGTTACAGTGCTCCCGTGGTATGCGTCAGACTGCTGGCACAGAGGTGGATTTACAAGTACATGCTCCAGCTACCCACGGACAAAAGGAAGCATGAACATCTTCTGAGGGACCGGATAAAGGGAATCTCATTTCTTCTGCCTCTTCTCTCCTATCATCAGGAAACAGCGCTCCAGAGCCAGGAGCCCAACAGACTACACTCCACGGCGGGGCAGACACTAGCAGACGGCAGGCAGTTCTGGAGGAAATCAGCCTTGCCCAGGCCGCACCCCGTCCTAGAGCACCGCCCTCAACCCTCACCTCCAGCCCCAGCCCCATGCCGAGGAGATGGAATCACGCCAGATGTGCAGCCGGGAGGCTCCCCCTTCTCCTGCCCTCCTTCTTCCCCTCCAGGCTTTTGACCCTGAGTCTCCAAGTTTAACCTAATCACAGTCCCCAGTGCCTAGAGCATCAGTGCATCTGGGGCTACCTTAGTTTCCACTTGGACAAACCTGGAATTATAACCAGGAACTGAGGAAGAGGTGCTTATTCACATGGGCCAGGCGGAAGGGTACAACCCAAAGCCCTGCTGGTAAACAGAGGAGATCCATGCGAAAAGCCATCTTGCTAGTTAAAGAAAAGTACCAATTCCCATGAGAGTAAACAGGTCAGGTAAAACACCAGAGCAGATGAAGATGCAAAAGCTATTGTTCCAATCAAACAACAAAGAACACAGTTCTGGATACAAAAGGTGGAGTTTGGCAAATACTTAGAAGCAGTGATTTCTTACATCTATGTGAGCTTAATAGCTTTCACAGTGCTCAGTATAGAATGAAGTCAGTCAACAGCACTACACTGTAGGTACGGTTTTTAAAATGGTATCTCTTAAATGTCTACAACAGCACAACAGCCAGGAGCCGGCAAACTGTTTCTATACAGGCCTGGAGAGTAGGCGTCTGGCCTTGCGGGCCGGGGATCTCTGCCACCTCAGCGCAAAAGCAGCCACAAGCCACAGGCATACACACCGCACAGCTGTGTTCCAATAAGGCTTTATCTATAAAAACAGACAGGGCTATTTCTCTTCCTTTCTCATCAGTGGGTTTTTCATTAGGCCTGTTTATATGAATACATCCAAGTGAAACATTTTCCCCCCCATGAGTTGCCCAGAATGAAGAGACATCTTAAATAGTCATAGAATTTGGCCAAGTAAGTCTGAAACGGGCTCAGTAGGCACAGGAGAAGAGAACCAGGCAGGCTTTTCACTCCCCTTCATGGTCATCCTGACCACCAGACTCAAGAAGCCTTGTCCCTAACACACGTTTCTCAAACTTTCAGTGTCAGGACCCCTTCACACTTTTTTTTTTTTTTTTTTTGGCGGTACGCGGGCCTCTCACTGTTGTGGCCTCTCCCGTTGCGGAGCACAGGCTCCGGATGCGGCCATGGCTCACGGGCCCAGCCGTTCCGCGGCATGTGGGATCTTCCCGGAGCGGGGTACAAACCCGTGTGCCCTGCATCGGCAGGCGGACTCTCAACCACTGCGCCACCAGGGAAGCCCAGGACCCCTTCACACTTTTAAAACATTACTGAGGACCACAAAGAGCTTGTGTTGATGTGGGTAGAGTCTACCAATACTTACCATGTTAGAAATTGAAACAAATTTCAGAAACATTTAATAATTCATTTAAAAGTAACAAAAATAAATAATCCATTACACGTTAATATAAACAATGTTTTCCTTATTAAAAACTAACTTTCAAAAAAATTTCATGAGAAGAGTGAAACTGTTTTCCATTTTTGTAAATTCCTGTAACGTCTGGCTTAATAGAACACAACTGGATTCTTGTATCTGCTTCTGCCTTCAAATCTGGAGTGAGGGAGTGTTTTGGTTGAAGTCTATAAAGAAAATAGGGCCTAATCAGACGTCGGCCTTCTCAGAGAACTGTGAACAGTCGTCTTTGATTCTGCATTAAAGCTTGACAAATGGTAGCTTCTTAAAGATAGGTGAGGTAGGGAATCTGAAACTGTAGCAATGAACTTTCTTTTCTTTTTTAGATTACTGGGTTTTTTTAATTTAAAAAAATTTGTTTTTTAATTTTTGGCTGTGTTGGGTCTTCGTTGCTGCACACGGGCTTTCTCTAGCTGTGGTGAGCAGGGTCGTGGGCTTCTCATTGCGGTGGCCTCTCCTGCTGTGGAGCATGGGCTCTAGGTGCACAGGCTTCAGCAGCTGCAGCACACGGGCTCAGTAGTTGCGGCACGTGGGCTCAGTAGTTGTGGCATGTGGGCTTCAGCAGTTGTGGCTTGCCGGCTCCAGAGCGCAGGCTTGGTAGTTGTTGCACACGGGCTTAGTTGCTCCGTGGCACGTGGGATCTTCGTGGACCAGGGATCGGACCCATGTCCCCTGCATTGGCAGGCAGATTCTTAACCACTCCACCACCTGGTAAGTCCCTGTAGCAATGAACTTTCGCACTCTGTCACAGTAAAATCCACCGGTCCATCTTAGACTCTGAATGGATCTTTTATTCACGCATGACTGCGTAACATGCAGTGATCAGGTAGGAAATATTGTTTCACTGAGTTAAGCAGATCTCTGAAATACTGAAACTTGTATCATAAAATATTTTTAAAGTCACATTTGTTTAATATCACCCCTGCTCACACCAGATGTCTGTTAAGAACTGGGAAGCCGTCAAGCTTACAGTGGTAGATTATAAGTTTTCCTAAACTAAAATCTGTGCTTTCAAGTGAAAATTAGATCACTGACAGCAAATATTTTAAATTGTTTTCATGAAGTGACACATTCACTTCGTTCATTTTCAGGAAAATGTTTGTCAAAAGCCCAGGTCTGAGTAAACACAGTTGGACTGTCATCATTCTTTCAAATAAGAACAGTGTCCCGAGAGAAAGCAGCCAGTTTGGCTCACAACTCAAACAACTGCACACACGCTTTTCCTCAAGATGACCACCACAGCCCGGGACAATGCACAAGTGCTTCCTGGGTATGTCCCATTCCACACAGGATGGTAAAGACAAATATCCAAGGGTCCAGACTGAATAACATTAGTACTTTCTCCTAACTCATCAAGGCATTCTTAAGTGAAGTGAGCCTTTTTCACCCCCAGGAAGTAGATGGTAATGAAGGATGCAGCGGCCACTGACAGTTCGGTGCCACCGTCCTGAATCATGCCAAGGCGCCAGCTGTTTTACCCACCTCTGCTTCTGCACCATCAGTGCGAACATCAACAGCAAAGAAGGCTGCGAAAGTCTTATTATGAAAAAAGTTCTGATCCTGAGGACCCTCCTGAGCACGGCTGCCCTCTCAAGGCCACAGCTACTTTCAGAACACAGCGGCAGCTGGGAATGAAGCCTTTCCTCCATACCCTCTTCAACCAGCCAATCACCATTTGTTTAAGTGCTTTTGACGCTCACGTGAAAGCTAAAATTTCGAGGAAGGCTTCCGCTGAAATTTCCTCAGAAACAAAAGGGGAAAAAAGAAGATGCTCAGAAGCAGAGATTGTTAATTAGGTGTATGGTGTGTCTCCCCAATCCAGTCCTCTGAGGTAATGACACTGGAGGAAGAGAAGGGAACAAGGGTGCAGGCTCAAAGGCAGAAACAGCCAGTGACTCCTGGAAGGCAAAACACAGCGCAGCAGAGCTGGGCGTGCCTGTGAAGACTCAACGAAGCCTCCTCTCAGAGGATGTGGCACGGCAGTGACACTAAATGACAGAGCACCTGAGAGAAGCCACCACGTGTGACAGGAGAGACAAAGACACGACTTAAGGACAGTGGGCAGCTTCGCCCTTAATGTTTTCCTTTATACTTTCTCAGCTTCTGTCGAAAGGAATCTAGACACAAAGAAGTAAACAAATCCACACCCACATTCTTTGAAAGCTACCTGCCCCCAGATAGCTGGAACACACCTCCCACTCATTACCTATGAAATTATCCGCTCCTATAAAAACTGACAACCCCGTACCCTGGTGCCACTCTCGCCTTCTGAGATGGCCCACACTCTGTGGAGTGTGTTTCTCTCTAAATAAATCCACTTCTTACCTATCAAAAAAGAAAAAAGAAAAAAAGAAAAGAAAAGAAAGCAATAGGAATCCCAAGTGCAGGGAGAACAACTACAAACAGCCTTTCCCCCACCTGCAATCAGTCAGCCTAGACTGCACTTAAACTGACATTCTTAAGCCCAAGTCGCGGTCAAGGTCATGTAATGAGTCAGTGGAATCATGAGACTAAGAAGAAGAACCAAAGTGTCAGGCTCCATCCGGCCAAAAGCTTCCAAATCCCGCAGGAGACTTTGCTGCCCACGGCCTCTGCTCTGTCAGCTGCCTCCAGGACCTAGATCTCAGGCCGGGCGAACTGAGGAGCAGAGAGGGTCACCCGCAGCATTCCAGGACCAGCAGGCGGTGGGCAGTGCGCTCACTCAAGCTCTCCCGTGCCGCCTCACCTCTGTCCTGGGGTAGCCGAGCAGGTGCCCGAGGATGCTGTGCCAGCACAGCGTGCTGCCCCTGCGTTCTCCGCAGGGGAGACTTCAAACGTGGGGACGTGGCTGCCCTGTTTCTGGAAGGGTCACAAGCATAACCACTCTTCCAAGTTCAGAGTGAAATACGCGTTGTGGATTGGCTCCCAAGCACCCCACAGCCTAAACCAGGTCAGTGAAGGAGGACGAATCGAGAAGACACCCTATTCTAATCAACTCTGTCCCTCTTTCAGAGGCTTGTGATATCTGCTGACGAGACATGGGTGCTTTCTTAATGGTATGTCCCCGAGAACGGTGGAACGAAAGTCCTGGTGTGCCTGCAGGACTTCCGGTTTTCATATTCGCTCTCTGCTGAAGAGGTCCCATGCTGTCACCTGGTGGAAAAAACAAGAAACTGCCTTGTATGCCCCAGGGGATGACAAAAGCGTTCCTGTTCCATAAAGTTTCTCTTTACTACAGATGCTGGGGGACAACTGTGACCCCCCCATCTTGGGCTTCACTTGCTGTGCTGTCCACCGCAGGCAGGACACTTTACTAAACAACAATCAATGTCTCATGGAATAAATGGTCACAGAGACAGTTAATTATCGCAGTCACCCCCAAGCCCTCTAAAAGCAAAGTGGAGAAGGCAGAGAGGTCTCAGAGGATCAGAACAATGGAGAAGAGGAGAAGGGAGTGGTGAGGAAGGAATAGAGGAATTCACAAAGGGGTAAGGATGAAGCCAAGAAGAAAAGTACAGATAGGACTTCTCTGGCAGTCCAGTGGTTAAGAATCCACCTTCCAATGCAGCGTACGCGGGTTCGACCCCTGGTCAGGGAACTAAGATCTCATATGCTGCAGGGCAACTAAGCCCTCACACCGCAACTACTGAGCCCGCACGACACAACTAGAGAGCCCATGTGCCGCAACTACCGTGGGACAACTAAGCCTGCACACCACTACTACTGAGCCTGCGTGCTCTGGAGCCCACGCACCACAGCTAGAGAGAAACCCATGCGCCGCAACAAAGACCTGACGCAGCCAAATAAACTAATTAATAAAAAAAAGAAAAGTACAGATAAAACTTATCAACTGGAAAACGTTACCCTTGGGATTTTTGAACATTTTCAGTCAAACAGTCAGTAAAATGAACCCAGAACTACTGAAGTGTAAAAAGATGAAAAAGTTAAAATGTCTCATTTCAATATATTAAAGTAAGAGAAAGACCTATTCATTAAGTTACAGAAATAATAAAACCAACTTTTTATATAACATGCATAGAAGAAGGAAAAAAAAAAAGGCAAGAACATGCCCAAACGATAAGTTCCCAGAAGGTGGGTTTTTACTTTCTGTTCGTGGCAGCGTGCTTTATCAAGATTCGAATTCATGGTTTATTTTTTGCAGCTTTCCTTTACCCCACGCTCCAAGAAGGCAGAACGGCTCTCTGAGATCCGTGACTCAGAAAGCCAGGCTAAAAGCAAAAGATTTCTGCAGACCACGTTCCAGCTTAAACTCACTGAAAAGAATCTATCCCAGGAGTTCCCTGGTGGCACAGTGGTTAAGAATCCGCCTGCCAATGCAGGGGACATGGGTTCGAGCCCTGGTCCGGGAAGATCCCATATGCCGTGGAGAAACTAAGCTCGTGCACCACAACTACTGAACCTGTGCTCTAGGGCCCATGAGCCACAACTACTGAAGGCGCAGCGCCTAGAGCCTGTGCTCCGCAATAAGAGAAGCCACAGCAATAGAGCCCGCACACCGCAACGAAGAGCAGCCCCGGCTCGCCGCAACTAGAGAAAGCCTGCGTGCAGCAATGAAGACCCAACGCAGCCAAAAATAAATAATAAATAAATTTTAAAAAAAAGTAAAAAAGAATCTATCCCAGAGGGCATTCCAGAGGGAGAAGGGAATCCAGGGCCTTTGAAGGAAGAGAGAGAGAGAGAAAAAAAAAGCTATTTCCTGGGACTAGAAAGAGAGTTGGCACATTCTGCAAGTGGGGCCTTATGGCCACCTGGGAAGCTGGGGGCACCTTGGGAGCCTGGAATCTGAGTACCAGGGCTCCCAGCCTGGCATGACCCTCACACACCAGGCTTCTCACAGCAAGAGCACTTCACGGACCCAGACAGCAGGAATCCCGACAGCAACTACTGTGGACCCCAAACTGGAGATACCCCAGCGAGTACTGTGCTCTCAATAAGAACGCTGGGATCGTGCCTGACACTGGTATGAAGCCTTGAAGTCAGGTTAATTCAATTTAAAGAAAATCATGTGATATTAACTGTATAGCAAATGTGAAGGAAGCTTTGTGCCTACTATCCATTTTCCAAAATTTCCAAAATGAACCTACATTACTTTTACAGTCAGAAAACAGGTCAGCAACAAAATTTTATTTAACAAGAACAAATGAATAATCTGGCTTAAAGAACATTACTACCAGCACTGGGTGTGGGATTTCATGGAGCCAGAGGCAGACGGGACCTTTGAGAGAGCGTGCCTCCTCAACCAGCTGTGGCCTGAAATCCCCGCGTGGCCCACGGCAGCCTGTCGTCATGGACATTATTCAAATAAGCCCAGAAATGCAGAACATTTTCTCTGTGGTTTCTTTTCAGACTCAGGAGGCATGGTTCGAAAATCAAGAAGATGCGAAAGGGTTATAATGGCACAACCACTTAAAAATCAGAGAGTTTCAGAGGTTCTTTCTGGCATGAGTCTCTTTTTGAATTAATACTGACACAACTATTTTGAAAGCGTGTTAAATCAGCAGGAAGGGATGCTTTACACATAGCCATTCCCAATCCATCACAGCCCCTGTTCTCACAGTGAAGTGTTATCTGGTCCTTCCAAGACAACATTTTCTCCTCCTGACTCAGTTCTGAGAAGGTGAAGATCACACTCGCGAGTGGTGACAAGCAGTCACCTCCAGGCCTTACACAACTGCTCTCAGTAATGCTCCCCACCTGCCTCACCGGCAAACAACCCGGGGCTACTCTTACAAAGCCCCTAGGGCTCTCCCTTGAGCACCGGCCTTCCTGCTCCACCCTCAGCAGTGCCCAGGCATGTGGCTTTAGGGAACGCTGTCCAGCACCAAAAGGAACTTGCCTTTTCCATCTGTTGCTGATGCTTCTTGTAAATGTCTGATTGACCTAAAAATAAACATTCGGAGAACAAAAAAGTTAGCTAACAAATTTGCATTCCTCTATTTTCAGCACTAGTAACTTGAGGCCTTGAATTTCTCGATTATAAACTTCAAAGGCTGGACTAGATGATTTTAGAGCACCCTCCCTAGACAACATGACTGTCGATAATCAACCCTTCAGCACGTATGGTGCCCGAGCCTGAGGGTTAAAGATGCCCTCTGCTGGCTCAAAAAAGCCTGGCAGAGACCTGGGTGTGAGGGGAAAGATCAAAACACAATAACACTCCTCATCTTCTTCTACCTAATCTCTCAGTCCCACAGCCACGCCCCCGCCGCAACACAGCTAGGACAACGGAGCCTCAATGAGTTCACCTGCTACCTGGAGAGAATGGACCCCATAAGAAGGTCACAGGCCGACTTCTGAAGTCTAGGTCTAGGAGCTGCGAGCACAAGGCTTCATGCAAACGCGATACTTCATCGACCTGAGATTTCTAACTTTGCTGAAAAAATGCCAACCTCCAGGGAATCTTTTCTGGCTGTGAGGTGCTGGTAACTAATTACCAGTCAGACAGGGGAACGTGAACGTTCTTAAAGAAGCTGTAGACCAGCGTTCTAGGCAGAGTTCACAGGCACCGAGGGAAGGACTGTGTGGGAGGAAGGGCACAGCACAAGCAGACATGGCACAGGGGGAGGAGGGTTGGGATCTCACAGACCCAGGCTGCAGTCCTGGCACAGCTGCCCACTCTCTCCTCAGCTGTAAGTCAGTCATTTCTCCTAAAACCTCTGCAGTTTGCCCGCCTGTGAGAACTGAATGGCGCAACGTGTGAAATTAAGTGGCACAAAGCTGACACTGAACCAAAGCTGGCTGAAGCTGAATGTTTAAAAAAAACTTTGATACTGTTTCTTAAATTACCTCTCTAGTACTTGACTTTTTCATTTTACAGCAATTTTCAGAGTGGTTACCTTGAAGAATCTTGCCATCTGGCATCTGCTCCTTAGTGCTGTAATTAACAAAGGGCAGGAGATGGCCGCTTGTAGCTCCAGAGTGTATCTGGGGCTTCCCCAATCCCCCAGGTCCTTCCTATGTTACTGTGCAAATGTGGCAGTGGGGACTGAGGCTCTATTCCCTAATAAGATGCTCTTTCTACCTGAAGACAATGCTGGCCATCCTGTTACAGAAGCCTGGGCAGGATGCGGGGAGGTTGTGGAGATTAAGAAACTCACTCGTGCTCTCTCTCCTATGCGGGCAGCTGTCTGCTCAATCTACTGAACTGCTGCATGTACACATGCGATGCATGACAGAGTTAGGGTTAAGAGTGAATCTAAATAACTGGCCCGAATGAGGATTACACTCCACTGGCACCATGTTCTAAATAATCAGAATAACTGAATGACCTGATCGACCCCAGGAGTCTAAAAATATTAATTCACTGCATGGGGCACTGCAGAGTGGAACACCTCACTTCTAATAAAAGGCAGGTAAATCTGTATTTTTAAACTTTATTCTAAAAGAACTGATTGCTTTCAAGTGGCCACAGAACTAGGTCATTATGAAGGCGAGTGTCTGACTTTTGTTAGCCCTTCTTCCTCTCAGTGCTTCCTATTGAAGCAAGAATTTCCTTCCCTTTGATGAGATCTCAGGAGGACATTCTTTCTCATCAACCACTGACTTGGCACTAACGTGTCTTCACACACAACCAAAGCACGACACATACACGCATCTAAAGCCTGCCACTTCCAGGAGTGAAGCAAACCATCCTGAAGGTACCTGCAATGTTTATGAGCTGAGAACTATCTCTGGTTTTATGTTAGTAAACTTCCGCACTTTCTACCCAATCCGGCAAGATGAGGCTGTGCATGGGCTTTCTTCAACTCCCTTCCCTTTAAATTCATTCTGCTATTTTATGTTGCTACTAAGTTCTCATCTCAAGAATCTTCTCTAGTGTCTGAACTGCTAAAAGCCTGTGCCAGATGAGCGCTATCACAATCTACCCGGGAACCTGAAAGAGATACAAATTCCAAGGTCCTGCCCCTGGAGACTAATTCAGGTGAGTCTGGGGCCCAGGAAGTTGTCATTTTTAAACAGATGCCCCGTGTGATTCTGACCAGTTTGGGAACGGCGGGTTCAGCCATCGGGCTGGACAGACAAGCCCACGGTGCACACGCGGCCTCCCTCCCCGCAGGCACTCACCATACCACCGGGAAGAGGATGGCTCCACAGCACAGCAGGTCCACCAGAAACAGAGAATCCTTCCACAAGCCATACTCAGTCGTCCCCTCCTCGGTGGACTCTATGATGATATAGGCCACGTTTGCCAGGACCTGCAGGACACAGAAGTTGCTGAGGCCCCAAAGCATGGACAGATCTTTACAAGAGCAGCCCCGATGCGGGGGGGGGGCACCAGGACCTAGAGGCCCCAACCTAGGACCACAGCACGGTTTCCAGGTCCATGTGCTCTTGCAGAACATTGCTTCCCTCCAATCAAGAAGTAGTCTCCGTGCCTCCTCGAGCTTGCGACTGCTCTGACCAAGAGAGGGTGGCCATGACTGACACATGTCACTTCCAAGGCAGGTCACACAAAGGACACTGCCCCTGCCTGGCTCTCACACACCTTTGGAGCTCCGGTCTTATACGAAGTCTGGCTACCCTGAAGCGGCCCTGCCGGAGAACCCAGGCAGAGAGAGAGAAGATGCCCGAGGAGTCCCCACAGTGGACACGGCTTGGTTCTCCACACTGAGGTGCGTCTGCGTCCACGGCCTGCTTCAATCTCCAAAGTGAAGGACGTGCCTTGTACATTCGGTCCTGTCATTAAGCTCTTAGCCTGTTATGAAAAGTCCCTCAGCTGGCTAAACAGAGAGAGCAATATTTTACAAACTGTGACACTACTGAGCATAAGGGAGACATAATTTATGAGATATTCTTTCGAAGATTATCACTAGGTATGAAAGCAAAGATCAGAATCCCACCTCTGTACTCCACGCGAAGTCCATGGTCCCAAATACTCTGCTTCACTACTCTAAAGGGAATTCTCCACACTTCTACAAAAATGTGAAACCTGTCGTGCAATGACTTGGGAAGGGTAGTTTCTCTTTCCATCTAGGACTTATCAGTTAAATCATTACTGAAGCCATAATTCACTTAATACAAATGCAAAAATTAGCTTGAAATTTCAGTCTCCCACCGACACCCAGCCTCTGGGTTCCTCCTGCAGCCCAGTCCATCCTAAACATCTGCATTTGTGGCTCTGTCCATGAAGACAAAGTGGGAAACTAACAGCTTAAATGCTTAATCCCATTTTGTCCTTAGTTCACACTCTTGACACCAGACACGAAATGTTCCCAGAGGTGCTGGTGTGGAACCAAGCGCCAATAATGTTCTCGAAACTCCATTTTTACATCATCACTCCCTACTCAGAAATGCACAGTGGCTCCCCGTGACCAAAAGGAAACAGTTTCAACTATTCAAGGCTGATGCTCAAGGACTTCCCAGACGAGTCCTTACATTTAAAGGACTCGTAACTTCCTTACATTTAGTTTTTTAAATGGCCTTCTTTCCTCCGAGTGACCTGCAACGTAACCTTGTGGGGAACAAAAGGGGGGAAGCTGGGAAGATGTGTCCCTTATATCACAGTTTAGGCTATGTGAGGAAGAGTCAAACTGGAGGGGAAGGCAGCGGCTCCTAGAGGGAAGGCGAGGCGGGGCAGGACGGCAGGGGAGGAGCACCCCGGCCCACCGCCTCCGAGCTCTGAGACCTTGGCAGGCTGGAGAACTCAGCCCGGCAGAGAAGTGGCCCCAGTGGCTCAACAGCCAAGACCTGCCCAGCGCCTCAGCACCTCCTGTACACCAGACAGTCGTGTCATGTTTGCCTCCGTCATGTGTCTTACCTTAAAACCTAGGCAAGGCTCATCTCCACCACAGAGCTCTTCCAGATCATTCGAACTGGGGTGAATACTCTCTCGTTGGAAACCTACAGCAAATGGTCTGTACCATTCACTTGGCACTAGTGTGTGCCCCTTATTATTGACCGTGAAGATGGTTTTGCCACAAGCATTGCCAAACCGCTAATCACCAGAGTGGAGCAGGCCGACCTGGGTGCCCAGAAAGTTGTCCCTCTCCCACCCTCACCTGCCACACTTACACTGTGCTCCAAAATGATTGGCTGACGAGAACAACTTTATCAGATAGAAGCTCCCTGGTCAAGCAGAGCTGAGGAGCTGTGCATCTCTGCTAGGACCTCTCTGTTTATTATGCGTCCCTTATGTCCAGGTTCTATATCCAATAAGACTGTTATACATAAGACAAGGTTCCTCTCCTGAGGGGCTCACAATTTTATAAAGTTGGCCTCAGTCCGGGGCCCCAAACATATAAAGCATTTAATAAATGTTTGCCCCAATGTCTCATATTCTACCGTGTGGAAACTCACTGATGTCATTCAGTTTTAAAATAATTTGTTGGGAATTCCCTGGCGGTCCAGTGGTTAGGACTTTGCACTTTCACTGCCATGGGTGGGGAACTAAGATCCTGCAAGTCATGTGGCATGCCGGGGGGAAAAAAAATTTGTTGGTCGAGCCACCGTGTACCCAAGCTTCTTTGCTAACAGGACCATCTTGTTACAAGGCAAACAGATTCCCTAATTTCTCAGCAGCTCCCTATTCACATGCTGGCTTAAAGACGGTAGATGGTGGAGCAACCCCCAGTGCAATGACCTGAGGTCCAGGTCTGTCAGAATTCAGAAAGAGAGGCCCAGTCTCCAACCCCAGAGGCAGAAGCGGGGGTTTCCAGAAGTGACTCCCTCTTCCCAGGCAGGCCTGGAGCTGAGCCCAGCTAAGTGTCAAGAGAGAACGAGGACAAGCAGGACTAGGGTTCCTTTACCTGAAGCGGGATGACAATCATGAAGATCTTTTTGTCTTTATCAGAAAGGATGTGCTTAATGAAAGCCCAGCCGGTGCCAATGAGTGCGATGGTGATGAACAGCAGGGCCCCTTTCAAGCTGCAAGGGAAAAAAATGAACAGACACCAATGGGTCTCTTTAGCATCTCACTCTGGGAGTTGGAGTGTACAGCTCGTTCTATGATTTCACGCACTGCCGGCAACAGACAGGTGGCCAGACTCAGGCAATTCACCGTAAGTGAGGAGCACTTTCAGGCACACGCTAGCTAGCTATGCGCCCCACTATCTGATCGGCAGGAGCACATCGACAGCCCCGAGCTCTCAGGTCGGGACAGCCACTGCACGCCACACGCCTCAGGCCTGGCAGGAATCCGGCAGGCTGCCCTGCGAGGGCAGGGCCAGTCAACGTGGGGCAGGTCTCGTCCTACCACGGCTGCCCCATCTTGTCTGGCAAGCCACCTGGCAGGATGGGTGCTTCCTGGTCACTCTGCATACTTACAGGTGAGTGATGTAGTACACCACAGCCCACCCTTCGATCGGGAAGCCCTGGGAGGAGATATAGTGGTAGTCGATCTGCAATCAAACAAGTGCATTTCAGGAAGATCATCTACGACAAGCCTTACACACAGCAGAACAGGAAATGCCACCAGCGCCCTCATGACGGGGGACACCCGCTCCCAATCCGTAATACTGAGCTTGCTGATGCACAGTGAAGCCTGTAAGCGCACTACAAATGTCAGGAAACCTGCGTCCTGACAAGGAACTTGACGCAAGGGTTCCATGTCACTAACACCTAGTCTGGGTCCCTCTCTTTCTGGCCGCGCCACGCGGCATGTGGGATCTTAGTCCCCGACCAGAGATCGAACCTGCACCCCCAGCACTTGAAGCTCAGAGTCTTAAGCACTGGGCCACCAGGGAAGTCCCAGGGCCCCTCTCTTGAGGCAGGTGATTCACTCTGGCAAATGGATGCCTATTCTTTAATATCTCCAAGGGAGTTCCCTGGTGGTTAGGATTCCAGGTTTTCGCTGCCGTAGCCCAGGTAAAATAAAATAAAATAAAATGACGTATAAAACCACCAAAAAACAAATAAAAAAAAAGACCTCCAAATGCCACAGGTCTTTTCAATGCCCCAGTCAAGAGCTTTACCTTTCATAGCCTTGCTGCTTACATAATAAATCAGTCAGTAAAGTCAGTAAAAAAATCTACGTGGGATCACCTAGCTTCAACTATGTTATCTTTGGAAAAAAATCTGTAAATTTAGAGCTACCTGAAATCACCAGTGCATTTTAACTAAAGTGACCAGTTTCAGTAGTGGCCCATATGCTTCCAGGCAGGACTCCCAAAGCTGACATCAGTTTCTTTATACATCTTTCATTCTCCCACACGTGGCTGTCTAGATATGAAAGTGACTTGAGAATCTTATCATTCGTTATCTACATGGTTCCAGAAAGAATCTCTTACCTTACACCCAAATGGGAAATTATCCAAATAATGGTCATTTCTTGAGATTGTAACTGGCTATATTATTACTTTTTCCGTGACAATATTTTTAAGAGCAGTAGGATCTTGTGCACGTGTCTGGAGACTGTCACCCTCACGCATAACCCATGGATACCTCGTAGGCCTACAAATCAGGGAAGCTGTGATCTGACTCCCATGGGCAGGCTCATTGCAATCTGCATCAGTACTAAATATTCAAAGCTTAAGCTCAATTCTTATGCCTCAATCTTTAGAGCATCAGTTTTCTCTCAAATAAGTATCCTAACACTGAACTTCATATCAAACGGGAACCGGAGGGAATATTTGGAAAAATAAAGGAAGTCATGGAAACAATTCAGCAGGTGGCACACTAATCTCAGGAAATGACTGGGAAAACAAAAAACAAAAAAAAACCACCAACAAGTGTTCTGAGAAAACTGAGTCTGAAGGTAACGTCTGAAGATCTCAAGTCTAGTATTAGGGAGATTGTGATGATTTATCTCCGTGACCAGTCCCTCCCAGACCAAAGGAGGCTTCATGACAAAGGTATTCTTTCATCTCTTATTTGATGTATCCTGTCTTCTACTTTATTTTTCCAGACAGTATAGGCATTGTACATCATTTCGTAAATGACCCCAAAATACTAATACGTACTGCGTGGAACACCAAGGAAAGAGACTTGGTGAAAGGAAGGGCGGCCATCAACCAGTGAATTTTAAATACATCATTCCTATGTAAAAACAGAGAGAAAAGAATTAAAGGAATATTTCATACTCCCAAAGAACAGGTGAAGCTCCAGGCATCATATACTTATAAGGAGGCAGTAAATATAATCTAAGCAAACCACAAACACAAAGCTTTTTAAACAAGTGGTTGCTGCCAGCAGAAAAGGCCTGGAATGGAGCCCAAGTCACCTCTACTATATAATTCAATGCTGTGAATGGAGCCGAGTTATGCACAATGGGTTTCCAGGCCTGATAAAATGGAAATCTAAACAGGCTGCCAGCTTCTTCTCCAGAAACCACCTCGGAAAGCCCGCAGAGGCAAGAATGAGGCAGACGGATCTATGAAAATGGCGTGAAATCCCCAAGAAGGCAGAGGTGATTAGGTACAGCTACAGGGGAAATCTGTAGCCAGGAGAGGAGGATTTGGAGCCAGGCAGCAGGGTTGGTCAAAGAGAAAGCGCTGGGGTTGTGCCCCCTCTTCCCCCTCACAGCTGGAACCTGCCATACACACCAGGACAGTGGCGCAAAGCACCCACTGCCCCACCTCCCCCTACGGGCACGAGTCCACCTTCAGTCTGCCAGGCATTCAACTCCTCTCTACCCCTTCTCGCCTCATCCTAGGAATTAACCTAATAAGACAAACAAAACCATGATGGAGAAAAGTCTTAAACTCTATTAAAGAAAGCAAACAAAGGCTTGAGTAAGAGCTACAGTGGGGACTCCCACTCTCGGATATCAAGACATTCTGCAAAGCCACAGCAGTAAAAAATGGGAAATGGGTGTCGCATCAGACAAGTAAACCAACACAACAGACCAGAAGGCTTATAAATAGATTCGTGTGTGTACAGAAGCTTGATAGTTAAGGTGATACCAAGTCAGTGGGAAAAGAACAGCCTGCTTAATGACTGACATTGGGAAAAAATCAGCTCAAACCTATATAAGAAATAAGGAAAGCTGGATCTCTGCTTCACACTTACTTACAACCCAGGTGGAGTCTGCCGCTAAGCATAAAATACACATTTTGTAACCTTGGAGTAGGAACGGGCCTCTTAAGATCCAAGGAGCACTGCCCAGAAGACTAAAATTAGAGAGCTGTGACTCCATTAGTATGAAAGATTTTTACTCAACAATTCAACTGGGAGAAGAAATTTGCAATGTCTAAGACATGCAAGGGATTGAGATCCGAATGTGTGAGGAACTTATGCAAAGCAACAAGAAAAACACAGAAAATCCCACAGAAAAATATGCAAGTACAGGCAGTCACAGAGGGAAAACCCAGAAGGTTAACATGTCTCTGCTAAGATAATTCATATCACTGATATTCAGAGAAATGCAGAAGAAAATGAGGTACCAGTTTATACCCGTCACACTGGCAAAACATAAGGTGTCAGTGTTGGCACACGTGTCGTAGGAGCATAAGCCGGCACAGGCACGCATCCTGGCGGGCAACCGGTGGCACTTAGCGAAATTAAAGGAGAGCTCCCCGACACCCAGGGCACCTCCTTCCGAGAATGTACTTCAGAGGCTGCAGACCCCTCCGGGGACAGGGAGGAAGGGTGGATCATGACAGTATGGGGAAGCAGGGAAATGAAGACAACCTAGGGGTCCACCATTAAGGGGGTGGGTGAGTGCAATGGGGACGCTCACTGTGGATGACATGGAGTAGCTGGACAGTAATGAACTGGATGTGCACGCAGCCATGTGACTAGATCTTAAAGAGGATATTCTGAGTGAAAAATGTACAAAAACAATACCTACAGATGGAACAGTTTATATAAATTAAAAATACATGCAGGGCTTCCCTGGTGGGACAGTGGTTAAGAATCCGCCTGCCAATGCAGGGGACGCAAGTTCGAGCCCTGGTCCAGGAAGATCCCACATACCACGGAGCAACTAAGCCCGTGTGCCACAACTACTGAGCCTGCGCTCTAGAGCCTGCGCGCCATAACTACTGAAGCCCGTGCACCACAACTACTGAAGCCCGCGCGCCTAGAGCCTATGCTCTGCAACGAGAGAAGCTACCGCAATGAGAAGCCCGCACACTGCAACAAAGAGTAGCCCCTGCTCGGTGCAACTAGAGAAAGCCCATGTGCTGCAACGAAGACCCAACACAGCCAAAAATAATAAATAAATTAAATAAATAAATTTATATAAAAAAATACATGCAATACCAATAAACATTATTTGTTTACAAGAATACACAAATATCCCCAAAACACATACTAAACGCATCTGAGTGGCTGGCCGTGCGGGGAAGGAACAGGAGAGGGGACAGGAAATAAAACAGGAGAGGGCCTTGCACAGAACGATAAGGAGGGCGTGTCGTGAGCTGACGCACACCCAGTTTCCGGACTGGTTTCCTCCCTGGTACTTTCCTGCTCCAGTGCCTACCTACTTGAAGGTCGAAAGGGAAGTCAAGGCCAGAGTAGTCTGTCCCTCCTGAATAGTAATGAGATTTACCCAGAGAGCAGAACCGTCAAGGGCTGTGCTCACCACACACCCTGGCCACCAAGACTCTTAGTCCAAGTTACAGCATTGATGGCTGGGCCGTTATGTGAATGAAGGAAAGATCTCGGGAGCCACATCGACCTGGCTCACATGCGGGTTCCACCCTGACGACCTTCATTTCTCTAGGCCTCAGAAACCTCTGCTGAAAATGGGCCAACAATGGCCTCAAGGAGCCATGACATCCAGTGCCTGGCTGGGCAGAGAGCAGGTACCAAACCGATCAGCTGCCCGCGTTCCCTTCCCACTTCCCCGTGCTCTGGGGCCCACAACAGAACCACAAAGGCACAGCAAGCCACTCTGGGTCCCAGGGCCAGCTCTGTCGGGGGATGCTAGCCATGTCTCTCACTTCCCCGCTCAAGGCCTCAATAAGACAAGGCAAAAAATCTCTCAGTTCCCTCCAGCACTAAGGGGCTACAAGTCTCTGAAATGCGCTGGCAGCCCTGGAGTCACATCTGTGACGTGACTCACATGGCTGGCTGTGAGACTCCTGGAAAAACACGGGGATGGGGGCTTCCCTGGTGGCGCAGCGGTTAGGAGTCCGCCTCCTGACGCAGGGGACACAAGTTCGTGCCCCAGTCTGGGAGGATCCCACGTGCCGCGGACCGGCTGGGCCCATGGGCCATGGCCGCTGGGCCTGTGCGTCCGGAGCCTGTGCTCCGCAAAGGAAGAGGCCATGGCAGTGGGAGGCCTGCATACCGCAAAAAGAAAAAAAAAAACACGGGGATGGGGCAGAGGGCTGAAATGATACGTTTCTGTATATAAGCTATACTTCAACAAGAAGTTTAAAATACGTTGTACAAAGTAGGTCAGCCTCGTTTAATCACAGGTTTTAAACTGCTGCCATGATTTTATATAAGTGAACCAACGACAATGACTGTTGCATCGCTAACTAAAAGGAAATTAAAATACCACTGAACATCTGGCTAAACTATTTTGTATGTCCCTCATCTTTGCATAGCACCCTGATCTGCAAAACACTCTCGTACACATCATTTCAGGGGGAATCACATAAGAAAACTAAGGATCTAAGACTTTGAGGGGAAGGCAGGGCAGTTATGACTGTCCCGGTTCTGTAGCCGAGGAGAAAGAGGCTTAGAGCGAAGGAAGGCACACAGGCAGTAAGAGTCACAGCATTTACACCTGAAATCAGGTCTCCGACTCCTAGTTCTTACTTTTCTAATAACGGCAAAAGCAAAACTTTCTTAAAAAAAAAACAAACCAGGGCTTCCCTGGTGGCGCAGTGGTTGAGAGTCTGCCTGCCGATGCAGGGGACGCGGGTTCCTGCCCTGGTCCGGGAAGATCCCACATGCCGCGGAGTGGCTGGGCCCGTGAGCCATGGCTGCTGAGCCTGCGCCTCCGGAGCCTGTGCTCCGCAACGGGAGAGGCCACAACAGCGAGAGGCCCGCGTACCGCAAAAACAAACAAACAAAACAAACAAAAAACCAAACGCCGCCCCCCAACCACCTTTTATGGCCTGAATTTGTAGGATTCTTTTTTTCTTATTAATGGCTGCCTGATCTCCAGTCCAAACATGATTATGTAGGGTTCTTCACAAGTAAACAAGACACAGTTCCATCCAGCGGATGTAAAAGATTTATAACAGACAGGAACCAGCAACCACACCCAGCAGAGCCCAGTACCCGAGCTGAACATGTCCACTAGAAGGCAATCTGGCCACCAGAGGTTAGAGATCTCACTCTGTCCCACCGCTCCAGAGAAAGAGGTATCTGGTACTTGGGGGTGCTTAATTATTGTCTGAATTTAAATCCATATTATAATACCATATTCACATACCATCATTTACACAGTTCATGGGCCTTATACTATAACAAACACTTCACACTATTTTTTAACTGAAAATTAGTATTGTTTTCCATTTAGGGGGAGGGACACAAACACTCCCTGCACACACACACTGTTGCTCCCCTCAAGTACCAAGAACAAGAAGTTAAAGCCTCAGGGATTTCAGAAGAAAGGCCAAGAGTCAGGCAGGTGGGCTCTGAAGAGCTTTTCTCGAGTGATGATCCCCTGGAGGTCAGTTTCTACCCTGTCCAGGCTCTGTGCTGGGGCCTTCAGCGCTCAGCAGCAACTCCATGCTCCCACCAGGCACTGGGCTGTCGTCACTCATCTCTTAAGAACAAAGAGCCCCTGAATGGGACCAATGTGTTCACTCTGAGTCCTGGACTCCAGTGTCCTCGCTATGGAAATGTTTTGCTTATACATTTTATTTTGCTTGTGTATTACTGAAATATTTGGATTTGCTTTTTAAACAAAGCAATGGGAAGTGAACAAACACCAAGGCATGCAAAGGCCTCCCACGCGGCAAGGCTCCTGCACGGTCTCCCTTTGTTTCGGGGAACATGCCCTTTGGAGAGAACAGGATCGCTAGTGCCAAGTCCTCCAGGTTCAGAAGACAGCAAAAGGTGAAATTATATAAATCCCCGAACGCTCTTGGATGAAGGGCTCAAGGAGGTGATAATTTACCGTCGTTTTCGAAGGATGTGAATCCAGATTGTCCCAGAGAGCAAAAAGAAAAAGGCCATAGAAATGTATAATTTGGGGAGAGGAATTTCTCCCGCTGAGAGGTAGCTGTCAGGATTCTTCTCTGTGATCTCGATCTGAAACCAACATGACATTAATTTTTACTTTTCAGAAACAGATCATCCCATATTCAGCAATCTGGAATCTTAGCTGTTTCATGGAAGTTCAAGAAAGTGAGTACCAGCAGATAACAACCACATTCTTAATGCATAGGCTGAGAGCGTAAACACACCCTAAATTGCTTTATATTTTCTTATTTATGAACCCTCTGCTGAAGTATCCTGCCCACTGGCATAAATGTTATTTTGGCCACATGTTTCTCTTACTCTGGCTTAAGTGTTCTTAAAACTACTCTCCTAAAGAAATAACTGTCTCCCATTTTACACGGCTGACAACACCCACATGTGAGTTTCTGTATGGTACTCACATCGAGGCTGAATGAAAACTTGTCGTTAGACCGTACTTCACTTCCAGGGCATTTATGAAAATAAAGACTGTAGAGGCCTTCTTGGTCTTCAGTGCTGATGTTAAAGAAAAACTGAAAGTGAAGAAGGAAAAAATTTAAGGGTACCCAAATCCTCGGCTAAAATTTTAAATCTTAGAAATAAATCGTGAATACCATGAACAGAAGAAAGCAGACTGCTTACTCAGATAATCAAACTCTCCCAGAGCAGAGTCTAAGCAGACGGCTTCTTATTCTGTGATACCCTCCTAATATTCTGTTATAACAATTTTCAAGCTAACAGAAAGGTTACCAGAATTATACAGTGAATACCTATGTACCCACTACCTAGATTCTACAATTAACAGTTTACTACACTTGCTTTACCACATATCTATCCATCAGTGATGGGTTTTTGCAGAAGTCTGCAGAGCTAACCTAAGATCCAGTTTTCTAGTTTTCAAGCCCACATATTGTTGTTTTGCTCTTTGGTAAAAAATACGTCTGAGAAAGAAAGGAGGTTCATCTGATACTTGAAAAGGTAAAGGACCAGTATTCCCTCATCAAAATTTACCCCTATGATTTTAAACAACAGTAACAGAGGCTACATTTTCTACATTTAGATATTTTTCTTTGTTTTCAACAGTATTTCACGTATTCAAATGAAGTTTAATGCAAATTTAAAAATGTATATATATAAAAAGATCACAGAATGTGACACTTTAATCAATTCCAGAGAACATTTTACTAAAAGCCTAAAATATACTGATTAGGGTTACATATATAGGTGGTAAACTATGAAGAAAAGGGAGGAAATGGTTATGATAACATCTTTCACGATAGGGGCTACTCTAGAGTTGAGAGGAGCATGAGGGCCACAAGGGGGCTCTGGGGTGTTGGCACTGTTCTAGTTCTCGTCCCAAGTGATGGTTACAAAGGTGATTATTTATAATTACGTGTACTCAACGTAAGTACTATACACTCTTCTATAGGTACTATATCTCAAAATTTAAAAGAATGGGGGGAAAAAAGAGACATCTGACAAGAAGACGAAAAGAAAAGACCAAGAATTATTCAAGCTGAAATTATTAGCATTAAACCATGTCCCAAACTCTTCACTGTAAAGTGAGAGCATGTATTCCCGTCCACCCAAGGTAGCCACAAAAAGAAAACTTTTCTAAACATGTAATTTTAATTACAAAAGTAAGACTCTCATGAAATTTCTAAAAAATATTTTTTTAAAAAATCAATAGGGGGCTTCCCTGGTGGCACAGTGGTTGAGAGTCCACCTGCCGATGCAGGGGACACGAGTTCGTGCCCCGGTCCGGGAAGATCCCACAGGCCGCAGAGCGGCTGGGCCCGTGAGCCATGGCCGCTGAACCTGCACGTCCAGAGCCTGTGCTCCGCAACGGGAGAGGCCACAACAGAGAGAGGCCCGCGAACCGCAAAAAAAAAAAAAAAAAAAAAAAATCAATAGAACCATCATGGTGGATCAGAGTAGACACCTGACACTTGAAGGAAAAAAAACAAAACAAAATAAAGCAAAAATGAAAATTTTAGGGTTGGGGTAAGCCCTGACAGTCCCTTTCCAGCTCTAGGTAGATAAACTATCAGACCTCCTCTGTGGATGGAGCAGAAAAGCTCAGAATGACCGTACTGTCCAAAACTGGGAGGACACTGGGTAGCAGAACACTAAGGAGCCACCTGCCGGCTTCTTTACAAGGAGAGGGGAAGCCAGGGAGAAAGCGAGCTGCCCATTCTGTGTGCTGCCTGTTCTATGCATCCCAAGAACCCTATGAACTGGCTGTTTGAAGCAATTGTTCTGAATCACCACAAATGCTGCTTTCCCCTCAGTACTCACCTTGACACAAAGCACTAGTAACTGACAAATGTGTATCCTATAAATGCTTTCCTTTTGTGACTTAAAAAAGAAACATTCAAAATACTTATTTTATTAACAAACATTTTAAAGTGAGGGAAAGAAGACAGAAAAGTACCTTTTGTATTTTCTTAAGAAGGTAGTAAAGCAAAGTGATTAAACACATGGGCCTTGGAGTCAGACAAACCTGGGTTTGAACCCTCCCCTTGGGCAAGTTACTTAACCTCTCTGAGTCTCAGTTTCCTCATCTGTAAAAGGAGAATAATAATAGTACCTAATTCACAGACTGTTGGGAGGATGAACTGAGATAATGATGACATGTAAGTACTTAGCACGATGTCTGACTCACTCATTCATCTCCATAATGACTGATGGGCAGCCTGTTATGGGCCAGGCCCAAGATGAGGAATTTCATATACAGCAGCAATAAAGCAGATAGAGGGCTTCCCTGGTGGCGCAGTGGTTGAGAGTCCGCCTGCCGATGCAGGGGACGTGGGTTTGTGCCCCGGTCCGGGAAGATCCCACATGCCGCGGAGCGGCTGGGCCCGTGAGCCATGGCCGCTGAGCCTGCGCGTCTGGGGCCTGTGCTCCGCAATGGGAGAGGCCACAACAGTGAGAGGCCCGCATAATGCAAAAAAAAAAAAAAAAAAAAAAGCAGATAGAAATCCTTGCCCTTATGGCTACCTTCTAAAGGGAGAGACAGATAATAAATACAATAAATAAGTACAAGTATACCGTATGTTGGAAAGAAGCACTAAGGGAAAAAACAGAGCCAGGGGTGGGGCGGGGGGTGCTGCATTTAAAACAGGGCGATTGGAGGAAGCTTTGTTGAAAAGGTGACATTTGATCAGAGACTTGAAGGAGGAAGAAATTGATCACACAGATTCTGAGGGATGAATGTCCCTCCAGCAGGTACAGCTAGAGCAGAGCCCAAGGCCTGATCTTTTCTAGCAGCAGCAAGGTGGCCTGTGTAGCTGGAAGAGAGTAATAAGCAGGGGGTGGGGAGGAAACAGGAGCTGAGGTGAAAAAGCTGACAGCAGCTGGACCATGCAGGTTTGCAGACCACGTGGAAGGACTTGGGCTTTTACTCGGAGACAGAAGGGAAGCTGTTGAGGATTCAGAGCAGATGAGCACCCCAAAAGCTCTCAGTTAGCTGTTAATACCGATGGTCACTAAACTTAAAAGAACATATAAAAATTGTTAGATAGGCAAAAGAATCTATGGTGAAAGAAATCAGAATAGCAGAGGCAGGGGTGGGGGACTTTCGGAGATGGTAAAAATACAGAGAATCTTGAGAGTGGGTTATGTGGGTGCATGCAGTTGTCAGAATTGACTGAACCATACACGTAAGACCTGGGCATTTCCCTCTAAGCAAATTATACCTCAATTAATGAAAACTGGTTAGGAAAGAGACAGTGATCCTTACAAATTAATGATAAAAGATTATTTGTATAGTGCTTTACAAAGCACTTTTATTTTTGAAGAATGATACACCTAACAACCCTGTGAGACACGTGCCCTCATTTTCCATTTTCAGATCATTCAAGAGCGAGGTTCAGAAGCTGAGTGAGCTGTCCAAGGTCACCAGCTAGCACATGTGCTCTGAGATCCAGTCCAGTGTCCTCCCCCAGACCCCACACATGGGCCGTGATGCTGCCACAGACACTCACGTGCAGTTAACAATGGTGGCAGCTGAGCAGGTCAGTCAGGCCTCTGAGGCTCAGTGACCTCATCTCTGAAATGACAACATCACCCTAGAAGATCACAATGGTCCTTTCAGGTACAGAAGTTTGTGTTTCTGACACACTCTGAGTGGGAGGCAGCATGGGATTGGAGAGGCAGAGGTGTGGGGACAGCCAGGGAGAACTGGGTTGGAATATGGGCCTTCTCACTCACACTGAACATAACACTCTGAGTTATTCTCTCTCAGAGATTTATGATTTGCTAAGTGGTGGGTAACAATACCCACCTTGTAGGTTTGTTATGGAGAGAGCTACTGTATTCAAGTGACTGACACATAGCATACCTACATTTCTACTCTTCAATTCAAAATTTCTATTAAAATTCACCCTTTTACATGGTAGAGAGAAATTCTACGAAGCTTGACTGAAAGAGAATACATACCTGAAATGAAACTGCCCCATCATTATTACGAACAGAAAAGGATTTCTCTCCTGTTGCCTAAAAAAGACATTAACGACCTATTTTAGAATGAGACTGGTGGAAAAAGCATGCTAATAAAAATAAAAATTTTAAAACTCCAGAACATGCTTTTCTTAAACCCAAGCTTTCTTCAAAAGCTCACTGAAAAAGAAATTCACCATTTTTTCAAGATGTATGAAATCACCTTTCACAGAGAATGGTAATTCTTTACCCATTTCCTTTTCTCACCTACCTCTTGTCTCTTCAATACCCCATATTCACTACTGAACACCTCTCTAGTCTTAAAGCTTCCGCTAGACAACGGATGCCAACTCAGGTCACACCCTGACACAGCACCTGGGCTCTATCCCCGACTTCAAATGATCTACAAACTGCCACCAGTACGACAGACTGAAGGTAAGTAACAAAAAGAAGGAACTACTGACCCATGGAACAACATGGGCGAACCTAAAATAATTACGCTAAATGAGAGAAGACAAAAAAGAGTAGGTATTGCATAATTCATTTATAGCAGCTCCTGTAAAACTAATCTATAGTTACAGATCAGTTGTTACTTAGGGACAGGAAGGTGACAAAGGGACAGGAGAAACCTTTGGGGTGATGGACATGTTCACTCTCTTGTTGTGGTGGTGGTTTCATAGGTATACACACAAGCCAAAACTTATCCAATTGTCACTTTAAATATGTGCAGTTTATTATATATCAATTATGCTTCAATAAAGCTGTTAAAACAAAATAAAATACCGCCATTTGGATGTCCCATCACTGAAAAATCAATATATCCCAAACCAAAACTCTCCCGTTTTTCCTTCTGCTATTTCTACTTCCTACACCTCTGGGGGGGGGGGGGGCGGGGGAATCTACCTCTTCTCCTACCCTCCCACCAGCCCCAAATGACCTCCCAGACTGATTGCAAAGCTCTGCTCTAGTTCAGATCCTCATCACCCTAAACCTGTATTATCACAACAGCATTCCTCCTGGTCCCTCTAGTTTCACTGTCTCCCTCTCCAAGGCTAGCTACCCTGCACGTTCCTTCAGAACTATGACCTTCCCTTAACACCTTCTGCATCACATTCCATCCTTGTCAAGAACACACGATGACTTCCTGTTTTCTGTGCATCGATGCCTTCAACTTTCCAGCCCTCTGTTAACTAAGACACCTCTCTCTGCTCCCAAATAGGTAGCTTTTACTTCCAATAGGCCAGTGCCCAGCACCTGCCATGCTCATCTCCACTTCCGGTCTTTGCTCATGATGGCCTTCACCTCCTTCGCTCTCTTCTTCCCCAATCTACCAAACTTCAAGCCCTGGTGACGCCTCTCTCCAGAGGGCTCTCCGAGAGCCCACTTCCCTCTCCTCTCACTATCTGAGCCTCTATCATGTAAGTGCTGTATAGCTCAGCACTCAGTCTCACTTTGAAATTGTTTCCGAGTGCCTAAGTTATCTCCCCAAACAGAAGGCAACCCCCTGTAGATCAGGCATGCAGATGTATGTGTGCGCACATATATACACATGTATATACACTCCTATACGCACACACATACACAGACAAACATATTACACCCAGGAAAGCTGAGAGCTTAAGTCAGGTTATTTCTTACCTTTGAATCCACTGTACTTCTTTCAGACTTTCCACTGTCTAGAAGCAGAACCATTTAAGAGTTATTATTGCATGACTCAGCTCATATGTATATTACAGTATCATTTTATGAGACTCTAGCTCGTCTAATATCAAATAATTGAAACAATCAAAACGGTGAGGCCACGTGCCATCTTGTGAATGCCATCTGCTTAGAAGCCCAAACACTCCTGAGCTGTAGAAGCCGCAAATGGCAACCTGTTCTATTATAAATGCAATCTAATAAATGATAATATTCAGTACAGACGAGGGAAATCATCTCTAAATAACCTAGTGCATGTTACTGTCAGAGATACCACGTGGAATGACTTCCTTATCTTCTAAGTAATTACATTTGAAAACAGATCATTGTTTAAAATACATATATATCTAATATATGAGATTTATTTATATACATGGAAAAATAGGAAATAATATTAGCATAAAGCATACTATTTTTATTTCCACAGCAAGGAGTGTAGAAATTGCTAATGACTTCTTTCAATGAACAGAGAGGGCAGCTGTGTCTTATTTTTACTTAAGACCCTCTTCGTGAGGAAGACAGCATCTCAAATTCCCTGCAGGAAGGGAGAGAGTTTCAGAAAAAAAATAAGGAAAAGAAGATTTTCTGCCCAGGGAATGGTTATGTGAGCCTGAGGAACCTAGACGAGGAGGAGATGGTGCACATACGTGAAACTGCATCATCACACAAATGTAACATTTCTGCACATCTTTTAATCTGGGTTAGAATTTTGACAAACCGAGAAAAAGACACATAAATAATACAATAAATAGTTATCTTTAAAGCACTCATATAAATTATTAGATAAACCTAACGGTTAATGAAAGAGGTGACAAATATAAATTGGTTAATCAACATACGGAGGAAAAGAGCAGCCTCAGTAATAAGAGTGACTTCAGGGCTTCCCTGGGAGCGCAGTGGTTGAGAATCTGCCTGCCAATGCAGGGGCCACGGGGTCGAGCCCTGGTCTGGGAGGATCCCACATGCCGCGGAGCAACTAGGCCCGTGAGCCACAACTACTGAGCCTGCGCGTCTGGGGCCTGTGCTCTGCAACAAGAGAGGCCGCAACAGTGAGAGGCCTGTGCACCGCGATGAAGAATGGCCCCCGCTTGCCACAACTAGAGAAAGCCCTCGCACAGAAACGAAGACCCAACACAGCCAAAAATAAATTAATTAATTTAAAAAAAAAAAGTGACTTCAAAATCAAGACTACCTTTTTGCCTTTCACTTTAGAATTTAAAAAACAAAACAAAGCCAAAAACCCAGTATTGTCTAGGACATGGTGACGTGGGCACTATTCTTATATATTTCCCAATAGGAGTATAAATTCACACCACTCATGTGGAGAGGAATGAAAATATGTATCAATATTCTCAAAAGTATTCATATCCTTTGAACCAGAAATTCCAATTCTGGGAACCCAGCCTAAAGAAAGTTCTACATATGAAAAAAAATCTACAAATAACAATGTCTGATGTAGCAATGTTTTAATATAATAGCATCAAGGTTGAAATATGTCTCTTTAAGGGGAAAGGCTGAGCAAATTACAGTATCCATTTAATGGGATATCTGATAAGTATGAAATAACTTAAAGTTGAGTGAACAGGGATGCTTATAAAATTATAAACGTGTATGAGTTTTAAAAATCAAATATTCTAGACTTAGGAAACAAGTTTAGAAGGAAATATAAATTACTAAAATTCTAACACAGGGAGTAAGGAGAAATGACATTTCTTCTCCCATATTTTCCACATTTTTCTTTGTTACATATTTTTATATCACCTCAAAAATAAAATAATGCTAAGATTGTATGTGTTTTTACTCAGGAACAAAACAGAATCTTCAGATCAGGGTAGTGAAGAAAATGCTCGCTTCTGCCTCACAGTTTACCTTGTTTTTTCTGAGTCTGGCTCCCTGCTGAAACAGCGTTAACACCAGGCTCCTGGCTCTGACCAAGGACTTTCTCATCCTTGCTGAAGATGATCTTTGGTAACTGGGTACCAGCTTCTGGTGGAGATCTTATTCGCACTCTATATTCAAACAAGACAGAAGAAAAAGAGTTCAAAGTAATGCTTATGGCCAGTAAGTGTTCTAAGTTAGGTGTTGTTTCCAGCTCTAAATCCATCATCTCATGCAGTCCCATGATGTCCTATGATGCAGATTCTATTATCCGCATTTTACAGATGTTGAAATGAAAGCTCAGAAAGGTTAAAGAACCTGCCCAAGAGTAGTAAGCCAGTGAGCAGCTGGGCGAGGACCTGGGCAGTCTCACTCTAAAGCTTAAGTTCGTAGCAACCATACAATTCTGAGGTACACATTCCCCCCTAAGTATGTGCAATGTGTTCAACAAATTGGTGTACAAGGGAAAAGGAACAAGCGGTAAAAACCCCAGTAAGATGTTAAAGTGAAGCCGTGGGGAGCACGCGAGGGGCAGTGAGCATTATTAGTAGCCCGCCTAATATGCATTTCCTCCCTTCTCCCTGCTTACCAGACCGCAATTTTGTTTGCCCCATCCCGCCTGAGGAGGAACCAGCAAGTTTCCATGCCTGAGTGGACACGCAACCTCAGCTGGCACCATCACTCGTACCAAGGGGCACGTGTCTAGCACTGAACGGGGAGGAGCCTTCCTCTCTTCCCCTCAGCTGGATGCAGACAACGCACTCACTTCACTGAACACACCATGCTATTTCACACCACTCTGCCTTTGTATATCACGTTCCCTTTGCCTAAAATGCTCTTCCCTTTCTTACTCATCTGTAAAGGCTATTCATGAGAAGCGTGGTCGCACCAACACTTCTCTGAAGCTTTCCCTTCTCTTCTGCAATCCTCAGTCTCTCTGCTCTACTACTTCTCTAGTTTGCTGTGATCGTTTGTATTGCTCTTCTGTCTCCCTCATCCATCAAGAAGCTCCTCCAGGACTGGACCTCTGTCTTCCTCATCTTGTTTTTAATCTCCAGCACTCAGCAAAATATTTGGCATGTGGCAGACAATAAATGGTAACTTAACTACCAAATTCCCCCTAACTTTACTCCAGGATTGAACTGAAGGATTAGTAGAATTACTTACTCACTTCTGGAGATGTCTAGGATTAGAAGGGTGACAGAGGCAGACTGTTTCTTTAAAATACAGTAATTCACATCTTCATCCTGAGAAAGGAAGACCCAATTACACACCACCTTATTCATTCACACTAGAGTAAGAACAAAACGTTTTCAGGAACTAAGCAAATAAGTGGCCCAGACTCCATTCAAATAACACAACTGTGGGTGCTCAGAGATGCTTGCAAGTCAAAGCTGCTACCACCTCAAGAAAACAGCACTGACGGAAGCAGGGTGTTTCCACCCAGTGTCTTGGGTTCGAGTGAAGGGAGTGATCAGGTCACGCATTTGACGCTCACCAGATAAGAAGAAAATCCATCATTCTTTGTGCGGTCTAGGCTGAATCCAATCTAAGAGGAGGTAAAAACAATGGAAGTAAATAACCACATGATGCCCGGGCGCCCTTACCTTCATTACTCCAAGAGCAGAAAGGTGACTCTTTTGGTCTGGCCACCTCTTAGTTTCCTTAGCATTCATTTTGTAAGAAGGATCAGTTGTTACTAAAATTATTCAAGAATTACAACTTAACTGCTAAGAATAAAACTATCTGACGCCCGCTCACAAGTTTAATTTTCTCTACATTCTGATACTTCATATTTAAGTATGGGGTGAAGCTTTCACCTAAGCAACAGAAAAGAGCTCCTGGAAAGGCACTTACAGTTGCGTCCTTGTCTGTGGCTCCTTGAGGCTCACTCACTGAAAGGCTACTGACATTCACCATCATGTACCCATTCTTGAAGAATCCAAAGGTGTTCAGATGAACCTTATGTCTCACATCATCCTAAAAGGATTTGCAGTGGTGGAATTAGTAACATGGAGAAGTTAACTTGATTAGTTAACATATTCATTTGCTTGGAAAACTATGGTTACCTAGTTCCCTGCTACCTAACCAACGTTTCTATATATTCAGTAATACAGACAGCTGTGTTCTTGCTCCAAAAGCTGAAGAAGACTCAACAGATACTCATAATATAGCAACAATTTTGCAGAAGGAAACACACAATAGATTCGATTCATTCCAGTGTATTTGTAAGGGTCCCGGGGGCAGACTCGATGGCCTGCGGAATGTGGATTCCAGGAAAGGAGGAACAGTGTTTTAGTCATCCTCCCATGCTTCCTTCAAGTACAAGGCCTGGCATCCAGTAGGCACTCAAAACATGGAGGCGGGGGGAAGAGGCCAAAGCTGCTCCAAGAATGCGCTCATTTATATAAACCTTCTGAGGCGCTTTAGTGTAAGCGGCTCCTCCCACTGCAGGACAACAGGACTATCTGAACGTTACTTGAACCTATCTCAAAATGGTGATTCCAATGTCAACTCAGTCAACAAATTTTAGGGCCAATGGAACAATGATATTAGTGAGTACTTCTAAAGTTGAGGTTCCACAAAGACGCTTCACATTGTGCAAAGTCATGAGTTTTATATTGAGAATTATTTGCCCAAATGTGCACAGTTATTAAGCAGCTCCTGAATGCAAGGCATTATGCTAAGCACTTTTCTAAAACTCGGATTTGGTTCTTCCTCAAATCCGCAGAGCCATTAATGGTAGTGTTTGTTTCTTGCTCATGTTTTAGAACTCTATCCGCTGTTTCTTTCATTTTAAATATAGCTCTCTTACAACATACTGAGGAGCTCTGAAACCCCTAATTCTGTTCTTGGTCATCTCTGCTGACTTTCCTAGCAGTTTGTTTCTTTGTGTGAGGGGTAACTTTTTATTTCTAGACGTGGAGCTTCTGGACTTCAAGAGGTAGTCTAATTGCAAACACCAAACGCCTGTGATGAGAGGCTAAGGATCAGATCTTCAGCAGAAAAATCAAACTGACTCCTCCCATAGCTAAGACACGTTTTACTGCCGTTAGGAGGGCTCTATTTCCTAGCCCACTCTTTCACTCGAGGAACAGAGCTCTGGAGAGGCTGCTGTTACGAGCCGAGCAGAGGGACACAGTCCCGGCGGCCCTCCCGGCCTGGGTCTGGGGCTTTGGCTCCTGCTCTCCCTCACCGGCTGCTCAAAATCCAAGGCTCTGGGTCCAGATTTCTACGCCTTGGGGCAGCCCTGGCTTGTGTTATTTTGCCTCTGGGGTTTCAGCTCCTTCTCTCCCTCTCCCCTTTATCTGGCCCTGGGACTTTCCCTCCTCTTTCTAGGAGCCCAGCTATGCATTTGCTAGACTTCCTTCCACCTCCAGGTGGGATGGAGGAGCTTGCAGCAAACCAGCACTCCCCGGGAGAAAAAAAAAAAAGCCAGATAAGATAACTTAACTGTTATCTTCCAGAAGTCATCTGCTAGAAGACACTGGAGAGCTGCTAGACCACAAAAACCAGAAAAGCTGGGCTTCCCTGGTGGTGCAGTGGTTGAGACTCTGCCGGTTCATGCCCCGGTCTGGGAAGATCCCACATGCCACGGAGCGGCTGGGCCCGTGAGCCATGGCCGCTGAGCCTGCACGTCCGCAACAGGAGAGGCCACAACAGTGGGAGGCCTGACCTCACTGTACGGGGGGGGTGGGGGGGACAAAAAACCAGAAAAGCTAAAGCTCCCAGTCTTTCCTGGGACTCTACGAGAGATGAACCTCCACGGAACATGATTTGAGTGGGCATCTTCTCAGTTCTCCCGAAGGTATTACAAGGCTACTACCATCCTAGACTCACAGGACAGAAATTAATTCAGCTACATATGATGGATCACTTTGGACTTTAGGGCTTAATACTCCGGCAAAATCCATAGATGAGAAGGGCTACAGAGGGACAATGAAGGAAAATGAAAGAATTCCTGCCCCACGCAACGTGGATGGATCTCACAGACATAACACTAAGCAAAACAAGCCATATTCCCCATAGGTATAACGAATTCAAATTCAAACGTTGGGGGAAACACGCTAAAGGCAATAGAGCTCAGGATGGTGGCTGGTTATTCTTGGTAGGGAGAGACTTTCCAGTCACTTGGGGGATGCGGCCTTTAGGAGCTTCTGGAAACGCTTGGTAACATTGTTGCTGGTTGCACAAGTATTCTTACACAGTGGAAATTCATTGAGTTGTGTGCTTACAATTTTCTTTAGCATGTATATTATACTTCAATAAGTTTAAATTTTGAAAAGTATGTTTGTTCTAATTTATCACGCATTTAGATGCTGTGTAGCAAAAATGGAAGCCTGGTAATCGATTTTTATATCACATAGTCCACCACAATGTCTATTTTCTAGGTTTGGGGGGGAAAATGTTTCAATTGTAACCTTATAACAGTGATTTTTTTCCATACAAACTCTATTCCTTTATTGTTTTTTTTTTCACTTTTGTATAGCATTTCACTTGATAATACAATGCTATTAAAAACATGTTTTTGAATATTTTAAACAATCACAACAGCATCACAACTCCCTGTTTTCAGCACTTACCAAGAACTGGGTTATGTGCCAAGGGCTTTCCTATGATGTCTAATCCTTACTCAGCCCAGTGTGGTTAAAAGCAGTATCCCCATGACAGGGATGAAGACACAAGTTCAGAGATGAAACGCTACCCAAGACTATGGACACTCTAAGTGGTAAAGCTGGGATTTCAACACAGATCTGAGGTGAAAGCCATTTTCACACCACTATCCCCTAATACTGCAAAGTAATAACAATATAACATTAAATGCAGGTTGGAGTACCTAGAAGAAATGGACAAATTCCTAGAAACATATAACTTACCAAGACTCAATCTGAAGAAACAGAAAATCTGAATAAGGAGACTGAATCAGTATTCAAACAGTTAAGGAAAAATTAACACCAGTGTTTCTCAAACTCTTCCAAAAAATTGAAGAGGAGGGAACACTTCCAAACTTATTCTACAAGGCCAGAATCATCCTGATACCAAGCCTATAAGGACACTACAAGAAAAGAAAATTACAAGCCAATATCCCTGATGAACAAAGATGCAAAAATCCTCAACAAAATACTAGCAAACCAAATTCAACAGCACATTAAAAGGCTCATACACCATGATCAAGTAAAATTTATCCCTGGGATGCAAGGATGGTTCAACATACGTAAATCAATAAATGTGATACACCACATTAACAAAGTGAAGGAAAAAATCCTATGATTATCTCAGTAAATGCAGAAAAGGCATTTGACAAATACAACATCCTTTCATGATAAAGACGCTCAACAGATCAGGTATGGAAGGAATGTACCTCAGCATGATACAGGCTGTAATATGACAAGTCCACAGCTAACATCATACTCAACAGTGAAAAGGTGTAAACTTTCCCCCTAAGATCAGGAACAAGGCAAGGATGCCTACTCTCACTATTCAACACAGTACTAGAAGTTCTAGCCCGAGCAATCAGACAAGAAAGAGAAATAACAGGTATCCAAATTGGAAAGGGAAAAGTAAAATTGTCTCTGTTCAGAGATGACATGATGTTATATATAGAAAACACTAAAGACTCCTCCAAGAAACTATTAAAACTAATAAATTCATGGGACTTCCCTGGTGGTGCAGTGGTTAAGACTCCACACTTTCAATGCAGGAGGCCTGGGTTCAAACCGTGGTCAGGGAACTAGACCCCACAAGCATGCCGCAACTAAGAGTTCCCATGCCACAACTAAGGAGCCCACCAGCCGCAACTAAGACCTGGTACAACCAAATAAATAAATTAAAAAAATATTTTTTAAAACCTAATAAACAAATTCAGTAAAGTTGCAAGACAAAATCAACATACAAAAATTAGTGGCATTTCTTATACAATAACAAAATATCTGAAAGAGAAATAAAGAAAACAATTCTATTTTCAATAGCATAAAAAAAACAACAGGAACCTCCCTGGTGGTCCAGCAGATAAGACTCTGCACTCCCAATGCAGGGGGCCCAGGTCTGATCCCTGGTCAGGGAACTAGATCCCGCATGCATGCCGCAACTAAAAGTTCACATGCTGCAACTAAGAAGTCCACGCGCCACAACTAAAGATCCTGCATGCCACAACGAAGATCCCGCATGCTGCAACTAAGACCCAGTGCAGCCAAAATAAATAAATAAATATTTTTAAAACTTTGGAATAAATTTTACCAAGGAGAAGGAAGAACTATACAATGAAAACGACAAAAACACTGATGAAAGAAATTAAAGAAGACACAAATAAATGGAGAGATAAGCTGTATTCATGGATTAGAAGAATTAACATTGTTAAAATGTCCATTCTATCCATATCATTCAGTGTAATCCCTATCAAAATTCCAGTGGCATTTTTCACAGAACTAGAACAATCCTAAATTCACATGGTACCACAAAGACCTTAAAGCAATCTTGAGTAACAAGAACAATGCTGAAGGCATCACACTGACTGATTTCAAAATGTATTACAAAGTTATAGTAATCAAAATAGTATGGTACTAGCATAAAGACATATAGACCAATGGAACAGAATATAGAGCCCAGAAATAAATCCACTGATTTATGTTCAACTGATCTTTGACAAAGGTGCCAAGAACACACAGTGGGGAAAGGATAGTCTCTTCAATAAATGGTGTTGGGAAAACTGTATATCCACATGCAGAAGAATGAAACTGGATCCTTTTCTCACACCATATACAAAAATCAGCTCAAAATGGATTAATGACTTAAATGTGAGACCTGAAACTGTAAAACTACTACAAGAAAACATAGGAAAACAGCTTCTTAACAATGGTCTGGGCAATAACTTTTTGGATAGTAACCAAAAGCACAGGCAACAAAAGAAAAATAGACAAATGTGACTGCATCAAACAAAAAACTTCTGCACAGCAAAGAAAACAATCAACAGAGTGAAGAGACAACCTACAGAATTAAGAAAAATATTTGCAAACCATGTATCTGATAAGGGGTTAGTTAATATCCAAAATATACAGGGAACTAAAACAACTCAATAGCAAGAAAACAAATATCCTGATTTAAAAATGGATAAAGGGGCTTCCCTGGTGGCACAGTGCTTAAGAATCTGCCTGTCAAGGCAGGGGACACGGGTTCAAGCCCTGGCCCGGGAAGATCCCATATGCCGTGGAGCAACTAAGCCCATGCTCCACAACTACTGAGCCTGAGCTCTAGAGCCCGTGAGCCACAACTACTGAAGCCCGCGTGCCACAACCACTGAAGCCTGCATGCCACAACCACTGAAGCCTGTGCGCCTAGAGCCTGTGCTCCGCAACAAGAGAAGCCACGACAATGAGAAGCCCGCTCACTGCAACCAGAGAAAGTCCGCGCGCAGTAACAAGACACAACACAGCCAAAAATAAATAAATAATTTTTTTAAAAAAGGATAAAGGATCTGAATAGACATTTCTCAAAAGAAGACATAAAAGGTGCTCAATATCACTAATCATCAGGGAAATGTAAATTAAAGCCACAATGAAATATCACCTCACACATGTTAGAATGGCTATTATCAAAAAGTCAAAGGACAAGTGTTGATGAGGGAGTGGAAACAAGGGAACTCTTGTACACTGTTGGTGGGAATGTAAATTAGAAGAGTCATTATGGAAAACAGTATGAAGGTTCCTCAAAAAATTAAAATTAGAACTCTAGGGAATTCCCTGGCAGTCCAGGGGTTAGGACTCACTGCTTTCAATGCCGTGGCCCGGGTTCAATCCCTGGTCAGGGAACTAAGATCCCATAAGATGAGGGCGCGGCCAAAAAAAAAACCTCTATATGATCCAGCAATCCCACTTCTGGGAATAAATCCAAAGGAAGTAAAATCACTATCTTGAAGAGATAGCTGTAACATTATTCACAATAGCCAAGATATGGAAACAATCTGAGTAGCTGTCAGCAGATAAATGGATAAAGAAAATGTGTGTTTATGTATGGACTATTTTTCAGCCTTAAAAAAGAAGGAAACCTTGTCATCTGCAACAACACAGATGAACCTGGAAGATATTACGCTAAGTTAAATAAGCCAGACACACAAAGACAAATACTGCACAGTCTCACTTATACGTGGAACCTAAAAAAGTTGAATTCTAAGAAGCAAAGAGCGGAATGGTGGTTACCAAGGCTGGGGGTAGAGGGAAATGGAAAGATGTTGGTCAAAGGGTACAAAGTTTCAGATACGCAGGATGAGTAAATTCTGCAGATTTAATGTACAACGTGGTGACTACAGTTAACAATACTGTATACCTGGGGCTTCCCTGGTGACACAGTGGTTAAGAATCCGCCTGCCAATGCAGAGGACATGGGTTCAAGCCCTGGTCCGGGAAGATCCCACGTGCCACGGAGGAACTAAGCCCGCGAGCCACAACTACTGAGCCCATGTGCCACAATTACTGAAGTCCACACACTCTAGGGCCTGTGCTCCACAACAAGAAAAGCCACTGCAATGAGAGGCCCATGCACCACGACGAAGAGTAGCCCCCGCTCACCGCAACTAGAGAAAGCCCGCGCGCAGCAACAAAGACCCAACGCAGCCAAAATAAATAAATTTATTTATTAAAAAAAACCAATACTGTATACTTGAAATCTGCTAAGAGAGTAAATCTTAACTATTCACAAACATACAATCAATTTTTTTTTTTTTTGCCTTACACGGGCCTCTCACTGTTGTGGCCTCTCCCGTTGCGGAGCATAGGCTCCAGACGCGCAGGCTCAGCGGCCATGGCTCACGGGCCTAGCCGCTCCGCGCCATGTGGGATCTTCCTGGACTGGGGCACGAACCCATGTCCCCTGCATCGGCAGGCGGACTCTTAACCACTGCGCCACCAGGGAAGCCCATACACATACAATTTTTATTTGTCAATTATATCTCAATAAAGCTAGAAAAAATATTAAATGCAAAGAACAGAAACAAACTATATACAGTTAAGAGCTAAATTTGTTTTTAAAAATTAAAAGGTATACATATTTACAATTATTTATAAAGGATTTGAAAGAAATTCATCAAACCATGAAAAGGTTAGTACCAGTGGGATGGTGGGTAGCAATTTTTTCTTTATACTTCTCTATATTTTCTAAATTTCTAACAAAGACCGTGTGTTAATCTGTAATTACAAAAAAAAAAAATCAATCGTTATTTCTAAGTATTACCATTTGCCAGTAATAACTGCAGGACCCTCGCCTAACCTAACCTCTGACACTCCATTTTAAGCTATTATGTCACCATATCAAATAAGATACGTATGGAAGTGACTCTGTAAACTGTATTTCACTATACAAATCATAGAGACACAAACTTTGAGATTGAAAGTAAACAGGAAGGTCAAACATTCTAACCACTCATTCAACTTTGATTTAATTCAATGTAAATAAACCAATATTTACAAAACACCCCTAAGGGCTGAGGCCCAAGAAGTGATAAACACTCAGTCTCAAAAAAAATCTCCAACAGCCAGGCCTCACTGTCCAGGAACAAGGAAACCTCTCCTTCTACCACAAGGAAGCCAGAGATCTGGGGGCCCTGGGATGAACATCCCGCCCACTGTAAGTGCTACAGCCAGAGTGCTACAGGCAACATCTGGGGATGGGGTGTGAGAGGGGAAGAGAGAAGCCTTAGCACTCACATCTGTCCCTCCAGATACTCTCCCAGGTAAGAGGCAGCAATGTCAGTGTCTTGGCAGAGTGACAGAGTAAAAGGAGGCAAGGCAAGGAGTTGCCAAAGTGGGGTGAAGATGACAATATCTGACACAAGCAATGAAGATTTAATTACATTTTCAAAGCCCACTCAAATCATTTCCATTAGCACTGAATGAGCAGTAAGGTTTGCCTGTTTCTCCAAGGATCACAGAGATCGCAAACATTTGACCTTGTACCCAGTACTGTGCTAGGAAGAACTCTATCACCATTCACTCTTATTACAACACTGTGAGACAGATGTTGTTATGCCCATTTTACAGATGAGGCTCAGAGTGGTAAAACTTGCTTAAAATCGTAATGTTAGTAGGTGGCAAAGCCAGTATTCTAACTCAGGTTTGTTTAAAACCCAAACCTGTGCTCTTATCCATCTCATACTTTTTACAGGGACTCCCCTGGTGGTCCAGTGGTAAAGAATCTGTCTTCCAATGCAGGAGATGCGGGTTCAATCCCTAGTCGGGGAACTAAGATCCCACATGCCACATGGTGCAGCCAAAATAGAAAATTAATACTTTTTACAACCAAATAAATGGTATATGCTTTGCTTGTTTTAAATTTTTTTTTATTATAGAAAATTTCAAGCCATCAACTTGTGATCAATTTTGTTCCCTTACATTCCTCCCCATATAGGGGAGGAATAAAAAAATAACCATAAAAACAAGTTATATTCCTAATCACAGTAAACTGCTTATCAAGTTAATTAAATGAATTTGTTCACTCATGAGAAGTCAAGGCTACCAGAACATAAACAAAATACAGGACTGTTCCCAGGTACATATTTATATGGTTGATTGTAAAAACTTATATTTTTTCGTGGCCTTCCTTAGTAGATTTATATTATCTGAAGTTGGTGGAAACATAACTGGCCCACAGTTATAATCTCAAAAGTACTAGTTCAAACAAAGACATAAGCATTAGTTTGACGATGATGATGAAGCCATCTGAATTAATGTACACGTAATTTATCATAGAGGATCTCAGAAAAAAGGCAGCATCAGATCATTCTGGATTATTTCAGACTATTCTGAAAGGTTTTCTGGTAAACAAATAAATAAATTTATTTATTCATTTATGCATGCATGCTGTGCCGGGTCTTAGTTGCAACACGCCAGATCCTAGTTGCAGCATGCATGCAGGATTTAGTTCCCCGACCAGGGATCCAACCTGGGCCCCTTGCATTGGGAGTGCAGAGTCTTATCCACTGGACCACCAAGGAAGTCCCCTGAAAGGTTTGTTCTTATTTGCAATAAACTACTTTGTAAAATTAAAACTTTAATATTATTGAAATTCTAAGCCAAAATTTTACCCAAAAAGTTTATTTAAAATGTGAAGTTTTGGGGCTTCCCTAGTGGTGCAGTGGTTAAGAATCCACCTGCCAATGCAGGGGACATGGGTTTGAGCCCTGGTCCGGGAAGATCCCACATGCTGCGGAGCAACTAAGCCCGTGTGCCACAACTACTGAGCCTGCGCTCTAGAGCCCGCAAGCCACAACTACTGAGCCCGCGTGCCACAACTATTGAAGTCCATGCGCCTAGAGCCCGTGCTCTGCAACAAGAGAAGCCACCGCAACGAGAAGCCCGCGCACTGCAACTAAGAGTAGCTCCCGCTCGCCGCAACTAGAGAAAGCCCATGCACAGTAATGAAGACACAACACAGCCAAAAATAAAAATAAATTAAATTAATAAATTTATTTTTTAAAAAGTGAAATTTTGGTTCTTAATTATGGGTGCAATTTTTTTTCTCTTTTTCATGTTTTCTGTTTGCATGCAACTTTATTTTTCCCACCACAAATGCTTTACCAGCATTTAAGAACATATATACACCGAAAAGTATACCCTTACTGAAATAAGTTTTCCTAAAATTTCTGGTCTACAGAGAAGATCTGAAATTAAAGGCCAGCAGGGGGTTAATAAACATGCTGAGATCCTGAACCTCACCAACAGTTAACTTAAAATAAGATGTCACCTTTTCCCTATCAGGTTGGCATAAGCTAAGACATAATGTGTTGGGGAGTATGTGGGTAAATGAACACTCTGAACATGCTCATACTCTACTGGTGGAGTGTCAATCGATAAAACCTTTATAGAGGGCTATTTGGTACCTTTCCTAGGAATCTACTCCACAGAAATACACAAAGCTATATGACAAGAATATTCATAGCAGCTTTGTTTATAATAGCTAAAATCAAGGAATAAAAATACACTATAAATTTCCATCAACAAAAGAATGATTTTTAGAAATGGTGAGTCCCTCTTACAATGAAGTATTATTGCAGTAGTTAAACAGAAGGAAGTAGACCCATATATACACTAACATTTTTTAAATGTCCACAACTAATAAATGAAAAAGTTCATTCATTTGACAAGTATTTATTGCGTACCTACGGGCACTGCTCTAGGTTTTGAGAACAAAACACTGAAAAAATGAACAAAAAGGCCTCTCTCACTGAGCTTACATTCTAGTAGAGACAGACAGATAAGAACAAATAAACAGTATGAGCCATCGTCTGCTCAACGGTGATGAGCGCGCGCGACAGAGAAACACAGCAGGGAAGGGAGAGGAGGAGGGCGTGCAGCACTGCCAGCCACGCGAGGCTGGTCAGAGAAAGCTTCACTGGGAAGGCATCTTTGAGCAGGGACTGAGAGGAGCTGGACATCAGCCTGCAGGCGTAAAGAGGAAGGGCACTTGGGCCTCGGCATCCAGGAGTGCCACCCTCAGGTGAACCTCTGCTTTGTGGACGGAGGACTGCAAGAGGCCAGGATGGCTGGACATTGGCTTAGAAGTCATCGAAGAGCTCTGCACACACCCTGACCTGACTTAGATGTTATAAAGTGATTACACCAAAAAAAGGAAAGAAAGAAACATACGTGTGGGGAATGTGTATACGAAGACCTTAAACGTGGAAGGGACACACCAAATGGTACCAGTGGTCAACTCGGAAGAATCCAACTTAAGGGGATGGGCAACAGGAAGGACCGGACTCATAATAGAAAAGCTCTTAGGTCACCAAAAAGCAAACTTACTTGTCATATAACAAATACTATTTGACTCCTTCAAATGTTTTACGAAAGGTAATTATAACTTCTGTTGTTCTAATCTACACTTTATCCAAGCAAAAACATTTTTGGTTGTCTGTAAACTATGCCTCTCAAAATGAAGTACTGTATTCAAAAACATCATTTTTATTTGACTTTAAGAGTGAATAGGATAGTTTTTGTAATCAAATTTAATTTTTAAAAATTACAAATGGGGAATTTCCTGGCGGTCCAGTGGATAGGACTCTGTGCTTCCACCACAGGGGGCACGGGTTAGATCCCTGGTCAGGGAACTAAGATTCCACATGCTGTGGCCAAAAAAAAAAAAAAAAAGACAACTATATTAGGGAAAAAAGAATCAAAGCTCTCCCCTGCCCCCGAGTCACTACTATTTCACCACCTTGCGAAAACTATTCAGAATTTGGAGATTTCCCTCTAATCTCTGTTTTATTTTAATATCATTTATTTTCAATTATAAAACTTGCACATGCTCACAGAAAATGTAATTGAAAAAGTACAGAAAAGTAGCTGCAACCTTACCACTCAGGTATAAACTAATAATAATAGGTTGGTGTTTTCCTTTTACATGTAAGAATATTTAAAACACATTTTTCAGTCATTGTAGCTTTTCAGTGGTACTAACCAAACAAAACAGAAAGGTACAGAGCCATAATTTATAATCTTGCTGTTTGGTGGCATCTATAACAAGATCAGCCACGTACTAAGCACTCACAAGCCCACCACCCAGGTGCAAAGAATTTCTATTTTTATAAACATTGGCAACCATACTTTTTCCAGTAGTAAGCGCTCATCCTAGAAAATCTGGAACACAGACACACATTCATTTCCTCATTCAACATACTCTTCCTGAATCCTTATCTGTGTCAGGCCCTGCGCATTCAATGGTCAGCGAGACAAGTGAGCCCTTGCCCTCAGAAGACTCACAATACCCCTCGCTGTAGAACAGTAAAAGGAATAGCGACAAATATCCAAATCCCCACTCCCCACAATTACCAAATGTCTGTATTGTAGTTGCTTCAGAACCACAGGAAGGGAGGGCGGGAAGGAGGAAAAGAACAAAACTTCATTGACAAAGTTAAGCGCCTTTGTACCTCTACTGAATCCTATTCCCCTCCACCATCGCTTCCCAAGCTCATAAATTGGTTAAGTGCGCTTCTATTTTTCACTGGACGTATCCATAACCATAAACATCATATAGCATTGCTATGTTTTTAAAATTTGGATAAACTGTGTCATGATGTATGTGTATGTCTGGCAACTTGCATTTTCAGACAACACTGTATTCTTTGAGCACCTAACTGTGTTGATACATTGAATATGCTCTAGTTCCTCACTTTGTCTGCTTGTGTTCCATCATTATGTACATCACAGTATATCCATTTCCCTAAAGCATTACTTGTGCATTCAGGTTAATTCCCAACCTTCTGCTGTGACAGTGCTGTTATGAACATTCCCTGTACATGTCTTATGCATTATGTGTGTGGGGACTGAGGGTATATATATCTAGATGGCACATTTTCAGTTTTACTAGAAATTGCCAAATGGATCCCCAAAGTATATGAACGTTTCCTTACATCCTTACTGAAACTTGATGTCATCAAACATTTCATTTTTCCCAGTTTTTGGGAAAATCAAGGCTGATGTTGACTGAATTTGCATTTCCTGGTACTTCATGAGTTTGAGCACCTCATCTAGGTTTATCAGCCATTTGGGTTTTTCCTCTGTGAAATGCTTTTTTTAAAATATCATATGTCCGGGCTTCCCTGGTGGCACAGTGGTTAAGAATCCGCCTGCTAATGCAGGGGACAAGGGTTTGAGCCCTGGTCCGGGGAGATCCCACATGCAACTAAGCCCATGTGCCACAACTACTGAGCCTGCGCTCTAGAGCCCGCGAGCCACAACTACTGAGCCCGCGTGCCACAACTACTGAAGCCCGCGTGCCTAGAGCCTGTGCTCTGCAACAAGAGGAGCCACCGCAATGAGAAGCCCGCGCACCACAATGAAGAGTAGCCCCCACTCTGATTTTTCACAAGTTTAAATCCATTTATGACCAATGGAAATTTGAACCTGATTTGGTATTTCATGATATTAAAGGTTAACTTTTTTCTTTGTTATAATAGCATTGTAGTTATGTTTTTGAAAGAGTCCCTGTTTCTTATAGGTACATACTGAAATATTTATGGATCAAACAACATGATGACTCTGATTCACTCTAAAATAACAACAGTGAGAGGCCCATGTACCGGGGGGGGAAAAAAAATTCACCAAGCTGCACACACATGAACTAAGAAACTAAAGAAAGGAAGGGCAATGAGACTAGAGAGGAGGCTGGCTAACAGAAAGACTGGCAGTCTAAGAGTTGTGAGTTCCCCCTAAGGGGAACAGGGTGCTACTGATGGGCTTAAAAGGGGAGTGACACGACTGGCTTTGGCTTTTAGGAAGATCATTCCAGCTACAAAACAAAATACAAACTGGAGTAATGCTAGGACACCAGGTATGAGGAGACCGCCCTGTTCCAAGAGATATAAGGATGGCCTAGACCCAACAGTCACAGTGGTGATGACAGAGCAGTGAATGGAATGGAGATCTATTTATTTAGAACACACATCTATGGAACTTGATGATGAGAAGATAAGAATAAAAGATTTCTGACTTGAGAAAATGAGCAGCTGGTGGTCCCAGATACTAAGAAAAGAAAAACTAGAGAAGGAGTACATACAGGCTGAGGGTGAAGGGAGTGGGAGGACAGGTTGGTTTCTAACATACAGAGGTGCTTATGAGCCATCTGAGTGGAAACAGGGGTTAAGAAATCCGATATACTTGTCCAGAGCTCAGAAGAAAGGTCAGATCTGGAGATGAAATAAGAAAAAAAATTCCCATAATTCCTAAAGACAGCTACCATTTCGGTGTACTTTCTCCTTTTTTTAAAAAGTTTTAAACTTTTCACTAAATACTAGAATACAATTCTGCTCTTTTCACTAAATATTAGAACACAAGAAGTGTTTTATATTCCTCAATAACTTCATATTTTGAACTGTTTTCAAATATAAAGCAAGTGGAGTAACGATACTTCAATTTAGTTTTTCTCACAAACTGAATTTAGAAAATAAATACAGTAACATTTAACTGAGCTAGCTGATGATCACTTACCTAGCCACTTCTATGTTTTAAACAGTTCTCCAACTGGCAGTCCGCTGACTAGACTGGCCCACAAATGTGTTATACTTGGCCAACACCGTGTTTTGTTTTCGTTTTTAAATTTGAGTTAGTTGCTAGCTAATTTCACATAAAAGCCTGAATTTCTAGCTTTTCTTAAACACACACACACACACACACACACACACACACACACACACACACACACACACACACACACACGATCCAGCATATCCAGGCCACATAGGATGAAGGATAGATGAACATACTAAATTACACCACAAGGAAATAATCAGCAAAATCCAGTACGGGGGTGCTTGGAGGAATGAGATCCCCTAGATCAAGAGAGACTTAAAGAGACATATTGGGCTTCCCTGGTGGCGCAGTGGTTGAGAGTCCGCCTGCCGATGCAGGGGACACGGGTTTGTGCCCCGGTCCGGGAAGATCCCACATGCCACGGAGCGGCTGGGCTGGGGAGCCATGGTTGCTGAGCCTGCGCGTCCGGAGCCTGTGCTCCGCAACGGGGAGGCCACAACAGTGAGGGGCCCGTGTACCGCAAAAAAAAAAAAAGGAAGAGACATATTAACCAATCATAATGTAAGGACAATATTTAGATTCTGATTTTTAAAAAGTTTAAATCCATTTATGACCAATGGAAATTTGAACCTGATTTGGTATTTCATGATATTAAAGATTAACTTTTTTCTTTGTTATAATGGCATTGTAGTTATGTTTTTGAAAGAGTCCCTGTTTCTTATAGGTACATACTGAAATATTTATGGATCAAACAACATGATGACTTTGATTCACTCTAAAATAACATAAGAAGTACTAATGCTGGCACAATATGTGGAAAGGAGAGCCCTCACAGTTTCTGGTGGGACTGGAAAATGGTACAGTCACTTTGAAAGTGCTTTGGCAGTTTCTTTAGAAGTTAAATACATATCTTCCATATGACCCAGCAATTCTACTCCACTCCTAGCTATCACCCCGCAAAATGAAAACATATGTCCCCACAAAGACCTGCATGTGAATGTCTGCAGCAATATTATTCACAATAGCCAAAAAAGGAAACCCAAATGTCCATCACTGGTGACTGGCTGAGCATAAGGTGGTATATGCATACAATGGAATAGTAGTCAGCCATTGAAAGGAATGAATTACTAATACACAGTACAACATGTATGAACCTCAACGACATAAATAAAAGAAGCCACACACAAAAGATCACATACTGTGTGATTCCATTTACATGAAATATCCAGAAAGGGCAAATCAACGGAGACAGAAAGTAGATTAGTGGTTGTCTGGGGCTGGAGGTGGGAATAGGAGTTAACTGTAAACCAACACACAGAGATGATGGAAATGTTCCATGGCTGAACAGTGGTGATAGATGCACAACTCAGTAAATTTACTAACAAATCACTGAACTGTACACTTAAAATGGGTGAATTTTAATGTATATAAACTATGCCTCAATAAAGTTGTTTCAAAAAGTTAAGGAATCTAAAGAAAGAACAAAAGAGAAGAAATTTGAGAAGACTGAGAAAACCAGAAGAATGATGGAAAATGTAGCATGTGATGAGAAAACTGAATAAAAAATGAAAAGACTTGTTTCTAATTAAAAAATAAAGAATGCAAGTGAGAAGTGATTTGTGTGGGGAAGGGGCAGAATTAGCCACTGGTTAATCGTTACTGAGGCTGGGTGACAGCTACATGGGAGTTCACTATACTATTCTATTTGGTGTATGGTTGAAATTCTCCTATTTCTCTCAGTCTCAAGCAAAAAAAGATAATCTAATGTTGCTGCTCTGACAGGCTCTCTTCAGGTGATTTCCATTTCCTTGGGCAAAACACCATACTGTTTAAGAGAAAAGGAGCAACTACAGTACTGACTATGGAAAGGGCACCACAGTACTTGAGAAACAATTACAAAGATGAAAAATATTCATTAATTTAGCACAATATGGAGAAATCAATCACCAGAATTACACCAACTCGGGTTGCTTCTACCACTGAGGATAGTATACTTTTTCCTCTATACCATTAAGGTCAGTATTTATTTACCTACTGATGCTGGCCATCCGACACTTTAATTTTAGAAATGCCCAAAGCCAAGAGACATGATCCAGTGTGTCCTAGTATTAGCTTTGTCTCTAATTTATAAACTACATAAGCTCAGTTGCATGACTTCATCTAAGACTCATGATCCCAAACTATAAAGTGAAAGAATTTTAGGAGTTCATCTCTTGGAGTCGTAAACCTGGGGACTAGGGCCTATGGATAAGTTTCCGCAGGATTATAAAAGCCCTAGAAATTCCAAGAAAGTTTTGCCTACATTTCTACCTGCATTTTCTGGGGAGAGATTCAATACCTTTCAGCAGATTCTCAAAAGGAGCCAAGACTCACTTGGCTTCCTGCGGTTGAGAACCATTTTAATCAGGATACATTTTATTTACGAACAACTGGTAGCCAAGGTATGGAGTATGGGTCTGGCCAGGTTTTTTAATCCAGATTCTGTACTCTTTAAACTGTACATTCACAAAATACAATGCTTTGTTAAGGTACTGTTTTAACAAGGCAAACTTTCTACAATCCCACACTTCGAAGAAAATTGTATATTATGAAAACAATGCACAAGGCTTTGAGTCATAACGATTTAGTTTTCTACTTTCCAGATACATTAACCTGCTGAATCGCCTGGAGGCATGTTTTGAGTTATAAAGCAAGATCCAAGGGATCATTCTAGGCCTATCATAAATCCCTTCCCTAGGCAGACAATGACAGGATCGAGAGATAAAAAGGCAGGCCCTCTAATTAGAAACATATTTTAAATGTTGGGTCTAAATTTCCGGTCACGTATTTCAAGCGAGATTTGAAATTCCTCCTGGAGATTCCCGCTTTGATCAGTCCAGAGTGCGCCCGAAGCCGAACCGGGAAATTGAGGCAAAGGTTCTGCCAAGTACAAGGGCATGGACAAGTGGAGACCGCGGACAAGCGAAGTGGGGCATGAAAGTTGGAGGTGAGAAGGGAGGAGGAAAAGCAGGTTGCTGTCGGCAAGGAAGCTAGGGAAACCAGCAGGGACTGCAAGCGCGGCCTCCGGAGTCCTTCGGGGTTACGCCGCAGTTCAGCCCCTTCCCCTCTCTCAGCTCGAATCTTCCTGCCCTTTCCAGACAGACAGGGGACTCCCGCCATCCCCAGAGTTCCCAACAGACCCTTCTCGGAGAGAGGCTGCGCCCGGGAAAAAGGGCGGGAACCCAAACACTCACAGACAATCCCCCCCTCCTCTGGGCCAAAGTTGCCCCCAGCTCCCGGGAGCGGCCGCGGCCTCCGGCCCCCGGCCCGCTCCTACCCGGCCCCGGTCGGCCTTACCTTGAGCGCCAGGTGGTGGACGCGGCCCAGGCCAGGCTCGACCAGCAGCTGCAGCAGCCCCAGTAGTGGGAACAGCCGAAGGCCGGCGATCAGCCGAGGACTGCGGGAGCCCGAAGAGCCGACGGGCGCCGGGGCGGCCATATTTGTTCCAGCATCACCAGCCGCTTCCTCTCCCGCCCACTTCCGGGGGTTAAAGGGCGGCGGCCGCCGGAAGGGCCTGGAAGGTGGGGTCAGGGGCTCCGCGGCCAGCGGCGCGGGGACTGTGGCTTTTTTCTTGGAGTGTGGGGCCCGGGAAGTCGCCGAGAGGCCTAAGCTGGCTACTTCGAGGCCGTTCAGTTGGCTTCCGCTGTGAGGACTTTAGGTTTAGCCAGAAGAGGTGGCGCCTCCAGTGGGGACCCTGTGGCGGTTGCCATGGCAGCAGTCGCTGGGCAGGACCAGCCCGGTCGTCGCCTCAGCCCGGCGGAGCTTGGAAAGCGACCTTGGGCCTGCGCGACTCGGCCCACCGAGTCACCCCGCTTTCCAAAGGGTGGGGGTACCGCCAGGGTGCCTGGCCGTTGATGGGACTGATTTCCCGAGCAGCGTTGACTCGGTGGAAAATGCCAAGTTCGTGGCTTGTCTTTTAGTCCTTTGGTTTTTTTGAGGCTCTTCACACTGAAATTTTTGACGAAGTGGTTGTAGTGATAGGAATTTATTGAGCCCTTATCAGGCACTTCGTTAGACCTTTTGTGTGCATTTTTAAATTTAATCCTTGGAACAATCTGATGAGATAGGAGGTAGGTATAAGCATTATCCCCCTTTACCGGTAAGCAAACTGAAGCTCTAAGAAATCAAGTCATTTGTTCCAGGTTGAACTGGGAATCACGTGGAAACTACTAAATACTGTGTTATATTGCTTCATGCTAGTTTATCCGACCACTAGAGTATGAATCTTTTAATTCTGTGTGGAAACTTCCTTTGCCTCTTATCTTTGGAATTTGTAGGGAGACCTTTTTTTATTATTATTTTTTAAATTTATGTAAGGAGATCTTTAAGGGAAGGAATCCTTCAACTCACTATTTTTTATCAAGGAGTTGTAGAGGAACGTGCTTATTAAAATTGCCAATAGACTAGCTAGGTTTATTTAGTTTTTAGTTTTTTGAGTTTTTTTTCATTGTTTTTGTTTTGTTTTTCTTGCCACACAAATAATGCATGCTCCTTGTGTGCAATCATTTAAGCAAAAGAGGAGAAAATAAAAACCACCAGGAATCCCAATACTGAGTGACTATCAGTGTACTAATGTGTTTTATGACAGAATCAGATTCTTTGTTTTTAACTGGACCTAGAAACTGAAATTAACATGATATATTTAAATGGAGCTAAAGTGCTGCACTCAGGTTAGAAAGAATCAGTTGGGAAAGTACAGAAGAGAGGAGGGAGGGTCCTAGATCTTTTAGCTGTGCAATCATAGTAGTAAAAGTCATGAATCTATGAATTCTTCCCTTGAGTCAAAAACCAGTACAGGTTCTGTCACACCCTCTGCAAGAACAAAAACAGGGTACTGAGGTGTAGCCGAGAAGCTAGAAAGGCAATGTTTACTGTTTGGTGGTTTACTTCTTTCTCCAACCTCATATCCTTAGCCATCTATTGTGAATATGCAACCTTACTTCTTTGAACAGAATTCTCATCTGATCTTACCCCATCTTACAGGAAACTGAGAAGAAGAAACTTTATTGTTTTAGAAATCCACAAAGGAGATAATAGTTAATCTATTTATTGAGCAATTAAGTTTGCCAAATATTCTGCTAAGTACTTTATATGTACATTTTATAATTTAAGACCAAAATCTTTATAAGATCTATATTTTTTTTCCTTTTTTAAAGATAAGACTTGGTTAGATAAATTAATTTATTCAGGATGGTCTGATCATTTATAAATGACTCTCATTCAGGCCTCTCCCATAAAGCCCAGCACTTAATCCCTGTCCTGCAATTGTTTCAAAAATTTCATTTCATATGAGGCTGGAAGGGTCCTTAGATAATCAACAGATCCTTTCACCTTATTTAACAGATGTGAAAACAAATCCAAGGAACTCAAGTGATTTGCTCAAGATCACACAATGAGTTGGGTAATTTTTGACAAGCATCTTTAGAACCAGGACTGGAGCCTCATCTGCTTCAGAACAGGGTCTGCGCTTCTTGCACTATACCGTACATGGCTTTCTAATTCTTATAATTTTATTATTATTATTTTTAATTCTTATAATTTTAAATTTTCAAAAAATAAAATCCCAGAATCTGAGTAACCAGTGTGTTATCAAGTGAAATGCAAGAGAAATTTTCAGAAAGTATTTTAACAATCAGCAGTATGAAAGAACATAGAAGAAATGTAAAATAGTTGATACTTTCTTTTAGGTATCTAGAGGAAATACCAAAGGCAGTTAGCTGATTCTCACTTCAGTATGAAACTAATCGTTAAAAGAAATGGGGATTTTCAAGTGCAGTTTCATTTTTAAGGGCAATTTACAGTGTTGGAGTATTATTATAGTTTACTTTTTAAAGTGAGGTACCATTTTTGAGAATCTCTGGTTTTAAATTTGAATATAATAGGCTTCTAAAAACGGATTGATCAGGAAGAATATTAATTTTATTTAATATTATAATAACTAGTTTATAAAGTAGAAGACGTTTGTCTTTTAGTCTCTGGAAAACAGTTTTACGAGGGCTCAAAGCTGGGTTCTTATTCCTTGCTTCTTTTCACTTGGGAATTATTATGTGACCTTCACAGGGTCACATACCAATGGCATCTGTCCAGACGTTTATGAGGAATAGTTTCTTCAGGTATTTGAGAACTATATTGTGCCAGTCATTAGCTTGGAATTGAGAGAAGTAAGAAAGGGAACACAAATTACAAAGACTTAAGTGAAGTATTGATTAGACAGTAACTTCTCAAATTCTGTGAAAACTGCTATCTTGGCAATTTTATATTTATTTATATATTTTTATATTTAAACACATGATTTCAGAGTTTCAAGAACAGATTATTTGCATAATCATGGTACTGTAACTGGGAACAGACCTGTTGAGTAACAGAACAAGTTAGGCCTGCCTCTCCCTGGCAACATTTTCAAAGGGGCATTAAACTTTGAGGTACTGACTGAAAAGGCCTGGAGGGGCTGGAAATACTGTCTCCTAAATCTGACTTTCAGCCTTATCCTCTTAGTCAAGTGGATTTTATTTTTCTATTTCCTCTAACCTTGCAAGGTCCACTGAAGTTTGCCACTAGTAGCAGAATTGGTAGTTTGAACCTAGTGTGATTCATAATGTTTAGCATCAGTTTAGAAATTTCCAGAGATGTTTAATGTAATTATTGCGTTAATATTCTCCAGTTATGATTGCCATTTGTCTTTCTTATCAAAAGAGATGACATTTCAGACCAAAACCCTCTATAAACACAGTATAGCGAACCAAAAGTCAAATTGGGGTCTGGCAACACATTCAGAAGTCAAATGTCACTTTTGTTCTTCAGCTTGAAATGTCATTTCTTGGGGCATGGGGGAAGCCCACGGCCTCTCCTTGCAGAGAGTGATCTTGGAAAAGCTAGGCCCTGACCCATCTTGAATCCTGCAGGCTGCAGAAAAATTTCCAATTCACTACTCCTCAGTTTGGTGGCACAGTGTGTAACTTGCTCAGCCACATACAGCTGGTTTTTCCTGATTTTATGCACATCTTTATAGAACTTCAGGGGAATTCCACTATCAGGTACAAAAATTGGTTTCAGTTTTAAGATTCTACTCACCACAGAGTTCCTACTTTTATCCCACTTTAGCTTTTTCCACTAGAGTTTGAATGATAAGTAAATGGAGAATTTAAAGCTAGAAACTGATGGAAGCTATTTTAACGGAAAAAAAAAATCTTCAGAATTTCATTAGGAAGAGTACTTCACCAATAGACAACCGCCAATCAATTGTAGTTCAGGCAGTCTGTCTTGCTGCATCAGAAGTGCTTTAAAGGATTGCTTTACTTGATAGAGGAAGTAAAAATCCTCCAGAAAACAAGAGGAAAGGAAAGGGAACCAATACTTGTGCCCTCACGTGCTAAGCATTTTACATGTATTCTTTTTTTTTTTTTTTGCGGTACGCGGGCCTCTCACTGCTGGGGCCCCTCCAGTTAAGGAGCACAGGCTCCGGACGCGCAGGCTCAGCGGCCATGGTTCACTGGCCCAGCCGCTCCGCGGCATGTGGGATCCTCCCGGACCGGGGCATGAACACGTGTCCCCTGCATCGGCAGGCGGACTCTCAACCACTGGGCCACCAGGGAAGCCCCAAAGGTTTCCTTTTAATATGGTCTCTCTCTTTTTTTTTCTGCCGTCCCTTCCTCTTTGTCCCCCTTCTTTCACTTCTTTAGAGCAGCAGGTTGCTTTTCCTCCTGATTAGCATCTTTTCACAAGTGGTCACTCTGGTTTTGAGAAGTCTTCTAGAAGGCAGTCAAGTGTACTTGAAAAAATATTAAACCTTGGTAGGAAGGGAAATTGAGGTGAATACTGAGGCAGGGTCTTGTTAGATGATCTGCATTTCACTTACCATTTCCAAATAGCCAACTAAACTGTGCAGTATTGTTTGCATTTCTAACCCCTCCAACTCACTCTGGCTATTAATCTACCTTGGGAGATAAGTGGATGGCAGTTCTGATTGTTACACATCTAGCAGGCTTGGGTAAAGAGTTCCCAGACCTGGTAACTGAGAACAAAATATTTAAATACACACACTAAAAACAAGGGGATGGAGGGAACTTGTAACTGAAAAAAGACCAAAACAGTTTTGACAGTTTAAATTTATTGTAATTCTGTCCAACAAAGGAAGTAGAACTTGGTTTATCTGCAAGAGTAAAACACCACCCTTGCTCCACCCTCTCGTGGAGAATAAGCTGGTTGAGGCTGGGTGTAGTGGGACTGGAGAGATGCACCACTGTGAAATATTTCTAAAATGGAGCCCATTTTAGGAGTCCACAGTTATTCAGAAAAGTCAGTAGCATTAGCTGAGGAAGAAAGAAAAGTTGGGGAGAAAAGGCCTACTGATTCAGAGGAAGGAGTTGGAACTCAAGCAATTCTCCATTCCTGGAATGTTATTTGTGTAGACCCTCCAAATACAGAGAAAAAGGAGTCCGTATCTACTGAAAAATGAGCTCAGTTTACCAACAACAGGCCAGGTAACAGGTGCTCATTTCCTTGATCCTCGCCAGCACATGGCAAGATGGCTACGTTATTAAATAACTCCATTTGTCAGGCGAGGGCTCTGAGCTTCTAGAGGTGGAGGCATTGTCGGAGGCCACCCAGCTAGTAAGTGCGGGAGGCTGGATTGGAACCAAACGCGTTATCTGTGGACCCAGCGACTTTCCTTTTACCCACTAAGCGGCAACGTGATTTCACGTCTGAGAGTTTCTTGGCCGAACAAGTTGGAAATCACTGGTTTCAGAGATTAGAAATCACTGGTTGTGCGCCCCTGGATTCCTTCCCCAGGAATCAAACTCTAAGCTGTTTGGCCGCTCTTTGCCTCGACGTCCCTCTGTGTGCAGTACACAGACAGCACCGTACCAGGCCCCACTCCCACCGCGCAAGGCTGCAAGGCTCCTCGGGCCTCCACGGTTCCCGAGCGGTGGGGAAACACCATGCGAGCGAACTCCTGTCGGTGTGAATGGCTGCCAGGGAAAAGTATGGTCCTGAAATTCAAAGCGGCGGTCGGCGCAGGGGAGCAACCTCAGGCCTCTGCAGAGCACCCGTAATAACAGGGGCCGGCTATGTTCAAAGGCGAGTGGTTGTCCTAAGAGCAGAGAGTGTGGTTGCTAATAAGTAATAAAAAAAATCGGGGGGGTTGGGGGGGAAGGTCCGGGCCTCCAAGTCCCGGCGGTCCCCCCTCCTCCCTCCGGGTCCTTCCGGACCCCCGGGCCACGTGGGCGGGGCGGAGGGCCCCTAGGGGGAGGTGGGGCCGGGGGCGGGGCGCGCGCGTGCGCGAGCTGTCAGGCCGACCCCGCCCCCGGCGTGCAGTCCCGCCCCCTCCCGCCCCTCCCCCGCCCCTCCCGCCCCTCCCCCGCCCCTTGCTCTCCGGCTGTGGGGCGGGCGGGCTGGCGGGCGCTGCGGCGACCGCGGCTGCTGCTTCCTCGGGCCATTTTGCTGAGGAGCGAAGGGGAGGAGGAGCCGCCGAGGAGACTCAAGGCGAGGAGCGGCGAGCCGGAGGAGGCGGCGACCGCGCGGGCACGGGCTTTCCTCGATCGCGGGGATCTCGAGGGGCGAAGGGATCGCCTGGGAGGGGGACTGGAGAGCCGCGCCTGCCGCGCGGCGCGCCCCTTCCCGCCCCCTGCACCATGAGCTGGGGCACCGAGCTCTGGGTGAGTGAGGGGCTGGGCCCGCCGGGATGCTGGGGAAGGTGCCTGGCGCGCCTGGGCGCGGGGCGCGGGCCGGGCTGCCCGGGTGGAGGCGACCGCGCGCTAGTCGGGGTCCCGGCGGCCTGGGGGTAGGCGCTGGTACGGGAGCCTCTCGTCGGCCTTGGCTTGAGCAGGAGGTGCGAGCCAGATTCGCCCTTCGGAGGTGAGGGGCGCTGGGGTGGGTCCCCGGCGGCCCGAGCAGGGGGTTCGGATCAGGGTCCCCCCGCGGCCTGAGCCGGAGGCGCGGGCGGGACTCCCTCTCCTCGGCGCCCCGAGGCCAGCGGTGTGTGTTGGGAAGAACCTTAATCCCCCGGAGCGAGTAACCGATGCGTCGCGGGCCGACCCAATGGGGGCGTGGAGGCCCGGGGATTTTCAGGGCTGCGTTCGGTGTTCGGCGCCCAGACCCGAGGTCCTCGACTGCTTTCTCTTCGTGGAGGTGCGGGAGGGTCGGGCGCTCCTCCGGGGGGCGGGGCGGCCCAGGCGGGGCCGGTCCCGGGTCTTGGGTTTTGGGGCGCAGGGGCGAGAACTGGTGTCTTCCTCCTAGTGGCGAGGACGTTTGCACTGTGGTGGTCTAGGGGTGCACTTGTGATTTTTTGAGGGGCAGCTCAGATCCTCGATTTGATGTGGGGACTGCGGCGTTTGGCCTGGAGAGGAAAGTAGTCGGAGTTAGAGGGAGATCTGGTGTTATCACCTTCAGGAAGAGGCATTCGCGGGGTAGATTTTATATTTTTTAACTGCTCAGAGGAAAGAGTCTAAACTGGGGTAGGGAGCGCCCCGCCGGGATTCTTAACCTGGGGCGCGGATGGATAAACAAGTAGCGTGCCGTCTGGAAGCTCCTCTCCCCGGACCAAGGCGACAGGAGGATGCCAAGGCGGTGCACAGGCCGTCCTCGGGGAGGAGAGGCAGAGGCTTGTGGACTGGAGCTTGTTTCCCTGCCTTCCTCTGGATTCCTGAGGCAATCACTAGGCAAGGGATGGGCAGAGCAGAGTCCAGAGAGAGGAGTAGATGAAATCTCAATTATCGCCCTGAAGTATTCTCAAGATGAGACGTTTCCCATGATGAACTCGAAAGTGCCTCCCATCGGAATCCCATTTGTAAAGGGCGTGGAGGAGAAAGCGTGGGGTGGTGGCTGCTCTCTGAGCTGAGGCGAGGAAATCTCACGTCAAAATAAAACAAGGTTAGAGCAGCTATAGAAACAGCGCATCCTCCCTTAATTTTTTTTTTTTTGCTTTAATTGTTTTTACATAACCATTTCTTAGGCTCAGAAACAGCCACTGGTATTAAAACCAAAATCCTGAAGGCAATAGCTCCCTTACATGAAGATAACTCATTTTATAAACATCCTCTATCAAAAGGGACTCCAATTTTCGACTGATGTTTACAAATATTCATTTAAAAAATAAAGTAACACATGGTTTTAAGTATTTACACACGGCCAATTAGGCGGAATCTACCATTTTAAGTGTTGAATTTCTGTCTTCTTCTATTCCTTCTCCACTTCCTTTGGCTCTTTTTACCTTTTCTGGGATGAGGGGAACAAATCAGAAGTAATTTTTCATCAAGAGAATAGAAAATTTGGCACGATTTTTTTTTCACTTGTTCAAACTAGAGAAAGGAATTATTGGGGTGGAGGGAATACAATATATTTCTGAGTGAAATAGGCTGTAGTTAAAGGAACTGAACACAATGGTGGGCACTTCACGGTGATGTTGGTGAACGTTATAGAAGGTGATCCAGAAGGGGGGGGTAACTAAGAGAAGAAAACCAGTTAAATAGCTACAATCACCTGTATTCTGTACACTTCTTTTTGGAGGTAGAGGGTGGGAAGGAAGGCAAAGACAGGAAGTTGTTAAAAATCAGTCGGAACTGGAATATATATGAATGAAAGGAAATCTTGGACTTGCTTCAAAAGAATTTGGGGTGGTAGTGGATGGGGATGTCAATGAAGGGAACGTGCTTGGGAGTTGGTCATTGTTGAAGCTGGGTGATGGGTACAGGAGGACTTGTGATACCATGCTTTCTACTGTCTATGCTTGAAATTTTCTACAGTGAAAATAATTGGAAAAGACTTTTAAGGGAGAAGGTGTGTAAACTAATTGAGAATTTTTTTCACTTGTGTTTAAGTTTATGAGGAAGAATGACTCATCCGTTGTCTCTATACAAGTATATGTCAGCGAAGAGTTAAAAAAAAGAAAAAGGCATTCCAGTAGAGTATTGCCCTTTGCCCTTGAGTGGCTTGGAGGTTAATAGAGGGAAAAGAATGATCACATAATTTGTGCTAAGTGAAGTGCAAAATCTGAGTTTAAATTCCAAGAAGTAGAAGGGGAACGAAATGTCTGTTTCCAGTTGCCTTGTTTTATTAATATTTGAGATTTTTAAAAAATTAGAATAATGAAGGATTCTGAAAAATAAACCTCCAGTTCTCTGGTGGTGAGAGACTCAGTGTTGTGTGGTGTGTTGGGCAGCAATGGGCAGCCTGGCAGGGCTGTGATTGAGGGTTTTCCTTGAACGGTGGCTGTGGGGATCATACACATAGGTAATGAGATAATGATGGGGCGCTCAGGCCTAACTTGGCAGAATGATGCTTCCATATGGAGAGAGAAGGAGCTCTGGTTCCGTAGCCACGAGTTCTTTGTAATAGGTGTTTGCAGCTTTCATAGACCTTCACAAATGCCATCAAGTTTCGCACACATTTTAGGATGCCAGCCAATGTGCATGCAGGCTTTTCAAAACGACAGGTTTCTAACATGCATTTTACATTAAAGGCCTGTTCTTAGCCACATCCTGCTTTGTAGACAGAGTAAAACCGTTCTCTTTTCTCCTTTTTTTTTTTTTTTAACCTCTCCATAGGCATAAACTTTGATATCGGACATTTCTGAGAAATCATGAAATGTCAGGAAGTTATCAGGCAATCATAAAAATGGACTCAAAACCCATAATTTGTAATAACTTTATTGGATTAGATTGTATTAAAATAGGGGCTTTCTATTTTACATCAGAAGTTATAACGAAGTATAAACGGCTGGTTTAAAGTGATTAGGGTAAAATTGTTTCTGTACCAAAATTAACCAAAATGCATTTACTCAAGACTTTGTTTAAAAAGTCATGTTAATGGGCTGAATAGTTTTCACTGACTTGTTGAAATTGTGACTGGTCATTGGAGAAATGGCAAAGCAAGAATTTCTTACATTTGAATTTTTTTTTTTTTTTGGTTTTGTACCTACATGTTAGAAAGAAGTGAGAAGTTACTGAAGTGTCAGCTCAACTTTTTGTAAGCTTGATCATTAATGTGAAGTAAGAAAAAGTCCATTGGAAATTTTAGCGTTCCTTATAACTGTTCTACTCTTTGTGGCTAAAAATTTACTCAGTGATAGAATCTACCTTTATCTCCTAGTGTCCTCTCTGCCATCTTTCTTTTGGTGCTAATAAGAAATGGAGTAGCTCAAAATAATAACAGCAAGAAAGCAAACAGAGAGACCCGAATAATACATATTGGTTAACATATTACTATGTTAAGCCACCTGTGTTGATTGTACTGAATTGTTTTTCTTAAACCTATGTTTTTAGGACAGTGTCAGGCATATAATGTGCATTCCACAATTTGTTGAATATAATGACATTGATTGTGGTGTGCACCTTTAAGAGGCAGCAGTGAAAGAGTTGTCTACCAACTGGACCAGGAACAATGCCTGCCTCACAGTCGGGAGTTCAAGAAATATTTATTGAGGGACTGGAGCAACTAAGGGACTGGACCAATTGAGGGACTGGAGCAACTAAGCCCGTGCGCCACAACTACTGAGCCTGCAAGCCACAACTACTGAGCCCGTGTGCCACAACTACTGAAGCCCGCCTGCCACAACTACTGAAGCCTATGCGCCTAGAGCCCATGCTCCGCAATAAGAAAAGCCACCGCAATGAGAAGCCCGTGCACCACAACAAAGAGTAGCCCCCGCTCACTGCAGCTAGAGAAAGCCCACGGGCAGCAACGAAGACCCAGTGCAACCAAAAATAAAAATATATATTAAAAAAAAGGAAAGAAAGAAATATTTATTGAATAAATGAATGAATCCTTTTTTTCATTTTGTTTTAACATTTGCTGTTTTAAAGTAATGGGAGCGTAGTTTTAATGCCTTTCTGCACTTTGGCAGTTGTAAACATTTTTTAAAAAATAATTCTAGGCACCGTTTTTTTTTAAATAGACTATTTTTTAGAGCAGTTATAGTTTCACAGCAAAATTGAGCAGAAGGTCCAGAGATTTATGCTGCTTCCTCACAAATACACAGTCTAGATCTCTGTTTGGGGGGCAGGGGGCACACTGCACGGCCTGTGGGATCTTAGTTCAGAAGTGAGGAGTCGTAACCACTGGACCGCCAGGGAAGTCCCTCAAGACCTTTTTTTAAAATAATTTTTTAAATTAATTAATTAATCTATTTATTTTTGGCTGTGTTGGGTCTTCATTGCCCAGTTGCGGTGTGCGGGCTTCTCATTGTGGTGGCTTCTCTTGTTGCGGAGCGCGGGCTCTAGGCGTGCAGGCTTCACTAGTTGTGGCTCTCAGGCTTCAGTAGTTGTGTCCCGTGGGCTTTAGAGCACAGGCTCAGTAGTTGTGGCACACGGGCTTAGTTGCTCCACAGCATGTGGGATCTTCCTGGACCAGGGCTCGAGCCTGTGTCCCCTACATTAGCAGGCGGATTCTTAACCAGTGCGCCACCAGGGAAGCCCTAATGGACTGTTAATAGTTGCAGGATTTGGAGAATTAGTACCTCTTCTTACTGCCCAGTACTAAATGGAGTAGAGTACTGACAACAGTTCATAGCTCTTCTCCTGCTCCTTCTTCTTTAATCCTTTGGAGATTTCTGTTTGGGATAAACATGGCAAGACCAACAGGGGAGACATCACTCTTGGCACTTCGGTGAGCAGAGCAGAACTGCCTCAAAAAATAGACCAAATCAAGTTTAATTCTGTCGTCCCTGCCTCTCTATTAAAACAGGGTTTGCACAGTCTTTTCTGGTTAGTAGATTTTTTAAAATTAGTTTATTTTTTAATCTTTATTTTCTGTAATCGAAGTGTAGTTGATTTATAATGTTTCAGGGGCTTCCCTGGTGGCGCAGTGGTTGAGAGTCCGCCTGCCGATGCAGGGGACGCGGGTTCGTGCCCCGGTCTGGGAAGATCCCACATGCCGCGGAGCGGCTGGGCCCCGTGAGCCATGGCAGCTGAGCCTGCGCGTCCGGAGCCTGTGCTCTGCAGCGGGAGAGGCCACAACAGTGAGAGGCCCGCGTACCGCCAAAAAAAAAAACAAACCCAAAAACAAACAAACAAAAAATAATGTTTCAGGTGTACAGCAAAGTGATTCAGTGATATATATATATTGTTTTTCACATTTTTTTCATTATAAGTTATTACAAGATATTGAATATAGTTCTCTGTGCTATACAGTAGGCCCTTCTTGTTTATCTTTTTTGCTGATATATAGTAGTTTGTATCTGCTAATCCCAAACTCCTAATTTATCCCTCCCCGCCCCCCCCTTTCCCTTTTGGTAACCAGAAGTTTGTCTTCTATGTCTGTGAGTCTGTTTTTGTTTGTCTTTATTTATTTATTGTGCCGTGCAGCTCGGGACATGCGTGATCTTCGTTCCCCGACCAGGGATTGAACCCGGGCCCACAGTATTGAAAGTACCAAGTCCTAACCACTGGACCACCAGGGAACCCCCAGTCTATTTCTGTTTTGTAAATAAGTTCATCTGTATCATTTTTTTAGATTCCACATGTAAGTGATATGATATTTGTCTCTCTGGTTAGTAGATATTAAACAAAACAGGGGTGGTCAGGCGATTCTATGGTTGGAAATTTACCCATCAGCTTGTTGCCTTCACTTTATACTTAGATATCATCCTGAACATTGCATTTTTGGTAGGTAAAACTGTGTGTCAAGCACGGTAAGGGGTTTTGTCTGTGCTTACCATGTGACCACATTAGAACTCTTGCTTTACATTGGTGCGACATGGAAAGTGCCTCTTTGAAGGACTATTCAAATATCACCCACTTCCTTGCTAAAGCTAATATTGTGTTTCCTGCAAGTATTACTCATACTTGTTTCATCAACACCACCCACATTTAAAAATAAGGCTTTATTTTGACACTTAAAAATTGCAAGCTACCAAGCATACACGTATGCCCTGGGAAATTAATTAGATTTTGGAATGTGGGTGTGAAGTCTTCTGGAATTAGTGTCTGTAATGCAATATTTGTTTCCTGATTTAGTAATACATAGTCATACTAGCTTGAGCCTGGTGATGTGTCTAGGTAAAAAAAATTAAAAAGTCATAAAGGGCCAAATATGTATATTGTATTAAAGAGTTAGTTGGGAATATAAAAGATTTTAATATTGATTCTTTTTTTTTTAATATTGATTCTTTTAACTCATAAGCCTCATCTGTAAAGTTTATGCTAAATTTATGTAACTCAGGACTTCCATGGTGGCGCAGTGGTTAAGAATCTGCTTATCAATGCAGGAGACACGGGTTTGAGCCCTGGTCCGGGAAGATCCCACATGCCATGGAGCAGCTAAGCCTGTGTGCCAAAACTACTGAGCCTGTGCTCTAGAGCCTGTGTGCCACAACTACTGAAACCCTTGTGCCTAGAGCCCGTGCTCCACAACAAGAGAAGCCACCGCAATGGGAAACCCATGCACAGCAATGAAGACCCAACACAGCCAAAAAAAAAAGAAAAAAAAAATTATGTAATTCTTTTTTTAATTTTAATTTTTTAAATTTATTTATTTTTATGCAGCAGGTTCTTATTAGTTATCTATTTTATACATATTAGTGTATATATGTCAATCCCAATCTCCCAATTCATCCCACCACCAGCCCCCCGCCTTCCCCCGCTTGGTGTCTATACATTTGTTCTCTACATCTGTGTCTCTATTTCTGCCTTGCAAACCGGTTCGTCTGTACCATTTTTCTAGATTCCACATATATGCGTTAATATACAATATTTGTTTTTCTCTTTCTGACTTACTTCATTCTGTATGACAGTCTCTAGGTCCATCCATGTCTCTACCAATGACCCAATTTCATTCCTTTTTATGGCTCAGTAATATTCCATTGTATATATGTACCACATCTTCTTTATCCATTCGTCTGTCGATGGGCTATGTAAATCTTAACAACTTCAATTGCTTAATACTAGCACTGTATTCATACCACCACTGCCAACAGCAAAATAGATGAAACTTCCAATTTCTTCCTGCAAAAGTTATTAAAACCTGTTCACATTTAAACTATAATATCACATTAGCTATATTGTGATTTCTTTTTAAAACTTTGAACACACCATTCTAATCATTGGCATGACGTTTTTAATAAGAATTATTTCTTAGGACTTCCCTGGTGGCACAGTGATTAAGAATCTGCCCTCCAGTGCAGGGGACATGGGTTCGATCCCTGGTCTGGGAAGATCCCACATGCTGTGGAGCAACTGAGCCCGTGCACCACAACTACTGAGTCTGCGTGACACAACTATGAAACCCGCGCACCCTAGAACCCGTGCTCCGCAACAAGAGAAGCCACTGCAGTGAGAAGCCCACGCACCACAATGAAGAGTAGCCCCTGCTCGCCGCAACTAGAGAAAGCCCGCGCGCAGCAATGAAAACCCAATGCAGCCAAAAATAAATAAATAAGATAAATAGCAGACCGTACCCTAAAGGAGGCTGTCCGCTAACCAGCTGGGCAGGGAGTCCTTTCTGGAAGAAGGATCTGAGCGGCACATCTCTGCAATGGCCACATCCTCATTATCCCCTTTTACAAGAGAGGAAATTGAAGCACAGAACGGTAAAATAACTTATCAAGTTCACAGAGTAGAAAGCAGAGATTCAATCCCATGTCTGGGACTCTAGAGCTCTCCTTCTCGTCCTTTTTTTTTCAGTTAATACCATCAGAATGTATTTTTATTGTTTGCAGTTTTTATTATAGGAATATTCACACATACTTAGAATATGATGAACCCCTACGTACTCATCACCCAACTTCAATATTATCAATATCTTTGGCATTCTTGTTTCATCTTTTTGCCGCCACATGGTTTTTTAGAGCCCTCAGTCTCCCCCGCCACACACTGTAATAAATACTGTTCTGCCCCCTCCCTTTCTGAGGAATCATGCATAGAACCCAAATTCTCCCTCCATCTTTTAAAGTATGAAAACGGAAGAGAACCAACTTGTTAAGTGCTTGACACACCTTGATTGGGGTATTTAAATGCATCCTTTCATAACCTAACAAGGACCCTGTGAGTTTATTTCCATTTTATAGACCAGACCCACCCAAACAGTGAATGCTAGTGCTAGAATTTAAATATTTTTTTCCCAACACTAAACAAATGTTGTTTTAAAAAAATTCGTCTTCTGTGTTAGTAGCTCGTAACCCCTCTTTTCCCCATTACTCATATTTCCCCTACCACTGACGGAGGTTTTGCTTTCTAAAACATTTCATGTTACTCACACCGAGAATCATTAAGAGCCAATGACTCACAGTACCGTGCTGTAAACGCAACAGAAACTATTATGAATGAAGCATCTGTTCTAGCAGGTGTTTCATATATGTCTAGTGATTTCCCCCCATTCCTTTAAGTCCGGAGTTTTTTTTTCTTTTTAATTTAAATAAATTAATTTGTAAAGGTATTAAATAGTAAGAGTAATATCAATTTTCTGATTTGGGAGTCTAACAAAATTATGTCTTGGTGAAAAGTATTTTTAATGAAATTGAGACGAAACAAAGAGAATTAGATATTGACCACTTTGGGGGTGCTCTGGCTGTCCCATGCAGGGCTTCAAAGTTTTGGTTCTTGAGAAACAGGAAACTAAATATTTCCTTTCATATCAATAGCAAAAGAAAACTTGGCACCTTTACAGGAAGCTATTCCCCTCGTATTTCTATTTGCACAACCCAAACTGAGAGTGGGTTCCTGGAATGCATTAAAATACCCGACCGGTCCTTGGGAGAAATGGCGTGGGCCCACGCAGGTGGACGAGACAGCCTGGAAGGGCTAAGCCGGGGCCGTGTGGCTTGCCTCATCCAGCATTTATTAGTGTCCCGCAAGTCTTCATCTCTGCTCCTCCTTTTTCCCGATCTATAAAGTGGTGTGGTGATGCTCGCCTTCGGCTCCACAGAAAGCATAAAGATCAGTGCTTGTCTGTGAAGTGCTTTGAGACTGTTGGATGAGAGGTGATGGGGAAGTACTTAGGAGAGTCTAGGGGAGGGTTAAAGGAAAAAAAAAAATCCTGTTCCTTGAGAACAAATTGCAGAGCTCTCCTGCTGGAACTGGGACTTGTGAAAAATGAGCAATTCTAGTTTGCACAGTGCAGTCTGTCCTTTGATTTAAAATTCTGTTTTCATGTTAACCATAAAATAAAATAACTTAATAGTAGGAAAGTGCCTGGAAATCAGTGCTTTGGAAAGGAAATCTGGATTATAGGAGACTATGCATGTTTATCTCTTTTCTTTTTCCTTTTTTAAAAAATATAAAATGCACTGCAAAACTCTAACCATACTAATTTTTTAGCAATATACTTGGGTCTACTTAAGGGATAATTTAAATGTTATCCCTCAGAGGGAGATAGTTCTCTTTGACTATTAATACCATTAAAAAAAAAAAAAAATCTACCGAAGTCACATTATTTCCCCCCAAATGCTGGATATTTGCTGCTTGAGACAGCTAATGAATTATTCTACATATCAGCTTAGTTTGAGATTGTTTTCTTCTTAGCAAAGAGAACTAAGAAGTTTTAAAATATTTGTGTTAGGACAGATATATATGGAAATGCCTGGCAATGGTTGTTTGGGCAAAGACATTTGTATTTCATGAGTGTGTATATGTATGTAAACTGTATTTTTCAGCATGACTGAATTTTTAAAAAAATTTTATTTTATTTATTTTATTTTTGGCTGCGTTGGGTCTTCATTGCTGCGCACGGGCTTCCTCTAGTTGCGGTGAGTCCTCACTCTTCATTGAGGTGTGCAGGCTTCTCATTGCGGTGGCTTCTCTTGTTGTGGAGCACGGCCTCTAGGCACGTGGGCTTCAGTAGTTGTGGCACACGGGCTCAGTAGTTGTGGCTCACGGGGCTATTTGCTCCGCGGCATGTGGGATCCTCCCGGACCAGGGCTCGAACCACTGCGCCACCAGGGAAGCCCAGCATGACTGTATTTTTAAATTTAAAATTTACTTATCTTTGGTGGTGCAGTGGTTAAGAATCCGCCTGCCAATGCAGGAGACACGGGTTCGAGCCCTGGTCCGGGAAGATCCCACATGCCACGGAGCAACTAAGCCCGTGTGCCACAACTACTGAGCCCACGCGCCTAGAGCCCGTGCTCCGCAACAAAGAGAAGCCACCACAATGAGAAGCCCACACACCACAACGAAGAGTAGCCCTAGCTCGCCACAACTAGAGAAAAGCCCAGGCACAGCAGCAAAGACGCAGTGCAACCCAAAATAAATTAATAAATAAATAAATTTTTAAAAATAAAATAAAATTTACTTATTTTTAAAACTAGCAAAGCAATCTGTTTGCATTGTTCAATTTTCAAACAATGCTAGAGTGTACATGAAAAGTCTCCCTATCATCTTAGGATAGATGTAATTTTTTGTTTTGTTTTGTTTTTTGGCTGCTCTGCTCAGCTTGTGGGATCTTATTAGTTCCCCGACCAGGAACTGAACCCCAGCCACGGCAGTGAAAGCATAGAGTCCTAACCACTGGACTGCAGGGAATTCCCAGGATACATGTAATTCTTAGTTGCCATTACCGTTTTTGGCAGAGGGATAGGTGATGTTGGTGGCAAGTAATGTGACTTTAGTACATAAAAGAAGAGACCAAAATTATAAAAATTATATCAGACAAGAGAGGTGAGAATGACTGAGATGTCCATATTTTTGTCCAAAGTATCTATTTGTTCTTTGAGCATCTACTAAGTGCCCAGACATGGTTCTTGCCTACAAGTAGCTTATAGTCTAGTTGGGCGGGGGGGCAGAAACATAGATAGGAAGTTGCAGTACAGTGCGACAAGGACTAAGGTAGGGTAACTACGTGGAAACTTGTACACAGGAGTATAACTCAGTTGGGGAAGAAATGACATCTCTATGGTGTCCTGAAGGACTGATAAGTTACACAGGTGAAGGGAGGCAGTCAGGTTGGGAGGGTGATCTAGACAGTCTTTCTGGAGGAGGGAGTAGATGCCATGTCCAAAGGCTTATAAGTGTAACAGGACACAGAGCTCCAGAATGAGCCGAGCACATGAAGAGGAGCCTGGAAAGGTAGACTGTAGCTGAAACCAGGTGACTGTGGCTTTACCTTGAGGGCATACAAGGCACCCACGCTTGAACTGCTGAAAGCAGTTGCTATGGGGCTAGATTGTCAGTCTCCTTACTGCCGTGTGGACAGGACTGGAAAGGAGGGAGATAGCTTCGGGCTAGACTAGGCTAATTGGCTGATTGGATTAATCCTGTGAGTTAGAGCAGAGAGTACCCCTCCACATTTTTATAAGGGTAGAATTGATGAAAATGAATTGCTAAGGAGTCTTGGATGCCGAGAGAAGACCTGGCAGTGTACATCGTGAGTGGTGAGCCAGGGCAACGGCAGGATGAGGTCAATTCACTGCTCTGGCTAGTGGGTTAAGTAGTAAGTATATCAGCCTCGGGTTTTTTTGGTTTTTTTTCTCCAGTTGGATGCAAAACCAAAACCTACAGTCACTTCTTTCTTTCTTGCCCTCTCTTTGTTTCTGCTCAGTACAACCTTGATAGGGCTACCAGTGTCTGTTCCTCAGCTCTTTTAAGCTAACAGAGTTGGTATTTTCAGTATGCCTTGGAGGTGACTCACATTAACCGAACTCCCAAGACTGATGCACAAACCAGAATGCAAGTTTCAAATTTATAATGAGAAGTATATCCATAAGGAGACTAGCTATTCATATTTGCTGAAGTGCACATTTTTTCCCTGAAGGCTAATCTATGTGGAAGGCTAAATTCTATACACAGTTACTTGGAGAGCATAAAATGAAAATCGAGTTGGAGGAATTTAATGGCTTGTGACACCAAGCTATGGAAGCCTGAGGCATCTATCTCTTCTAGAGGGATAGATCTACATTAAGGATAGAATAGAGTCTGTTTTTACAGATGCTATGTAGTGATTCCCTTTCCTTTTTTTTTTTTTTTTCTGTACACGGGCCTCTCACTGTTGTGGCCTCTCCCGCTGCGGAGCACAGGCTCCGGACGCACAGGCTCAGCGGCCACGTGGCTCACGGGCCCAGCCGCTCCGCAGCATAGTGGGATCCTCCGGGACCGGGGCACGAACCCATGTCCCCTGCATTGGCAGGCAGACTCTCAACCACTGTGCCACCAGGGAAGCCCTCCCTTTCCTTTTAATCTATCCTTTCTTTAGACAGACTACAGGGTATTTGGTTATACAGCTAGATAGACAGACAGACAGATAGTTTGGCTGCACTGGGTCTTCGTTGCTGCGGACAGGCTTTCTCTAGTTGAGGCGAGTGGGGGCTACTTTCCTTGCGGTGCGGAGCTTCTCACTGTGGTGGCTTCTCTTGTTGTGGAACATGGGCTCTAGGTGCACAGGCTTCAGTAGTTGCGGCACACGGGCTCTGTAGTTGTGGCTCGCAGGCTCTAGAGTGCAGGCTCAGTAGTCGTGGTGCACGGACTTCGTTGCTCTGCTGGCATGTGGGATCTTCTCAGACCAGGGATCAAACCCGTGTCCCCTGCAGGCGGATTCTTAACCACTGCGCCACCAGGGAGGTCCCTTTGGTTATGTTTAGACCTTCTAAATTCTAATCTCTATTCCATCTTGCATCCCTGAGATTCCATCCAACATTTCCCAAACTGGCAAGAATGAGCATCAAGAAATTTAAAAGCTCTCCTCGGTAATTCTGATGTGGCTTAGGTAGCATGATTTAACACTGAGATTCCTATGCATACATTCTCAGCTTTTGCTCATTTTTATTCTTTACAAAAAATTTAAAATCTAGCAATATTTTGGAGCTACTTTCTTACCCTGTCAACCACTTACAAGCATAATCGTTCTAAGGTACCCTTTATTCCTTTATCCCTTCATTCCTTGGTTCTCTTCTTGTGATTTACTCAGGGACCCAGATAAGTCATAATTCATTCAACAATATTATTGACCACCTGCTATATGCCAGGCATATTTCCCTTTGCTCTAGGCGAAGGGAAAATGGCAGTAAACCACAGAAAAAAAAAATTTTGCCTTAATATATGTGATCTAAAGGCAAGTATAAGGGTATAGCTAATGTATCCAATAATGATAAATGCTATGGAGAAAAATAAGGCTTTGAGAGACTGAAAACAGTAGGATTAGGGTTGATGGGGAAAAGAACAGAATTTTAGTGCTGGACATTTTGCAAGATGCCTATTAGCTATCTAAGTATCTTGTATCTAGTAGCTGGTTAAATGTATGCATCTGGAGCTCCGGGAACAGATCCAAGCTGTTTGGGTCTGTTTGGATCTGATTACCCAATGTAAGTAGGAAAAGCTAGAATTATAATGGTAAAGTTCTAAGCTCTTGCCATAGTTATATTCCTGCAAGCACTCTTATTTAACTTTAGAACTCTGTCACTTGGAAAAACTGTCATAATATGTTGCCCTTTTGGACAGTGGCTGTGCTCCCTGTTTGCTGAACTGTTTGCCTTACTGAGAATCATGATGGGAAACTTGGTTTAGGTTAGGAGGGGCATAGACTATTAAGAGTTGATTGGTTTTGTAAATTGTGATATGAGCATAATCAACAGATCCTGAAGCTTCGAGAGGTGTAGAAATAACACTAATGTACCAACTTGTAAATGAAAAAATAAAAATAAATGGCCACTGATGGGTAGTGAGTTTTGGGTAATAATTAGAAATTAATGTCACACATGCATCATTTTAATAGGTTTTTGCAGACGGTCTAAGATTTTCAATTTTACTTCTTTGAAAGCTGCCTATTTGCTTTGGAGATGATTAGCAAATGTTTAGAATTATTCAGTTTACACTGCGTTGACTTAGATCTCTGTCGTACCTGATATATTGCTTACTTTTCCTCTTTACATTTCTCGGAGATAGTTTAAAATCGGCAATACTAGATCACCAAATTGACCTGATTTGGGGGGGAGCTCTACTTCATATGTGTGACAGATTCTGTTTTGCAAGGATGGCCACAGCAGTATCTCCAATTCCACGTGCTCTTCTAGTGTGACGTTGAGACTCCTCCCACTGAGGGGAAGGGGAGGGCTTACATCCCTTCCCCTTGATCCTAGGCAAATCTCTGTGACTTCCTTGACGGGTAGAATATGGTGAAATGGTGCCATATGATGCCATGTGATCCTTTCTGAAGCAGGATCATAAATATGCCATGCACTTTTGCCTTGCTCTTTTGGGATGCTTCCGCTTAGAACTCAAGCACCATATTGTTAGGAAGCCCAAGCAGCCCATATAGAGAATCCATGTGGAGAAGTCAACTGTAGGGGTTCCAGCTGACAACCCAATTGAGGTTTCGCCGAACAGATGTAATCAGCGGCCAGCCTGAGTGAAGGGTGTCCAGATGATCGTACCCCCTCGTAATCAAGTCCCCACAGCCTTCAAGCCTTTCCAGCTGGGGCCCCAGCCACGGAGAGCAGAGACAAATTGTCCCTGTCAAATCGCTGACCTATAATTAAATGGTTCTGTCCAGCTGAGTTTTGGGGCTGATTTCTTATACAATAACAACCAGAACAATATCTTTGGATGTCAGATTAGGTAATACTACTACTATCCTTGTTTAGTTATTTAAGAATAGGGCTACCATGTGTCCTTTTCTTAAAAATAAAATCAAATCACTTTCTCTCTGAAGAAATCCCTTCAAATAAGAAATTGAAAAGTTGGGGAACATTCAAGAAGTATCTATGTTTACTTTCTCTGAAGATGATGGAATAGGAAAGTGAGAAGCTCTGACATGAAGACTTATAGGAGAAAGTAAACTCCTCAAACTAAGTTTGTCCTAAGGTTCTTGTCACAAGATTGTACACTTTGACTATGATGATGCTGTGTCATTCTTTACAAAATCTCAAGAATTTCTACATTATTGTCATAGCCATTGACCCACAGAAGAGGACATTTCATTGCCCATCCTTTTTGTAAGAAATAGTTTTTCTAGTTTTTTCCCCCTAAAATTCATCTTCTCTCCTTTGAAATGTAAGCCATGCTGATCCACTAAAGAAGTGTTTTTTAAGAAATATCAAATAAAACACAATGATTTCTGTAGCTTTAGTTGTGAAATAGAATCAATATTCTGGAGGCAGAGAATCTGTCAGACTAAAGCTAAGCATACGGGTCTCATTGTCTCTCTGCTACTAACTCTGTCTTCACTCTCTGAGTGGAACACTTGGGCTGCTAGTCTCTAATGGCTGCTTATTTTTTAATTCTTTTGTTTTATTCTTAGAAGATTTCTACAGTTTAGTCAGTGCCATATTGTTCAAGAGCATGGGTTTGGATGCCGACTGCTTGGTTCATAGTCTGATGAACCTAGCTGAGTAATTTGGGACAAGTCATCTAACCTCAGTTCCTTCATCTGTAAAATGGGGATAATAATAGTGCCTGCTTTATGGGATTATTGAGAACATTAAATGAGTTAATGAATACTTAGAGCACTAAATGTCCGACCCAATAAGCTTTATGAGCATTGGCTATTGTTACTCACCTTCGTATGTTGCTGGTTGTGGTGATATTTGGGTTCACGTCTTGGGTTCCATGTTGAGAAGAAACTGAATGAATACTTCTTTGTTGGGGGTTTTGTAGACATGACCAGTGAATTGGGTGTAAATTAGACTGCATGACCTCAAGTCTCTTCAACTCAAGTGTTCTAGGGTAATCCGAGTTCCAGGATCAACTGACACTGGAAGTGGTTGTCCCGGGAGTACTGATTCATAATACACGGAGACTACATCAAGGTCAATTATGGTAGAGTAACTACTTCCAGGGCTAGAAACTCTATTTAGAAATTTTATGTATAGTTCCCACACTGTAGCCCAAAGAAATGCCAATAATGTTAATAGGAGGTTTGTAGAAGTTTCAACAATTCAAAAAGTGACACAGAAATAGAATCATTAGGCACATTCCTTAAGTTGTCAGGCACTCAGTACATGGATTGAATGTCTTGGGTATGACACTATAAGCAGAAATATCAGGGACTGTTTTGCTGAACAAAAGCTTTTTGGCTGAGAAACCTGAAAGGCTTGATGTTTAATTTATTTTGTCACTTTGGTAGATCAGTAGGTAAATAAGGTAGATAAATAAGACCATTCCAGAAAAACTTTAGGCACGTGCTTCATTTCTAGATAAAAATATTCAGGCACCTGATGGAAATGAAATGCAGGTTGATGACTTCTTTCTTTACTTTCTGGATTATTTTTGGATTATGAAGTGCTGGTAATTGAGAAAGTGGAAGGAAAAGCTAATTAGATGAGAAGGAAACCCTCAGCTAGATGAAAGACATTGGAAAGAGTTGGCTGGGATAAAGAATGTTTCTGATAATTTCAAGCAGATCTATACATTCTTTGATTATGACCAAAGAAGAAGAAGATTAAAAACTTTAATCAATTGCAGAGTCAGTTGCAGAATTTCTATCAGCAGTGCTCAGTTAGGTGTTACCCATGTCTGGTAGTCTGTAAAAAGATCTGTTTGTTTACAAATAAATCGTGTTTGTTTGAGGTATAGACCACACTCAGGTCACCTGCTTGGAGTGTGGGGCTGGCTGTTAAATGATTGCAAATGTAGGCCAAGCTGAAGATTATACTTAACTTGGTTTTTCAATGTGGCAGAGACTAGAGTATCTCAAAGGGAGATTAAAGGATTTTCTACACTATTTGCTTGGTCATCTTTGAATTGTGGGCCCGTCCTAGGGACCAGGCAATCTCATATGGGATGAAAATAAAGAAAGAAAGGGAGAAAAGAGAGACTAGCTAGGGGGAATGTAAGATTTGCTGATGTCAATAGAAGGTTGAGCTCAGAGAAACTGAGTAAATGCTAAATGCCCAGATTTAAAAAGATGACCCATCCTTTGGATCCTGTAGGCAACTCCAAAGGGTACTGTGGGGAGAACATGTAGGAACCTGGGTTACCTCCTATGCAGTGGGTGAGGGGCGGACCTGAGCCCAAACCTAAGGAGGCCTTTACCATCTTAGAGTAAAAGCTGAATTTAGACAGTCCTTTACCTTGTCTGCCTACCCGGTGCCCCTAGACACTCTCTTCCAGCCACATCTGCCTTTTCAGTCCATCCTGCGCACCAGCCTGCTTCTCCCCCAGGGCTCTGTACTGCTTTGTTCCAGCTTTGCCCTCCACAAGGAATACCCTTGCGCGGGGTAGCTTCGTGCCCCTTCACCTCCTCCCGCCAACCCTACTTGTGTGTCGTTTTGTCCCCGTAATATACTTCACGCATTTCCACGCTTAAATGAACTCTGAGAGCTCAGCCATGAGAGAAGACTCTGTTAAAGCAGCCAAACTGGGGAGAAGTCATGATTTCAAAAGCACGATTTCTTTCTTATTTACGTCTTGAATTTATTTATGTATTTGAATAGACCATATACCTCTTTTCCTCCCTGGGGGCAACCACTGCTACCAATTTTTTGTGAATTCTTCCAGAGAGCTATCAAGCATTTATAAACAGATGCCCCTCCCCCCATACAAATGTTAGTATACTATTCGCACTTTTTTTTAACCTTACTTTTATCGCTTATAATATCTTGGTGTTTTGTTTTGTTTTGTTTTCCTTAGCTGCCTCATTCTTCTTCTTTTTTCCCCCTTTTTTCCTTTTTTTAAAAAAATTCAAGTATAGTTGATTTACAATGTTGTGTTAGTTTCAGGGGTACAGCAAAGTGATGTAGTTATACATATATGTATATAATATATATTTTTTCAGATTCTTTTCCCTTATAGGTTATTACAAAATATTGAGTATAATTTCCCGTGCTATACATGCCTCATTCTTCTTTTTTTTTTTTTCCTCATTCTTCTTAATGTAACTTAATTCTTGTTTAATAAATAAAATTCTATCCTATGGATATATTGAAATTTGCTATAGTCACTAAATTGTCTTCAATACATTTTCCTATTAAACATAGTACAGATTAATAGTCTTATATGTGTTATTTTACATCCGTGTAAGTATATTTGGAGGATAAATACCAAGAACTTAGATAAGTATCACCAAACCACCCTCCAAAGAGGGTCTAACAATTGTGCTCTCACCAGCCACGTATTAAGAGTTTTCCCTAACTGTGTGTAATCAAACGTTTTGATATCCACTCAACAATCGAGTGCTGTTAATTTTATGTTATGTGAATTTCACCTCAATTTAAAAGAAAAAAAGATAAAAAAACAGACTGGTACTGGGCATATTTGTTATCTCTAAGATGGCAAACAGCTCATCTGGGAAGCTCCTTGGTCTTTAAAATCCATTGTAAACACCGTATAAAACAATTGAGTTAGGCTTCTCAGAAGGGTTCTAGAAATGTTTTCCAAATAATTAAAGGATTGCTGTGTCATGTTTGAAGTCTCCTTAGTGACTAAGAACTCTTGTTGCAAAAAAGGTTCTAAGGGTATATTAGGTGCTATTTAAAAATACACCCACAACATCAGACTGAACTCAAAAAATTAACTGGTAACTGTTCTCTCTGCAAAATTAATTTTTCACCAAATCAGTTGTTAAGCTATCTACCCAAACCAGTATTTAGTGGCTTTCAGTTAAATTGGCTAATGATAGTGTTCTGAAGTAGAAGAGAATAGAACTGAGAGTGAGCTGTCAAGGTTGACTTTTTCACACCTTACTGTAATTGCATCATGGGACCGAAAATAACTATTTGGTTCTCTCTTTTTCTAAAGCCACTATAGCTAGATTGACCGTAAACATCATTCAGTTTACCTGTGTTATAACTCACTTCCACAAACATGCATTGTGCAAGGCACCGAGCGAGGTGCCGAGGGGGTGGGTATGAAAAGACCTGACAGCTGTCCTTAAGTTGAATAGGTATGAGATATCTAGAAATTGCTATCATAATTTTTCAACACCTAAAAACCCATCTGTTCTGAATGACCAGTTTTATGCTAGGTCAGAAGCACTTTGGAAAAGTAGCCGGCAATTTGAGATTATTTTGGAGAAGTCTTTTTTTTTTTTAAACAGAGGTGGGAATCTATGGGAATCTATTTAACAGTGATTTTAATTCATCTCAGTAATAGAGGATGTTAGAACTAACTCTGGCTGTATGCTGACACCCACGATCTACAGGGGCCAGTGGGTTTTATATTCTCTGTTGTTCCTGCAGTGGGAATGAAGGGCTGAAGGCTGCCTGCCACTTGAGAAAATGGCAGCTTTTCAAAGTTCTGGAGTGCTAACCTCCCTTGAATCTGTTAAGGCATTCAGAGCAGAGTACAAGAAACTTAAGGTTTGAATTGGACTCTATCTCTGCTGAGTTGGCATAGCATAGTAATGCTCTCTTCCTATTGGTAATGTTTGGTGTTGTTACTAAATTCTTAGTACCCTTTGGTTTTATGTTGACGTGAGGTAGTTTGTGTTACAGAAACAGTCGTTTTAAAGTTATTATTGCACTAATAGTCTCAAATAGACAACACCTAGTAAACGAAAAAGGGGGAGAAATGCCTAACACAAGAAAAGTTAGAGGGCATTTCTAAAGTACCCCCGATTAAATGAGAAAATCTGTGTTCATGTATGTTGCTGATGTGAAAATAAGCACATATGACATTGTCTCCTAGGCAGAATCACTGCTGTTCGTGGCATGTGTGTCATGCTAGGGTTTTGACAGCCAACGGGGATTTCCCCTTTAGTATCCACATGGAGAAATATGATTAAAACATAGTTCTGTTGCCTAAATGGCAAATCATCAGAACAGCTTTATAAGGGACTTGTAGTAGTTACTTTCAAGTTCTGTAGACTTTTTTGTTTTGTTTTTAATCTAGTGGGGTCCTGTTAAAATAGTTCAGTGTTTATAGAGATAAAATCAGCATTGTGCATTTGACCACTTGAAAAATTTGAGGTTCCTTCCTGGCCAGCCATCATTCAGAAAACCAAAACAAACAACAAAACAAGCAGGGATGGTATTGTTTCTTTCTTTCCAGTTAATTACTGTCAGATTTGAATTTGTGTGGCAGTTTGGGCTCCAGATGGCGCAGTCATAATGATCTCTTTTGGAACTTTACTCATTGATTTTAGTAAACATCAGAGCAAATTACAAAATTGGTATTCCAAAATATTTTCTTAAATCACTCCATGGGTGTATCTTTCATCCAAAATCACTGTTAAACTCATAAAGACTTTTTATGAAACCAGTGCAATCTGATTGTTAGTTCAATCCAAAAAATCAGCTTGGCTGGTGTATGTTGGCTTTTGTCTGGGGAAAAATATGATGATTTGATTGTCTTTTTTAATGTATTATTTTACTATTTCTAGCTAGCAAAAGATGATTCTTACTTGCTTGAAATAAAGTCCGTACTTCAGATTTTCAGGGGGCAGAATTTTCAGAGTTAGTAGAAATTCTTCTGGTACAATTCAGCTACATTATATTCTTCTTTACCTGAGCTTTATTGAAATATAATTGATATATAACATTGTATATGTTTAAGATGTACAACTTGTTGATTTGATACACATATATTACAGAGTGATTACCACCTTAGTGTTACCTAACACCTCCATCCTGTCGCATAATTACCATCTCTTTTTTTGTGGTGAGAACATTTAAGATCTACTCTCTTAGCGACTTTTAAGTATATAATATAGCATTATTAACTATAATCACCATGCTGTACATTAGAACTTGTTCATCTTCTAACTGGAAGGTTGTACCCTTTCACCAACATCTTCCCATTTCCATATTCTCCCCTGGTGCTTGTTAACCACCATTCTACTCTCTGTTTCTCTGGGTTTGGCTTTTTTAGATCCCACATATAAGTGATACCATACAGAATTTGTCTTTCTCTGTCTGACTTCTTTCACTTAGCATAATACCCTCCAAGTCTATCCATGTGTCACAAATGGTGGTGTTTCCTTCTTTCTCTTGATGAATAGTATTCCATTGTTTATGTAGACCACATTTCTTTATTCATATATTCTTATTTTACTAAGTGGTAACTGTATATAAAAGTGGACTCTTTTGACTGCATTTGAAATAATCCAGGTATTCTCTATATGCTATATGGCAGGTCTAAAAACAAAATTTTGAGATAGTGAAAATTGCAGTGAACCTTAGTAATTCTTTTGTTTTTTCTTTCTACAATAATTTTTAATTAGCCATGAATGTGATGCCATTTAAATCTTCTCAAAACCAGAAATATGTTTCTAAGTTTAAGAAATTTCTCACTAACACTGGTTCTTTTGATATTATTAAAATAGTACTTTTGGGGCTTCCCTGGTGGCGCAGTGGTTGAGAGTCCGCCTGCTGATGCAGGGGACACGGGTTCGTGCCCCGGCCCGGGAAGATCCCACATGCGGCGGAGCGGCTGGGCCCGTGAGCCATGGCCGCTGAGCCTGCGCGTCCGGAGCCTGTGCTCCGCAACGGGAGAGGCCCGCGTACCGCCAAAAAAAAAAAAAAAGTACTTTTGCCAAGATATTCATTCTGTTATGTCCTGCGGGAATACAGGGGTGAGCACCCAGAGGGTGTCTGCCCTCATAGAGCTTACTAATTAAATAACTTCCCAGGTAGATGTGGATTTATACTCTGATCAATGTCGCAAGAGAAAGGTACATAATATTATGAGACTATGACTGGGGAGCCAGCTAAGTCCAGGTAATTTCAAGAGGCTTCCCTGGAGAAGTAAATATTGTCTTGCTAGTTTATGCTATCTTTACAAATACTGCCTGAAAAAAGAAATTGCACAGCATTCTTACAATTTGCCCCACCTTAAATTATTCATAATTCTTAAAGGCGCCATGTCCGTTTTTGTTCATTAGAATTTCTTTTTTATTTTAGTTTATTTTTGTTTATTATTTTTTTTTAGAATTTCTTATAAATGCCTAATAGTGCTGAGAGAACCATCCAAGAGAAAGTTTTCTTAATTTGAGGAAATCCTGACTTTTCTGTGCAGTGGGCTTTTTAAATAATACTGTCATTCTTTTGTTATCCATGTCGCTTTTTAAAATAAAGAAATAAAGAGAACAACTCCAGAACAAAAAAGAATGTTTTTGGAAGGGAAAATATCAGTCAGACCGGCACACTGATGTTTATAGCTTTCTTCATAATTGCCAAAACTCAGAAACAACTGTGATGTCTTTCAGTAGGTGAATGGTGAAGCAAACTGGTACATCCAGACAATGGAATATTATTCAGCAATAAAGAGAAATGAACTATCAAGTCACAGAAAGACATGGAGGAACTTTTTAAAAAAAATCTTTTAATTGAAGTATAGTTGATTTACAAAATTGTGTAAGTTTCAGGTGTACAGCACAGGGATTCAGTTATACATATCCCATATATATATATATATCCTTTTTCAGATTCTTTTCTCTTATAGGTTATTATATAATATTGAGTATAGTTCCCTGTGCTATACAGTAGGTCCTTGTAAGACATGGAGAAACTTTAAATGCACATTGCTAAGTGAAAGAGCCGGTCTGAAAAAGCTACCCACTGTCTGATTCCAACTGTATTACATTCTGGAAAAGGCAAAACTATGCAGATAGTAAAAAAATCACAGGTTGCCAGGGTTTAGGATGGAGGGAGGGATGAATAGGTGGAGCATAGGGGGTTCTTTGGACAGTGAAACGATTCTGTATGATACTGTAATGGTGGATACGTGCCATTATTCATTTGGCAAAACCCGTAAAATGTACAATACCAAGAGTGAACGCTAATGTAAACTATGGACTTTAGTTAATAATAATGTATCAATATTGGCTAATGATTCATAGCAAGTGTACCACTCTGATGCAAGATATTAATAATAGCAGAAACTGGGATGGGGAGAGCAGTATATGGGAACTCTGTACATTCTGCCCAATTTTCCTGTAAACCTGAAACTGCTGGGGAAAAAAAAGTCTATTAATTAAAAAGTAAAAAAAAAATCAGTGCAGTAAACCAAGATCATTAAATAACCTATTAACCTATTAGCTCTTGTGAAGGAAAAAAATTGTCGATTTTTATTTTAAACTTAAAAGCATCTGCATTGGTTCTTTCCTTTCCTTTTCTTTAAATTAATTTTTATTGGAGTATGGTTGCTTTACAATGTTGTTCCTTTCTTTTAAAAAGACATTTTCCACCCCCAGAGGCTAATGTTTTAATTAAAAAAAAAAAATTTATTTATTTATTTATTTTCGGCTATGTTGGGTCTTTGTTGCTGCGCGCGGGCTTTCTCTCTAGTTGCAGCGAGAGAGGGCTACTCTTCGTTGTGGTGCGCTGGCTTCTCATTGTGGAGACTTCTCTTGTTGTGGAGCACAGGCTCTAGGAGTACGGGCTTCAGTAGTTGTGGCATGCGGGCTCAGTAGTTGTGGCACACGGGTTTAGTTGTTGTGGCTCATGGGCTTAGTTGCTCCACGGCATGTGGGATCTTCCCAGACCACGGATCAAACCTGTGTCCCCTGCATTGGCAGGCAGATTCTTAACCACTGCACCACCAGGGAAGTCCCCTAATGTTTTATTGATGTATGATTTCATAGAATAAGATGTTTCTGAAGATTCCATTTTTTTAAAAAAATTATTTTATTGAAGTATAGTTGATTTACAAAGTTGTGTTAATTTCTGCTGTACAGAAAAGTGATTCAGTTTTATATATGTATGTACATATATGTATATACGTACATATATACATACATGTATATGTACATATATATACATATATATATTCTTTTTCATACTCTTTTCCATTATGGTTTATCACAGTATACTGAATATAGTTCCCTGTGCTATGCAGTAGGATCTTGTTGTTTATCCATCTTACATATAGTAGTTTGCATCTGCTAGTCCCAAACTCCCAATCCACCCCTCCCCCACCTCCCTACCCCTTGGCAACCACAAGTCTGTTCTCTGTGTCTGTGAGTGTGTTTCTATTTCGTAGATAAGTTCAGTTGTGTCATATTTTAGATTCCACACATAAGTGATATTATATGGTATTTGTCTTTCTCTTTCTGACTGACTTCAATTAGTGTGATAATCTCTAGGTCCATCCGCGTTGCTGCAAATGGCGTTATTTCATTCTTTTTTATGGCTGAATGGTATTCCATCGTATATATGTATCACGTCTTCTTTATCCATTCATCGGTCGATGGATGACCATGCAGATTAACTTGAGTTGTTAACATCTTCTGCACCTTTGTGTTTGCATAATTCTTTGAAGAATTCCTGAAATATGGGCACTTCCCACTGAATTAGAGGCTTCCTATGGTCCTACCCCAAATCCCTGGAACACTGGGATTTCTGCTCTTAGATTCAGGATTACGGTCATAACCACTAGCAATGTTGGATTCCTTACTAGCTCACACTGTGAGTAACCCATGTGCAGAAAGTGGGAATGGAATCTAGTGTTAAAGATAGTTTTACCTAGTCTTTTAATTTTTTATTTTAATTTTTTATTTTTTGGCCACACTACTTGGCATGCAGTATCTTAGTTCCCTGACCGGGGATCGAACCCGTGCCCCCTGCAGTGGAAGCATGGATTCTTAACCACTGGATGGCCAGGGAAGTCCCTTACCTGTCTTTTAGGGCACAGAATTTAACCATTTGACCTGTGTTATGATATCGCTATGATGTTTAATTTGTCAGTAAGCTATTATTTAGCTACTTAATTACTTGGTGCCAATTCTCAGCACTTTACTCCATATTCACTCATTTTATGTCCCAACCACTTTACCAGGTTGGTACTTTTTTTCCACACTGCCTCATTTTCGCTTTTCAGATCTCACGAGCATTATCTCGCTTGTGAAACCTAAACACAGATCCCTACGTACAAGAGAGTCTGAGAAATGTAGTTTTTAGCCTTCTAGTCTTTATGGTAAAGTAGAAACTTCGAAGGGGTGAAAAATGAATACTGAAAGTCAATAAGCAATATCAGAAGAAATTCACTATTCTCAAAGTATTTCAGTGACTCCCCAACCTACTCTAAAATTCCTTCGAATGGCCAATGTGGCCCTATGTTGTCTAGTCTAATGTGATCTTTCTGACTTCTCTTAATAGTCTTTTTCATAAACTTTTTTTATTGTAAAATATACATAATATAAAATTTGCCATTTTAGACACTTTTAAGTATACAGTTCAATGGCTTTAAGTGTGGTATTATTATTTTCACTTACAGATGAGGAAACTGTAACACAGAAGTTATGCAACTTCACACTGCTAGTGCAGTGAGGCGCCGAGACTGGAGTCTCATGCCGCATAGTCCACAAACCTTCCCCCTGTCCTGCAATAAAAAACTTTGCCTGGGCTTCCCTGGTGGCGCAGTGGTTGAGAGTCCGCCTGCCGATGCAGGGGACGCGGGTTCGTGCCCTGGTCCGGGAAGATCCCACGTGCCGCGGAGCGGCTGGGCCCGTGAGCCATGGCCGCTGAGCCTGCGCGTTTGGAGCCTGTGCTCCGCAGCGGGGGAGGCCACAACAGTGAGAGGCCCGCGTACCTCAAAAAAACAAAACAAAACAAAAACGGAAACACTTAGCCTGACCAACAGCGCTGTATGTTTTTAGTTTACTCATTTTAGTTTGTTTTTAAAGCATTACTATAGTGTATTCGTTATATTAGCATTTGCCCAAAAGAAATCTGTAACACAGAAATAGCTCAAAAGAATGAAATAAGATGCAGCTAGAAATAATTTACAACCACTCAAAAACAGAGCCAAACATGCGGGTTTTCTTTGAACTATCTATTCATGTTTATTTTTAAAACTTGAATAGCTTTTAGTTATTAAGAAAACTGACTATCCGTGTATAATTAATGAAAAGAAAACACTTGTGCCAGGATTATAGGTATCTAAACATTTAGCTGTCTCACATTCTTTGGCAACAGCTTAGGGAAAGCAGCCATGTACTAGAATTTTTTTTTTAAGCTTTTTTTTTTGCACCCGAGCTCAGGGACTTAAGTGCTCCTAATGGTATGATTGGAGGTTTAAGAAACAAGGCAAAAAAAAAGAAAGCAACCCTATATATGTAAAATCTCAGGTTACTGCAGGCTCTTCAAAAGTAACATTTTTAATAGCTTCATGAGAGCAGGGTACTTTTGTGTTCACAGTTGCATCCCTAGCTCTTGGCAGAGAGGCTGGCTCACATTATCCTGAAATCCAGGAAAATAAACGACATATGTGAACTAAACTGACTCTGATAATGGGCTTGAAGGAATTAAATAGCAGAAGAATTACAGTGATGGCTGAAGGAGTTTCCATTGACTCATTCATTCATTCCACAAATATTTAACAAGGGCCCCCAGGTGGTATGTGCCATGTTAGTCTTGACTGATGGTGCAAGATGTAGTGAGTCAGGCTCAGATGAGGTCGTGCTCAGTGAAAGAGGTAACTAGTGTTGGGATTACAGGTAAGAGTGCCTGGTGCACCTTCGGTAAACTGATTAGTATGAAGGTGGCAGCACTTGGCAGTAGATTTAGAAATTTAGAGGAAAAGACATTTGAAAGTGAACCCTGGATTTCTATTTAATGTTACATGATATGTCAGTAGAGATGTTTTTCCTTTTAGTAAAAGCATCAGACTTGAGTAAAATGGCAACATTTATGTTATTTTATCATGAATTACTACCTGGAAGGAAATGGTAATACAATAAAGTGAAGGTAAAAGTTACTTCCAGAATAGATACTTCCTGATGTTATTTCCTTGGGTGTCTTTAAAATAATAACTTGTTAACTAAATTAGCATTGTACTATATTGATAATCAGGAAAAATGCTCATTGGAGAAAATTTGGAACGCGCAGAGAAGTGGAAAATAGTCACAGTTCTAACCCCCTAGATAAACGTACATTTATATTTCTCTGTGTCAAAAATACATATCAAATTTTAAATCCAACATTTATACCAAATATGACACTCTAAGATATGATGAGCTTATGCAGAACAATAAGATAATTTCAAAATTTCTAACAGAGAAGTGAATAAGGATTAAGAAGAGAACCATTATAAGAGGAAATTCCAAATGCTAACGAACATGTCTAAAAAAGGTTAATTCCACGAATAATTAAAGAAATTCATAATAAAGCACTTTCCTTACCAAATAAGCAAAATGGGTTTTTTGGTTTTGTTTCTGTTCATTTGTTCTTTGTTTTACAAATGGTAATATTCAATAGTCTTGGATTTTTTAAAAGCTTTTTCTTTCTAAGTGTGAAGTCTTTTTTTGCAATCAATAATCAGTCCATACTTGGGTATTAAATGGTGCCCATCTTCTGAAGAACGTTTTATATTTTTTATGGGAAAAAAATAAGCACATCAATCAAGGGGAAATGTAATAGTTCAATACTTTATGTAATGTTTCTATTGACTTCATTTCTTTTCTTTCATAAATGTATCTTTATTTTTGATCTCCAGTTGGCAGAGGTTCAAGTGATCTTAAGTCCCTCTTATACTGAAGATTTCCCTATCAATCCAACTGTAAACTAGCAGTTAAATATTAATTGTGGTATATTACAAATGAATGTATGAAACTGTATAGATAGAATGACGTGTACAGAAATAGCAGTGAGATGAACATCCATGTGCATTTCACCCAGGGACAGAAATAGAACTTTACTCCACTCCAGAAGCCCCCTATGAGCCTGATCACATCTCCACCTTCATACTCTCCTGCCCTAATTGAGTACTATTCAAAATTTTGTATGAAACATATTATTTTGTTTTTCTTTGTAGTTTTTCGTCACTTATGAATATATCGATAAACAATACATGGTTTAGTTTTGTCTCTTTTTATATAGACTTTATATAAATGGAATCAGATGGACAGTTGGGTTGTTTGTATTTTGCTGCTGTGAATTATGCTGCTATAAACATTCCTTTGCATGTCCCTTGGTGCACATGAGCAAGAGTTTATTGTTTTGGTCCTAGACCTTAAGATACGTCTCCAGCAGAAGAATTGCTGGGTCATACAGGGGCAAATGCTCACCTTTACTAGGTAAACCAATCTGTGTGCCAAGGTCCCCAGCGGTATATGAGCATTCACCTAGCAACACATCCTTGTTAACGCTTGGTGTTTTCTGAGTTAAAATTTTGCCAGGCGGGTGGGTATAATTTTAATATGCATTTTCTTGATTACTTATAAAGCTAAATATCATTTCATTCTTAAAATTATTATGATTTTTGCCCCCTTTCCTATTGGGTTATTTCCTCTTTTTGAGAAATGATTTAGTTCTCATCACAAGAAAAACATCTTTTTGTAACTGTGTATGGTGACTGATGTTAAATAGACTTACTGTGGCAACCATTTCACAATATAAATATCAAATAATTATTTTGTACACGTGAAACTAATATAATGTTATATGTCAGTTATACCTCAGTTAAAAAAAGAAAATTGATTTGAAGGAGTTCCTTCTATATTCTAGATACTTACTAACCCTTTGTTGATCATGTGTTACAAATATCTTCTCCCAGTTTGTCCTGTATCGTTTCACTTTCCTCGTGGTATCTTTTCATGAACAGAAGTTTTTAGTTTAGTTTTGTTTTTTTTAATTTATTTATTTATTTGTGTCGTTATTTATTTATTTATTTTTGGCAGTGTTGGGTCTTCACTGCGGTGAGCGGGCTTTTCATTGCAGTGGCCTCTCTTTGTTGCGGAACACGGGCTCCAGGCACGCGGGCTTCAGCAGTCGTGGCTCGCGGGCTCTAGAGCGCAGGCTCAGTAGTTGTGGCGCACGGGCTCAGTTGCTCCGCGGCACGTGGATCTTCCCGGACCAGGGCTCGAACCCGTGTCCCCTGCATTGGCAGGCGGATTCTCAACCACTGCGCCACCAGGGAAGTCCCCTAGAAGTTTTTAGTTTCTGTACAGTCAGGTTTATCAATCTATTTTTCTTTACAGTGAATGCTTTTTTGTATCTTTTTAAAAAATCCTTTCCTACAAGGTCAGAAAAGCATTCTCCTATATTGTCTCCTGAGAATGTTATAGTCTTGCCCTTTCCATTTAGGTCTTTAATCTACCTGGAATTAGTTTGTGTATGTATTGTAAGAGATAGAGTTTTGATTTCATTTTTTTCAATAGATGTACAATTATCCCAGCACCTTTTATTTTATTTGAAGTTTTGAATTTTATTTTTTTATACAGCAGGTTCTTATTAGTTATCCATTTTATATATATCAGTGTATATATGTCAATTCCAATCTCCCAGTTCATCCCACCCCCACCCCCACCCCCCACCGCTTCCAGCACCTTTTATTGAACAGCTTGTTTTTTCCCCATTGGCCTTTGATGATGATGGTGATGATGGTGGTGGTGGTGATGTTGGTGATGATGATGCCAGTATTCACACTTACTGAGGCTTACCGTGTACCAAGCAGTGTTCTAAGCATGAGATAACTTATTGAAACCTTACAGTAACCCTACAAATAGATCCTGCTATTATGCCCATTTTTTTTAGACAAGAAGCAGAAACACAGAGAAGTTAAGTAACTTGCTCTGTGTGACATAGCTGATATGTCAAAGAGCCAGAGTTCAAACCAATTCATTCTAGCTCCAGACCCCAGGTCCTGCCATCAGGTTCTCTGTCTTTTCTATACGGCTACCTGTTTTCTATACAAAGTCTTTTTTGGCATGGGTCTGTTCCTGGCCTTTCTGTTCTTTGCATTCACCTATTTTTCTGTCCCTGGCCAATACCACACAGCCTCTTAATTAACTTCATAATAAGTCAATATCCGGTGTGGCTAGTACCCACCCCTGCCTTGTTCTTCAAGAGTGTTTTTGGCTATTGATTTAGCTTTTCAACTCCTTTTTTTAAAATTTATTTATTTTTTACCTTTGGCTGCATTGGGTCTTCGTTGCTGCACGTGGGCTTTCTCTAGTTGCGGGCAAGCGGGGTCTACTTTTTGTTGCGGTGCGCGGGCTTCTCACTGCAGTAGCTTCTCTTTGTTGTGGAACACAGGCTCTAGGCGCGCAGGCTTCAGTAGTTGTGGCACTTGGGCTCCGTAGTTGTGGCTTGTGGGCTCTAGAGCGCAGGCTCAGTAGTTGTGGCACACGGGCTTAGTAGCTCCGTGACATGTGGGATCTTCCCGGACCAGGGCTCGAACGCATGTCCCCTGCATTGGCAGGAGGATTCTTAACCACTGCGCCCCCAGGGAAGTCCCTCAACTCCTTTTAATCTTTGAATTATATTCTCCAAAAACTTGTTGAGATTTTAATTGAAACTGCGTTGGATCTATAGATAATTTGGGGGAGATTTGATACATTTACAGTATAGAACCTTCCAATCCATGAACATGGCTTGTATCTCTCCACTTATTCTGGTTTTCTTTAATGTCTCTTAAGAAAGTTTTATCATTTTCTCCATGACGATCTCACACATTTTCTATTAAGTTCATTTCTATCTACTTGCAACTTTTCATGCTATTGTAAATGAAATTGTTTCTAAAATTTCATGTTCCGTTTGTTGCTGGTTTATAGAAAAGCAATTGTGTCCTGTATGTTGATTTTATATCCAGCAATCATGTTAAACTCTTAATTCTAAAAAATTATCACTGGATTCTTTTGTCTATGCTACATAGTTAGTCATATAATCCGTGAATGACGTATTTCTTCCTTTCCAATCCTTGTACCTTTTATTTTTCCTATCTTGTCTTATTGAGCAACTTATTTCCCCAAATTACTTTCAACATCTATTGATATTATCCAAAACCTTTGGAGCCAGATGTGTTTGGAATTTCAGCTTTTTTAGAATTTAGAAAGGGGACTTCCTGTAACTAGGAGGAGGAAGCATCCCTGATGTGCTGGGAATGGCAGAAACGAGAGATGAAAAGCGTCTGGCTCTTTAATGAAATTACTGACCATCAACACCAATCCTGGAACATCCCTGCCTCTGGACTCTTTGTAATGTGAGATAGTACGTGTCCTTATCATCTAAGCCTCTTTGCTTTGTGTCTTTTGTTACTTTCAATCTAACCCACACCCCTTGTTTCTTTTCCAAAATTGCAAACATTCAACCATTTCTTACTGTGCGCTGACCATAGGCACTGGAATTCTGGTGGAAACACTAGAGTTGTAGTGGGGGTTAAAATAAAAAGGCAGTGGGAGCCTGGAAGTATGGGACTCCATCTAGATGTGGGATTAGAGAAAGCCTTTCAGAGGAAGTGATGTTTAAACTGAAACAAGAAGGATCAGTAAAAGGCAGCTGGGCAAATCGGGGAGGGTGCAGTTCCAAGCACCACAGGCAGCTATGACCAAGTCAAGTTAAGAAGGGGAGGAGTTTAATAGGGAGGATAGTCTTTCTCAGAAGCCACCTGTAGATATCCCATACGCCTCACTAGCCAGGGTGATGTCACATGTTCATGTCCTAGCTGCAAGGGAGATGGGAGAAGTGATCTTGTATCAGGAGAGCTGCTCGACCCACAGAACGGGGAGCAGGCAACTGCTTCGTTGCCAGCCAAGAGGGTCTGTTCCAAGGGATATCTTACAGAACCAGGGGCTGGAAGAACAGGCCAGGCCAGTCTCCCAAAGGACTTGAGTCAGCCAGTGGAAAGCTCGCCATACACCCATTTTGAATGCCCAGAGTAATGTTGTCTGGCATCTCTGCTTTATTCTCCGTCTCTGCAGACTCACGTTTTTTTCTCTAACTTCTCACAGGAACAATTTTCACCTCTTACCTCCAGCACCTATTTCCAGAGACTTTCTGATGGGTCCAAGCTAGCCTGTCATGTGGGTACTTTGGGTCAGATGCTGGGTTGTGGCAGCGGGACTGAGACTTGGTATCCCCTGTCTTGGAAAGGGACAGCCTGTATTTGCTTAACCTTCTTCACTTAAAATTGGAAGTGAGTAAATTGCTAAGTGTTTAGATAATCTTTTTCATCGACGTTAACTAAGTTTCAGGTGCCAGGGCTTAAAAAAATTTTTCCCTGTGATATTTCTATAATATTTTGCCCAATGCCCCACACACACCTGGAAATATTTTTATAGAGTTTAGAAATAAGTCAGACTTCTAAAATCTGGCTTTTCCTTTTCATTAAAAATTTACTTGCTCTTCATTAATTAATTTGCCTTCATTAGTCTTTGGACTGCCTTCAAAGTTCTTCCTGGTATTTAGAGTGTGGTTTCCTCCTCTTCCTCTCCTTCTTTTCTTCTGCCCTTGGGTTGGTCTTGAACATGCTTCCTGGAGGAGAGAATCACCCATGGAGGCCAGTGTGGGCTGTTTGAGAGGTACAGTGAGTTCTCCAGGGCTCAGAGGAATGCTGGACAGCTGGAGGAGGGGAAGGGAACTGAACTCTTGCACCTGCTGATGGAGCAGGCTCGGGAAAGGAACCAGTTCATATGTAGACAAACTTCAATGTTCCAAGCTGATGCACAGAAACCAGGAAATGAATGAGGAGATTCCGTGCCAGGTTGAAGCCAGACAGTAACGATTCTGGGTGTTTGTGTTACAGATGTTCATCTTACAGTCGTGAGTTGACTAAGCAAAGCCCCTCTTGTGTGCCGTCACAATGAGACAGAGCGTTTTTTCTTATAAAGAGCAAGACCTTGTTCTCTGACTAGTTTCTATCTTCAATTAGCATTGATTCAGCCCACTACTTACAAGCTAGACCCAGCTTTCTGAAACTAGTTTTTATAGCTTCATCATCCTTTTTTCTTTCTTTCTTTCTTCCTTCCTTTCTTTCTTTCTTTGAAGTATAGTTGATTTACAATGTTGTGTTTCAGGTGTACAGCAAAGTGAATCAGTTGTACGTGTACATATATCCACTCTTTTTTAGATTCTTTTCCCATATACATCATTATGGAGTACTGAGTAGAGTTCCCTGTGCTATACAGTAGGTCCTTGTTGTTTATCTACTTTATATACAGTAGTGTGTATCTGTTAATCCAGAACTCCCTACTTTATCCCTCCCCCCTGACCCCATCATCCTTAATTCTTTGCCTCCTCTGCTTAAGATATTTGATAATGCCTATCTGGAAAAATACTGTTAAAAATATCATTTACAAAGTTAGTGGGTTTGTTTGTTTGTTTGTTTTAATGAAAGAAAGTAAGCGCTCTTTGAAATATTTTTTCCTTGAAAATCTTATCCTTTGCAGTCTCTTTCACTCAGTCTGTTTGGGGCAGTTACAGATGTTTGTTTGTTGCTTTTACTGTATCCAAAGGAGCAGAGATGGGGGTGGAAAGTGACTAAGGTGTTCTAAGAACATTGAAATAGACCAGAAGCTCATTGTGGCTTCTTTTTTTTTTTTTTTTAATTTTACTTTATCGATTTTTGGCTGCGTTGGGTCTTCGTTGCTGTGCGCAGGCTTTCTCTAGTTGCAGCAAGCGGGGGCTACTCTTTGTTGCAGTGTGTGGGCTTCTCATTGCGGTGGCTTCTCTTGTTGTGGAGCACGGGCTCTAGGCACGCGGGCTTCAGTAGTTGTGGCACTCGGGCTCCGTAGTTGTGGCTCACGGACTCTAGAGCGCAGGCTCAGTAGTTGTGACACACGGGCTTAGTTGCTCCGCAGCATGTGGGATCTTCCTGGACCAGGGCTCAAACCCGTGTCCCCTGTATTGACAGGCAGATTCTTAACCACTGCGCCACCAGGGAAGTCCCCATTGTGGCTTCTTAAAGGAATACGTTCCATAGCAATTTCCCCTCCAAATCTCATCTGCTTGGACTCTGGGAGAGTCAAAATTCTGGTGCTTTTTCTCCATGTTATAGTTGTTACCTTCTCTTTTCATTTCAGGATGCAACGTAAAATCGCATCACGTTTGGCTGAGCGCACCCCACATTCATTAGCCCCAAGTCTTCTGCTTTCTGGGGCCTCTCATTTGTTGTACATCCAACATTAGCCTCTTTACTGCCCTTTTTACACAATATAATTATCGTTAGAAAAATTCCAAAATGCAGCTTTTCATGTTCTGTGCGCCTTTCCACATTCTTCATGTCGCTAACTTCATCCATATGCTGTTGCCTCAGACTTCAGCGAAAGTTGTTTTTTTTTTTGACTCATACATGTATTTTCATCTTGTGTTTGTATATGTCCTTACCTCTCATGTTTCCAATGCAATGGCTGGAAAGAACCATGAACATGGACTAATTCTTTAGTATTTTCATTTTCACAACAGAAAGAGTGTTCGATGGTGACTCGTTACAGCAAATATACCTGAATTTGTATACCCATTTTTATGACATGTTGTAGACTTGCTTTTTAAAGAGATTCTGAGTTCAGGAAAACCTTTCATTTTGCGTGCATTCCCTTCCTAATTAAAATCCATTGTACTAACTTGACTGTCCAGCCATGACCCTATGATATCAGAGCCCCTATTTTGTCAATTATGTCACAGGCTCTTGCTTGAGTAGGCATTTTCAACCCAAGGCGCACACCACACTAATTCACAGGACCCGTTTCAGAATCAGTAGATGTATTGTGTATATGGTTTGACAGAATCTGCCTCTACTTGTATTGCCAAAACACAAGGATTTCTGGCTGCTTGAAAGAAACACTCTAATGCGGCCTTTCACATTTTATCTACTTTGGTCAAACATTGAAGTCACTTTGGGTAATGGTTTTTCGTCACTTTTAAGGTTTGACAACTTTTATGTTGAACCTATATTTGGGGGTATTTCTGCTTTTAATGTAATGTATGAGGACAAGTCTTCTTTTGTCCATGAAAATGAATTGAAGTCTTTGTTAAACATTCAAGAAATAGAATTGCAGGTGCTATTTGGGATGACACATTTTTGTTTATTAAGTTTTTAAAAATTAATTAATTTGGCTGCGTCGGGTCTTAGTTGCAGCACATGGGATCTTCACTGCGGCGCACGGGCGTCTTGCTAGTTGTGGTGCGCGGGCTCAGTAGTTGCGGTGTGAGGGCTTAGTTGCCCTGCGGCATGTGGGAATCTTCATTCCCTGACCAGGGATCGGACCGTGTCCCCTTCATCGGAAGGTGGATTCTTAACCACTGGACCACCAGGGAGGTCCCTTGTTTATAAAGTTTTATAAAACTTTTTTTGTTCCTGTAGATGCAGTCACTTGACTATTCAGACTCAAATGGATTTTTTAAAACTTTTTTTTTTTTTTTTTTGGCGGTACGCGGGCCTCACTGTTGCGGCCTCTCCCGTTGTGGATCACAGGCTCCGGACGCGCAGGCTCAGCGGCCATGGCTCACGGGCCCAGCCGCTCCACGGCATGTGGGATCCTCCCGGCCTGGGGCACGAACCCGTGTCCCCTGCATCGGCAGGCGGACTCTCTACCACTGCGCCACGAGGGAAGCCCTTAAAACATTTTTTTTAAAATTTATTTGGTTGCACCGGGTCTTAGTTGCAGCACGTGGGCTCCTTAGTTGTGGCATGCGAACTCTTAGTTGCGGCATGCATATGGGATCTCGTTCCCTGACCAGGGATTGAACCTGAGGCCCCTGCATTGGGAGTGTGGAGTCTTACCCACTGACTGCACCACCAGGGACGTCCCTAAAAACACTTTAAATGGAGGTTTTGTTACATTTACTGAGGATAAATCTATGCCTTCTGACACTCTTATTTTTTAATTTTTATTTTATATTGAAGTATAGTTGATTAACAATGTTGTGTTAGTTTCAGGTGTACAGTAAAGTTATTCAGTTATACACATACCTGTATCTATTCTTTTTCAAATTCCTTCTGACACTCTTCCCTCAAAGAAAAGAGGAAGCCAACACCGGTAATTACATTCCAAGCGATTCTGTTGAAATGGAGCCATTTAAGGTCTGCCACTTTATAAAGTGCCCAAGTCCTTAGGGAGGTGGATTTTTACAGAATTAGAGTATCCTAACATGGTGGTTTGATAGCACAGATGGAAGTGCCCCAGTGATATGGTGGGGATAATTCCCTTCCCTGAGTAACTTGCTGCAGAGGGACGGATTTAAATGGAGAGCTACCCTCAGTATACCCTTCCTCTGAGTCTGAGCCATTTACACAGAGGTAACTTTAGCAACTTAGTTTCTTACTAGATTGGCTTTTTCCAGGGATTTTGAATGTATCTGTTTAGCATACTTTATTTATTTGGTTGTGCTGGGTCTTAGTTGCAGCAGGCGGGCTCCTTAGTTGTGGCAGGCGGGCTCTCAGTTGTGGCATGCATGTGGGATCTAGTTCCCTGACCAGGGATCGAACCCAGGCCCCCTGCATTGGGAGCACAGAGTATTAACCACTGTGCCACCAGGGAAGTCCCTAGAATACTTTTTGATTACAGGAAGTATTGTGTTAAAAATTGACCTACACTTTGGAGAAAACTTCCTTGTGGCTGATTTGGTCTCCTCATCTTAAAGTAAATAGCTTTTGTGCATGTAGTTCCTGTGTTAGTTCTTTTGCATCATTTGAAAAAAAAAAATCAGATTTCAGAAGTCTTCCTAAATAAGCAAGAATAATCATTGTATGCTGACCTACAGAGACCAGTCTCAACCCTGACTGATGGGTTTATATTGTAGATATATAGGAATGCAAAATTTGTTTGTATTCAGCTTCATGATTTTTTTAAAAAATAAATTTATTTATTATTTTATTTTGGCTTCATTGGGTCTTTGTTGCTGCGTGTGGGCTTTCTCTAGTTGCAGTGAGCAGGGGCTACTCTTCATTGTAGTGCAAGGGCTTCTCTTTGCGGTGGCTTCTCTTGTTGCTGAGCACGGACTCTAGGCGCATGGGCTTCAGTAGTTGTGGCACGCGGGCTCAGTAGTTGTGGTGCACGGGCTTAGTTGCTCCGTGGCATGTGGGATCTTCCTGGACCAGGGATCTAACCAGTGTCCCCTGCACTGGCAGGCGGATTCTTAACCACTGGGCCACCAGGGAGGTCCCAGCTTCATGATTTTTTAGAACCTGATGAAGATATAATGAGCCAAACAAATGCCAGAGTTCATGCTTATTTCGGTTCAATCTTCAGTGTATAAAGGAGCTTAGTCACAGTCTAGGACAGAAAACCACACCTGAAAAATAATACAGCAATTGTATGCTGATTAATACAATTGCAACTCATTTGTCTCTTCAGCTTACTCAGCCCCTTACAGCTGAAAGCTCCTGGCAGGAGCCTTTGGTTGGTTGGAATTCAGGGAGCAATGAGAATTCAAGAGGAGACTGTGGGGGAGGGGGGAGATTCTGGAAAGGTACCTGTCAGGTTGTAACCAGCTACTTGGACACATCCATTTGCAGTCCTTTTGGCAATTTTGGAGTTACTTGTTGCGTGTATATATAGTATGCTCTTATAAATTAAACATTTTCCATTAGCTCATACATTATCTGACTTTCTTCATCTTTGGCAATATGAAGCTTTCAAGTAGAAATTTTAGAGTATGTGTCATATGACAGTGGTTCCTAAAGTGTGGTTCCTGGACCTCTGGAGGTTCCAGAAACCCTCTCATGGAGTCCATGAGGTCAAACCTATTTTCATAATGATAGTTAAGACATTGTCTTTTTCACTGTGTTGGCATTTTTACTGATGGTGCAAAAGCAGTGGTGGGTAAGATGGCTGGTGCCTTAGCAGGAATCAGGGTGGTGGCTCCAACCTGCAGTAGAAGTTACTGAATTCTTCACCATTAGTTGTTTAAAAAAAAAAATCAGTTTTATTTTGAAATGTCCTTGATGAAACAGTAAAGATTATTAATTTTATTAAATCTCTACCTTTGAATATACATCATACATCTTTTTAATAGTGTGTGTGACAAGACAGACAGGAAGTATGCTGAAACCAAAATACTTAAGTGATTGTTTTGAGCTGATCTAGCTGCTTTTATCATAGGACACCGTTTTTACTTCAAAGAACGATCGACAGACAAACACTTGAGCATTTGTCAAACATTTTCTCAAAAATGAAGTGAGCCTGTCACCTCAAGGAAACAACTGACAACGTTTGTTGCCAACGATAAAATTCCAGCTGTTAAGTGGAAATTAGAATTTTGGAAAATGTGTACATGGCATTGTGAGCTTGACAGTTTCCAAATATTTAAAGACTCATCAGATAAGATAGGTAGTGAAATAAACATGGAATTTTAAAATATTTTATACGGAAATGTGTCAACACTTGGAAGATCTGCATATATCAGTGAAATAATATTTTCCAAATGACCAATGCATAATGCATTCACGCATAGGTGAAAGATCCATTCAAAGTGCAAGACAGACTAGTGCATTTTCTTGTAACCAGTATGAAAAATTCATTGCCATGGTTTCAGATTTCACATTGCAGCTAGCCTTTAAGAAACTACTATTTGTTAAGTTTGGGTGTGGTGTCAAATAAGAACATCTGCAATTACCTAGAAAAGGCATTGAAATACTCCTCCGTTTTCTAACTACATATCTGCGTGAAGTTGTATTTTTTTGATGTACTTCCACCAAAGTAAAGACTCATAACAGACTAAATGTAAAAGAATATGAGAATCCAGCTGTCTTCTATTAAACCAGACATTAAAGAGATTTACAGAAATGTAAAACAGTGCCATTCTTCTCATTTTCTTTTTGTTTTGTTTTGGAAAGTAAAGTTCCTAAAAATAAACAAAAAATTAAAAAAATATATATATGCTAGTTACATTAATATATAATGGATTTACTATTGTCTTTTTAAATGAATTGATAGGTATTTAAAACATCTTTTAGTTTTTAATTTCTGATAGAGTAAATATTGATAGCTATAAACCATGTAAACAAAAGCTCTTTGGGGTCCTCAACGATTCTTTTAAAATTTATTTATTTATTTATGGCTGCGTTGAGTCTTCGTTGCTGTGCGCGGTCTCTAGTTGCGGCGAGTGAGGGCTACTCTTTGTTGTGTTGCGCGGGCTTCTCATTGTGGTGGCTTTTCTTGTTGCGGAGCACGGGCTCTAGGCACGCGGGCTTCAGTAGTTGTGGCTTGTGGGCTCAGGAGTTGTAGCGCGTGGGCTCTAGAGCACAGGCTCAGTAGTTGTGGCACACAGGCTTAGTTGCTCCGCGGCATGTGGGATCTTCCCGGACCAGGGCTCGAACCTGTGTCCCCTGCATTGGCAGGTGAATTCTTAACCACTGCGCCACCAGGGAAGCCCTCCTCAATGATTTTTAAGAGGGCAAAGGAGTCTTCAAAAGTGTCATCATGTGACATTAAACAGGAAGGGATGCATTTCTCTCTCTCTTTCTCTCCCTCTCCATTCCTCCCTCCCTCCCTGTCTTTAATTGAGGTATAATTCACAGATAATGGATAGGACTCATTTTTGATAATGGTACCATCCCCGAAGTAGCAAAGGCTATTTTTAAAAACACCACTTAAAATATTTGCTTACAAAGGAGGCTTTTTAAGATTTGGAGGTTTTTTTCCATTAAGTTTTCCACATTTTAGTCAAGAATGTAAGTGGGTTGATGATTAGTTTTTCATCTGTTTTGAATTTTCTTGTAGCTGCTGTCAAGAAAGTCCATGTTGTGGCCATCCATGTGACAGCAGCAGTAGAGTCTGGCGTCATTGGAGATGTTTTAATGTAGCATAAAAAAGAACTATGCTATATTCACAAGCAAGTACTAGTTTATGTGTTACTGAGTCAGGTTTTTTATTATTAATATCTTCTATCTCACTTGGACCCTGTTATTTTAGTAAGTGCTTTATTATAGCTTGCAGAATGTTCTTGAATACAGATAACTTTATTGGAAACATATTGTTGGTTTGAGGCCTGTAATTTTTAAGGTGGACTCAATTCAAATGTAGATTTTTTTAAAAAAGTGTTTTGATCTCAAAAGCTGTTGCTTTATATTATACATATTAGGGCTAAAAAGAATTGCAAAGTAATATAATAAGGAAAAATATGAACTTAGGTTATTAGCAGGACAAGGGTGAAATCTAAGAGCAGACTATCTTAGTAAGTCTTCAAGGAAACACCTATAAACATCTATAGATGTTTATAACATCTATAAACATCTGTAACTGCTAAAAATAGTAAGGCTCTGGAGATAGGAAATTATACAGAGAGAGGGCTCTCAAATGGAGGGAAGTGTGTGAAAAGGAATTTTAAATAAATAAGGTCAATATGAAACCATATTAACAAAGGGTTACTGATTAGCAGAGAGCTTTAAAGAAGACTTGCTCTAATTAACTAGGAATGATTGTAATCATACTTGAACTGTTTGTATATTTGCTCTCTCAAGTAGTTTAAAGAGATCTACAGTCTTGTTTACGCTATAAATTTGCCTGACAACCCTTGACCTTATAGGTAACATAAATAAATAACATTCTTCAGCAGTGTTTCTTGAAATGAAATCTCAGAGTTTGTGGAATATGTTATTGAGGACCAAGAATCAATGAAAATCTTAAATGGTCTCTGATTTTTTATGATAATATTAGAAATTATTAGGTATAAAGGTAAACATTGTACAGTGATTACTTTCAATTAGAAAATATTCTTGTAAAAGAAAGCCTGAATTTCTTTTCTTTTTCTTTTTCTTTTTTTTTTTTTTTTGCGGTACGCGGGCCTCTCACTGTTGTGGCCTCTCCCGTCGTGGAGCAACAGGCTCCGGACGTGCAGGCTCAGCGGTCATGGCTCAGGGACCCAGCCGCTCTGCAGCATGTGGGATCTTCTCGGACGGGGGCACGAACCCGTGTCGCCTGCATCGGCAGGCAGACTCTCAACCACTGCGCCACCAGGGAAGCCCCTGAATTTCTTAAGTTGAGGTTTCTCAAACTGTTCTGTGGGCCTGGGCGGGAGTAAGGTTGAGGAAATTATTTTTCTTCAGAAGAGGGTTTCTCTTGTGTAGCTTGCAGGATCTTAGTTCCCCGACCAGGGATGGAACCCATGCCCCCTGCAGTGGAAGTGCAGAATCCTAAGCAGTGGACTGCCAGGGAATTCCCAGGGTTTCTCAAGTTTGAGAAAAAAAGTGTCTTGACTCTGCTACCCTCCTGCTCTAAGTCAAGTATATGGAACATTTTCTCATGTTACAGTTTGCACTGCTTTGAATGGAAAATAGAATCAAAGCACAATGATAGATTTAAAATTGAAGATGCTGGGTCTAAAAAATAAGCTGAAGGACGATGCCAAATGTATATTGTAAGATTGCACACGCCTGGGATAGGGTTACATGGTGGCTTTGTGTTTTTGTACTTGGCTTGGCATTTTTCCGTCTTACATGATCCTCACGACCGATTTCTCAAATTAGGCAGGGATTCTATCTTCATCTTGTAGGTGGATGACTAAAACCTTGAGATGTTCCATGGCCTTTCTCTGCGAAGTCCCAGAGCTGGGACTAGAACCTCATCCTCTGTTACTGTTACCTCTCATGAGCAGACTTTCACCTTTGCAACTTCTCTCTTCCCCAATGTTGTGCTAACACCCCACCTTCGTAGGTCCTTCTGGGCTCTCCTCCCTGGGTTTGGCCCTCTTTATGAATTCAGTGCAGAGCTGCAGCCGACTCTGGGGTTCTGATCCTTGGTTATTGTTTCAGATCTACCAGCTCCCTGGCCTCCGTCCTTGAGCCCTGAATACATCTGTGTTTCCAACTCTCTTCTGGACATGTCAGTCCCTGACTCCACATGTCACTTCACCCCAAACTGCTGCCCCTCCGCCTGTGTACTCACAGGAAACAGAACCAAGGAGTCGCCTTAGAATCCTCCCCTATCCTGCATATCCCTTCCAGCCTCCTCATCCAGTCACTAAGACTAGCTGATTCTTTGTTCATGGTCTATAAAATCCTCCCCTCTGCTCCCAGTTTCTCTGCTTAGGATATTGAACAGTCCCCTGACATCCAGCTCCTGGTGATGCTAAACATGTCTTAGGTGTGCCACTCCCTTTGCGAACCCTTCAGTGGCTCACTTGTGCCCACCAGAGAGTCTAGACACCTTAACTCGGCATTCAAGGCCCTGGGTGATCAGGCCCGGACCCTCTAGTCCCGTCACCCACCACCACTCATTCCCTTGTGCCCTACCCCCACCTTGAGCTCCAGCAGGACCGGTCCCCCTGATTCCTGGGCCTCTCCCTGCCTTTGCATTAGGGGTGGCTGGAATACCTACCCGCTCCCTTCCAGACTAGGAATCTTGAGGCAGCCTGTACATCGTGGCTATAATTCTCTTCTTTCTTGTTCCCCAGCCCCAGTCACCATTCCTGGCAAATAGTGTAGGCTTGATGCATGGTTGAATGTTGGAATGAAGTCCGCATGAGTCATTTGTTTGAAGAAAGCAAGTATTTTGTAACTCTTCTCCCTGCCATTTCCTTGCCTCAAATTTCAGTGAGCTTATCCTGAATGCTAACTCAGAGATAACAGTTAAGGTGCTAATAGTGTGACTGAGTTGACACGGGAGTGTGTTTCATCTCTCAGCTTTTGGTATCTGCAGAAGACACTTTGCTTTGCACTAGGACATTAAATACATCCAAACACCATGTTTCTAACAGGAATAGGGGACGTGAACAGAGGGGTCAGAGTTCAATATCTCAGGCAGTTTTCAAACCAAATTTGGTAATGTTGATTTAAAATTTGCTCAGCGAAAAAACACCCAAGTACAATCATGGAAAATGTTAGAACTGCTTTCTACGTACTGATTTATTGTTGAGAGAATTGTTCACTGAAGTTACGTTAATCACAGAGAAAGATTACAAGCTCTCCCTTTGTTTTTTATTAACAGGATCAATTTGACAACTTAGAAAAACACACACAGTGGGGAATTGATATTCTTGAGAAATACATCAAATTTGTAAAGGAAAGGACAGAGATTGAACTCAGCTATGCAAAGCAACTCAGGTAAGTTGATATTGAGAAAGGTTGTTGGTTAACTGCAGAATGGATATAAAGATAATTTATATCCTCATTTTATACTATAAATGTATAATCCTTTAAATATTTATTTTCCCTTTTCATGTAAGCTTATATTTCAGTAGAAGCAGTTGTTTTTTTTAATATTGAAAATTATTTTTTAGAGGACAGTAAACATAAAAACCAAGTTATTGCTTTTAGGCTCTGTTTCTTTTTTTTTAATTTTTAAATTTAATTTTATTTATTTTTTTATACAGTAGGTTCTTATTGGTCATCAATTTTATACACATCAGTGTATACATGTCAATCCCAGTCGCCCAATTCAGCACACCACCATCCCCACCCCCCCGTGGCTTTCCCCCCTTGGTGTCCATACATTTGTTCTCTACATCTGTGTCTCAACTTCTACCCTGCAGACCGGTTCATCTGTACCACTTTTCTAGGTTCCACATACATGCGTTAATATACGATATTTGTTTTTCTCTTTCTGACTTACTTCACTCTGTATGACAGTCTCTAGATCCATCCACGTCTCAACAAATGACTCAATTTCATTCCTTTTTATGGCTGAGTAATATTCCATTGTATGTATGTACCACAACTTCTTTATCCATTCGTCTGTCGATGGGCATTTAGGTTGCTTCCATGACCTGGCTATTGTAAATAGTGCTGCAATGAACATTGGGGTGCATGTGTCTTTTTGAATTATGGTTTTCTCAGGGCATATGCCCAGTAGTGGGATTGCTGGATCATATGGTAATTCTATTTTTATTTTTTTAAGGAACCTCCGTACTATTCTCCATAGTGGCTGTATCAATTTACATTCCCACCAACAGTGCAAGAAGGTTCCCTTTTCTCCACACCCTCTCCAGCATTTGTTGTTTGTAGATTTTCTGATGATGCCCATTCTAACTGGTGTGAGGTGATACCTCATTGTAGTTTTGATTTGCATTTCTCTAGTAATTAGTGATGTTGAGCAGCTTTTCATGTGCTTCTTGGCCATCTCTATGTCTTCTTTGGAGAAATGTCTGTTTAGGTCTTCTGCCCATTTTTGGATTGGGTTGTTTGTTTTTTTAATATTGAGCTGCATGAGCTGCTTATATATTTCGGAGATTAATCCTTTGTCCGTTGATTCATTTGCAAATATTTTCTCCCATTCTGAGGGTTGTCTTTGCATCTTGTTTATGGTTTCCTTTGCTGTGCAAAAGCTTTTAAGTTTCATTAGGTCTCATTGTTTATTTTTGTTTTTATTTCCATTATTCTAAGAGGTGAATCAAAAAAGATCTTGCTGTGATTTATGTCAAAGAGTGTTCCTCCTATGTTTTCCTGTAAGAGTTTTATAGTGTCTGGTCTTACATTTAGGTCTCAAATCCATTTTGAGTTTATCTTTGTGTATGGTGTTAGGGAGTGTTCTAATTTCATTCTTTTACATGTAGCTGTCCAGTTTTCCCAGCACCACTTATTGAAGAGACTGTCTTGTCTCCATTGTATATCCTTGCCTCCTTTGTCATAGATTAGTTGACCACAGGTGCGTGGGTTTATCTCTGGGCTTTCTATCTTGTTCCATTGATCTATATTTCTGTTTTTGTGCCAGTACCATATTGTCTTGATTACTGTAGCTTTGTAGTATAGTCTGAAGTCAGGGAGTCTGATTCCTCCAGTTCTGTTTTTTTCCCTCAAGACTGTTTTGGCTATTCGGAATCTTTTGTGTCTCCATACAAGTTTTAAGATTTTTTGTTCTAGTTCCATAAAAAATGCCATTGGTAATTTGATAGGGATTGAATTGAATCTGTAGATTGCTTTGGGTAGTATAGTCATTTTCACAATATTGATTCTTCCAAGCCAAGAACATGGTATATCTCTCCATCTGTTAGTATCATCTTTAATTTCTTTCATCAGTGTCTTACAGTTTTCTGCATACAGGTCTTTTGTCTCCCTAAGTAGGTTTATTCCTAGGTATTTTATTCTTTTTGTTGCAGTGGTAAACGGGAGTGTTTCCTTAATTTCTCTTGCAGATTTTTCATCATTAGTGGATAGGAATGCAAGAGATTTCTGTGCATTAATTTTGTATCCTGCAACTTTACCAAATTCATTGATTAGCTCTAGTAGTTTTCTGGTAGCATCTTTAGGATTCTCTATGTATGGTATCATGTCATCTGCAAACAGTGACAGTTTTACTTCTTATTTTCCAATTTGTATTCCTTTTATTTCTTTTTCTTCTCTGATTGCCGTGGCTAGGACTTCCAAAGCTATGTTGAGTAAGAGTGGTAAGAGTGGACATTCTTGTCTCCTTCCTGATCTTAGAGGAAATGCTTTCAGTTTTTCACCATTGAGAATGATGTTTGCTGTGGGTTCGTCGTATATGGCCTTTATTATGTTGAGGTAGGTTCCCTCTATGCCCACTTTCTTGAGAGTTTCTATCATAAATGGGTGTTGAGTTTTGTCAGAAGCTTTTTCTTCATCTATTGAGATGATTATATCGTTTTTCTCCTTCAATTTGTTAATATGGTTTATCACATTGATTGATTTGCCTATATTGAAGAATCCTTGCATCCTTGGGATAAGTCCCACTTGATCATGGTGTATGATCCTTTTAATGTGTTGTTGGATTCTGTTTGCTAGTATTTTGTTGAGGATTTTTGCATCTATATTCATAAGTGATATTGGTCTGTAATTTTCTTGTTTTGTAGTATCTTTGTCTGGTTTTGGTATCAGGGTGATGGTGACCTCATAGAATGAGTTTGGGAGTGTTCTTCCTCTGCAATTTTTTGGAAGAGCTTGAGAAGGATAGCTGTTAGCTCTTCTCTAAATGTTTGATAGAATTCACTTGTGAAGCCATCTGGTCCTGGACTTTTGTTTGTTGGGAGATTTTTAATGACAGTCTCAATTTCAGTGCTTGTGATAGGTCTGTTTATATTTTCTATTTCTTCCTGGTTCAGTCTCGGAAGGTTGTGCATTTCTAAGAATTTGTCCATTTCTTCCAGGTTGTCCGTTTTGTTGGCATAGAGTTGCTTGTAGTAGTCTCTTATAATCCTTTGTATTTCTGCAGTGTCTGTTGTAACTTCTCCTTTTTCATTTCTAATTGTATTGATTTGAGTCCTCTCCCTCTTTTTCTTGATGAGTCTGGCTAATGGTTTATCAATTTTGTTTATCTTCTCAAAGAACCAGTTTTTAGTTTTATTGATCTTTGCTGTTGTTTTCTTTGTTTCTATTTCATTTATTTCTTCTCTGATCTTTATGATTTCTTTCCTTCTGCTAACTTTGGGTTTTGTTTGTTCTTCTTTCTCTAGTTCCTTTAGTGCAAGGTTAGATTGTTTATTTGAGATTTTTCTTGTTTCTTGAGGTAGGCTTGTATAGCTATAAACTTCCCTCTTAGAACTGCTTTTGCTGCATCCCACAGGTTTTGGATCATCATGTTTTCATTGTCATTTGTCTCTAGGTATTTTTTGATATCCTCTTTGATTTCTTCAATGATCTCTTGGTTATTTAGTAACGTATTGTTTAGCCTCCATGTGTTTGTGTTTTTTATGTTTTTTTCCCTACAATTCATTTCTAATCTCATAGCATTGTGATCAGAAAAGATGCTTGATATGATTTCAATTTTCTTAAATTTACCGAGGCTTGATTTGTGACCCAAGATGTGATCTATCCTGGAGAATGTTCCATGTGCACTTGAGAAGAAAGTGTAATCTGCTGGTTTTGGATGGAATGTCCTATAAATATCAATTAAATCTATCTGGTCTGTTGTGTCATTTAAAGCTTCTGTTTCCCTATTTATTTTCATTTTGGATGATCTGTCCATTGGTGTAAGTGAGGTGTTAAAGTCCCCCACTATTATTGTGTTTCTGTCGATTTCCTCTTTTATAGCTGTTAGCAGTTGCCTTATGTATTGAGGTGCTCCTATGTTGGGTGCATATATATTTATAATTGTTATATCTTCTTCTTGGATTGATCCCTTGATCATTATGTAGTGTCCTTCCTTGTCTCTTGTAATATTCTTTATTTTAAAGTCTATTTTATCTGATACGAGTATTGCTACTCCAGCTTTCTTTTGATTTCCATTTGCATGGAATACCTTTTTCCATCCCCTCACTTTCAGTCTGTATGTGTCCCTAGGTCTGAAGTGGGTCTGTTGTAGACAGCATATATATGGGTCTTGTTTTTGTATCCATTCAGCAAGCCAGTGTCTTTTGGCTGGAGCATTTAATCCATTCACATTTGAGGTAATTATCGATATGTATGTTCCTATGACCATTTTCTTAATTGTTTTGGGTTTGTTTTTATAGGTCCTTTTCTTCTCTTGTGTTTCCCACTTAGAGAAGTTCCTTTAGCATTTGTTGTAGAGCTGGTTTGGTGGTGCTGAATTCTCTTAGCTTTTGCTTGTCTGTAAAGCTTTTGATTTCTCCTTTGAATCTGAATGAGATCCTTGCTGGGTAGAGTAATCTTGGTTGTAGGTTCTTCCCTTTCATCACTTGAAGTATATCATGCCACTCCCTTCTGGCTTGTAGAGTTTCTGCTGAGAAATCAGCTGTTAACCTTATGGGAGTTCCCTTGTATGTTATTTGTCGTTTTTCCCTTGCTGCTTTCAATAATTTTTCTTTGTCTTTAATTTTTTCCAATTTGATTACTCTGTGTCTCGGCGTGTTTCTCCTTGGGTTTATCCTGTATGGGACTCGCTGTGTTTCCTGGACTTGGGTGGCTATTTCCTTTCCCATGTTAGGGAAGTTTTAGACTATAATCTCTTCAAATATTTTCTCTGGTCCTTTCTCTCTCTCTTCTTCTGGGACCCCTGTAATGCGAATGTTGTTGCGTTTAATGTTGTCCCAGAGGTCTCTTAGGCTGTCTTCATTTCTTTTCATTCTATTTTCTTTATTCTGTTCTGCAGCAGTGAATTCCACCATTCTGTCTTCCAGGTCACTTCTCCGTTCTTCTGCCTCAGTTATTCTGCTATTGATTCCTTCTAGTGTAGTTTTCATTTCAGTTATTGTATTGTTCATCTCTGTTTGTTCTTTAATTCTTCTAGGTCTTTGTTATACATTTCTTTTTTTGTTGTTGTTGTTATACATTTCTTGCATCTTCTCGATCTTTACCTCCATTCTTTTTCCGAGGTCCTGGATCATCTTCACTATCATTATTCTGAATTCTTTTTCTGGAGGGTTGCCTATCTCCACTTCATTTAGTTGTTTTTCTGAGGTTTTATCTTGTTCCTTCATCTGGTACATAGCCCTCTGCCTTTTCATCTTGTCTGTCTTTCTGTGAATGTGGTTTTTATTCCACAGGCTGCAGGATGTAGTTCTTCTTGCTTCTGCTGTCTGCCCTCTAGGCTCTGTTTCTTAAAAGGATTCTGCTGAATTTTGGAGCACCATTTTTTTTTTCCCCAGAAAACTGTTTTGAAATATAATATATATACAGAAAAGTGCACAGATCATAAATGTAAAGCCCCGGAAATTTTCAGAGTGAATACCACTATGTGACCAGCACCCAGGTCAAGAAACAGGGAATTCCCAGCCTCAGAGGCCCCCCATCGCCCCAGCCCTTTCTGGTTCATCCCCCTCGCCCGCATGGTTGACCACTTTCCTGATCTCTGACAGCTTGGATTAGTCATGCTTATTTTTGAACCTTATGTAGATGTAATCATTTATTATACACTGTTTGTATTTGGCTTCCTTTGTTCCTCATTATGTCTATGAGATTCATTTGTGTTGTTGCATGTGGTGGTGCTTTTCTTTTGATTGGTGTTTAGTATTTTGGTATATGGGTGTATCACCGTTTGTCCAGTCTACTGTCACTAGGCTATTGCTTGTTTCCAATTTGGGGATATAAAGTATATACCCAGGAGTGGACTTCCTGGGTCATAGGCTTTGTGTATGTTTAGCTTTAGTAGATGGAGTCAAACAATTTTCCAGACACTTTGTCTGATTCACGATCCCTCCAGCAGCACGTGAGAGGTCCTGTGGAGACCCTTCTTATAACAATTTAACAATGATGAAATTATCCAAGAAAGTTGTGTTTTTATGTAAAATGTTTAAAAGTGGCTGGTAAGCTTGAACTTGAAGTGGCAAAATCTTTAATGATTTCCTTTTTTTTAATTTATTTGTGTATTTATTCATTTTTGGCTGCATTGGGTCTTCGTTGCAGTGCGTGGGCTTCTCATTGTAGTGTCTTCTCTTGTTGAGGAACACAGGCTATAGGCACACGGGCTCTAGAGTGCAGTTGCTCTGAGGCATGTGGGATCTGCCCGGACCAGGGCTCGAACCTGTGTCCCCTGCATTGGCAGGTGGATTCTTAACCACTGTACCACCAGGGAAGTCCCTTTAATGATTTCTTGTTTGGCTGGTTTGCACAGATTGTGAAAGGTCTAGATGACTTTTGGTTTAGAAATATTTCATTTTAATCCAAAGAGTATCTGGATAAGGTGTATGTCATGTATCTTTGAAAGAACGTGACTTCTCAGAGGGCTGTTGTTGTTTGTAAATAAGCACCTAAGTGGTAGCACATGTGGTATACTTTTATGGATAAGTTTTGTTTCCACTGAGTAAATAAAATGTAAAACAGATTGCTCAATGAAATAATTTTTATAAATAATTTATTTAATGTATTTAATAATAAATAAATTTATTTAAGAATAATTTAATAATAAATTATTCTTAAATTTACTTAATAAGAATTTAATAAGTAAATTTATTTTTATAAATAAATTTTATTCCAGATGAATTTCTGGCGCCCTGTATGTGTATCAGCCTCATTAGCGCTTTAAGGCTTTTAAAACTGAAAGTGTGAATGGAGAATGAGCTGCTTTGTGTTGATTACTGAGACTGTTGCGCTGTCATAAAATGTTGTCTCTCATGTGGAAATGGGTTACCTAACAGCTTTAGGCGAAGTAAGGTCTCATCTAATGGATTTCCCTACATTTGTTGTATTCTTTTTCTCTTAGCCTATTCTCTTCTTTCCTGGTGCCTTATCCACTGTCTTGTTTTGCTTTGGAGGTTTGTCATGGGATGTCATTAAGTCAGTTCTCAGCAAATTTCTCCATCAGTTCTATGTCATGAAGGGAAAGTGCTTTCTTTTTCCCTCTGGGAAGCACCTGGCTCCCTGCCCTTTCTCATCCCCCTCTGTGAGGGAAGTGCTGATTTAGGTAACAAAATTGGAGGCTATTGGAAAAGACTCCAAATCCCAATAATAGGTTTGGGATAACATTTAATAGCTCTCCATCGACCGTTTCACCCTGTTCTGGATCATGTTTCATGACTTGAAATAGAGTAGCGTCTATAGAGAAATAGACTTGAAATAGAGTATTACTGCTATGATGGTAATCTCTTAGGAAGTCCTTTTCCTGAGATTTAAATGTTAACATTTGTTTCATCACATCCCTGCAAAGTATCTAAATTTGTGCTTATTGGGAGAAGTTGATAAAAAAAGATTATGAGTAATTCAAGACAATTCAAGACAATTGCTAATCCTTTGGAGGTGTTTTCTAATCCTTTGGACTGAGATCTGGGCCGGTCCCTTGAGGCTGATGAGTAATCATACTACCTGCCCTTTGTTGGTTTGCTTTCCCACCTGCCTGCGTCTTTCATAGCTTCTCTTTCCACAAACCCCAACATCTCCCTTCCCATCCTCACCACTTGCTTCCTACTTCACTGAGAAAATTGAAGCAGATAGAGGAAAACACCCTCAGGCTCTCAGGCCCTGTAACCCATCTGTTGGCATCTGTTCCCACACCTGGATGCCCCCTCCCTCTGATGCTCCTGGCTGAATCCAAGCCCTCCTCTTGCACACTAGATCTTCCCCCATCTCTCCGACTCTGGAGCTCTGTCCCCACTAGTTTTCCTCTGTCTCCTATGTTATCAAGGCTTTACTTTCTACTGGCTTATTCCCATGGTCACAAAAATGTACCACTGTCTCCCATCATTAAAAAACAAACAAGAAAACAAAACTTCTCTTGAGCTCACTTCCCCCACCAGCTGCCACCATTTCTTTGCCTTCCTTTGCAGCAAACCTTCCCAACAATGTCTCTCCAGTTCCCCTCCTCTCCCTATTTAGCTCACCTGCACCTGTGCACCAGAACAGCTCCTCGGGGCACCAGTGACCTTCATCCTGTCCCACCCAGTCGCCTGTCCTCAGTCCTCACCACCCTTGACCCCTCAGCGTCTTTGAAGGGGTGGGTGCTCCCTCCTCGAAACACTTTTCTTGCTTGGCCTCTGAAACCCCAGTCTCTTGGCTTCATTCCTATCTCACCAGAAGCTCTTCAGAAGCCCTGCTCAACCCCCTTCGCAGTTCCTCCTTTCCTTCTGCCACTTCACCCCGATGTGCCCTGGCGCCCAGTCCTCCGTCATCTTCCCTTCTCTATTTATACTCTCCTGGTGATGGCTTTAAGTACGATCTCTACGGCAACAGATGTCTCCAAGCTTGATCTCTGTCCTGAACTCCAGAAACAGGTTACTCAGAATCTCCATTTGGATGTCTGAAACAGAATATCCACTCAAAGTCTGCATTTCCGGGGCTTTCCTGGTGGCGCAGTGGTTGTGAGTCCACCTGCCAATGCAGGGGACATGGGTTCAAGCCCTGGTCCAGGAAGATCCCACATGCCGTGGAGCAGTTGAGCCTGTGCGCCACGACTACTGAGCCTGCATGCTACAATTACTGAAGCCTGCGTGCCTAGAGCCCGTGCTCCACAACAAGAGAAGCCACCGCAATAAGAAGCCCGTGCACGGCAACGAAGAGTAGCCCCCACTCGCCGCAGCTAGAGAAAGCCTGCATGCAGCAACGAAGACCCCACGCAGCCAAAAAACAAACACAAAAATCCCAACAAAATCTGCATCTCTGCAGCCCGGCTCCCCGCAGCTCCCCGGCTCGGCTCGAGGGCAGCTGCATCCTTCCTTGCTTGGGTCAAAAACTCCAGAGTCATCTTTGGCTTTTGTCTTTCTCCCACACTCCCCCGCCCCCATCGGGAAGTCCTGGTACCTCTGCTTTCCAGATTGATCCAGGATCCCTGCCCTTCTCAGCACCTCCACTGCTGGCACTGTGGTCCAAGCCCCCATCACCTCTTACCTGGCTTACTATGAATCTTCTAACTGGTTTCTTATTCCTCCCTTATTTCCTACTGTCCGTCTTTTCCACAAGACAGGCAGATCACAGCACTCCTCATTCAAAACACCAACGTCTCCCCATTTCCCTCGAAGTAAATCGAATATCCTTACAGTGGATGTCCTATAAAGCCCTTCGTGAACGGGTCTCTCTACCTCTCAGACATTACCTCTTTCTCTCTCTCCCTTCGTATCTCTGCTCTAACAGAATTGGCCTCCGTGCTGTATCTTGTACATGCCAGACATGCTGTCACCCCAGGGATGCTGCATTGGCCTTTCATATAGATGTTGTCACCTAGAGGTCCATCCTCCAGGGTCCACGTGGCCAACTCCCTCACCTCCTTCAAGTCTTTGCTCAGATGTCACCTCCTCAGTAAGGGCCTCCCTGCCTCCCTGCTGGACTTTTTGGTTTTTCCAAAGCGCTGATAACTTTCTAACATTATGTAATTTTCTTACATATTGTGTTGTTCATTGTCTTCTGCTCCCTCCCTGCTAGAATATAAGCCTCCCAAGGGCAGAGGGCTCTTTGCGTTGTGTTCACTAATGAATCCCTGTAGTATGGAACAGTGCATAAAATAGGTGCTTAGTAAATAGCTGTAGAAAGAGTGAATCAACAGGGAACAGGTCTACAACATTTGGTCAGCACTGCTTCAAGGAGAATTATGTGCCTGCACAGGCCTATGGGAGCTGATGAAGGTTTAAAAACAAACAGAACAACTAATAATGTGTCAACAGAGTTGGGGGTGGGGGAGACTCTAGTGAATGAGACACAGGAAGTGCCTGAGCCTGAGGGACTCACCTTCTCACTATGGAAAAAAGACTGCATGCAAATAAGCAAGGCAGTAAATCATTTAAAGATAGCGTTTAAGTAATAAATAAAGTTTAATAAAGATAGCGAATAAGTAAAACCAGTGATGCATTAGAAGATGATGGGGGGGGCAAGGCTTACTTAGCCTGACTGGCCAGGGAAATCCATTGCTTGAGAACTGACAGACAAGGAGAAAGCAGGCATGCAAAGATCTGAGAGCAGTTCTTCCAGGCCAAGGAATCAGCGAGTGCAAAGGTCCTGAGGTGGGGACATGTTCAAGGAATGGAAAGACCAGTGTGACTGGAGCATATTCAACAAAGACTTGCTTAAAACATCAATATGATGTTGAAAAACCATCATGGTCTCTTTGGGGAGTTGTCTGTCGTTAAATAATTTCTTTTCTGCATTAGAGGAAAAAAGACTCTAACTTATTTTAGACATGGAAGATGATAATTAGGGCTTTGATTTCTGTAGGTCAGTGGTTAACAAACTACTGGCCATAGCCATGGCCAAACCCATCACTGCCTGGTTTTGTACACAAAGCTTTACTGGAATACAGGTGCGTCCGTTCATCTGTGTATTGTCCGTGGCTGCTTTTGCAGCCCCGTGACCCTGGGGCTGCAGGTCTAATATATTTACTGTCTGGCCCTTTATAAATTTGCTTTTATGTATAAGCATATACATATATACGTGCTTATATATAAGTTTGCTGACCCCTGCTATAGTTATTATCCGTTCAAGGCAGCATAGGGTCAAATTCTTAATATAATCTTTTTTTTTTATAAAAACATTTATTTATTTTATTTATTTTTGGCTGCATTGGGTCTTAGTTGCAGCACGCAGGATCTTCGTTGAGGCACGCGGGATCTTTCATTGTGGTGTGTGGGCTTCTCTCTAGTTGTGACGTGTGGGTTTTCTCTTCTCTAGTTGTGGCGCTCAGGCTCCAGGGCGCGTGTAATCTGTAGTTGTGGTGCGCAGGTTCTAGAGCACGTGGGCTCTGTAGTTTGGGCTCACGGGCTCTAGCTGAGGTGCATGAGCTCAGTAGTTGTGGCACCGGAGCTTAGTTGCCCCGTGGCCTGTGGGATCTTAGTTCCCTGACCAGGGATTGAACCCACGTTCCCTGCATTGGAAGGCAGATTCTTTACCACTGGACCACCAGGAAAGTCCCAAGTTCTTAATATAATCTTTTAAAAAATTTTTATTTTCTATTTATGGCTGCATTGGGTCTTCGTTGCTGCGTGCGGGCTTTCTCTAGTTGTGGTGAGTGGGGGCTACTCTTCATTGCGGTGCATGGGCTTCTCATTGCGGTGGCTTCTCTTGTTGTGGAGCATGGGCTCTAGGTTCGCGGGCTTCAGTAGTTGTGGCTCACGGGCTCTAGAGCGCAAGCTCAGTAGTTGTGGCGCACGGGCTTAATTGCTCCATGGCATGTGGGATCTTCCCGGACCAGGGCTTGAACCCATGTCCCCTACATTGGCAGGTGGCTTCTTAACCACTGTGCCACCAGGGAAGTCCCCTTAATAGAATCTTAAAACATCTTACATGACCTATATAAGAGAACCAACTATTGATTGCCCCTTAGCAACTGTTTCTTTAAAAATAAACAAAAAGGACTTCCCTGGTGGCACAGTGGCTAAAAATATGCCTGCCAATGCAGGGGACATGAGTTCGATCCCTGGTCCGGGAAGATCCCACATGCCTCAGGGCAGCTAAGCCCGTGCACCACAACTACTGAGCCCACTCACCACAACTGCTGAAGGCCATGCACCCTAGAGCCTGTGCTCTGCAACAAGAGAAGCCACCGCAATGAGAAGCCCGCACACTGCAAGGAACAGTAGCCCCCGCTCACTGCAACTACAGAAAGCCTGCCCTCAGCAACAAAGACCCAACGCAGCCAAAACAAACTAAATTATTTGTTATGACCAGGTAATGAATTCATATGATTAAAACTTCTAAAGGTACAAAAAGGTTTACAGTGGAGTGTCCCTTCTCTTACCCCTGTTCCCAGGGACAATAAATGTTATCTGTCTCTTACGTATCCTTCCGGAGAGATATTATGGATACACAGGCAAGGAAGTGTGTTTTCTTCCTTGCTTCCCCAGCAGGTCAGTGTGCCCTTGCCTTTCTGCATCCTGGAAATTATTCCGAGAGTTCATTTTTACTATTTACAACTATACAGTGTTGCATTGAATTGGTGGATATGTTGTTTCCAGTTGTTTGCAACTCTGAACAAAGTTGCACTGGATAACCTTGCATGATACACTTGGGCAAGCATATCTAGAGAATAAGTTCCTAAAAGTAGCACTTTGGTTCTGGTAGAATTTGCCAAGTTGCCCTTCTCGGAGGCTGTGACCCTTATCACCACTTCAGAGTTCGTGGCGGTGCTACTCGCCTTGACCCTCAATGCTTCTTGCTACCCATCTTTTTTATCTTTGCCGATTTGATAAGTAAAAATTGCTACGTCTGAAAGGTAATTTGTCTCTTAGCATGAATGAGGTTGAGTATGTTTTTATACATTTGAGCCGTTTGTACTTTCTTCTTGATGAACCATTCTTGTCCTGGTCAATTTTTTTTTTTTTTAAATTGGATCTCATTGTAAATGAAAGGTAACTGTGTAAAAGTCATTTTATAAAATATGTTGCATATTGTATATGCAAGGTATTAAATTTAAATTTACTTGAACAATTAAAAAGATTTTATTAAAGTGAAACTGAAGGATTTAGCAAACTTGAAATATTAAACAAATTCTTATAAGATTTAGCAAAAAGATTATGAAAAATGTGTGGGGTGTCATTCCTGTTTTTTGTTTGTTCTTGTTTTTGCTTTAACTCATGTTGTAATTTTAAACAGGCTCAACTGACTCACTGCTAGGAAACATAAAGAAAATAGTATCTACCTGTTTTACTTCCTCTCCTAATTGAGTTATATAATTTAGTCTGTAACATGAGTCTCACAGTTAATTTGTCTTAATTATAGATTTATGCTCATCACCATTCCTTCTACCACAGCCTCTCTACTTGTTTGTTGGCCTCAAGAAAAACAGGGTTATCTTCCCCCTATAGGAGCCTGTGGCATAATCCTTCAGTTCTTTCTTGTTTGAGAATGCCTCTATCCAGTCATCCCTCAGAATCCGTGGGGGATTGGTTCCAGGAATACCACCCCCTGCCCCCGCCCGCCTCGGATACCAAAATCTGAAGATGCTCAGGTCCCTTATATAACATGGCATAGTATTTGTGTATAATCTACACACATCCTTCTGTATACTTTAAAGCATCTCTTGATTACTTATAATACCTAATACAATGTAAATGCTGTGTAAACAGTTGCCATCATGAAGTAATTCACGTGTTGCTTTTTGGAACTTTCTGGAATTTTTCCCCCAATATTTTTGATCACAGTTGGTTGACTCTGTGGATGTAGACCCCACAGATGTGGAGGGTCGACTGCACTTAACAACAATTTGACTTGATTATTCTCTGGTCATACTTTTCTCTCCAAACTTTGCTGCTGCGTTGTCTTCTGGTTGAAAAGTCTGGGGCCAGCCAAATTTTTATTCTTTGTAGGTGACTTGCTTTTTTGACTCTGTATGTGAAGAATTTTTTGTTCCACTTTAGCAGTTTGATAACCTTACCAAGCAATGCCTTGTGGTTGATCACTCTTTGTCAATTTCCCTTTCATATAAAAAGTCAATAATTTATTTCAGGGGAACTTTCTTCAATTATATCTGAATTTTTTTCTATTCTACTTATTGGGTCATATGCTTCAGAGATCCATTTTCCTTATGTTACAGCATCTTGTTCTTCAGATCTTTTTTCTTTTTCTGATTATGAGAGTTACTTTCCACGTTATGATTGTCTTAAAACTTTCCTCTCTTAAATTTGATATCCAGCCTAATTTATTTATTAGCTCTGGAGTTGTGTGTTTTCGTTCCTAGTTCATTTCCTTAGCTTTGCAGCCTCCCAGTTTCATCCCATTCTGTTTTGTCCTGTAGGCTGGGGATTCTTGCTTTATTGGCTTTGTGGTTTTATTAAATTTGTTTATCGTGTCAAATATTCTGGAGGAGTTAGGATTTGCTTCATTTCCTTGTATGTTTTCTTCCAGATTGGGTTTTTCTCTGTCATTTTCTTCCTTCCTTTTCGTTTTTATTTTTTTTAATTTTTGGCCACGTTGGGTCTTCGTTGCTGTGCGCAGGCTTTCTCTAGTTGCAGTGGGTGGGGGCTACTCTTCGTTGCGGTGCGTGGGCTTCTCATTGCGGTGGCTTCTCTTGTTGCAGAGCGCGGGCTCGGTAGTTGTGGCGCGCGGGTTTTGTTGCTCCGCGGCATGTGGGATCTTCTCGGACCAGGGATCGAACCTGTGTCCCCTGCATTAACAGGCGGATTCTTAAGCACTGCGCCACCGGGGAAGTCCCTTCCTTTTCTTCTGTATTACATACTACATCCCTTCACCTTGCTTATATTTAATACAGGCAGTTTAGTGAAGTGGTTACAAGTAACAGACTCTAAGAGTCCCAATGCCTGGGATGTTCTTCCGCTTAATAGTAATATGATTTGGGACAAATTACTCTCTGTGCTTTGTCTTTTTCAACTGTAATATGTGAATAATAATAATGATGATAATTCTCACCTTATAAGGCTCTTGAGGGGACTTAATGAGATAAAGCATGTAAACGTCTTAGGTTGATGCCTAAGCACGTTTTTGTTATTAACACAAACAACACCAGTGCCCCTCTTTGATCTGATAGAATGTGAATAATCACTGCTGTGCTTCCGGTGCCATTGGTCTTTCCCTCTGAGCTCCCTTATAGGGTAAGCGTGGAGGAAAGTGTTACCAAACCAGGTTCGTTTGCCAACATGCAACAAGCCAAACACTGAGACGCCGAGGTTTGCAGGAGGGAAAGGGTTTATTCACAAGGCAGCCAAGCGAGGAGGTAGGAGAACAAGTCTCAGATCCACCTCCCTGAAGGTGAGAGGCTTGGGATATTTATGGGATAAAGAAGCAGGGTGGTCTTAGGCGTGGGGAAAGGTGATTGCAGGTAGGGAAAAGGTGAGGTAATTAGTGTTCTGTGCAGGCGTATCTGAGTTACTTGCTTCTTCTTGGGATGCATGTTCAAAAATGGAGGCGCCTAGCATGATCTGACGGTGGGGTTTTTGGCCCTCTGGTGTCAAAATGTCATTTACCAGACACCTGTGCAGGCCCTGTTTTAGGGAGTCCCGACCAGTCTTAGCTGGCTTGAGCTTGAGCTAGACACAGCTAGCTCTGAGTTCCTGGAAAACAACCCAGGCAAACATCTTACTGTGTCGGCTGTGTGATGCTTGGAGGACAGCTAAGCCTTTTGTAGCAACAGTTACAGCATCAGCTCGATCGGTGAAGGCAGGTTACACGTGAAGGGGTTTTTAATAAACTGGAAGGCAAGCTCAAGAATTTCTGTTCGTCACCAGTTTTTATTAACCCCATGGGGCATGGTCTCAAAAGCACTTGTTTCTGTACATCTTGTCTTTGAGGCTCTGAGTTTTGTTGTCTCTTCTGAAACTTCGTTAGAGGTTCTGTTTTAGCATTCACTCCATTAGGTCAAAGGCGTTCACCCCTATTCCTTGGGAATCCCTAGGTTTTGTGGTAATCTTCCCCAGGCATTCAGCCTGCAGCCCTGGGAAGTAGAGACCCAGGTGGCCAGCCCCAGCTCCTGCCAAGTCCTGGCATCCGGGTGGCCAGCCTGCATGTCTTCCTCTCAGATCTTTTCTGTCACTGTCCCCTGAGTGCTTACTCACCCCTCAGTTTACTTCTGTCTGAATCGGTTTTCAGGGTTCTGTGGACTTGTTTCCCTCCCTGTGACTGTGAGGGTGGGGTCAAGCATCTGTTCTACACCGTTCCAGAATTTTCTGTCCCTCACGCTGGTCACCACTCCTCAGAGTGTGTAGACTGAGGTGACGTGCCTTTCTTCACGGGTTTATTTTCTGCTGTTGAAAATTTCCTGGCTTTTGTTTCGCCTCTCGTTGGAAAAGCGCAGTTCTCTGATCAGATTTTATTGTGCCATCTTTATCTGGCAATCTGTGGTGAGCTTTTAAAATATAAAAGACAGATTAAAAAAAAAACCAACAACACAAAACATTCCTGTGTCCAGCCTTGGACCTTCCATTTCAGAGGGTCTGGAATGAGGCCCAAGTTTTTCCATTTTAGAAGTCTCACCGCAGTTCTTAGGACCAACCAAGCTTAAATCCAGTATCTTTATTAAAAGATGTATATTTTCCTTTTACCTTTTAATTAGCCTATCTGAAGAGCAAGTGTATAAAACAATTTAAATTTCTCAGAAAGACGCCATAAATTTAAAGGTGCTTTTGGTGTTTATTTGCCTGCTTATTTTTAAAATAACCTCATACACATAGGGCGAGAAAGCCCACCTCCAGAGAATGGAAATGCAAGTTGCTCTTTTTTTTGTAGTGGTCCCTGAGAGAAATATCCTTATCCCTTCTAGACCTCTTAAGCCTTTAGTTTTCTGCTGGTGTCTATAGAGTGAATTATTCATTGATGCTTTTTGTTTGTTTGTTTTGCGGTACGCGGGCCTCTCACTGCCGTGGCCTCTCCCGTTGCGGAGCACAGGCTCCGGATGCGCAGACCCAGCGGCCACGGCCCACGGGCCCAGCCGCTCCGCGGCATGTGGGATTGTGCCCCGGACCGGGGCACGAACCCGTGTCCCCTGCATCGGCAGCATCGGCAGGCGGACTCTCAACCACTGCGCCACCAGGGAAGCCCCACTGATGCTTTTAAGAAGCATTTTGAATGCTATATATGCTAACATCGTCAAAGTGATAATCATTCTTCAGTACTGGACCGTCTTTACTGGAGATCACCCACAGCAGGTCTTTAATCCTGGTTAGGATTTGACTGGTAAAACGGAACTATAAAAAGTACTGGTTTCACCTGGATCTCTTCAAGCTATGGTCCCTTCAACTAGATATAAAGTTTAAGTTATTTTTACATCTGCTAATGACTGAAAGCTAAAAAGAAAATGTGGATTTAAATCAACCTCTAAAATAACAGTTTTGAATGAGTTTTTATATAAGATGTGAATTTAGAAGTGACATTTTCCATTTGTAATTTATAGTTAGCAGAAGAAATGGTCAGTATTTAAAACCATGCACTAAAAACATCTCACATGCAACCTCTAGGCTTTTCAATACTGCAGGTCCCATATATGCTGCTTTAAATATATTTGGAAAATAACCTATTGATTAGTCATCTGCTTTCCATGGCTCCCCTTTTATTCCTGGTACATGTAAGTCGGAGCTATTGTTTTTATTAAATCTACCTTTTTAAGGACTAAATGTGGTAGGCAACTCAAAGAATTCTACCATGCTTTCAATATATAAGATTTATCTCTTTTAACAAAGTGAATCAGCTATGTATAGCTGATTCACTTTGTTATAAAGCAGAAACTAACACACCATTGTAAAGCAATTATACTCCAATAAAGATGTTAAAAAATTAAATTAAAAACAAAAATTTCTCTCTTTTGCATTAATTTTTCTCTAAGGCACCTGCTTCAAGGAAATACTGCTTTTTCACATTCTTTCAAATCTAGATCTATTAGATAATCTTTACTGTGTATCCAGAGTATCAGTAGAGAAAACACAATGTAGTTTGTTTAAGCATAGCTCACGTGATAGCAACCTCCAAGTCAGTAGATTTTTCTTTCATCAGTTTGTCTAATTATAATTTTTAAATTGTTGTATACCCATGACTTCTTTTTTTTTTTGCTTTTGTGGTACACGGGCCTCTCTCTGTTGTGGCCTCTCCCGTTGTGGAGCACAGGCTCTGGACGCGCAGCCTCAGCGGCCATGGCTCACAGGCCCAGCCGCTCCACGGCATGTGGGATCTTCCCAGACTGGGACACGAACCCGCGTCCCCTTGCATCGGCAGGCAGACTCTCAACCACTGTGCCACTAGGGAAACCCCATGACTTCTTTTTAAAGTAATTGCAACAATCACTGTTCTATTGGGTGATATATATTCCCTGGGAATTTCCAAACTTTAAGGGACAATAGAGGTCATTTCATCCACCTGACTCAGGCTTACAGATGAGGAACTGGAAGCACAGGCTTGCCCATTGCTTTGTCTGAGGTTACACCATCTAGTCACGTGGCCTCTGGGTTCCCAGAGCAATGTCCTTTTTACTAAAGTCCTCTGCCTCTCATGTCACCTAGTAACACCTGTTAGAGGTGAACTCACATTTCGCTTTGTCTGTAAAACGTACCGTGATCAAAATTGTAAACTTATTATTGCACACTTTTCTAGGTATATCTGTAGATTCAGAGGAAATGAAAGAAATAGAATGTGAAATAATGAAAGTAGCTACTATGAAAGAGGAATAGCAACATGGAATAAACAGGGAAGTGAATACTGAATGCTGTCATATGGAGTCCCACTGTGGACCACTAGTCCACTCCTAGGGCTGTTGTTCTGCTTCTTTTTTTTTTTTTTTTTCCGGTACGCGGGCCTCTCACTGTTGTGGCCTTTCCCGCTGCGGAGCACAGGCTCTGGACGCGCAGGCTCAGCGGCCATGGCTCACGGGCCCAGCCGCTCCGTGGCATGTGGGATCCTCCCGGACCGGGGCACGAACCCGTGTCCCCTGCATCGGCAGGCGGACTCTCAACCACTGTGCCACCAGGGAAGCCCTCTTTTTTTTAAAACTGAAGTATAGTGGATGTTAATTTCTGCTGTACTGCAAAGTGACTCAGCGCTCTCTCTCTCTCTCTACATATATATATATATATATATATATACACACACACACACACACACACATTCTTTTTCATATTCTTTTCGATTATGGTTTATCCCAGGACATTGAATATAGTTCCCTATGCTATATAGTAGGACCTTGTTGTCCATCCATTCTATATGTAATAGTTTGCATCTACTAACCCCAAACTCTCAGTCCACCCCTCCTCCAGCCCTCTCCCTCTTGGCAACCACAAGTCTGTTCTCTATGTCTGTGAGTCTGTTTCTGTTTCGTAGATAGGTTTATTTGTGCCATATTTTAGATTCTACATATAAGTGATATCATATGGTATTTGTCTTTCTCTTTCTGACTTACTTCACTTAGTAAGGTCCATCCTTACTCCAGGTCCATCCATGTTGCTGCAAATGGCATTATTTCATTCTTTTTAATGGCTGAGTAGTATTCCATTGTATATATGTACCACATCCTCTTTATCTATGGCTGTTCTTCTTCCTTTTTTTTCTTTCAATATTTATTTATTTATTTATTGGCCGCATCAGGTCTTAGTTGCAGCACATGGGATCTTTTGTTGCATCGCACAGGCTTCTGTCTAGTTGTGGCGCATGGGCTTAGTTGCCCTCCCGCATGTGGGATCTTAGTTCCCCGACCAGGGTTCGAACTGGTGTCCCCTGCATTGCAAGATGGATTCTTAACCACTGGACCACCAGGGAAGTCCCTTTATGGCTGTTCTTCTAACTACAGAAGCCAAAATCAGGACCCAAAAGAAATCAATCAGTGGAACAAATGTTAATGAGTTTTCTTTTTTCAAGATTACCTCTTAGTTTTTGTGTAATTTGAAGCATGCAGAATGTAGAGGGGAGTATCTGGATTCTTGACCTGGAGATGGGATTAGGAAGATAGATTAGAGCAATTTTGACTAATCTGAGTGTGTTCAGTGCAAGCCTGCTAGGCAGGTTAAAAGTTCTCCTTGCTAAATGTCTTAGCACAAGCATCCCCCCAAATATTGTCTCTACCTCCTTCAAGAAGACTTATTCACAAGTAGTTTTCATTAGGTTTTGGGAGAGCGGCACACAGCCTTGAAAACCTGCCCTTGACACTTTGATTTTTCATTTAAACATCTGGACTCAGTCCATATGCTTGCCTTGGATTTAGAGCAATAATGGTTGCATAGAAACACATGGTCTGCCCTCTCCGGTTAAATAATGTCAAGTCTTAACATCCAGGTAAACGACCGGTTGGCGACCATTTCTGTTCTTATTTGCTCTACCTTTAGGTAAAAGAGTCAAAGCTGTGCAAGTCTTTCACGCTGGAAGATGGAAGGAAACATGGATTTCAGCTGTGGACATTTTGTGGCTTTTCTTTTTTTAACTTGTAAACAAAAGCACTGACTTCTTTCATTCCTGATTTCTCAGTTATCTTTCTGTGTAAGGTGACATGTCTGCCTTTTTGTTTTAGGAATCTTTCGAAGAAATACCAACCTAAAAAGAACTCGAAGGAGGAAGAAGAATACAGGTGTGTTTATCATTGATTGTTATGTGGTAATATCTATATGGCATTGGTGATGATTATAAAGGACATCTACATATATTTTGTAGATATAATATATCTACAAAAACAAGTTGCCTTCCTCATTCATATCTGTGCCAGTTTTTAAATTGGGGGAAAGACAATAAAAACCTACTCAAATAACTTACACTGAGTCACTAGACCTATTCCAGGTCGTTTCAGTTAAGGTAATTAGGAAAAGCTTAGAATATAATCTAAGCAAATACAGGAAGTGTGGATTATACACTCTACATCTTGATTTGGTTTTGTAATACAGGCGTCTCATTCATCCAAGAAATATGTCTGTTTCGGACAGCAATTAAGACATCTTAAGTCCAAAAGTATTATCTATAATTTAGATCTAAATATCCATGATATTAGCACCTATAGTACGTATATGTATTTTGGGTTATATGTGGGCTATTAACAAAGCCAAATATTGCCTTATGTAGGGCAGTTTGGCTTTACACAATGAAAAATGATTCAGTTGTAATTTATTCTGCACCATTTTGATGAGAACCCTCTTACGTGTAATGAATTGTCAAGACCCTACGGGAGCTGTATGCAAATTAACCTGATTTTAATTACTATTTCGCTGGTGAGAAGCAACATGAGAGAGGAGGTGCCTTGTTTGAAAAGGAGTGGTGTGCGTTCTGTTCTGTAGGTATACAGCATGTAAAGCCTTCCTTTCCACCCTGAATGAGACGAACGATTATGCTGGACAGCATGAAGTCATCTCCGAGAATATGACCTCCCAGATCACCGTGGAGTTAGCACGCTACGTCCAGGAATTGAAGCAGGAGAGGAAATCGGTAACTAAAATTTGTGTTTTCTTCCTACGAGATGGACCAAAGATGATGGGAATATCCCTACAAGTTTTAAAATTATCAATAAATGGAATCATATGAGATGGTGGGTCTTAAATTGCCACCTTTGAGACATGTATAAACATTCCTGACCCTGTTCGTAGAAAGCGTTTCTACGAACACTGGAGTAATTTAATGAGTAAATTATATAGTAATTTAATGAGTAAATTACTAGTCTTTACATCCGATTTCAAGCATCCCTCGGACATTCTGAAACTCATTTGTGGATCCCAGAATACTAACCCCTTTGAGGAATTTAAATATATTTGCGGCTATCAGATATACAAGAGTAAGCAATACAATATGATGTATGCTGTGTGGAATAAACTGTGTTAAAACAAATGTTATAAGGAGTTCAAAAGAGCCAGAAGGATGACCTCAGTTACAGCCACTCCGTTCCGTGGCTCATTCATTGTCATCTAATGAAGAGGGCCTTTTTGTTCCTCTTGTCATCATTACAGTCTTTTCATAGCTTTTGTTGTTAACAAAAGGGAAAAATGTACCCGCAAGTAAAATATATTCATAGTCAAGATTTTGCCCTAAGAGATTTATCATTAAGCCATGGTGGTCTGTATCATTGTACTTTGATCGCCTGTGAGGTGCATAATAATTTGTTAGTAATAAAGTACCAAAGTTGGCCAGTGATATGCTTTTCTATATAAATTTGAGTCCACAGTAATTCTTTTAGTGCTCTGGAGATACATGAGACAACAAGATTGATAGGGTTCTTGCTGAAATGGTGGAGATATTAAATAATAATGACCAAAATAATTATTTAATTGCAGTTGTGATAGTTTCAACAAAGTATGAGTACATATGTGAGAACATATAAAAAATGGGAACAGCTAACATGCTTATGCCCTGGATCATGGGAAAGCTTCCTGGGGGGCTTGACAGTTAAGGCTTTAACAGGACTTGAGGGACAAGTAGGAGTTGCATGGGACAAACATTCAATAGAGGGAGCAGCTGTGCAAAGGCCCTGAGACAGGAAGGTGTTTGGAACATCTGAGGAGTTTAGTTCTTTCTGAACTATAAATATGTAGCAAATAGCTTTGGGTATGTTTAGAAGTTAGGAAGAGATATATGCCTTAGGATCAACCCATTGAATTACAAAAAGAGTTAATACACTGAGCCGATGTTTTTATCTATTCACATTAAAGCAGTGATTACCAAGCAGGCACAATTTTGCTCCCCGCCCCAGCAAACATTTGTCAATGTCTGGAGACATTTTTGGTTGTGAGGGGCATTATAGCTGGGGGGTTGCTACTGGCATCTAGTGGGTAGAACCCAAAGGTGCTGCTAAACATCCTATAACACAAAGAACAGCCTCCACGACAAAGAATTACCTGGTCCAAAATGTCCATAGGGGCTGAGAAACCCTGCACCAGAGCTCCAATTCGGTGACACTATCTATAGACCATGGAGACTGGTCTTTTATAAGAAAAGGAGAGCTTTTCTTTTATATGATGGAAAGGAAGAAGTGAAACAGAATATTAAGGTTTGGAATTAAGCAAAATACCTAATATAATCATAAAGTAAACACAGTAAATCTGAACACGATGCTGGACTACTTCCCTGGTTCCTGACTTTCCCTTGACCTTGCCAAGTTTATACCTTCTTCTTATTTGTTACTTTGGTCAGCGGCTTGTGTCTCTTGCTGGCCTTCCTTCCCTCATACAGTTTAGCATCTTAGCCAACACCCTAAACAAAAACTCTGTGTATTTACCCTAGTAGCAATCATTAATTGTATTTCTGGAGTGAATCATGAAATGTGAAGCCCACATAACTTGGCCTCCTCCTACTTTTTTTGAATTCTCCCCCTCCAACCACGTGGCCTTCTTACCCTGTGCGATCCCGCCCCAGGGCCTTTGCACTGGCCTTTCTCGCCTTGGTAAGCTTTTCCCCCAGGTATCTGCAGAACTCACTTCCTGACTTCTTTCTCAGGAATATCATCTCATGGAGGTCTATCTTGTTTACCTTATTTAAAATTACGAAGTCCCCCCACCTTCTCCACCCCATTTCTACCACGTCCCCCTGCTTTATTTTTCTTTCGTACTTAACCAGCATCTAACATTTTATGTATTTACTTGTTTGTTTTTCTTTCACCCCACGCTGTAAGCTCCACTAGGGCAAGAATTTTCTTGTCCACTGTTGTATTCTCAGTCCCTGGAACGGTGCCCAGTGTGGCACAAAGCAGGCTCTCGATCAATACTCTTGGAGTGAAAGAAAGAATTGAGAAGTAGAAGCAGCCTTCTTCGACATAGCTTAGTTCTCAGTTAGACTTTGTTTTACTAGTTGCAGATCCTTGTATTTCTTTGCTATGTTATGATTGTGTCCTTCTGTTTTATTTACTCACTGGTAATCATGTCTTTTTTACAGTCTGTCATGTCTGTACTTTGAATTCTTTTTCTTTTTTAATAAAAAATTATAGAAATTTAATGAGTAAATTATAGGTGGTGCAGACACAGGTTAAATAATATCTTGCGATACATAGCGTTCCTTTTATTTTAAGGGGAATTACACGTACACTTCTCTGAGTCAGATGTTCTGTTGAGAGGAACTGTAAACAGTATGCTGTCTTAAAGCCTTTTGTAATTCTGTTGAGATGAAAGTTTAAGAAATTGTGAAACCTTTTAAAATTCTAGAAAGAATATCAGTAAGTACATTTGTGGTGTTTTAATATCACGCATCATGAGCATTTCTGCTTTGCTTATTATGTGGGTAATAGCTACCGTTATTTTGAATGACTGCATGATGTGGCATTGTGTTGATGTTCTCTGATTTCTAAAATTACTCTCATAATATTGGATATTTAACTGTTTGGCCTCAAGTGTTCGTTTTTGTTTTTTTTTTTTTTTTTTTTTGCGGTACGCGGGCCTCTCACTGTTGTGGCCTCTCCCGTTGCGGAGCACAGGCTCCGGACGCGCAGGCTCAGCGGCCGTGGCTCACGGGCCCAGCCGCTCCGCGGCATGTGGGATCTTCCCGGACCAGGGCACGAACCCGTGTCCCCTGCATCGGCAGGCGGCCTCTCAACCACTGTGCCACAGAGAAGCCCCTCAAGCCCCTTGTTTTTACAGGTTATAATAACTGACTTCTATCCTTACAGCATCCCTGGGGGAGGGGGAGGGCCGTTATCTTATACATTGTGCTCATTATCTTACATTTTGCTACCAGGCAGCCCACGTCTCAGGGCAGCGCACATTCACACACATGCTCTGGTTCCCACTGAGTTATTTTCTGGATCTTACACCCCAGGATGCTGGGCTGACTGGTGTGAAGGTCTCCATCAGCAGTCAGCTGTAGAAAGGGCTCCTTGAGATCATTTCATACTATGCAGTGTTTCTCCTTGCAACCTTTCACCTTTGGCTACCCTGACTTTTCTTAGTAAGTGATCTAATTTTCATAAGGATGACTGTCAAAACCACAGTAGAATGTGATGGTTTCCACTTTCTGGTGATGGTAATTATCAGCAGAAGGGCCACAACAGAGCGAGAGCCCAAATCCAGCTCTTCTGGGGTCAAATCCAGTTGCTGCTTCGATGCGGGACCATGAAGGGCTGACAGTGAACTTCAGATCTTCTTCAGAGGAGAGGAGAGCCTCAATCAGCAGTATGTCCAGAGAGCCGCAGCTCCCGGCCGTCAGGGAGGAGAGGAAAGGACCCAGGCTCTGCAGTCAACAAACCCACTCAGGACTCTGGTAGCCCCACCAGCTAGGAAACCGTAGGCAGGTTATATAACTCTCTGAGCAGCCAGTTCTGCATCTGTAAGTGAAGCTGATTATTATAAACCACCTTCCCGAGTTCAGGGGAGGATCGCAGAAGACAGGTACAAACCACCTAGCACCACATTCTGCGTATTGATGTATAGGCACTGCATACCTGGTACCTTCCATCAGGTCGTTCTGTTTCTTAATACAGAATCTCCTTTCTACTCCAGAAAGGGTTTGATCAGGGTTTATTACAGAAAACAGGAGCAGATACAGGTCTCCTTGTGACCATATGTCCTAACAATATTGTCCATAACAGGACCAGTCTAAAAAATGTTGAATTGGCTGACGGCATTGAAAACAAGCCGCTTTTAAAATTTTAGGTCGAGTTACTGTTTCTCATGGCTGACTAGAAATAGTGTCTTGCTTAAGTACCATTCTTAACCATCAGCCTAATACATTTTGGGCCATTTGATACAGTGGCGAAATCCTCCCTGCCCAAAGGGACGATTTAGAATTTACAGGATTACTGCTGGATCTTGTTACTGCATATAGAGAGGATTTCCAAGTTCAGTTCAGAATACTAGTAGAAAATTATTTTTCATATAGATTTTGCGATATTTCGATAGATGAATCTCTAACAAGAGTGCCTGGTGAGAAATAGCTCACCAAGCAAAAGATGAGGTTTCCTTCCTTTTTTGAATGGATTTGAAAGGAAGTAGAAGACAGTAACATAGTGGGAGAGATGGATATTCTCCTTGCCTCTGAGGCCATATCATGCTCCTGGGCCAGCTGTTTGATCGTAAACAAAAGCTTAAAGTCTTAAAGGTATAACTGATTCACTTTGCAGTACAGCAGAAGCTAACACAACATTGTAAATCAACTATACTCCAATAAAAATTAATTTTAAAAACTCTTGAAGTCTTAAAAGTAAAATAGGATAGTACTTGTTGTTCATGTTTTTGGGAGAAAGGATGATTTTTTTAAATTTATTTTATTTTTTATTGAAGTATAGTTGATTTACAATGTTATGCCAGTCTCTGCTGTACAACAAAGTGACTCAGTTACACACACGTATATATACGTTTCTTTTGGGACTTCCCTGGTGGTCCAGTGGTTAAGACTCTGCGCTTCCGCATCAGGGGGCACAGGTTTGACCCCTGGTCGGGGAACTAAGATCCCACATGCCGCGTGGTGAGGCCAAAAAAAAACAGCGTGAAAAGACTTTGTCAACGTAAAAAAAAAATTCTTTTCCATTATGGTTTATCCCAGGAGATTGGATACAGTTCCCTGTGCTATACAGTAGGACCTTGTTGTTTATCCATTCTAAATGTAATAGTTTGCATCTACTAAACTCCAAACTCCCAGTCCATCCCTCTCCCTCCCCACCACACCACCCCTGCCCCCCCATCCCTGGCTTCATTCTCTATGTCTGTGAGTCTGTTTCTGTTTTGTAGATAGGTTCATTTGTGCCGTATTTTAGATTCCTCATATAAGCGATTTCATATGGTATTTGTTTTTCTCTGTCTGACTTACTTCACTTAGTAGGATAATCTCTAGGTCCATCCATGCTGCTGCAGATGGCATTATTTCGTTCTTTTTTATGGCTGAGTAGTATTCCATTGTATATATGTATCACATCTTCTTTATCCATTCATCTGTTGATGGACATTTAGGTTGTTTCCATGTTTTGGCTATTGTGAAGAGTGTTGCTGTGAACATAGGGGTGCGTGTATCTGTTTGAATTACAGTTTTGTCCCGGTATATGCCCAGGAGTGGAATTGCTGGATCATATGGTAGTTCTATTTTTCGTTTTCTGAGGAACTTCCATGCTGTTTTCCATGATGGCTGCACCAGCTTACATTCCCACCAGCAGAGTAGGAGGGTTCCCTTTTCTCCACACCCTCTCCAGCATTTGTTATTTGTAGACTTGAGAAAATATGAGTTTTATACAGCAGTTTCCACATATGCTATGTTCTCCTATTACAATGCAGCTCACTCACATAATATTATAAATAACCAGTGTTGGTCCTGACACACAAAAATCCGTTTGCTCGTTTTGATGAGAATATGTTGATTTTGTAAAAGGAAGTTCTTTAAAAGAGAGCTCTGACTTGCCATTTGCAAGAGCACAGCCGTTGAAGTTCTTTCCAAAGCCTGGTGTTCAAGCCAGCAGCAGTTCTCATTAGGAAACACCAACACTCCTGGAAGCCTGAGAGGAGGGGGGCTCTTAATTTCTTCACCTCATGGGCTCCACTTAAGGCAACTGTATTTTTGGCAAGATGCTCACCTTCTCTTTAGAGGTAATGGACTCAGTGGCCAGTCCTTGGGGTGAATATAAGTCAAAGTACACAGTGACCGTTCTTACAGGAATTACAAGATTCCTCATCTCTTTAAGCTGACCACATACAATAAGAACGTCTGTTTCTTTTATTTACTTTCCCTTTTTAAGGGGAGTTGCTGTGATTCATTGATTAGCTACCAAAGTTTTTAAAGAATGTTACTAAAACTCTGAATTAAAGAACAAAAACTCACAATCCTTATCAGTCAAAAGCATCATTTTTCCAAGTTTCCTTCCGGATGTCATTTATAGATATATAGATAGTTATTTATATAGAGAAGTACTGATATCCTCTATATATGGATATAATACACATATAATATTTAAGAGTATTAGTCCTAGTATAGGTATAATTTGTTTTTCTTTATTCCCCATTCAATATCATAAACACTTTATACGTTTCTACATGAAAATATATAGTTTTCATAATTAGAATTTTAGTGGCTATGTATTATTCTAACACATTATTCACTTAACTAATTATTGTTTGATCATAGCCTATTAGTGGTTTCTGATTATTTATTTAGTTATTTAGCTGGTTATATAAATCATACTGCCATGAATTCTTTACTTCTGTAGCTGTTTTCTTTGTGTGTGGGGTGGGGACTATTTCTGCAAGCTAAATTCCCAGAAATGAGACTATGAGGTCAAAGCAGACCAGATTCATGGTTCTTGGTTGAACTTTGGCCATTTGTGAGATTGATGGTCTTTAAAAGAAGAAAAGATGAGATTCCCAAATTGCTGAAAGGATCAACGTGGGTGTGAATTGGCTTATCTGAGATGTGGGTAATTCAGAGTTGCTATCAGATAGATGCCTCTGAAAGAACTATTATAGATATGCTCTTACGAGCAATTTTTACACTCTGAATCAAGTTATTAAAGAATTTTAGAGAGAGAGGTTCAGCTCCAACCTTTGAGTCTGTGTAGGGTTATCTGCCGTGGTCACCACTAACCACATATGAGGGATTTATGGGGATTTATAGCTCCAGGAGGGGAATGCGGAGGTTCCAGCCAACATTTACTGGAACCTCCAACTACATTTCTCCTGGCAGGTGGAAGGAACGCTTGATTACGAAATGTTGGCCAGGAGCAGAATCACTTTTTGGCAATGGTTATCTGAAGAGTTCTGGAGGAAATAATTATACCTTCAGTGACTCACTAAAAATTTTTATAAATCTCAGATAATGCTTGCAAGACCCCACATTACTGAGAATTGACAATATGAAAATTTCCCCCAAGGTTTTGGAAATGTTTAAAAGTGGATACTAAAAGCCACACATTTACACAGTGGTTAAGAATCTGCCTGCCAATGCAGGGGACACGAGTTCAAGCCCTAGTCCGGGAAGATCCCACGTGCCGCGGAGCAACTAAGCCCGTGCGCCACAGCTACTGAGCCCGTGAGCCACAACTACTGAAGCCCGTGTGCCTAGAGCCCGTGCTCCACAACAAGAGAAGCCACTGCAATGAGAAGTCCGCGCATCGCAACGAAGAGTAGCCCCTGCTTGCTGCAACTAGAGAAGGCCCATGTGCAGCAACAAAGACCCAACTCAGCCACAAATAAATAAATAAATAAAATTTTAAAATAAATAAATAAAGTAAAAGCCACACATTTAAAAGTTTAGGTATTGGCTATATCCTATTTATGAAACTTACGAAGGGGCTTAATTTCCTACAAGGCAGTTCTGCAGCCCAGACTGACTCTAATATGTTTAGAACATGTTTTGGTTTTTTGGTTGGTCTTTGTTGGTTGGTTTGTTTTTTGGCTGCACTGTGCCATGCAGCTTGTGGGATCTCAGTTTCCTGACCTGGGCCACGGCAGTGAAAGTGTTGAATCCTAACTACTGGACCGCCAGGGCACTCCCTAGAACATGTTTTTATAAGAGATGATAGCGAAGAGACAAAACTTAGCATGAAGGAAAGCAAAAAGGAAAAGGAGCTTATCTATATGACCAAGCTAATTGCAAATCTGTTTTTGATTTATTCAGTCCTATTGAGATTCAACTGTGGATACTCTGTTACAAAGCCAGAACCTGTAGGAAGAAAACACAGAAAAGCAAGGCAGATCTTAGATTTCATGATCTGGAAAAGAAGCAGCGGGTCTAAAGAGCTGTTCTTCCTTACTGGTGTTACTGCATTTATTTAAATAAATCAAAAAGCGGGAAACCCTATAAAAGTTGTTGGCCTTCTGTGTGTCACGCTTATACAGCACCCACTAATATCCCCTGGTTTAATGTATGTCTAGAAGGTGTATTTGTTTTGTTCTGTTCTCTTTGTTTTCAAAGAACATGTGATAGCGGCAATCAATTAATTAACACCCTGTCCCCACTGTGGTTCTGTCACTGCAAAACCATTGGCCTGGTGAACCAAAGAAATTTTATTTTCTCATTTATGGGGTAACATACTTAATTATCAGGATCCTTAAATTCTGTCCTTGATTTCCTGGATTTGAAATGTGACTTTGGGTTTTGTATTTCCCCGTTGTAAGTTAGAATGAGACCTTCTTTTTCTTCTAAAAAGTATGAGAATTTCTTGACTACTGTGGTGTATCTCACCTGACTCTCCTATATCCAGTCATCTCCCCTTAAATGTCCGGTATAGCATCACCCATCACCCATGTCTACACTGCTGTCAGCAGAGGCCCTGGAGCCCGGCAATAGTGTGAAAGTGCAATGCGGTGGCCCTGTCAACCTGTCCAAAACAAACTTTGGATTCCCCAAGTATATCCTTTATCATGCCCCATTCCAAACTGCAATTCCTGCCATCTGTGAATGGCAGTCCTTTTTAACCCAGTTGGTCTGGCCAAAAACGTGGGGCACCCAGGACTTACTTTTCCCTTATGCCCCATCTTCTGTCTAATGTCAAGTCCTGTCGGCTCCCCCTTCAGTAATTGTTCTGAATCCAAACACTTCTCACCACATCTAGTCTCTCATCATCTCTCATCTGGAGGACTGTCCTAAGCCTTTTATTTTTAACTCATCTCTGCTTCCAGGCTTGCCCCATGGTCCATGATCCAGCCCCCCATCTCCATCTCCACCACCAGCTCATCCTTAGGCAGGTGGTCCCCATCCTCCTGCCTGGTCCCCCTGCACCTCCTGCCCCCATTCAGTCCATTCTCCATACAGCAGCCAGCGCAACCTTGTGATCGTGCAAATCAGACCATGTCCCTTCCCTTCTTAAAATTTCCAGTAGCTTTCCATTGTGCTCATGTGGCTTGGGAAGCTGTCCACGGTCTAGCCCTTGCCTTCTTCTGCCTTATCCTTCCTTTCAGTCTAATTGCACTGGCTTCTTGCTGTTCCTTGGATACACCAAGCCCTTTCCCACTTCAAAGCATCTGCATTAGCTGTTCCTGCTGCTTGGAAGGGTGTTTCCGAGAACTTTGCAATTTCACTCCTACACTTTATTCAAGTCTCTGCTCAAGCATCCTCCCAGACCGCCCTATCTAAATGCTGCCTGCACCCACACCCAGTCCTCTTTAGTTCCTTACCCTCTTTCTCTTACTGCTGTGTCCACTATTTCACTAGGAAAGGGGCTTTGTTTTATTCACAAGTAAAGCAACACCCTGCACATGTGGGTGTGGAATTAACACCTGTTGAGTGAACGATTTGAGTTAGATTTTAAGATCTTTCAGCCCAAGGAAGGATTACTGTCCCGAAAGTTTCACCCATCAACCTCGCACTCTACCTAAAATCCTTATTAAGGGCGATTTTCCTTGTTTTGGTTTGGAAGAACAGTTTCATACCCTTGGAAGAGATCAAGTGAGGAATCTGAGTCATTTGCTGCTTAATACTGATCATTTGAAGATCCTTTCATCCTGAGTTAATCGGGATTCCTCAGAGGAATTAGAATTTTAAGGGATGTGAAAGAAGGGATCCTTTTGAAGAACAGTTTAAAAAAGACTACTGGAGTCTAGGTAAAAAGTGTGGATGTGGGGAATTCCCTGGCGGTCCAGTGGTTAGGACTCAGTGCTCGCACTGCCGAGGCCTGGGGTTTTGTCCCTGGTCAGGGAACTAAGATCCCACAAGCTGCACGGCAAAGCCAAGAAGAAAAAAAAAGTGTGGATGTGGGGAGAGTTCTGGGGAGTAAAAGCCAGCATGAGAATAAGAGGGTCGGTGGGGTAAGGGCACAGCAGGAGAGGGGATGAAGGAAACCTGGCCGGGGCTGCTGGACCTGGACCTGGACTCGGCGGGGGCAGGGGGGGGGGCGTTGGGGGGGGGCGTTGGGGGGGGTTGCCCAGTGCCTGGATGGTCAGTGTTACGGGGGAAGTTAAATAACTGAAAACATGGCATGGGGAGGCAGGCAGTTTTAGGAACTTTAAACAAGTTCATTGAGAAGATATTTTTATTATAAATGAATTTGGGGGAAACAGGCCTTACTGAAGAAAAGCAGAATGCAACTCCCGTCAGGAACGTTTCTGGGTTTATGGTTTGGGACTTCAGTGAGGTGACAGAATGCTCCCTTGAGGAGGTCTGAAGATGCTTCACAGCTTTCCTACACGGTCCACATAAAGATCTACACACACAGATTTATCGCTACGTTAATTAATCCTGAGTCAGGCTTAGAAGCTGCTAGTACTCAAACTCACCACATCGTAGGTTTTGAGGAAATTCTAATATTTGTCACAGACATATTTTCTGGTAGCTCCTTTTCTCTTGGCCTTTTCAAGTTTTTGTGTTCCTTTGTTTTCATCTGTGGAATCTGAGTTTTATTTAAAATTCCAGATGGCTGACTGTCCGTAGTTGAGTGTTTATTGTTTTTTTTTTCCACTTTCTTTTTTGAAGTGGCTGTTCTCAACATCAATGCCATATTTTGCTTTTGTAAATGTAGTTTTAAAAATTAATGATAGATTATATGTATATAGTAAAATGAGCAGCTGTTGTACCTAATTGTAACAGGTGAATAATAAACATTCTCACCGTTTGTCTATTCAGCCTAAATATGATTTCTTGCAGTGCAGAAAAATCTCCTTGGAAGCTTTGTCATTGTCATTTTACTTTAAGTTAATGCTTGCCTATTTTAGGTTCCCTGTGATTTTTTATTTCAGCTACCCCTGGTCCCCAGGGGAAATTTCTAAAAAATTTTTCAAGGCTGATTTTATTTGTATAGATTTTACCTGTATATTTTTAAGGTTCAACCAAAAAGTTGAAATGAAAGTAAGTTTAACTGTCACCCCAGATACCATCAGGCATTTTTAAAAGGTCTATTATTATGTTTGAAGAGAAACTAAAGTATCTTATTACAGGAGAAAGCAAAGAGCATTTTTCTGGGTCTCTAGAGATGGCATTTCCTGTCTCTCCTCTGATAGGAGAAAAGAGCTGTGATGACTTCACTCCGTGCCTCCAAAAGAAGTGCTTATTATCTTTTTCTAGAGAACAATTCCTCTTTATTTAGAGCTTGGAGACGCACTTTTTAGATCCACACTTGCTATCTGCCCAGCGAAGAAATGTTTGACCATTGTTTGTTAATAAACAACAAACACATCTGGCAAGCTGGTTGGTTTGTTTAACTTGGTAACTGTTAAGATAGCTTCTCCGATTAAAGGAGGGAAGATGGAGCTGGTTACAAAGGGCCGCTGCTATTTAGGTCATGGGATGCTCAGAACTGTCAGAAGGGCTTTTGTTCCATCCATTAGTTTCCTAAGGGATCAGGCAGCACAAGGTTGTTTTTGTGTGTTGTAGGCAAATCCATTTTGGAGGAACACATACTAGGCAAGAAAGACTGGAAGGAAAATCAGTGACATATAGATTTTTTTTCTTAAGCTACATGAAATGCAATCACAGGTGTAGTTCTCAGATAATTGTTTCGGTTCCACCGAATTGTGGTGTCACGGGGTGTGTTGTGACAGGAGTCCGTCCTGGCCAAAAAGCTCACCAGTAACGTCAAGCAAGGTCCACACCGTGCTTGAAAAATAAATTCATATTTATTTTTGAACCTTGGAATGAAGAAGTGACAAGAGAGTTTACTATGCAGTAGATTTTCAATAAAAATCATCCTTCATGCTTCCAAAAACATGACCTTTTTTGGAACACTATTGTCTTCAGGGAAGATTCCTTTGCTAGTAAAGCGCAGTCCACCTTTCCTGTGCCGCGTCCGTCACTTCTCCACGTTCTTTGTGTGCGTTTCCTCTCCATCAGCACGGCCTGGGCTGTGAGGGAGCTTTCGTTTTGTGAAAACATTCATTTCAGAGTTGCTGTCGAGTTGGAGCGGAAGCTTAGAGCCCAGCTCTGAATTGGGTGCCGAGCTTTCCTTTTTCTTTTTGTGTCTGTCTTTGAATCTCGAAGTAAGATTTGGGGGAATGGAGGTATCTTTTCTGCAAACTGCAGAACACAGGGGACCTGCTTAGGAAATGGGGCTGGTCCTCTGGACTGTTTGGGACAATGACGAGGGACTCTCAGGGCCGAGGGGCACAGCTGAGCCTTGGTCTCCCTCCGGAGCCTCCTGCCCCCCTACCTCCCCAGGCCCTCCCTCCCTCCTTCCTTCCATCCTTCTTTAAAATGATACATGTGGCTTTCAGAAAACCTGTACTTCCTCCAAAGCTCCCTAACTCTGCTCTCAGCTCACCTTACTCCTCCCGAAGCCCAATCCTTTCTTGCTTGTTTATTCCTACCTTCGACTCCATTTCTTTTCGGTCCTATCCCTGTGTCTATTATGAGACTTGAAAAATGAAGCCCCACGGGGCTACTCTAGACCAAAAAATTGCTAGATGGATAAACCTTGCTGTCAAGAGGTGCTTAACATGGTGAAACGTGACCTCAGAAGAGAGACAAGAAAACATTCCCTTATAAAGGAGCACTGTTCTTAAAAAAAAAAAAAATCTGATTTTGTCTCCTCCTCCCTGGCTTCCCAGGAGTCAGCTACCTTTTGTGACTTGGCTAAGCCATAGGCGCTGACGACTGAGAGAGAAGGCTCTGAGGCTGTACCGAGGGGACCTGTCTGTGCCTGTCCCCCTGTCACCGTGCCTTCTCTACAGCACACCCTTCCCAGCCGCGCTTACCTCGGCGGCCAGAAAACAGACAGCACATTCAAGCCTAGTCATTGAGGGAAGGCCATTTATTAAAAGGAGCATTTACCACTTGTGGAAAGGGCTCAGGAAAAGCAGTGAGGGATGGAGCGGTACCCCCAGGCTAATCATTGGTGGGGAGCTGCCGTGGCCCTGGGTCTCAAAGGGCAAGGCAGCCTTGAAGGAACTTCAGAGATCAGCTGCAGAGGTGCTGCTGCCTGACAGGAGCTGTGGCCTTTGGTCAAAGGACCTGGCCAGCCCCTGGCATCCTAGCGAGGGAAAGCTGCAGATAGAAATTCACGCCCTCTGATATGCCAGAACCCTCTCCGTGGCAAATCTAACAGAACCAGAGGGCAAGGGCTTCTGTTCACGTAGTCCGTGCAAGTCTGAACAACCTTGGAATCACTCGGACCCCTCCGTATCTCACAGCCCACCTCTGATCTGATTCGCCAGCAAATCCTAGTCGTTCTCCTGATCAAAGGACAGCCAGAATCTGAGCCTCTGTCACCACCTGCACTGCTACGCCATGGTCCAAATCTCCATCATTTCCAGGGTTGGAGAGAGACTCCCACCTGGAACCTTCCTTTACGGCATTTACAGATCCCCCGCTCATTCATACAAAAACCCTACGAGACCCTGCACAGGCTGCCCCTTTCTTCTCTGACCCCATCTCCTCATATTCTTGAGGTTCACTTTGGTCTGGCCCTCTGGTGTCCTTGATGGTCAACACCAAGCGCATACCTGCCTCAGGGCCTTTGCAGATGGCAGGGAGATGAATTTTAAGTTTTAAGAAAATCTAAGTAATGGAAACATCTATCCACACAAAACTTATACAGATGTTTGCAGCTGCATTATTCATAATAGCCCCAAACTGGGAACAACCAAATGCCCATTAGCTGGTGAATGGACCAACAAAATGTGGTATAGTCACCCAAAGAGATATCACGCCGCAATAAAAAAGAATAAAGTACTGATACATGTGATCACGTGGATAAACCTTGAAAACATTAGGCTAAGTGAACATCATGAAATAATGAAGGCATGATGTCAGTCACAAAAGACATCATATAGTACAATTACATTCATATGAAACTTCCAGAATAAGCAAATCTATATAGACAGGAAGTGGTGTGGTTGCCTAGGGCTGGGGAGGATGGCGGGTGACAGCTAAGAGGTACGGCGTTTTTTTGGGGGGTGATAAAAATGTTCTAAAATTGGTGAGGGTTGCCTATTTTGTGACTATACGAAAATCCATTGAATTGAACAATGTCAATGGGTGAACCTTTTGGTATATGAATTACATCTCAAAGCAATTAAAAATAAAGATCAAAGTGATTGCTGTCTTAAAGCATTCGTGTCATTTTTACAAGTGGTGTATGTAAGTCTTAGCATTCAGTATTATTATAGCTAAAGTTTGAAAGTCAACTCTTGACTCTTACTGTTTTCATTTCCCGTTTATTTTTTAACTCTTAAATTTCTCTGGCATGCACATGCTAGATAGTCAATATTTAAATATCATTGAAGTTGGGCTTCCCTTGTGGCGCAGTGGTTGAGAGTCCGCCTGCCGATGCAGGGGACACGGGTTCGTGCCCCGGTCCGGGAAGATCCCACATGCCGCGGAGCGGCTGGGCCCGTGAGCCATGGCCGCTGAGCCTGCGCGTCTGGGGCCTGTGCTCTGCAGCGGGAAAGGACACAGCAGTGAGAGGCCCGCGTACCGCAAAAAAAATAATAAAAATAAAAATAAATAAATAAATATCATTGAAGTGGATGACTTTTTCTTTTCTCAAGTGTTAATATGAGAAAGAGGGGGTACTAATTATGGGTGTGTCCCCCCTCCAGCACTTTCATGACGGACGGAAGGCACAGCAGCACATAGAGACTTGCTGGAAGCAACTAGAATCAGTAAGTGAAAACCCAACCTCTCAAGAAATGTCTTTAGAGATTTTCTCGTTTGAATTTAACTTAAGCTTGAATCAACCAGCAGGTACAAAACAGAGACACTATTTATTGTCTTTAGAGATTTTTATAATTTGAATTTAACTGGTTTCTAGAAATCATTGCTGAAAGTAAAATGTTAAGCCCAAAAGAGTCCAAGCAGAGTCTTTTTCTAAAAATCATATGGAAAGAACAAAGATTAGACGGTTTGGATGGAAATAAATGTGGATTTTAAAATAACTTCCTGAAATGATGACACGGAACAAATCAGTTTGGAGAAGAAAGCTTTCGGTGGAGGGGGGGCAGGCGGATGTCGATAAAATTACATCTTCTCATAAGAATCTCATGGTTTCATTAAAAATTACTTTCCCCGCCACCATCTTCCTCTGCTTTTAGAGTAAAAGACGTTTTGAGCGGGATTGCAAAGAGGCTGACCGAGCCCAGCAGTACTTTGAGAAAATGGATGCTGACATAAATGTTACAAAAGCAGATGTTGAAAAGGTAAGGTGAAAGTGAGGGTCTTTCTTTCATTTCCCTTTTTAACGTTCATCACGTATCCTCCCAGACTGCTGGTCCCCAAGTTCTCCTTTCTGCTGCAACCACAAAAGGCCACTTTACTTGGGATCATTTTCGTTTTGTGTCAACGGAGGGATGTTGGCGGTGGGGTGGCAGAGGGAGAATCTAAAATTTGGGGAGTCTTCGGTGTTATGATTTGAGCAGTTTGTTGATTTATTTAGTCATCAGGATGATAACACGGAGACTTAGACCATGAACATACCTTAGGGGGTGGTTTCCGCAGACCGTGGTTCTCTCTTAATGGCTTTTCAAAGAAAAAGTCAACCTCTTAAAAGCTGGAGCAGACTGTCCAGTGCCATCTGGAAGAGCTCGGCCGCTTACAGTGCTTCTGTTAAAAAGGTAAAGAGATTCACACGAGTGGCCTGTGTTCTAATGGATTCATTCAGGTTGATAACAGGTTGTACTTGAAGGCTTGCATTGGAAAGTCCTCCCAAAAGCTTTTCCCGAAATGGACTTGTATTGGCAATTAGGAATATTATTATAAAGCTTGTACTGTGTCTTCCTGTGGTTCCCTCTGTGTTTTTTCCCTGGAAGTTAAAGTTTCTTTTTATAAAAGTCATCAGTGTTAGTGTAAACAAAACTGGGCTATTAAATAACAGTATTCATTCGTGACTGCCCAGGGCTACTTTGGCATTCACAGACTCATGCTTTAAGTGGGGAGAAACCCTGATTTTTGCAGATTTCTTTCACTTTTGCCAGATTATTTGGAGTTGAATTTGCTCAGAAAATAGTGTGAATTAGTTATTCATTGCCCAATTCTGCCAGATTCCTTGCTTAAAGCCTAGGCATGCCTTCCTCTAAAATTATCTAATATATTAGAAAACACATTCTTAATGTCTATATTTGATCTTGAGTGGAGACATTTACTTTACCAAAAGATATATTAATTTGCTGGTAAAGTTACCCATAAATTACCGTAAATTTGTTATAAGTTCTCATAAAATATTAATTCCCTGAAGTATTTAATATGTTATTCCATTAAAGTAGATTGACCCAAAGTTTATCAAAAAAACATTTGGGGTTAAAGGAGGTAAAATCAGTATATGTGTCCCAGAAACATGCCTGGCACAAAGGTATGCATTCTGTAGCAAATATTTTATTACTCTAAATGTAAAATTGGAATGATTTTTATTTATTGAAAGACTTTTTAAAAACCATTACTATTATGACCTTGTCTTAGAAAAAAAGCTATCTATCCTTGCTCATTGTAGAAATACCTGAAAATACAACCAAATGAAGTGGGAGAAAAAAATTAAAACATCCAACTATGGTTAATAAAATACCTTTCAGAGCCTCCACCATTCCTTCCTGGTCTCTAAACAAAGGTACTTGACTTTTTTTTTTTTTTTTTTGGCCGTGCCGCGTGGCTTGCGAGATCTTAGTTCCCTGACCAGGGATCGAACCTGTGTCCCCTGAAGTGGAAGCACAGAGTCCTAACCACTAGACTGCCAGGGAATTCCCTCAGAGCCTTTTCTTTAAAAAAGATTATGTATACTACACATGTACAGTGTAAAGAATAGTAACAAAGGGAACAGCTGCTAATCCACAACCTATCTTAAGAAATAAAAATCTTATTGTTGCCTTTCAAGTCTCCCTTCCTAACTTCATCCTTCTCTTCACTCTAGAGGTAAACTTTATCCTTAATTTGGTGTTAATCATCTCCTCGCTTCTTCATAGCTTTACCTTAGGTGTCTGTATCTCCAAAGAGTTTATTTCATAATTTTGTGCACTTTTCACCTTTATAGAAAGAAAATCATACTTTCATTTCTTTTCTTGTGACTTGACTGTTTTTCATTTGATATTATGTTTTTTACTTAATTCATGTGGACTATAGAACACCTAACTTTTATATATTAATTTTAGAGCCAGATGCTTGCTAAACTCTCTTTTTATTTCTCTTTTGGGGTTTTCCGTAGGGACAGTCATAACACCAGCAAATAGTGGCCGTCTTATATCTTCTGTTTCAATCTTTATGTCTTTTATTTATTTCTCTTATCTTGCTCTTCTGGTTACGACCTCTATTATGCTGGCAGTAGCAGTTATTGTGGACTTCCTTATCTCGTTCTAGATTATAAAGAGGGTGCTTCAGATGTTTCCCCATTAAGCATGATTATAATATACCCTTTATCAGGCTAAGGGATTTCCCTTCTTTTTCTATTTTGCCAACAAGTTTTTTGGTTTTTTTTTTGCGGTATGCGGGCCTCTCACTGTTGTGGCCTCTCCCGTTGCGGAGCACAGGCTCCGGACGTGCAGGCTCAGCAGCCACAGCTCACGACCACCGGCCCCAGCTGCTCCACGGCATGTGGGATCTTCCCGGACCGGGGCACGAACCCGCGTCCCCTGCCTCGGCAGGCGGACTCTCAACCACTGCGCCACCAGGGAAGCCCTGCTTTACATCTTTTTAGTTGTGGAGTGTTGCTCTTTATTCTCTGGATAATATATGTGAGACGAAATTAACTGTTCCTTAAATATTTTGTAATCCTTTATTGTGGGAGAGTTTCTAACTACTGATCCAATTCCTTTATTGTCTTTTTCTTTGGTTGATCCTGGTATGTTATATTTTTCTAGAAATATATCCATCTCATCCCGGGTTTTCAAATTTAGTGGCCAAAAGTTGCCCATAATATTCTCTCACCTTAATTTTTTGCTGCATATATTGTGTGTCCCCCTTATTTATTCCTATTATTATTTATTTATACTTTTGGGGGAGGGCCTTTTTTTTTTAATCAATTCTTATTTATTGATTGATTTACTTGGCTGCATTTGGTCTTAAATGTGGCATCTGGCATCATCGTTGTGGCATGCGGGATCTTTCAATGCGGCGTGGGCTTCTCTCTAGTTGTGGCACGTGGGCTCCAGAGTGCACAGGCTCAGTAGTTGTGGCGTGCAGGATTAGTTGCCCCACGGCATGTGGGATCTTAATTCCCTGACCAGGGATCAAACCCACGTCCCCTGAATTGGAAGGCGATTCTTAACCACTGAACCACCAGCGAAGTACTGGGAAGGGTCTGTTTTGTTTTGTTTTGTTTTAATAATGTATATATATTTTAATTTTTATTTACTTATTTATTTTTGGCTGTGTTGGATATTTGCTGCTGCGCGCGGTCCTTCTCTAGCTGCAGTGAGTGAGGGATACTCCTCTGTGGTGCGGTGGCTTCTCTTAGTTGCAGAGCACGGGCTCTAGGCGCACGGGCTTCAGTAGTTGCGGCACATGGGCTCAGCAACTGTGGCTCACGGGCTCCAGAGCACAGGCTCAGTAGCTGTGGTGCACGGGCCTAGTCACTCCATGGCATGTGGGATCTTCCCCGACCAGGGCTTGAACCCGTGTCCTCTGCACCAGCAGGCAGACTCCCAAACACTGTGCCACCAGGGAAGTCCGAGGGTCTGTTTGTTTTTTGTTAAAGGACATTAATGGTCTTCATCTTTTATTTATTTGTTTGTTTGTTTTTGGCCACGCCGTGCAACATGTGGGATCTTACTTCCCCGACCAGGTATCAAACCGTGCTCCCTTCAGTGGAAGCGCAGAGTCTTAACCATTGGACCGCCGGGGAAGTCTCGAGGGTCTGTTTTTTAAAATCATTTTTTATTAGTATTTTACAAAAACCAAAATTATCTTTATGGAACTTCTTTTTACTTTCTATTTTATTTATTTTCTTTTTCTTCTTCTTCTTCCTCTTCCTCTTCTGTCAATATCTTTGGATTTATTTTATTGCCCTTTTAAAAATTTCTTTCTTCAGATGCTTTCCTCATTTCAACTTTTCTTCTTTTCTAATATAAGCATTTAATGAACAAAGTTCCCATTTAACTACTGTTTTATTTGCAACCCACGGATTTTGGTATGCAGTAGTATTATTATTGTTCATTTCCTGATATTTTTCATTTCTTTTACTATTTAGTCTCTCCAGTAATTTATTTGGAAGCATATTTTTAAATTTCCAATTGTATGACGTTTTTAAACTTATCTTTTTGTTAATGATTTCTAATTTAATTGCATTGTGGTTATAGAAAGTCTGAGTTTGAGACTTTTACGTTTGTTGAGACTTGTCTTATAGCCTAGTACAGGGTCAGTTTTTATAAGTGTTCTCTAAGTAATTGAAAAGAATGTGTATTTTCCATTTCTTGGTTGCAGAGTTCTACATTTTTTCATTAGAGCAAACTTGCTGATTACCCACATCTTCCCATCATTAAGGATTTTTTGTCTGCTTGTTGTAATGTATTTTGATAGAGATATATCACTTCTTTGTGCCTCACTTTCCTTGTCTGTAAAATGGGAACACAGAAGGAAACGATTGGTGCGAGTGTTGGTTGAGATAATATGTACAAGATACTCAAAGCCATTTATGGCAGTGGCCAGTGATCATTACATTAACTATTGCGATGATAACGATGGAAGATTTGTCATTTTCTGTCCATTTTGCTCTTCCATTGTAAAGCTGTTTTATTAAAGAATAAAGTTTAGAATTGTAATGTCTTCAATGTGATTTAATTTTTCACTGATTTCCACAGTCATGCTTTATGGCTTGAAGTCTATTTTACCCAACATAAACCAGCCTTTTCTTTGGGTCAGCATTTGCCTGGCAAGTCTTTCCCATAGTTTTAGTCTACATGTTTCTTTGTTCCCATATTTAGATGTGTCATTAGTAAATGGCATATAGCTGGATTTCTTTTTAATACAGTCTGATGGCCTTTACCTTTCACCTGGAGAGTTTGGATGGATGTATACCATCTCATTTTATTTCTATTTGTTTCACTTTTTCTGTTTCCTTCCCCCTTTCCCTGATACTCTCTGTTTCTTGCCTTCTTGGATTTTTGAAAATTGTGTTTTGTTTTCCTCATTCCGTTTTCTCCTCTACTGCTTTGGACATTATGTATTCTATTTCTGTGCTTTATTTGGTAAACCTAGACTTTTTTTTTTTTTTTTTTTTGGCTGCATTGGGTCTTTGTTGCTGTGCGTGGGCTTTCTCTAGTTGTGGCAAGTGGGGGCTACTCTTTGTTGCGGTGTGTGGGCTTCTCATTGTGGTAGCTTCTCTTGTTGCAGAGCACGGGCTCTAGGCATGCGGGCTTCAGTAGCTGTGGCAAGTGGGCTCAGTAGTTGTGTCTCATGGGCTCTAGAACGCAGGCTCAGTAGTTGTGGCGCACGGGCTTAGTTGCTCTGCGGCATGTGGGATCTTCCTGGAGCAGGACTCGAACCCGTGTCTCCTGCATTGGCAGGCGGATTCTTAACCACTGCGCCACCAGGGAAGTCCTAGACATTTTAACATATATGTTCAGCCTAACTATAAAGTAAATTAGGGTCTTTACTAATGTCCACCCAAACAACTTTAACTAAAACCAGCTCCCTCTTAACATTGCAATGTATTTGTGAATATTTTTGGTTCAACTGCATTAATTTTTTTTTATATAGTTCTGTAAGTATACTTTCTATTTTCTTTGTTCACCATTTCTTTTTGTACCTGGGGTCTTATTCCTTCTTCCCAAAGGACACCTTTAGAATTTCCCTTAGCAGAGATTTATTACAGTAAAATCTCAGTTTTTGTTTGACTGGAACTGTCTTTTTTTCACTATCATTCTTGAAACATGATTTCTCCATGTGTACGGCCCTAGGGTGAGTGTATTGCACCTGGAGGGTCTTATGCTGCCATATTTTGACTCCCGTTTGTAGGTGAGAAGTCACAGTGTGTGAGAAGCCAGTATAATTGTTAATCCTTTGAAGATAATGTCTCTTCTTTTTAATAACTATAAAGATCTATTTTCTTGTCTTTTTGTCTTTAAAATAGGGGTGACTTTCTTTATCTTCCTTTTGATTCATTGGGCTTATTGCCTCCAGATTGGAATTTTCTGATGCCTGCCTATTCCTCATTCTATTGTTTCCATTGGAACTCTGATTATAAGGCATTAGTTAAAATATCTACTCTATCCTCCATGCCTATTAAACTATATTTGTATTTTTCATCTCTTTGTCTCTCTCTTTCTCTGCTGTGTTCCATGTAATTCCTTTAGATATAACTTCCATTTCAGTAATTCTCTCTTAAGCTGTGTCTGATCTGTGGTTTAACATATCCATTGAGTTTCTAATTTCAGTTGTTACATTTTCATTTCTACAAGTTCTTTATAGCTCTCTTTAAAATCTATAGAGTCATTTGTTATTTTCTTGTTGCTTTGTCACACCCTTGTACCATATTTTACTTCTTTAAACATACTAAACACATTGACTTTATATTCTCTATTTGATTAATTTCAGTATCTACAATTTATGTGGGCCTGTTTCTTCAGTTTGTTGTATCGGCTGACTTGTTTCCTCCTATATTTTTGTCCTTTCTTCGATAATGCCATAAATGCATTGCTGAAAAACTTTATGTTCTGCAAAAAAAAAAAGAAAGCTGCTAAAGATAATGAACAGGACTTAGGGGAAAATAGGCTTAGAAATTGATCACTCAGTACTCACAGAACTTTGTAACCAGAGAACCAACAAAACAACAATCCTAGTAAAACAACTAGCGTTTGAATTGAGTATCACAGCCCTTGTCCTTTAAGATGTAGGTCCTTCTGAGTATTTGGGCCTTAAGACACGTAGGTCCTTGGAAGCATTCACTTTCAGCAAAATGAAAAATCTGATCCTGGATAAATGCTTCCTGCACTTATCTGTTGTTCTGCCACAGGTGGAAATATCTTTCCAGATTTTGCATACGTAGCTTTACCAGGTAGTTCAACAGAATGAGTATTGTAGCAGTTCTTGAAGCCACTGAAGCAGCCACTAGTTGCAAGTCTGTAGATTTTTAGCCTTTTTCTTTCTTTTTTTTTTTAATTTGAAGTATAATTGATGTACAATATGATATTAGTTTCAGACGTTTTTAGCCTTTTTCTTAAAATCTGCATGACGTTGCTAAGGCTTACCTGTGATTGCTTCCAAACATTAATTTACTGTGAAAAATTGCATACAGACTGGCAAGGCTTCTATGTTATACCAACATCATTGCCTTATATTTCAGTCACAGAAGAAAGTATGTCACAGCAGAAAAACATGTGAGATTCAAAACAGAGTGTGTGTGATTATAAATGTGCGTTTCTTGGAATTTCCTCTCTGGCCTACATTTAAAGTGGGTTCTCCAGGGAGCTGGCATTACCTGGGGTCACTACCAGGCCAGGACTGCATCAGTCTGAATTTCCAGCTTGGGGTTGGGGATCCACACACGCTGTGTGAGTTCTAGTCCTTTGTGACTGAAAAACTTCCAGGATGACTTTTTAATTTTCCTCCCTCAGGTCAGATCCAAGGTAGTTAACTTAACAAACGTGCAATTGCTGGGTCCAGTTGCAGCTTTAGGACTTTTGGAAGGTACTACCAAATTGAACCGCTCTCCTCAACTATTTTAATATTTCCAAGGATGTATTATTATTTCTTATACGTAGAGAGTCATTTTGTTATTTTTATGGAAGTACTATTTACCTCCTCCCTAAGGATGTGATAAATTACTGGATTTTAGCATCACAAATGTTGAAGCTCATAGAGCAATGTCTAAACATTGGAATTCTTAAGTTATTTTGCTTATGAGTATCACTTGAAGCACTGTAATTTCCCCAAAACAAACTGTGATTTGACTGTTGTATCAGTTTTTGCATTATCAGCCGTGAAGCCTCTTGTCAGTAACAAGCTGAAAGGATGCAGTGTTTCAGTTCTTGTGGATACTTAATGTAATTTCCCATTTTGACTTCTAATAGCCTTCAGATCTAATATAAATGTCTTTTCCTCCAGTTTCTGCCCATGATTAAATTATCCAATTGTATTCAAGATCACTCCCCCTCCTTTTTCCAGCAGTCAGCCCCACGACACTTGGAATGCCATGCCTGTGTTTACAAAGACATTGTAGCTGCTCCCACCATGAGTAGGATGGACTTTCCTAAACTACGCTTGTGTTTGATGACACAGCTCATGGGAACTATATGTGCATATGCATCTTCTAAGCTGCGTAGGATCTGGGTAGGAGCCTGATTTTCTTCTTCTCCTTTTGGGAAGTTAAATGTTCCGCAGAGGGATTGGCTCTGTGTTCAAATTGCCTAAATCTGCTCGAGTCCACGTTTTTGCTTTGTGTTCAGCATCAGTGTGTGGCCAGACGTTTAGTCATTTGCTTACAAGAGGGTATTTGTTAGCCTTGAGGCACCCAGTTTAACTAAATGTAAATTTATACGTTGAAAGTAGGCATAAGAAAAAAACCTGACAGTTTTACCTCTGGGCCAGTGAACGTATTTGGATGTTGTGAGGATGCCGTGTGCCTTAGAAGAACGATGGGGAAAGAAAATAAGTTCAATGGAATGGTTTTTATGCCACTGTCAGGAAGCTTTGGATTTGAAGACTTGGAATGAGTTGTAGTGATTTGAAATTGGTGAAGCTGGCTATGTCAAAGAACCAGTAGAGGTTGGAATAGGTCATCTCATGGCTCGTGACCCATACGCTCAAGTTGAAGGTAAAACCAGACTTTTTTCCTCCTTTTTAAGGAGATGGAAAAGATAGTCCTTACTATCTGTCTTGTAATATTGAGCAGTCGAAGGACTGCAAGGGAACATGGAAAAATCAAACCATATTATGTCTTACTCAAATATAGGAGTCTCTTGTAAAAAAATTAAAGCACTGAGGATAAGGTGGAAGTATTCTCTGCTGTCCAGCCCTCCACCTCCCAGACCCTCCTCAGAGGGGGTCACTCTCGCCATTGGTATGTGTCCTTATAGACCTTTTAAAATAGGTTTTTATTGAGGTGTAATTTACATACCATAACGTGGCCATCTAACTCAATATGATGTCTGTGAGATGCATATTTTTGTCGTGCGGGGGTGGTTTGTGTTGCCGTGTGGTGCCCATTGTGTGGACGTACCACAATTTAGCCATTCTCAGGTTGGTAGATGTTTGGACTGTTTCCATATTGAGACTAAATTAAGAATAAAGCTCCTAAAAAAGAATAAAAGCTCCTGTGAACATTTTTATACATGTCAGTTGGTGGCCATGGTCTCTCCGCCATGGGCGTGTACCTGAGGTGAGGTGGAACCCTGGGTCACAGGTGCGAATTTGGCGCAGTGCACTGTCAGAGCTTTGACAAAGTGGCTGTACCAACCGACACAGAGCGGCAGCTGCTCCTCGCCCTCATGGACGGTTGGTATTCTCAGTCCTTTTATTTTACCCGAGAAGACCCTGCAATGAGAAGCCCACGCACCACATCGAATAGCAGCTCCCGCTCGTGGCAACTAGAAGAAAGCCCGTGTACAGCAATGCAGCCAAAAATAAATAAATAAAAATAAAATAATAAAACATTTAAAAAAAAGAAAAGAAAAAATAAAGTGCACTGATTTAACTGCATTCAAGGTCAACATTAACATTTATTTATTTGGCTGTGTCAGGTCTTAGTTGCGGTATGTGTGATTTTTAGTTGCGGCGTGGGGGATCTTTAGTTGTGGCATGCGGGATCTAGTTCCCTGCCCAGGTATCGAACCCGGGCCCCTTGCATTGGGAATGTGGAGTCTTAACTGCTGGACCGCCAGGAAAGTCCCTTTAGCTCATTTTAAAAATAGATTTTCTTCTTTCTGGCATACAGGTGCTCTTGATACACTTGGTATATGAGTGTGTATGTATATATGTGTGTGTGTGTGTGTGTGAGTGTGTACATATATACATGTGTATGTATGTATATACTAATACAGTTATCTTTACTTACCCCCAATAAAGCCTTCTCTATGCCTTTAATCGATATGTGGGTCATCTTTTGTTTAAAAATTTTCATCATTGCTATTAAAATATTGTTGTGTGATGGGAAAAGCCTAGACAACCAGAATATTATCATTTCCAAGTTACACATGTTTAAGGATCAGGCTTAGAAATACAGAGAACCCAGCTCTCCGTGGCCCCATCTCTCAGAAGACCAGTGCCATCAGATTGGACATGGTGCCAAAGGACCATTTAAACTCTTGATGTATTCTCGATCCGGGGGGCCGGGGGTGGAGTATAGTGTGTAAAGAGGTGAGCCAGAGACTACTTTTTAATGGAGTCGGTATTTCAAGCTTTATAGAGTTTGGAGATTACTTGTGAAGAATCAGAATGCTAAGTAGCCATTAATTTATTTTATTAAAATGTTTCTAGTAATTTTTTTCTTGCAGTTTGCTTCTGCTTGGTATATAGCTTTTCATCCAACTGAATTCCAAATTTGTCTTTTTCTATTTAAACATGGGCCCCCAAATGAGTTACCGTATATATATATTTTTTAATTTAAGGGAATTCTAATGGAATCATGATTTCATGGCCTTATTATCATTTTTCAAAAGCATCTAACTTGTTGACAGAATTCCTGAGTTGTGAAGTGTTCCCGTCCATTCATTCCCTCGCCCATTATTTGTTGCCTGTGTGCTGGTGAGGTGTGGTGGTGGCATAGATACCGTCGTGGAATCACACAATCCTTGACTTCAAGGAATTTGCCTTTCATTTTCTTCCTAATACTTAGTGACTGTATGGTGAATTTTCCCATGTGCTCCCTACATACTTCTTGAATGCCATTTTGGTGACAAACACTTTAAAGTGGGGTTTTATCTGTCGCTGTGCTTTGGAATAATAACATGCTAGACAGATGGGTGAGAGGCAGTGCCTAATCTCTGCTTTTTCTGATAACGCTGCAGCTGGCTAGTGCGGTGCTGGGATGAAAAAGGAAAAGGTTATCAAAATGAATGGAATGTGAACTAATATTTCCGAACAGAGAGAACAGTGTTTTCTAAATGCATGCATTAAACTGAGTTCATCCATGTCAGGCAATGAATAATTCCCTTTCTCTAATTCGCCCTTGCCTTGTGACTGTTGGCTCTTACATAATTTCTAAATGCAAAATAGGATATTGTTTAACAGAAACTGCAGTTCCTGGTTACAAGTAGCTGCAGAAATTGTTAGTGAGCTCAAGTTATGGTTTTTAAACTCTGGCATCCATTTCTCCTTTTCTTACAGGTCTAGTTTCATTTAACTTGTGTGATTCTTTGACTGCTAACGTCTTCATTTTCTGGGCAGTTGTTTGCCATCAAACAGTTAACTTGGATTCTTAATTCAAATTCAGTGCAGTTCTGAGTGTTGACTAACCAGAAGAATTCTCTGTACAATGTGAGAAGTTGCCCTATTTGGCCTAATCATGAGTTTTACTGTACAACCCGATTTAAGGAAATGTTTTAAAAGTTAAATTAATGTAAAATGCTGACCATGAGCCCTTAGAACAGTGTATCCATTTCTTAGGGAGTTTGCATTCCATTTTTGTGTGATATTACGGCTTCCAAACATATTTGGCTTTGAGCATTATTAGCTTTTAAATTCTACATAGATGCCCCTATCGTGAAGTAGACTAGGACATTCTGAGTCATTTATGAATTAAGGTAGAATTCTAAGAAGTATGTGATAAAACTTCACGTTTCTAATGACAATAAAATATGCATGCACTCTTTTTATGTGTCCTATATTACATAATAGAATCTTTTAAAGAGAAAAATACAATTTTAGTAAAGAATCTATGTCAGCGTTAAGCAAGAATGAAGGAATTTACTTTGAACGATTATCAGTTTGATAATTATCTTGATAAAACAAATGAAATTTACTAGTTTAGGAGGTTGTCCTCAGTTGGAATCAGGGATGCCTGCTCTGTGAAGCACAGGCAGGACAAAGTTGGTTCTGTTCTAACTGAAGCCAGCTGAATAGCAGAGTGTTAAATTTTTTTACCATTTGGGGAAACGTTCTCTAGCAAGATGACTACTTTAGTTATTGTACGTATAAGGAATTGTACTATTAAGTTTTTTTTCTCTGCCCTTGCTGTAACCACGAGGTTGACATCTTTATTAAACATGTTAATATCTTTGGGGCTTTCCCCAAATTTGTTTCATATCAAATGTCTGACTGGTTATCTGAAGGAATTGTTCACTGTAACAATTTAGAAAACAATATTTTTTTTCAAAAGAGGAAGTGGTTTGTATGAATGCAGGAAGTAAATTTCTCAACGGCAGCTTGATCTTTTAGTTTAAAATTGCTTTCGTTTGCAACAAGAGAAAAATGTATAGAATAATGGATATCGTTGCTGCGACTGTTCTTTAAAAGTGGATCAGTGTTCAAATCAAAGCTTCTAGAAAAGTCATCTTTGTTATCCTCTTGTTTATATCTGTCCTGTAAGCAGTCACATCTGTAGACTTTATGTTTTGTTTATTTTGCTCCTCAGTGTGCCTGTATTAAGTGAACGTCGTGAATGGTTTCAGTCGTTTTGATGCTTAATGTTTGTCCTGAGTAATACGGATGTTTTCTTCTTTTTCGATGCTTCATATGGGAAATGGAATTTAATGGAAATTTTTCCCAATTATCAAATGTGGGATAAATGTATTTGTATTTGGAAACAGGACACAACTTTGAATATTAGTAGGATGCTTTTTTTTTTTTTAAGGCTGTGACCCTCGATATTTAAAAAATGAATTTGTGATAGGAATGTTGAAACATAAAATTATTTACTCTGGTTAGATGTTTCACATACACGTATTCTTAACGTTGCATTCAGCTCCCAGTTTCAGTTCATTTGCTAGCAATTACTACAGCCTCTATGTTGTTGACCTTAATTTTCGCTTCTTTGCTTTGGAAATAAGTGGTTTTTACACAGCAAATGGAGTTTGGGTAAACAAACATTTAAAAAGTAACAAGGGGGCTTCCCTGGTGGCGCAGTGGTTGAGAGTCCGTCTGCCGATGCAGGGGACACGGGTTCGTGCCCCGGTCCGGGAAGATCCCACATGCCGCGGAGCGGCTGGGCCCGTGAGCCATGGCCGCTGAGCCTGCGCGTCCAGAGCCTGTGCTCCGCAACGGGAGAAGCCGCAATGGTGAGAGGCCCGCGTACCGCAAAAAAAAAAAAAAAAAAAAAAAAAAGTAACAGGAATGTCAAAATCTCAGAGCATCAGAAATGTTGGGGGGTGGGGTGCTCCCCAAAGTGAATGTATATAAAGACCAAATACTTTTAAAAGCCTCTTCAGTGAACTAGTTCCAGTACGCATTATGTTACTTGCATGAAAATGCTAACGCGAGAATCTATCTTAGCTTTGCTTTAATACTCCTACAACAAGCCTCTAAGTGAATGTTCAAGATAGCAACAGAATGAAATAAGATGATAGGTCATTCCCATACCCTAGATCTGAAAATAAAAGTGAACTGAATAAAACATGAATACAAATATTCATATTATATGAATATATGAACTTGAATATAAAATAAAATAAATAAATGATATTTACTTATTTGAGTGTGTGTGTTTGTGTTTGTGTGTGTGTGTGGCTTCAATACTTGGCATTTCCTTTGTGCCCCTCATTGTTCTAAAGGCTTTTGTACAGCAACTCATTTAATAAAATATTTTAATTTTTACTGATAGCAAATGGTCTATCTCGGCCAGGAGCCGGTTCTTAATATATTTTTTTAATTAATTCGTTTTATTTTTTGGCTGCAGTGGGTCTTCGTTGCTGCGCGTGGGCTTTCTCTAGTTGCAGCGAGCAGGGGCTACTCTTTGTTGCAGTGCACAGGCTTCTCATGGCGGTGGCTTCTCTTGTTGTGGAGCACGGGCTCTAGGTGTGCGGGCTAGAATCGCGTGCCCCCTGCAGTGGAAGCCCAGAGTCTTAACCACTGGACCGCCAGGGAAGTCCCCAATTAAGTATATTTTAAACATCCTAGACATTCTATTAGAGTATTTATTGAACAAATAGTTCAGAGCATCAGTAAGATTATAATGAATACCTTTCTCGAGGGCCTTGGTTAGCAGATAACAAAGAGATAGAGAGACAAGGAAAACTCGAGTCAATTGCAGAATCAGATAATGTGTATAACATGCTAAGCTGCAGGGTGAAGATATTCAGAGCAGCAGTAGTTTAAAAATGATTAATGAGGTACATCATATGTGAAATCACCTGGTCTTATGACCAGCAAATACTAGGCGCTTAAGAGTTGCTCATAGATTCTGCAGCTGAAAAAGCTCCATGTGGATTACAGGTTGTTGGGATAGGGCTGAAGGAAGAATCAGGACTTGAGTATGATGGATGGGTAGAAATTGAGTGGATAGAGCAGCGAGGGAGCATCTGAGATGGAGAGAACTTCGTCCCAGGCATTGCGGGAAGCCTGCTGCTGATGTTGACAGAACGGGGAGTTGAGCAGGATCTCCCAGAGAGGTGACATGAGAACGGATTGTGAAGGATATTAAGAGTGAAATGAATGTGATCTGCATGAAATGGTATTGAACCTACTTCTCAAAAAACTTACACTGGGAACGTGTTTTATTTTTTTCGAAGAGGGTTTCAGTCCTTGCCATAATTCTTTTATCCCTTTATAGATAAAAAAAGGTAAGGCTATACAGTGTTAAATTTCCATTAACCTGGGACTTCCCTGGTGGTCCAGTGGTAAAGAATCCACTTTCCACTGCAGGGGATGCGGGTTCCACCCCTGGGCCGGGAACTAAGGTCCCACATGCCGCGGGGCAACTAAGCCCGCGCACCGCAACTACTGAGCTCGCGCACCGCAACTAGAGAGCCCGCGTGCCCCAAACTGCGGAGCCCACGCTCTCTGGAGCCTGTGTGCCACAACTAGAGAAGAGAAAACCCGCACACCACAACTTGAGAAAAGCCTGCATTTCACAACTAGAAAGAAGCCTGCATGCCACAACGAAGAGCTTGCACACCTGAAAGAAGATCCCACGTGCCACAACTAAGGCTTGACACAGCCATAAAAAATAAAATTTAAAAAAATTTTAAAAATTACCATTAAGTTAAAATGGCCGTGCTGGATGTGGGAGAGCTAAGACTGAAGCACATTTCTATGAATTCTTTGTGAATTCAGTGTCCTTGCCAGTGTACCGAATGATTTCCCTCCTGGTTTATGTTAAATGAGCTCTTTATTGTTAGCCACTGCTCTTGCCTGCAGAGCTAGGCTGGTGATAATGGGTTGGGATAAGGTGATAAAGAGCAATTGACATGAAGCCTCAGTATATACTAGGGGCCCAATAAGGAGAGGTGGGCCCAGGGACCATCTAAAGTGGGCAGCCATGTCTTCACCATCTATCCACACAGCCAGAGACATGTATGTACTAAGGCAGGCCAAGTGTTGTTACTTCTTGCATATTCCTCCTTTCTGGGTTAAATTCCCTCCTTTCTGAATGATAGGTTGTTTTCATTTTCTTCCATAAGGGTTTGTGAGTAGTAAGTTCTTTATTTGTCTGAAATGTTTTTATTTTGTCCTCACTCGAATGTGATCGTTTAGCTAGGTATAGAATTCTAAGCTGACAATGATTTTCTCTAAACATTTTGAAAACCTCATTCCATTGTCTTTTATCATTGATTGTTCCTTTGGGAAATTGGCTAACTACTTAACTGTGTTCCTTTTGTGGGTATTTGACTGTCCTCCCTAGCTCTTAAGACCTTATCATTGCCTTTGGTGTTCCGTGGCATCACTGTGATATTTCCAAGTACAGACTTTTTGTTTCTTATTTACTCTGCTTAGGGTTCACTGGGGATTTGTTCCTTTCATAAATGTAGGAAAACTCTCAGGTGTTAACTCTTCAAATATGCCTTTCTTTCATTCTCTTGAATTGTTGGTTCTGGGGCTCAGATACGTCTGAAACTTCTCATTCTATTCCCCACGCTTCTTAACTTCTTTTTCCTTCATTTCGTTTCTTTATCTCTATATATTACACTTTGTGTAACCTTCTCAGCTACTTCATGAGTTCTCTTCAATTATTCTATTATTTAACTGATTTATTAAGTTTTTAAATTTCAATGAGTGCATTTTTTATTTCTGGAAGTTCCATTTGCTTCTTTCTCAGATACACTTCATCTTTATAATGTCTTTCATTTTCTTGTGATTTCTGTTGCTTCTTTTATTTCTGTAACCCTTTTAAATGTTCTTGTTTTATATGTTCTTTAAATTTTTCTTTTAGCTCAGGTTTTTAAATAATTAATTAATTAGTTAGTTAGTTTATGGCTGCGTTGCGTCTCCGTTGTTGCACACGGGCTTTCTTTAGTTGTGGCGAGGGGGGCTGCTCCTCATTGCGGTGTGCGTCCTTCTCATTGCAGTGGTTTCTCTTGTTGCGGAGCACGGGCCCTAGGCACGCGGGCTTCAGTAGCTGTGGCTCGCGGGCTCTAGGCACGTGGGCTTCAGTAGCTGTGGTGCACGGGCTTACTTGCTCTGCGGCATGTGGGATCTTCCCGGACCAGGGCTCGAACCCATGTCGCCTGCATTGGCAGGCGGATTCTCAACCACTGCACCACCAGGGAAGTCCCTAGCTCAAGTTTTTATGGTGATAGTTTTTCTCTCTACTGTGTCAGCTCTCACAGTAGTTTATTTCCTTGTGCATTTATGATTGTTATATTATTATTTTTTGTATGAGCATACCTTCAACAGGGATGGGTTTTTCCTCTGGGAATCGCTTAAAAGCAGGATTGTGGGTGTATCCCCACTCCCATTAGGGTTTTGTATTTATTTTGGCCAGACAACCTGGGGCCGATTTTTGTGTTAATTTCTTGTGGTGGAGATTCTTGCAACACCTTTATGGTATACACAGGCTTAAGGTTTTGTTTCTCAGAGGACACTCTTACCCCACTTCATCCCATAGCCTGATACCTAATCAAACTTCTTTGCTGTCTTCTTTGACCACTAGAAGTTTTGCTAGGTGTTGCCCAGCTGAAAGAATGCAGAGAAAAGTAGTACTGTGGTCAAAATTCAGGAAGGGCCTGTAATCTTTTATCTTGACCTATTAAGAATATATTACTGAAAATAACTTCTGTAAGATTTTTAGTATTAAACATTCCTGATTAAACATCTATTGTGACTTGGGTACTAAGGATGAACAGCTGCTCACCAAACACCTCAGATTTCTCTTTTTTTTTTTAAACTGAAGTGTAGTTTTTTTAATAATGTTTCATGTGTACAGCAAAGTGATTCAGCCATAAAAATATATATATATATATACTTTTACAGATTCTTTTCCATTATAGGTTATTACAAGATATTGAATATAGTTCCCTGTGCTATCTAGTAGGTACTTGTTGTTTATTTTATATATAGTAGTGTGTATCTGTTAACCCCAAATTCCTAATTTATCCCCATCCCCTTTCCCCTTTTGTAACCATAAGTTTGTTTTGTGAGTCTATTTCTGTTTTGTAGATAAGTTCACATGTCTCATTTTTTTTTAGATTCCACATGTAAGTGATATCATATGGTATTTGTCTTTCTCTGACTTACTTCATTTAATGTGATAATATCTAGGTCCCTCCATGTTGCTGCAAACGGCATTCTTTCATTATTTTTAATGGCTGAGTAATATTCCATTGTGTGTGTGTGTGTGTGTGTGTGTGTGTGTGTGTGTGTGTACATATATATACCTCAGATTTCATGGTATTTCATTTCTTTCTCTGGGGTATATAACATGATTAATTTTTTTACTCTTCTAAGGAATATATATGTCTTGTAGAACTGCATTCCAGAGTGCTTTCAGTATTTTTGCTCTTCACAATAATGCCACAGCCATAGAGAATGGTGATCATATGGGCATCAACTTTCCAGAATCCAGGCTGTTCTCTTCAACTGTGCATATATGGAACCTTGTGGTATTAACCTTGTGCATGTCATATTTTGGGGTGACGTTACTTTTTAAGGGGAGAAAGGGAAGAGAAAGAGATCATCAATCTCAACCTACTATAACAGAAAACTCAAGACCCTCGCCAAGAGTAATGTGTTAGAAGCCAGGGAGGAGGAGGGGGCAAGTCTTGGAGACCACGATTTATATTTTATCAAGATCTCTGAGCTCATACCAAGTTCGTTTTCACCAGCTTAACTTGGAGGTATGCCAGCCTTAAGAGCAGCCATATCAGCAGTGGCTTCTGTTTCAGCAGAAATTGTCACTCACCTTCTAATTCTACTTTTTAAATAAGGCAACTGGGGTATAGGGAAACAGAAGGCCTTTTCTTAAAACTGTTTAGCAAGTGAATGGCCCCTGAGGGATTGAGATGCTGGTCTCATTTGCTATCTTTCCATATTCTCTCCTTCTATTTCAGCACTAAAGTAACCTACAATGCTGGGGCTAGAAGTTGTAAGCCTGTTTCAAAAAAAAAAAAGAAATCAGGAAATGGCTGGAATATTTCAAGCATATTTCTTTGGTTAACTTATTTTGAAGTTTTTCTGTGTTCTGTATTTTAGCTGCCCTTATAATTTATCAAAGACAGACTCATTGTTTTGGCAAGTCCCGGCCTGGAAGTCGCCAACAAAAACTCACGGTGCTCCTCTGTCTGAATAGGAATTTTTAGATGCATTTTAGTCTTAAACTTGAAAATGTATTCTAGATGCAACAGTTTGCTGGGAAATTGAAACGATGCCATTTATCATACAACAACATTACTCCAGACAGAGAGCTTTTCCATCTCTTCCTTTGTTACTATCCCTCCTACTATATCTTTCAGAGCTGTGTGTGTGTGTGTGTGTGTGTGTGTGTGTGTGTGTGTGTGTGTACCTCAAAGGCAAGCCATACCTCTTCAATCTTTCACTGTTGTTTCTGGAATTCTGCGTTACAATTTGCCTCTTTCACTAAGCTTTTTGGCAAAATAAACTAACTTTGTCACTCTTTTCAGAAGTGATCATTATTAATGTTTTATTTTTATAATAATGAGATTATACTGTAAACACTGTTTTAGAAACTTGAAAAAAATTAAATTATATATAGCTTTCACTTTCCCTTATTAAATACTCTTTCACATTATTTTTCTTCCAGGCTACACAATAGTCCATCAAGGGTATGACATATAATTAACCAATCACATTACTGGACATTGTCTCAAATTATTAGCTATTATAAACAATACTGTGTGGATATCTTTTGTGAACACTGAAAATTATTTCATTAGGATAAATTCCCAGAAGTAGAATTGCTGGGTCAAAGACTAGGGTGAAATCAGTTTTACTCCTAATCATTGACAAATCATAGAGAAATTCAGTTTACCAGTTAGAAGTTCAGGGATTCTCAATAGATTGCTGTTTTTCTGGTCTCAAAAATACGTAGAGGAGGACCTGGTGGCGCAGTGGTTAAGAATCCGCCTGCCAATGCAGGGACACGGGTTCGATCCCTGGTCCGGGGAGATCCCACGTGCCGCAGAGCACCTTAACCCTTCCACCACAACTACTGAGCCTGCGCACCTAGAGCCCGTGCTCTGCAACAAGAGAAGCCACCACAATGAGAAGCCTGTGCACGGCAATGAAGAGTAGCCCCTGCTCACTGCAACTGGAGAAAGCCCGCGCGCAGCGACGAAGACCCAACGCAGCCATAAATAAATAAATAACTTAAAAAAAAGTACATCCTTTATTTAAAAAAAAACAAACAAACCTAGAGGGACTTCCCTGGTGGTCCAGTGGTTAAGATTTCATGCTTCTACTGCAGGGGGTGTGGGTTTGATCCCTGGTCGGGGAACTAAGATCCCACATGCTGTGTGCTGCTGCATGGGGGGTGGGGGGGACGACACACCTAGAGAACAGGTCACAATATCCAGTGGCCCCTACCTCTCTTGTATGCTGTGAAGATGTGTGCATTTCTTCTCTTTAACCTGGCCACGTCCAAAAGGAAAGGTGCTCCAATCGTTGGAGCTACTGGTGACTCTGAGACTCACCATCTTTGCCAGCTGTTGATTGGGGATCATTGTAATGTGGTGGTGTCATTTAATGATGTCCTTGCAGCTGTGTTCTTGGAACTTTCCGGTGAATTTCCCAAGGCTGCTCTACCTCCTCTCAGTGTTATCTCAGATCCCACTCCACCAGGGAAGGACACTAGGTTTTCACTATTACCAATGTTTACCAGAGGGTGGAATGTGCAGGGACTTTTACTTTCTAAACCTTACAATTCTGTAAATTTGAATTATTTACAGCAAGCATATTTTTGTAATTGGGTGAAAAAAGAACTAAGATGGAGAGAGGCCGATAACCCAGGTTATTAAATTCGTAAGTTTGATTTTATGCACAATATTAAGTCAGCAGCTCAGGTAGTTGCAGAGGGGTGAATCGAGAGCCAGGTGCCCTGCTGGATTCTTGCTGTGTCTCCAGCCCAGGCTCTGTGCCCTTTTGGCTGGATTTCGGGGCTGGTGGTCAGGCCATCTGCCCCCTAAGTGGAGCTGTTGCAGGTCACGGGCTATTGGATAATAAATATGGACAGCCTAGCTGTGGTTCAGAATAGTAAATTCAGAATAAAATCTCAATTTAGCCCTCCTTTCCCCTCTGGCCTAAAAGACAATTGATCTCTTCTTATGATAGTGATGAAATAAAATATTGAAAGTCCAGCTACTCCAGAGAACATTTACTGCTGTTGGAACTACCAGTGATGAAACATTTTTCACTGTGCTCCCCAAATTTTTGGTAATCAAGTGGGGCCTTTCTAAGTTGTTATATTCACATACTTGTAATCAAGAAAAAATTTGACTTTCCAAAAGCTAGGAATGCTGCTGCAATAAATAGTTTATCATTTAAGGAACAGCAGTGTATACAGTCCTGAGAAGTCTGAGGTCGTGTTCAAAAATTAATACATCTCGGGCTTCCCAGGTGGTGCAGTGGTTGAGAGTCCGCCTGCCGATGCAGGGGACGCGGGTTCGTGCCCCGGTCCGGGAGGATCCCACGTACCACGGAGTGGCTGGGCCCGTGAGCCATGGCCACTGAGCCTGCGCGCGCGACGGGAGAGGCCACAACAGTGAGAGGCCCGCGTACCGCAAAAAAAAAAAATAATAATAATACATCTCATTATGTATTTAACAATAAATATATAAATAGAACCAGTCCATATTTGGTCATTTTGTTAAAAGGTCAAAAGCTATAAGCAGCCCTCATAAAAGATGTGAGGGTATAACCCTATTCCGTGTGTGAAAGTAAACATTCCTTAGTATAGCTCATTTTCTCCGTTTATGACAATTGAGACTCAGCCAGCGGTGTTTTCTTCTTAATATTTGAAATATTAAGGAAAAAGTAATAGCGAATTGAACAGGAAATAGCTACACAGTTTGGCCATGCTCATCATCTAAATTTAACTAACTAAATGGATTTTAGTATTTTTGTCTTTAAACCTGTGAGGATTTAGAAGCATTGGGCTGCAGCTCAGTTTCTAAAATCTTGTTTTCTTTATTTAGAAACTGTAACTCTGACCTTTTAGGCAGCACAGCTTTATTTCCATAGGATGTTGAGTTAGAGGTGTTAAGAATTACTAAGCAGTGAAGTAGCGCTTAAGCAATACATACTTAGGCCTATTTGGATTTATTTGGGGAGAGTCCCAAGGATTTGTCAAAGAAATTCTGAAATTTAAGTTCAGTCTTTCTGATTGACAGTGAAACTGGTGTAGTTCTTATTTAAAGATGTCTGTGAATTACAGCCTCAGGCAGTTGTGGTCATTCTGGACTTTTTTAGAATGCTATCTCTAAATTCTGTAACTCTGAGTCATTAAAAAAAAAAAAAGCCTCTGACCTTCTCTCTGCCCTACAGTAATATTGCTATAAGATGCAGTGTCTTTTATTCTTAGAATGAGAACATGAATGAAAAGAAATAGCTAATGGTCTGGCTGACAGTAGAAATACTATACCTCTTTAAGATAATAGTTGCTATTTTCAGATGGACTTAAAAAGGGAGGAGAAGTGATGCTTCTAATCTTCATGTAGCCTTAGTCATTAGGAGATACACTCTCGAAAATATCTAGTTACTTAGCGGTTACTCCAAATAAGTTTTTGAAAATACTTTTAAAGATATTTTTAAAAACATATTCGTAGTAATGAGTAACTGACTCAGCACTAGTTTTAGAGAGAGACTCTTGAAGTTCCATCGCAAAATAAACACAGCAGCTTACGAAACAAAAATAGATTTGCACAGTAAATCTTGGTCAGAACAATGGCACATTCCTGGGCCTGGATTCAACAGTGGGTATTAATTCAAAGCAGCTGGATGCTGGGATTGAGAGTAAGATAGTCCCGTCTTCCTGCGGTGGCCTTGCAGAATCTGATGTGCGACAATATTTTGCTGCTTTTAAATGTTGCTTTATCCTTTTAGTGAGTCAGAGAGAATCTGCAGAGGTACAGAGGCTTTTGCAACCTCAGGTCCAAACTTTTCCTTTCAAGAAAACTCCCAGAGAGATCATGCTTCCTTTACAAAAGGTAGACCCATTCCCTCTGGAGTCTGTTTGTTTTCTTCTACTCAGCTCACTTTCCAGGCTGGATTTTATCCATGTTCTTCCTTATCTCAGTTTCTTCCATAGTTTACTGGTCACCTAGTTACATTTCAGGAATGCATTGTGCAGGGCACTGTGACACTATTATGAATTAATATTAATTATGAATTAATTATTAATAGTTTAATTATTATGAATTAATATTAATAGTTTAATTAATATTAAACTATTATGAATTTATATTAATAAAAGCAATTATATAGCCAAAGCAAGAACATGATTAGAGATTCTGGGGAGTTCAGAGGTTAGAGGATGACGACCACTTCCAGTCAGACGGTGCTGGGGTACCTCTGGCAGGCTCACCTCCAGTTCTCATGAGTAAAATATTCCATGGTCGTTATGATGGCTTGACTGTCAGGAAACATTAATCTGCTTATGTGGGCTGTGTGTGTGTGTGTGTGTGTGTGTACACACATAAGTGCATATTTAATGATGACATTCTGATCTCTGTTTCAGAACTAAGCTATTTTAAGTTTTCACCAAATTAGAATCATTTCTGCAAAATAAATAAGGAGACTGTCCATCTTGCTACTCTCCTTACAAGAGAGATGACAGAACCTCCCTCCCCTGGGATTTTTCTGAGACTTGTTTTCTGAGGAGGTTTTGTAAATGAAAGAGAGAATTTTTTAGAAGTGGGAGGTTACCTGGGAATTTCCTTGTATGTTATTTTTTTTGTCCCCATCGTCATAATAGAATGAGAAATGATAAAATTCTAGGTAATTGAAAGAGTTAAAAGGATTTTTGAGTTGGTTGCATCAGGGGAACAGATGGAGTGCACGTAGGTGGGGAGGCTACTATTAAAGTGGAGGAGGGTTACCGTGTGTTGGAAAGGCATGGATTTTGCGGGGTAGCTGGGGACTCAACATGCTGGGGACTAGCTTATGTATCTGCTAGTGAACACAGTAAAGCGGAAGCCAAAGCGTATGGTCAGGAAGGGAGTTAGTTAACAGTCCGCTGACAAAGAGGAAGAATGAGGCAGCTGAACTAACTGAGGGGAGGTGAGAAGTTGGTAAATTGGTTTTGAGGTACCTAAAGGTCTTAAGAAACTAAGAAGCCTCAGGTAATAAGGAAATCAGTTTGGAAATATTAATATTGTTCCCTGCATTTGGGAAGTGTTTACGTATGAACAGAGAAGAAAATAAAGGAAGCAGCTCTGAATGACTACCTCGGGCTTTCACGGATACACAGATGAGCGAAGCATATCAAGGAAGTGAAATCAGGTTAAGCCTTCAAGTCACAGAGGCAGGAAACCAACGAAGGACATGGAGGTGTGAAGAAACCGATCTGGTACCAGTGATCAGACAGAGAGTGGGACAAACGACTCCAGCCTTTCTTCTTCGTGTTGGCATTTGAACGGTTCTTTGTTTTTTCTTTTTCTTTTTTTAAGCAGTTAGGTTCAGTAAAACAAGACAAAACAACAAACAAAAGTTGCCTTGGGTATGTTGGAACAAGGCCCTTTTCCTGTTGTGTTCTTGGTTCAGTGTGGTAAGTTTGCCCAGTATACAGGCCCAGCCATCTCTTCATCTGGCAGGGGGTAGTTGTTGCCCTGCACGGACCTCAGATTGTCTTAAAGATTCATGAGATTGTATTTATCAAGGCGCCTCCAAGGTGCTGGAGGAATCTGAGGAGCTGTTACCAGCATAACAATCTCTGCTATTTGTGGAGGACTTTCGACTTTACAGACATTCTTGTTTGAACTTTCAAATCGATTCTGCAACTTGTCACTAAGAGCCCCTTTCTTGCCTGTGTGTAATTAGCCAAAAAGTGAATGAGAAGAGAGAAACAAATGTATGAATTCTATTATTATTTAGGAGAAAAGCAATGAAGTAAAACACAAAATAGCACGTGCGCGCGCGCGCACACACACACACACACACACACACACACACACATATAAAAAGCACAAAGAGAGCACCGTACTTACTGCTTCTTTAAAGTATATTCTGAAAATAAACATAGTGGAGAGTTTTAGAAAGGTCCCTTTAGATCAGTGGTTCACGTACCTTTTTTAAAAATATTTATTTATTTATTTTTAGCTGCTTTGGGTCTTCACTGCTGTGCACAGGCTTTCTCTAGTTGTGGCGAGCGGGGGCTACTCTTCATTGCGGTGCGTGGGCTTCTCATTGCGGCGGGCTTCTCTTGTTGCAGAGCACGGGCTCTAGGCACGCGGGCTTCAGTAGTTGTGGCTCATGGGCTTAGTTGCTGCGCAATATGTGGGATCTTCCTGGACCAGGGATCACACTCGTGTCCCCTGCATTGGCAGGCGGATTCTTAACCACTGCATCACCAGGGAAGCCCCCGATATGCCTTTTTAATTCATGAACTCCGTTGAGAATTGGATTAAAAAATTTATAGATCGCCTGTCCCCTCCTCAGGATATAAAAAATATGATCAGCGGTTCCCATAAGGGAACCTAAATCTAGGTAACATAAATGTGCGAATTGGGCCAAGTGCAGACAATAAAGAATGTTGGCACATGTGTCAAACTAGAAAGTAATACCAATTTAAGAAAATAGAGAATGTTGGTGTTTGTGAAAAATTAGGGTGCACATCCTTGCCTAAAGTAAATTCAAATTCTAAATAATCTCTTTCTCCTTTTTCTTTTTTTTTAAATTGAATTGCAGTTGATTTATAATATTATGTTAGTTTCAGGTGTACAGCATAGTGATTCAGTATTTTTGCAGACTGTACTCCACTATAGGTTATTACAAGATAATGGCCATAATTCCCTGTGCTATACAGTATATCCTTGTTGCTTATCTATTATAAATATAGTAGCTGGTATCGTTAATCCCATACCCCTAATTTGTCCCTTTCCCCTTTGGTAACCACAAGTTTGTTTTCCAGCTGTGAGTCTGATATTCATTTGTACTATTTTTTTTAGATTCCACGTGTAAGTGATCTCATACAGTATTTGTCTTTCTCCGTCTGGCTTATTTCACTAAGCATACTATTTTCTAGGGTCATCCGTGTTGCCACAAATGTCAATATTTCATTCTTTTTTATATCTTAGTAATATTCCATTGTGTGTGTATATGTGTGTGTGTGTGTGTGTGTGTGTGTGTGTGTGTGTGTGTCACATCTTCCTAATCCAGTCATCTGTTGATAGACACCTGGGTTGCTTCCATGTCTTGGCTATTGTAAATAGTGCTGCTATGAACATTGGGGTGCATGTATCTTTTCGAATTAATGTTTTCATTTTTTTTCTGGATATATACCCAAGAGTGGAATTGCTGGATCATATGGTAGTTTTATTTTTAGTTTTTTGAGGAACCTCTATATTGTTTTCCATAGGGGCTGCACCAATTTCCACCAATAGTGTACAAGCGTTCACTTTTCTCTACATTCTAACCAACATTTGTTATTTGTAGACATTTTCCTGACAGCCATTTTGACAGGTGCGAGGTGATATTTCACTGTTGTTTTGACTTACACTTCTGTAATAATTAGTGATGTCGAGCATCTTTTCATGTGCCTGTTGGCCATCTATGTGTCTTCTTTGGAGTAATGTCTTTTCAGGTCTTCTGCCCATTTTTGGATTGGATTGTTTAAACAATTTCTTTTTAAAACAGCATCTGCTAAATACAACAAATGGGAGGTAAATTTGATCCCCCAGTTCCTCCAGTTTGCAATCCTAGGTTTTTACTTATTATGTGTAAACATGGGGGTATTCTCATTTTTTGCCCTAAGGCACGACAACAAGCTCAAATGCGTCACCAAATGGCAGAGGACAGCAAAGCAGATTACTCATCAATTCTTCAGAAATTCAACCACGAGCAGCATGAATATTACCATACTCATATTCCCAATATCTTTCAGGTAAGGAGTTCAGATCTCTCAGATTTGCTTTGCTTAGAAAAATGTTGCCTTGGAATCATGATTTCTGGGCTTATATTCTAAGTATTTCTATAATTCTAAATTTCCTCTAATTCAAATCATTTTTTAAAACATTCAGATCAAGCACTGACTGACATTAAGATGAAATATAACATGAATCTCAAGATTAATCGATAGCCTTTGCAAACTTCCTTGGCTTGCCCCTGCAGCCATTCTTGGTCAGTCTTAGAACTGTGATTCTCAGATGAACACTCTTCTCGCTAAAAGGACCATTCTGGTTACAAAAATTCCAACTTAACCTTTAGGAATCTAAGCAGCATTGAGACAGGTGTAGGATTTGAATAGATGACAGTTCTTTCCTTTGGATTGTTTTTCTTTTGGCTACTTTAGGTTGTCAAAAATCGTATGAGAAAAGATACATACATTCCCACTCTGGGAATTTTTTACAACTTAAAGTCCAACTGTAGAAAAAATAATAAATGTTTGTGTCATAGCGTCTACATAGCAGATAAGAACCTCCAGCTTGTAGAAGGCAGGTATACTAGTTAATGTAAGTCTGTGTTGGGTCAAGGCAGTTAACCAAATACCATACTTTTGGTAAAGGACAAAGCAGTGCCTCAAAGATGGAGGAGATGTTTAAACTCTAATACCAAATGGTGCTAATTGTAAAGCTACTTGAGTTTCGGGTTCTTACTGAAAGTGGAATGGAATTGGGTAAAGTGTACATTTAGGCAGCCCGGCAATTCGTAAAATAGGTGTCCAGCTGGCTAAGGTAGAGGCACAAGAAATTTACGGTTGCTGTAACTCTAACCTTTTTATAGGCCTATTTCCCGCCTAGAGAATTTTTTAGAGGTAACAGTGCTGCCAAAAAACAACTTCCGTAAGTAACAGTGGACCAAACTGGGGCTTCCGTGGTGGTGTAGTGGTTAAGAATCTGCCTGCCGATGCAGGGGACACGGGTTCGAGCCCTGCTCTCGGAAGATCCCACATGTCGCAGAGTAACTAAGCCCGAGTGCTACAACTACTGAGCCTGCACTCTAGAGCCCACAAGCCACAACTCCTGAAGCCTGTGTGCCTAGAGCCCGTGCTCCACAACAAAAGAAGCCACCGCAATGAGAAGCCCGCGCATCACAACGAAGAGTAGCCCCCACTCGCCACAACTAGAGAAAGCCCGCGCGCAGCAACAAAGACCCAACGCAGCCAAAATTAAATTAATTAATTTTTTAAAAACCCAGAAAACAGTGGACCAAATTAATTTTATGCAAATTCTAATGTTTCAGAAAATACAAGAGATGGAGGAGAGGAGGATAGTGAGAATCGGAGAATCAGTGAAGACGTATGCAGAGCTGGATCGGCAGGTGATTCCAATCATCGGGAAGTGCTTGGATGGAATAGTAAAGGCAGCCGAGTCAATTGATCCGAAAAATGTAAGTACTGTAGTTTGGACTTAATTTATAACTAAGAGTTTGTGGTCTCATTATTTCCCTGCCCCTTTCCACAGTGACCATATTTAATCACCTGAAAGTAGTTGCTTTCAGTGGTCACAAATACTTTTCCACAGTAGCAGCACCATTTTAGAGTTTTTTAATTCAGCCTTCTGTGTTTTGGATTAGTATAGTCACTGGCACACTTAGGATTGTAGAGCTGAATCTGCTAGTATAGGTTTAGGTTCATATAACAATGGCAATAATGTCTTAAGGTGGTTTATTTTTCCTTCCATGTAAAGATGTCTAGAGGCAAGAGGGTCCAACCATGGTATGGGCAGATGGTCCACAAGTTCTCAGTGACCCAGGCTTCTCCTGGTTCACAGCTTTTGATGATATGGCTTTCAAACTCAATGTGGCTTCTGTAGCTCCAACCATCACATCCAAATTCCAGAAAACGTTATATAGAGAAGGGCCCATGCCATCTCTTTAAAGAGGCTTCCAAAAATTGCTCCCTGTACTTCTGTCTACATCTCAAGAGATCTCAGAGGTCAAAACTTAGGGGCCACCTCCTGCTGTACAGAAGACTGGGGAGTGAAGCCTTTTTGCTGGGTGGCCATGTGCCTGACTTAAAATCAGGGTTCTTGTTACTAAGAAGGAAGGGTGATTGGCTATTGCAAGACAATTGACGCCTATGGCACACCTACAAAATCGGTGTCAACTGAAATAGCTACGGCAAATTAAAATGTGGGCTCACTGTAGGAAGCTGAGATTTTTCCAAATTGTCTTCTCTAGTAGTTTTTTATTTTTTTAAGATTTATTTATTTTGTATTTATTTTTGGCTGCATTGGGTCTTTGTTGCTGCACGTGGGCTTTCTCTAGTTGCGGCAAGCGGGGGCTGCTCTTTATTGCAGTGCGTGGGCTTCTCATTGCGGCGGCTTTTCTTGTTGCAGAACACGGGCTCTAGGCACGTGGGCTCGGTAGTTGTGGCTCGCAGGCTCTAGAGCACAGGCTCAGTAGTTGTGGTGCATGGGCTTAGTTGTTTCACGGCATGTGGGATCTTCCTGGACCAAGGCTCGAACCCATGTCCCCTGCCTTGGCAGGCGGATTCTTAGCCACTGCGCCACAAGGGAAGTCCCATCTAGTAGATTTTTTAAATCAGATGATCATTGAGTTAGAAAGTTATTACAAATCACATGTGCTTTTGTAACAGTTTAACTATACATCTATCTATCTATCTTTGGCACGATAGTTGCCATTTCTTTACACATTGGTCTTCACCACCTGACCCCAAGAAGATTCTGAACTCAAAGTTCCTAGCAGGGTGCACACCACAGAGTAGGCAATCAGTTCACTGATTTATTCAGCAAACATTTATTGCACCATTATCACCGGACACCATCTAGGTACTAGGGACACAGTGGAGGAAGAACAGAAGGGAGCCTACATTCTAGTAGAGGAGAGACTGTGAACAAATATATACATAAAGAAAAATTATTCAGTAAATTCATATCTTTGAACCACAATTAACCAAAGAAATCAGAGAGATTATCTACTCTTTGCTTTGACTTTGTGTATGCCAAATTGCTTTAAGACCTTCTGATGAGAACCGGTTTTTGTACTACTGTATTTTTCAAGGGAATCACATAATAAATAGCCCAATTTTTCTGCTTTTAGCAAAGTCATTCTTAATTAATATTTGTTTCTGTAAATGTAGAAAAATGGTTAATTATTAAAAGCATCTTCAAATCTCAGCTAGACATGTAGCTTTACAAATTATTCTTTCTAATGATAAAAATATTACTAGAAAAAAAATATTACTAGAAAATCTATTATTAATCAATATAACTTATTTAGAATATCACCTGTATGAGGTCATCATAGTTCATTGTGTAGAAGGTATTTGCATGCATTTGAACGTATTTGTGTGTGATGGGTGTAATTTCAGGATTCACAGCTGGCCATAGAAGCTTATAAGTCCGGTTTTGAGCCGCCTGGAGACATTGAATTTGAGGATTACACCCAGCCGATGAAGCGCACTGTGTCAGATAACAGCCTTTCGAATTCCAGAGGAGAAGGCAAATCAGAGCTCAAATTTGGTGGCAAATCCAAAGGAAAGTTATGGCCGTTCATCAAAAAAAATAAGGTACTGATGGCTGGACCCAGTGTGAAATGAGTGTTACAAAGTGTGGAGACGTTCACTTTATCTTTTAGTCTTAAAGGAAGGAAGATTTTAAGCTTGTTTCAGAATGCAAAAAAAAGAAAAAAAAAAGCTAATGTGCTATTTTATTTTAAGACAGTATCTCTCTTTGGTGATGGTACCTTGGCCATGGCCATGTGTCTTATTTCAGATGCGTTATCACCTGCACCGTGTCACCCACACTAACAGATTACTGACCTCTGGCTTTTGCATCATGCCTTTCACTCCTAAGTCTCCTAGATTGCTGGTTACCTGGGCTGGGAGAAGGGAGATTGTACAACATTTCTATAACCATGTATCAGCATATCTAACTGAAATTGTTTCCATGGGTTAATAACTTGGTTTCCAACTCATGTTAACATATGTATCCATGAACATTTTTCGTTTTCTTTTTATAGTGTGATACGTAAGTGCATGACAGCATTAACATAGGCATAAAGTATGATCAAGGCGATGTGACTGCTGTAACCTTAGAATAATTTAATATTTCAAGACTGTCTTTGCTGTTTTCACAACCTTAGCATTGAAGGACTTTCATTTTCTCCCATCAAGCTGTGTTAGTTTAGGTGGTTTAGAAATATTTACCCTTCTGGCTTACACTGGTTTAGAGTAACTAATTAGAACGGTAGTTTGCATGTGAAAGTCTGCATGAGCTTCTTGTCAGACATTTCTTGCTATTCTTCTGTTGCTTTACTTACTAAAACTCCCACTTTCATCATATTTCCATTTAACATATCCTTACATATTTTCTTTTGGACCATGGCCTAAATATTTAATTGTTTGTGTTTGACTTGCTTTGGGTTTTCAAATATTATTTGATGCTTATTTTTGTTTTGTGTCTTATCTTCTTGTTTCTGATTTTTTACTCTGTCACTGCTCCGTCTCTTACATGTAGCTTATGTCCCTTTTAACATCCCCCCATCAGCCTCCCCCACCTCCCCCTGCCTCTGCCTCACCCTCTGCTGTTCCCAACGGCCCCCAGTCTCCCAAGCAGCAAAAGGAACCCCTCTCCCATCGCTTCAACGAGTTCATGACCTCCAAACCCAAAATCCACTGCTTCAGGAGTCTAAAGCGTGGGGTAAGTTCTGCTCTGGAATCCTGTCTCTCTTGTGCGCTTTGGTTGCATGTTTTGTTCTGCATAACTTATTTTGTTTGTGAATGACTCCATTGTGTTTTCCCATAACGTAAAACAATAAGAACCTATGATTCATTATAGCCGGAAAGAAGAAGCGCCACAGAGAGGAAAGAAGGAAGGAAGCAGGATGGGTGGGGGAGGGGTGGGGAGCCAGCCACCCCAGAGTTCTTTTTGTCTGTAGCACATTTTGGATGGACCTTTCTCCGTTTCCCTTTTGAAACATCTAAGTCATTAACATTTTACCTTGATTTTACCAAAAAAGGAAACTTAGATTTCGTTTCTAAAGCTAGCAACATTTGAGGCGTTGGAAATCACTGTATAGTCAGAAAATATTTGCTTAATAATTACTGAAACAATGTGTAGTGAGGGTACTTTTCTCTGAGCTATGCCTCAGGGTTTGAGGTGAAATGGTATATGGGTTACAGCGGTTTCTTTAGCTATTTTGGTGATGTACAAGGTGTTGATTAAATATCTGGTAACAGACTGACTGCAAAAAGGCCTAATGCAGTATTTATCTTAAGGGGGAAATGCTAGCGGCTCACATTCACTGAGTGCTTGTCGTTTGCCAGACTCTGTTCTATGCGCTCATTTACTTTTTTCAACCACCCTATGAACCTAGGTACTAAGAGTTCTTTATTTTACTGATAAGAAAACTGGTGCATACAAAGATGGAGTTAGGAAGATACAGAGCCAGGATTTAAAGCCAGGGAGCCTGTTATGATCTGAGATTCTGTGAGTCCATACTCAGGGAGAATCTATTATACCATGATTGACTCATAAGTGGTTGTTACTCAGACTCAGGTTTGCCATCCTAACTAAGATCGCATGTGCTTAAGTCACAAGGTCTTATGGAATTGATCAGCAATCCAAAGTAGACACCAGTTCAGTTTTTTAGAAAAAGATTGGAACAAGGTCATTCCTAGCCTCCTGAATAAACCTAAATGGTCAGTCTAGTCTAAGCCATCCCCAGATATTCTTTATAATGAATCATGAGTAAACAAACATTAAGTGCATTAACATATCCAGTAAGGTTTTCTTTTGTCCTGTCCTGTGGGAGTTGAAATATAGTTGTAGTGGGATGTGTTCTTGTACAAATATAATTTTTACTTTTCCCTTCCTCTGTGTAAAAAAGTTGTAAATATAGTAGATAGCTACATTGTTACCTTTTAAAATAAGGGACAAAAACCTCATTTCTTTATATGCAGAGTTCCTTTAATAATGGAATCTCAACGTTTTTTGCAAAGAATGCAGTTGGTGGAATTATCCTGTTTTAAGGTTACCCAGCACATCCAGGTTAAGAATTCGAATTTAATTTCCTAAAGATTTCAAGAGAGGCCTTGTTGGAAGGCAGAATATAGCTTCAAAAGTGGATGATGAATGGTGTTGAGTTCTATAATTAGGTCTCCATTATGCTGGCTTTTAGAATTCTCCATCCATCTCTGCTCCTTGCTCATCGAAGAATTTTCAACATATGACTGTGTGTCGCTATACTAGACTATAGACTATAAAATTTGACATTAACTGTAAATCAGTTACCCCATCTCTGCTGCTTCCAAAACCTTCACACAGCACTCACTTATTATATTTATAAAAATATCTCTGCATTGTCTCTTGGAATCTCATAATGAAGGATGTTGAATATTCATGACTGTTTACCATTTGTGTATGTATCTGTTCCACTCTTCTCTCAACATCACAGTCTGTTGGTTGCAAATGGTTTCTGAATCATGTTTCATGGCGTTCTCTAAATGTTTAGGAAGAGACCAAGAATGTCAGTAATCAATAAGTGTAAGAAAAGATGGCTAGGAAAAAATTAACACTTGAAAACAAAAACAGTGAAATGAGAAACAGGTTATTCTGATTAATTAAGGGAACCCTATCCCATTTTTAAAAAAAATAATTAGCAAAAATAAATTTTATTTCTTACACCTCAAATCTGTGCTCAGCAAACTTCTATTTTTTAAAAAAAATTTCCTAAACGGTGAGTGTGTTTTCAAGAATAAACACACACACACACACACACACACACACACTAGAAGCATCAGTAAATAAATAGAAACATATTTTTGCTTCCCTCCTTTTTCGTTGATCTGTTTTTAGGATCAGATTTGACGTACTTTTCTTCAGGAAGTAGCAGTGCAGAAAAAAAAAAAAAGGAAAGGAAATACATCATAGAAGTGAATGAGGAAATTTTTAAAAATCTGAAGTTTGGGGAAATAAATGTGATTTTAAAGCAATTTCAAAACTGAAGGTACATGTTTAACAGGAGCCGTGACTAAAATGCTGCAGTCCTTGCTATTTCATTTATTCTCCTTGTTAACTTTAAGACTGTTGCACCGAAGATAGGAAAAGGATTCTCGGAGAATAACATCTGTTTCAGATCCCGATTTTAATCCTTTGTTTCTATTATCGGAATGTATAAATCCTATGCAAACGTTTCTTCGCATAAATAATTTCGTTTCTGAAGAGCTAAGTAGGATAAATCTTTTTTGTTGTAAGTCATTCACATTTGTAAGCAAATGTCTCATTGAACATCTTTAAAGACTGGCATGCCACCATGATCAACCATTATTTCACCTTTACTGAAGTCAAAGAAAAATGAAGCTAGATTGTGTGTTCTCAATTTGCAGTCTACAAAGTAACTTTATCGTCTTAACATTTCTTTTTCTGGTGTGAGCAAGGGGCTTCTGAATCTACAATATGGACATATTTTCCCCACGTTTTAGAGTTAATTGTACGGAAAAATACCATCATCGTTGATCAAAAGATTTTGAAAATCCCTACCAATTGTTTGTCAGATGTAACTATCTTCTGATTACTTTCATTTTATTGATTTTACCTTGTTCTCTTGCTGATTATTGGCAGACTCAGTCTCTCTGTTTTCACAAAGAACTCATGAAGAGGACGATAGGGAAACCCACGTATGCTTTTGAAGCTAGGGATTATGTTGTAAGTTAACCTGTGACGGCTAGGTCATACGGTCACGGCACAGGCACTAACCCCTGTGACAGCACCAAGACTGGGGACCCAGATGCTCTCTGACCCGGACACTGGGAAAAGCCTCACTGTATCGATCCAACCACACAGGCTTCTTCTTCCGGAAAAGTTACATGGAAAAAGGAACCAAACTATCAAACTTCCTAAAAATGTCAGTGAGCTGATCTTGTGTTTTTCCCCTTTTCATTGATTGGGATTGCCGTCTGAGCTGTTGTCACTGGGTATGATTTTACGGCAGAATTTCACCCCTAAAAGGCAGCTGGTCACGGGAGAATGACACTCTCGCAGACGGCAGCGTGTAGCACGCTTACCCACACCCACGTCTGAAACAGATGGATCCGTGGATCCGTAAGGGACAACCAAAAAAATCAGCGAAGCCTGAGCAAGGTCATAGAGCAGTGAAATGACTTTCCGTGGACCTTAAACCAGATACTTATATATTCGTGTTCACTGTCCCCTTTCTTTGTACTTGAGGTTAGTACCTGTGACGGCCCAATAACACATGGATCCGCCAGCTCTGTGTGCCCTCATGTGTTATTGACACTCGTGGCTCCCCAGGCTCCGTAATTGTTGCCTGAAACTGACAGCTTTTTAGTTCTTCAGGTGTCTTGCAATGCACTTAATGCAACCTTTGAAAGTATTCTGTTGGCAGACGATTCAGTTTCTAATTTGAAATGATCTAACTGGCTGGCTTACAGCTTAAGACCAAACACCAGTTTATAATTGTTAAAAAGGATCCCATATACTGGGATGGTGCTTCTTGTAGATTATCCATCACTGTCCACTTCAGAAAAGTGAATTTGTCTGAGAATTCGATATTGCCTCTCTCTATTGGGATTTGTTCTCAATCCTAATGACTTGCTTTTATTATGAAGTGGTTATATTCCTATGCCCTTAGTTTTGATGTTAGAATTCTGTTTTTGGAATGCTTAAGAAAGAATATATTACTTTAAGCAAAGGAAGTAGCACATAGAAAGCAGATAGAGTGCCGTGTTCAAATCAGCGACATTTCCACAGTAACGTCTGAGAAACATTTGTATATGGTCGTATGCTTCGCAGGGAAGATATTTGCAAAGTTTTCTGCTGTGCACCATAAGTGTTGTCTGTAAAGAACTCAAATTGTGATGAACAGATCTGTGCTAAAGTTTACAGGAGGGGCTCAAGGCATTCATGTAGGTTGCCTACGTGAGAGCGGTCATGAATATGACTGTACCTGTTTCCCCCAGAGTTTTGTCTTGCTACTTCTTTCCTTAAAAGTCTTTTTCCCCGTAGGGACAATTTCTTTAAAAGCTTAATTAATGCTTGTTCACAAAGAAGTATCAACTTTGAGTTAATCTGAAGAGTAAGATTTTTTAAATCTAGTTAAGGAATTTTTAACACCCTCTCCCCTCCCAATTTCAAATCAAAGGACACTTTCTTTGGTACTTTGTCTCTGACATATTTTTGGATCCTACTACCAATTGCCTAAACTTTAGGGTTGATAACAGCTAAGTACGTGTGCACCGAGCTCTCAAAATACTGCTTTATAGCCAAAAAGCATGTTTCACCTGTTTCTGAAGAACCAATGTTTCTTTTCCTAATTTTGAGATGCCTTTTAATCTGGTTTTGGATCCAGTAATTAGTATAGTTTTGCCAGTCTCCGGGCCTAGCAGAATTGCAGCTGCTGTGTCCTGATAATGAACAGGAAATCCATAGCAAGGAGTAAGTACACCTCAGTAGTTGAGACAGTTGGCTATCTATTTCCTAAAGGTAACTTGTAAGAGCAGCAGCTTCTGTTGACTCCCCAGATGCTATAGAACCCCTGTGGGTAGGGCTCTGAGTTCGATAGAAAGCCCCAGAAGACACCTTCTGCAGAGCAAGAGGTGCATGCAGTCCACAGGTGGGAGAGAGCATCATGCTTCCACCTCCAGCCAGGCGCTGAAAGGCTCCCTGGAGGTTGGTTCTTAGAGCATCTTCCAGTCCTGTGTTCCCATTTACCAGTTTGAGACTTTGCCTTAATACCTTTAGGAAATGCCACTGTTCGTATTTATTAGATCTCCTTAAGATAAAAATATTACTGGGACGTTGTGGAACTAATTGCTTTCCCAACGCTTTTAGTCTGTGTGGAACTTTCCATGGGAAATTTGGTGAACAAAAGGCTATGTGATTATTTCCATCTTTTATAATCATGCTATTTCACCGACCGCAAACTTATATTGGTTTATACTCAGGCTGATGTGACCAATCCAGAACAGTAAACGGAAACCCTCCTTTTCTATCTTTATACTTTGCTCTGGCAACGTGGCAGCTAAAGAAAGGTTTTGGTCGATCAGCCCCTCTTGGGAACTTTGGCACAGAACCGCTGCAAATCATTTTCACGAAGCGCCAGGTGAATTGATGTATGTTAATTCAGTGTAATGGACAAGTTCCTCTTCTTCTCATGTGTTGTTTCTCTCTCTCTCTCTCTCTCTCTCTCTCGCGCTCTCTTTTTTTCCCTGTTACCCCTTCAATTTTTACACGAAGCTTTCTCTCAAGCTGGTAAGCACAATTCCTCCATGCATGTCCTGAATCTAATCAGGTTTTTTGGTGTATGTTTTGTGGGTGCCGTGCCATTGTGCAACAAATCTTCAGAGTCAACTGTTGATTTGTGTTTCTCTTGTGTGTGCTTTTGTTGGTGTTTCTTTATTAGACCTCTGGAATACAAAGGTCCAGAGTCTAACAGAGATGACTGTAATCTTTTCAAGTTGCTAAGAAAATTAACGCTTAACTCATGATTTGGTTTTCTTTACCACTGGAGTCTTAAGAGGATGACAGATGTTGATAAACTTTATTTAAATGTGAACATAAACATGAATATTAGCTATGAGGGAGTTTATGTATTGGATCATTCGGAATAAATGCAAATATAATCGTTGAAAATTGCTCCTCCCCCGGAGCCACAGAAGCAGATGAAAAATGCTGGGGACCTGAGGGAGACATGCAGGAATGATGCCGGGCTCCAACTCAGGTCTCAGGCACCTTCGAGAATTGGAGGTCACGAAATCTTTAAGTTGCTACATAAATACATGGGTGCCTTGTGCATGGCTGATTTAAGAAATCAAAGACGATTTTATGGACAATGAAAAGAGCCTCCTAAGCCTTTCTAAAATGATTTCTTTAGTGTTCGGTGTTGTTTCTACTTTTAATTCCATAGCCCTAGTAAATAGTCAAACTAATCATTAAATCTATTAAAAGAATCTCTTAACCACATAACCCATTACTGTACTTCAAATATGTGTAAGTTACGTAATAGTCTCCAACACCACAGCTGAGAATATCCTAAAATTACGGACAGTGATGAACTGTGACACTTCAACCAGGGATAAGACCAGCATTTTATGCGCTGCTGTTGAGAAAGTATGACAATATTTTATGGTTATCCTTATACATACTTTTATACATGTTTCAGTACATACATAAACATATATATACATAATTTTTCAACCTGACTCAGTATTTGGCGACTGTTCCAGCCCTAAGGAAAAGGAATATTTTATTAAATTAAACATTTCTTAGACGGCAAAATAAAATCCCGAGAAGAGTTCTACAAGAAGGAAAGATCTTAAATGAACATCAGTCATTAGCAGCAGTATGAATTTGGGAGAAATCGGATCCATAAACTGGGAGTCTCTCGGATGCCAGGGTTTCTTTTTTGCCCTTTATTTGTTCTTTTGCTCACGTGCTAACAGCTAAAGATAACATTATCGGGCAGTCTTTCTGTTTGAGATAAATCATTTTACCAACCTTGTACTGAACTGCTGCTCGATGCCCTTACTTTGAAGCTAATAGAGAAGTTACACACAGATGGCTTGGGTGTAAAAATAATAAAACTCAAGAAGCAGCTCGTGCCATTGCCCAGGAGCAAGTGTTTGATTCCAGTAGCAGGTAAAACGAGATCCTCTTAGAGCCACAGCCATTGAAAATATACGTATTTTGGCCCCTTTTCCAAACCCTGGTACAGCCAGTATCCTAGGGGCCCCTGCAGAGAGTTCAGAAAATCTATTCTGCCTCGAAGGTAGAAATAAAAATTCCTCTGTGGCAAAATGAATCATAGGTGAGAGTATTGTTCGAAAGAATTCAAGCTTCAAAAGGTGAATAGGACAAAATGAACCTTTGAAGGTACTTTCCAGAAACCTCGAGTTTCTTTGGATCTAGAAGAAGCTGTTGACCTGAATCGCCAATGGTCACATGAAGTTTGTTTGAGGCATAGTTACTGGGATTGGTTTTTAAATAACAACACAGAAATATAGACTATCTATTGAAAGGGACCTAACTGGTCAGTTAGACTAACTCCTGATCAAGTGAAAGGGATCATTTATTATTTAATTGCTTTCGTTTCTGTAGATGATCAGGGTTGCGTTTGTTGTTGTTGTTGTTTGGGCCATCTATTTATAAGTCATAAGTTAGAGTGTCGTTTACTACAGATTTCTTTGCACCTGTTTATCCAGTGCAAACCTTACACCTGTTCACAGTCTAGACCTATGTGGTACAATGTGGTATCCACTCACCACAGGTAACTTAATTAAATTTAACTTAATTTAAATGAAAAGTAACTAAAATTTTAAAATTCGGTTCCACAGTTGTACTGGGCACACTTCAAGGGCTCAACAGCCATATGCGGCTACTATATTGGACGGTGCAGATGTGAGAACATTTCCATCACTGAGAAAGTTCTTTTGGGTCTCATAGCACATAGCGAGGCTCAATAAATATGTATGAGTGAACACTGACTGCTTACTAGGTTTGCTGACCTCTGCAGCAGTGTATCTCACGCTGTGTTTTGTCGCATTCTAGCATTAAAACAAAAATGAAAACAAAACCAAAATCTCTGTTCTAGAAAACATGCTGATCTCTTTTAAGTCAATTCAGCATGAGAACAAAGTACTAAGCTTTCAGGCTCAGTGATTGAGTTGAGAAAATTGAAAAGCACTCAATTAAGGTTTCAAGTGTTACAGCACAATAGTTTATGGAAAAGGAAAAACAAGTCTGCTTTATTTTTATATTGAAGATTACTTGGCTTCATCTTAGTTTTAGAAGCAAGTTGAACTTCCTTGGTTTGGCATTAGGGAATAATCACTTCTGTTTTGCTTTTCACTCACACACACACACACACACACACACACACACGCACACAAGTCTTTGAGACTATTAGCTGAAAGGTCTTTGGTGGCCTTAGTGGTGAACTATTTGCTGAATCACAAACTTCCAGCCCAGCAGCCTGGCATTTTCTCATAAGCAGCCTAGGAACTTCAGTCACAAGCCCCCGTGTAAGCTGCTTGGCAAACTCAAGCTAATTTTGCAATTACATTATCCGGGTCCCTTCTTGTCCACCCACTCCCAGGCAAGCCTGTCTTGCCTTTGTTTAATTGGTTCTAAAGCAAAATCTCTTTTCTAAATTCCCTGGCTTATCCCTGGCTATTGATAAATTTCTCTTTCTTTATGAAAATAGCCTCATTTAAGGAAAAGCACTTGATGGCCACAACTTAGCTACAGCTTCTGACATGTAAGCGTAGGTAGGAGTCTAGAAACTCACGGTTGATATTTTCTACTTAAATCACATGCACAGAGGAGAGAGAGCAAATTTTTTGAAAGGGAATCAAGATATCAAAGTACACTACTTCTGATGAATTAGAAACAGCTGAGGCTGATTTCATACACTGTGGGTTGTTGGGTTTGAATTTGGGGCTGGGGGCGGTGTTCTCTATGAATTCTCTGAGATGATCCTAAAGATGATGAAAAAGAACCGACCAGATGTTTAGAGGCAGCAGAGGCAAGAAGAGTACATGGGAGGGAGGTGGGGGGGGGGTGTTTTTTTTTAATGTCCCTTTTACCCACATTCTCTGAGGAACTAGACGTCCCATCTGTCACTTCACTTTTCGGCCTCAGCCTGTGTGAGGAGACGGGAAGGAATACTCAGGCTGGGTGGGGTGGGGGAAGCAATGCCATCGAAATGCAGCAGTTGGCGGGGGCACTTATCACTGTTTTATGTGAAGAAACAAACCTAAAGCTTCAGTGTTGCCACCGACACTGACACTAAAGTGCAGAATCAGTCTCCAAATTTGTTTTTCATTGATCCTCTCTGGAGTCAAAAGTATATCTTCCTGTCTCGGTGCTCCCTGCCTTGTCAGAGGTGTCTGGGCCGGCATGAAAACGGTGTGCGGGCCTTTTGCAGTTTGCATGCACTGATTTTTGCATCTCAGCTGGGTGTCGTGGGAAAGAGCTTAATTTAGTTCATGAAAACACATGCAGACGTCTGCATTGCCCTGTTGTCTGGGGACTCTTTCCCGCAGGCTTCCCTCGGTGTCTTTTTGTCAAGGAGTGCCGTGAGGTTTCTATTTCTTTTTGCATCTGCAGGGTGCGACTCCAGAAGATTTCAGCAACCTCCCACCTGAACAGAGAAGGAAAAAGCTACAACAGAAAGTCGATGAATTAAATAAAGAAATTCAAAAGGAGATGGATCAAAGGTAGAGTGGCTCAATATGACTTATTAAGACATTTGAGTTCGGTTTGGAAAGATGGGAGGCCCTACATCAGATTTTAATCCAAGTGATTATTTCAGCCGTGTGTTTGGTTGTAGTCTACTGGATTGCTTTAGTAAAGACAGGGAGGGTTCTTTTAACAAATAGGTATTATTCTGAGTTTGGGCAACAAAATACACATGACTATCTTCTTCATTTTTGTATGTGTTCACTTACTTTAGTAATGCCACATTCACCATGCTAGCACCATGGAATGTAAATTCAGGTTAGACAAGAAAATTTCACAAGTACAGCAGAGCATTCTGTAGCATACCGAAGTTTGTATAATGTCTGACCAAACCAGTTTGCTCATAAATCACTTCCATTATAGGTGATCTATTTAGTTTAATATTTATGATTCTTATAGAGAAAATAAACATACTATACACATTTTAAAAAGTGCTTTTCATTTACCTTTGCATTAGCACTTAAAAAACACATTTCTGTTTCAAAATGCATATTAGCCATAAAAAGGAACAACAGGAACAACAGGAACAACATCTCATTTGTAGAGACGTGGATGGACCTAGAGACTGTCATACAGAGTGAAGTAAGCCAGAAAGAGAAAAACAAATATCGTATATTAACGCATATGTATGGAATCTAGAAAAATGGTACAGATGAACCCATCTGTAGGGCAGGAATAGAGACGTAGATATAGAGAACAGCCATGTGGACACGGGGGGGGAACGGGAGGATGGGACGAATTGGAAGATTAGGTTTGACATAAATACACTACCATGTGTAAACTAGATAGCTAGTGGGAACCTGCTGTGTAGCACAGGGAGCTCAGCTTGGTGCTCTGTGATGACCTAGATGCGGGGTCAGGGGGGAGGTCCACGAGGGAGGGGATATATGTACACATATAGCTGATTCACTTCATTGTACAGTAGAAACTAACACAACACTGTAAAGCAATTTTACTCCAATAAAAAAAATATTCTAATATAACAGCAGCAAAATATAGCCCTGCAATTACAAAAGTGCTAAACGGGGATCTACAATTATTTTCCTTTTTTAAAATTAATTAATTAATTTCTTTATGGCTGCGTTGGGTCTTCATTGCTGCGTGTGGTTTTTCTCTAGTTGCGGCGAGCGGGGGCTACTCTTCGTCACTGTGTGCGGGCTTCTCATTGCGGTGGCTTCTCTTTGTTGTGGAGCACGGGCTCTAGGCACACGGGCTTCAGTAGTTGTGGCTCACGGGCTTAGTTGCTCTGCGGCATGTGGGATCTTCCCAGACCGGGGATCGAACCCATGTCCCCTGCATTGGCAGGCAGATTCTTAACCACTGCACCACCAGGGAAGTCCCTTAAGTTATTTTCATATTTACAACTATGATTCTGAAGTAAATACTATTCCTAAGCAGCTCTGTTATCAGCTTTTTAGGTTTGGTTTAAAACCATACACATAATTGCTAGGAGGCTTATAATGTATTCCGTTCCTGAAAGCGTTCCTCAAAAGCCAACCAGCCCTCAAAACAGTACTCAGTCCACAAGGCAGTCAGAAAGAGTTAAATTAACTGGGGTAAATAAGAGTCCTACATTACATCAAAAGCATATGATATTCTGCAGCAACTAACTGGGAGCAGTTCAGGGTTGACTGGCGTGTTGTCCTCTTTAGAACTAATTTCATCAGAAGAGTTTAAGAAGGTGGACATTGGGGACTTCCCTGGTGGTCCAGTGGTAAAGAATCCACCTTACAATGCAGGGGACCGCGGGTTCGATCCCTGGCCGGGGAACTAAGATCCCACATGCCGCGGGGCAACTAAGCCTACGCACCACAACTACTGAGCTTGCGCGCCTCAGCGAGAGAGCCTGCATGCCACAAACTACAGAGCCCACGCACTCCACAACTAGAGAAGAGAAAACCCACGCGCCACAACTAGAGAGAAGCCCGCACGTCACAACGAAGATCCCCCAGGCCGCAACTAAGACCTGACACAGTCAAAAATAAATAAAATAAATAAATTAATGATAAATAAATCTTAAGAAAAAAATAAGGTGGACATTGTACCACTACCAAGTGCATTTAAAAGTGACATGTTTCCTCTGTGCTAATTTGACACCCCTGAATGACCTAGCTAGGGAACTAGTCACGGTAACTTGGTCACCAGGCAAACCAAGCCTGCAAGAAAGGACGCCAGTGTTCAAATTACCATGTTATCATCTGACCCAGTTTATTTTCAACATAAACATACAATCTCAATACGAGATGTCTAACTAAAGCTAGCACCGCCAACAAGACCAAGACAGCTTCTCCTGTTCCAAGGTTTAGGTTTCGCCCAGAATTCTCGGTACGTGGAATAGCCCACACCAAGAGCCATTGCTCCCATAACAAAGCCTTGGGCTGCCACGCGCACGTGGCAAATAAACAGACATTTTAGTATCTCCCCTGCTCTTCAATCTATATAATCCATATGCAACGATTGCTGCAAAAACCTGCCATTCCAGTGGGGACAAATGGTGCCTCTCTAGCTTTCTGGATAGAGAGGCACATGTAGTGATTGAAGAATCTTCAGACAATGACAAGACATCTCAGGCTCCAACTGGCTTCAAAAAGATTTTCTGGTGGTTTTTGTTTGTTTGTTTTTGTTTAGTTTGGCCGTACCACGTGGCTTGTAGGATCTTAGTTCCCTGACCAGGGATTGAACCCGGGCTGTGGCAGTGAAAGCCCGGAATCCTAACCACTAGGCCACCAGGGAACTCCTGTTTTCTCTCTATCATGAGTGTAGAGGTGAAGTTTTTGTACAAATGAGGAAGAGCAAAGTGGCATGACCCCCACCCTATCCCTTGCCCCATGTCGGAGCTTTGGATACAAAATGTACTTGTCTTTCTATTTGAGGGTAAGTAAAAATCAGCCTTCCTATAGATTCTCATGTCTTCTTGTCTTTTTATAGAGTGTGTTGATGGTATCTAGAAAACAAGTCACAGTATGTCTTATACACATCACCAGCCATTAGAGGTGTAAATATTTGCTTGTTCTTGACAAGCACCTGCCCATCTGCCCCGGCTCCCACTGTGAGAGTCCCCTGGTTTCTGAGCTGTTCTATAAGTTTGATCCTAGGGATGGTAGGTTGGTACATATGCAAAAAAAGAAAAGAAAAAATTAGGAAAAGATTCAATATCTCTTCCCATTTGCACTTCCTTCCCACATTTATAACGAATAATACCTTCACATCATTTACAGGATACTTGCTAATAATCCTAATTGAAAAGCCACTTTAGGGAACTATACTCAATATTTTATAATAACCTATAAGGGAAAAGAATCTGGAAAGAAAAAGATATGTGTATGTATAACTGAATCACTTTGCTGTACACCTGAAACTAACACAACATTGTAAATCAACTGTACTCCAGTTAAAAAAAAGAAAAAGGAAAAGAACAGCCACTTTTTATTCTCTCACCTTCTATATTCTCACTGACGGAATTAAGTGAATCATCGTTAATGGCGATTTGAACTTAAAAGATAACTTGAGATTTTGTGCTCTATATAAGTAGGCCAAATTGTAGTCCTACATAAATATAGTTATATTGAAGCTGGGGTTAAAACTTGGTTGTGCAAAAAATAAACAAACTTGGTAAGGCAGTCAGTTTAAGTACATGCAAAAGAAAAGTGGGTTTTGATTTTTTTTTAATCTCTGGGAGAGCAACTCCTGAAAACTAGATCGTTTTATAAATATTGTTGCAGTATGTTAAAAAGAGGAACACAGATGATGAACTTTGTTCTAGTTTTATATTAAAAATAGACTTTATGAAATAAAAATTTTTTGTACTTTTTATAAATAGAAGTCTTTGTATGTTTTATAACATCTGGGACCAAATATAAAAGGGTTTCTAAATGTATTATAAACCTCCTGCTGTTTACTAAGTGAGCACTTATATTTTGCACAGGAGTAACAAGTTGTGACTCAAATATCTGAAATGACATTTTATAGGTTGTTGACAGACTCTCTCTAATTGTTTGATATCATTCAGAAAAGTTTCTCTGTCACTTGGGTTGTGGCTGTGGAACTTGGTTAACGTTTGAAACCCCAGAGCAGTGCTTGCTGGTAATAAGGCCAATCACGTTCAACCATTCACTTCACCTCTGTTTATCGAGCATTTACAGTGTACAAGGAAATATTCTAGGTATAGCAATGAGGATAAAGCGATGAACAAAACATCAAAAACATCTGTTCTCATGCAACTTACATTTTGTGCAGGAGGAACAGAAAATAAAAGGTTTTGAGCAGAGATGGCATGATCTGGAAAAGGCTGGATTTTTGTTTGTTTTCAGTTTTGTTTTTTTTTAATAATCCAAAAAGGCAAGAAAGGAGAGAAAAAAATATTAATATATAGAATAGGCAGGACAAATCAAAAGCACAAAATAGAGTGGAAGATATAAAATACCAAGCACACTAGACACCCCAGATTCCAATCTGGTTCCACCTATTTCTTTTGCAAACTTTGGACAAGATTCTTAACCTCTTAGCACCTCGGTTTCCTCACCTTGAAAAGGGAGTTAATATGCCTGTCTATGAGGATTAAGTGTGTCAGGGTATGTCACGTGCTGAGGACAGTGCCTGGCATATTGTGTTTGTAAAATAAAATGAATCAGTATGTTAAATGTGAACAGACTACATGTTCCAACTAAGAGATTTTCAGACTGGACAAAAAACTAAAACCCACATGTATGCTAGTTACAAAAGACACGTCCAACTCATAAAGTGCAGAAAGGTTGAAAGCAAAGACTGGAAAAAGATGGGGCTTCCCTGGTGGCGCAGTGGTTAAGAATCCGCCTGCCAATGCAGGGGTCAGGGGTTCGAGCCCTGGTCTGGGAAGGTCCCACATGCCGCAGAGCAACTAAGCCCATGAGCCGCAACTACTGAGCCCGCGTGCCACAACAACTGAAGCCCGCATGCCTATAGTCCGTGCTCCGCAACAAGAGGAGCCACCGCAATGAGAAGCCTGCGCGCAACGACCAAGACCCAATGCAGCCAAAAATTAATTAATTATTTTTAAAAAAAGAATGGAAAAAGACAGACCATGCAGGTACCAACCAGAAGGAAAACTGGTGTGAGAACACTGACTTTCAGGCCAAAAAACACCCCAAACTATTCAGCTCAAAAGGATCAACTTCATAAAATAAATGATTCAAATAACAAATGGCTCAATTCACCAAGAAGAGATACAATTTTAAGTCTGTAGAACCATACTAGCATCACCTCAAAATATAGAAAAGGTTATGCTGTTGACCTTCTGGCATAAGTACAAGAAATACAAGCACGTCATTACAGTGGGATATTGTTCACGCACTTTTCTCGGTAATTGATAGAATAGATTAGCAGAGAGTCAGGATAGAGGATTTGAACAAAATAATTAACAAAATTGACCTAATACACAGATATTCAGTAACTGCATACTACACATTCTTTTCAAGCACACATAGAACATTTCCAAAAATTGGGCATATCCTGGTTTTATAAAATGAATCTCAACAAACATCAAAGGATAGACATCATTCAAAGTACGTTCTCTGAAGGCTGCAATTAAGCTGGATATCAATAACAAAAATTTAGAAGTTAAGAAATGTGGGGCTTCCCTGGTGGCGCAGTGGTTGAGAGTCTGCCTGCCAATGCAGGGGACACAGGTTCGTGCCCCGGTCCGGGAAGATCCCACATGCCGCGGAGCAGCTGGGCCCGTGAGCCATGGCCGCTGAGTGCGCGTGTCCGGAGCCTGTGCTCCGCAACCGGAGAGGCCACAGCAGTGAGAGGCCCGCATACCGAAAAAAAAAAAAAGAAAGAAATGTGGCTCTCAACTAACAACATTGTGAAACAACTACACCCCCTTAAAAAATAAAATAAAATAAAATGTGGCTCTCCGCAGGGCTCAGTTACAGCAAGAAGCCTGCTCAGTCAAGTTAGAAAGGCTCCCCACCCTTCTTATCATTCTGGCATGGAGTCAGGAAGAATCCTGTTAAGTTGGTTTAGCAGGAATCGTTCCATTCACCTTTGATTTTCCATCCACTGAGTCCCTCATTCTGCTTATTGGCTAAAAATCCCCAGCTGTCTTCACTGTATTAGGAATCGAGCCCAGCTCTAACCTGAGGTGTCTTTTCCCCGATTGCAATTGTTTTTTGATTTTTTAAAATAAAATCTGTTTTTACTGCTTAAAAAAAAAAAGAAAGAAATGTGGCTCTAAGTAGCGCATAGATTGAGGAGGAAGTCCTCATAGACGCTAGAAAATATATGAAACAGAGCTGAACCTTACCCTTCACGTACATTCTCCATCTCCATTTTGGGGATGTCACTAAAGCCATGCTTATACGAGGAAATTTAACGCTTCCAATACATATGAGAAACAAAGAAGGCTGCAAATCAGTGAGCTAAGCATCCCTCTTAAGAAGTTAGAAAAAGAGTAGCAAATTGAACCGAAGAAACAGAACGATAAAGGAAACTATCAATTAATGAAACAGAAGTACACATTCAACAGAGAGGATGAACAGAGCCAAAAGCTGGTTCCTTGAAATGATCAACAAAATTGAAAAACCTGCAGAGATTGATGAGGAGAGACCTGGATGAGAGGAATGGGAGATAGTGATTTTAAACAACTCTTTTGAGAAGTTTTGCTGAGAAATAGGGTCCTGGAGGTATAGGCCATGAAGTCGAGAGAAGACTTGTGTACATGTGGATGACCTTGCAGTTTGTTTGTTGTAGGGACATCTATTCATGTAACAAATACGTAGTGAGATCTCTAGTGCACCAGGCGTGGTCCGGTCACTGGGGGTTTATCATGGTCATAAAGGGCTTGAACCCAGAGAGCTCCTCGGAGAGCTGCTGTTCTAGGCGGGAGAGACAGACGATAAACAAGCATCATAACAAGTCATATAATGTTGGGAAGAGATACATGCAGTGGAAATAAAAGAAAGTAGAGCGAGGTAGGTGGGCTGGGAGGGCAAGTGGGTGGAGGGCTCCCGTGGACACCTGGTCTTAGGGAAGAACAGAGGGTTCATTGTGCCCACCAAGGGGCAATACGGGCTCAGAGGCAAGGGGGCAGGTGGAGGGGTGGTGAGGACTTGTGGAAATTCTCTTCCACTTATTTCTGTATTTTTGATTAAACTATTTCCCGTGACTCAAAATACAGTTTGTGTTGTTGGTCTTATGCTGGGTGATTGGTGCAGAGTTTCTTTTGCTGAAGCTCATTAAAGTTAGCCCCTCACCCTCGGCAGGAAGCCATTTGCTCTAAATTTAACTCGAATGCTCCTGAAGTGCCCTGAAGCCAGGGTTCCAGTTAGCAGAGCTCTCTGGTCCTAGAAACAACCTTCAGAGGGCTGCTATGGGCGGCCTTCCGGACAGGATTGCAGGAGGGGTGTGGAATCTTGCCGTGTGTAGCTTTAAGGCTCTGTTGCCCACCTGTCACGGATCCCGACTGTGGGTTCCGTTTCTTAAATAGTTGAAATCGTTGAAATCGAACTGTTTAACTTAATCCTTAGAATTCCCAAAGCAATGACCTGCGCTTCTTCATGAGGTAAACATTGCAGCCCACGAGACCCATGGTTTGCATGCAAAACACGTACATGGAAATATTGGGGTTTTGTCTCTTGTTACGTAGGGCAAAGTGATGTGCAGGATTAATTTACGTTTCTCACTCGCTAAAGACGAGGGAGATTTCGTTCCGAAAAGGCAACTGGAATTTAAATATGGGTCTCTGGATCATACAGACCTTGGTAGCAGAATCCTTATAGAGACGTTTTAGAAGGGAGGCTGACCCAGTATCCCCCTCCAATCCACACCGCGGTGCAGTCTCGCCACGCCCTCATTCCCGTAGTTTTCATGGCGGTGGGAAAATATGACTGGCTGACGACAGCATTAACCTTTACCACGTTCTGCCCCTTCTTTTCAGAGATGCCATCACAAAAATGAAAGATGTCTACCTAAAGAATCCGCAAATGGGAGACCCCGCCAGTTTGGATCACAAATTAGCAGAAGTCAGCCAAAATATAGAAAAACTGAGACTGGAGGCCCAGAAATTTGAGGTAGGAAGAAGCTGTTGTGGAAAAGCTTTGTTGGAAAAAAAAGAAATAGAAGTGGGTGTAGGGGGTCACGAGACGCATACGCATATGGTTGTAAATCGCCATTGTTTCTTTCCCCGCGAGAGATGGAGCTGGAAAAATCAGGTGTCTCACGAGTTATGATAAAAGGAAAAAGACACTGTCATCCACTGGGTGTTCAGCTTTTCAGCATATCCTATTTTAATGGTGTCCCTTAAAAGGGACGCTATTTAAGGTTATATTTGTATACAGTGTTCGTTGTTTTTTTTTTATCTAAGTGTTTCACTTAAGTTGTTCTACTTCATCTCCTGTTGACAGTGGGTATAATTGGGAATATACGGTCGGCCATCATCTCAGTGAATCCAAAAGACAGTTTTTAAAAAGCCATTGATATTTGTAATTTTCTTGTAATGTCCTTGCCTGGCTTTGGTATCGGTGTAAAAGTTTTCAAAATATACTCTGGATGCAAATTCCTTTTCAGATCTAGGATTTACAAATATTTTCTCCCATTCTGTGGACTGTTGTTTTACTCTCTTCAAGGTGTCCTTTGAAACACGGAAGTTTTATTTATGCTTTTGTTTTTTTGGCCATGCCACGTGGCTTGCAGGGTCTCGGTTCCCCGACCAGGGATTGAACCCGGGCCACGGCAATTAAAGCACCGAGCCCTAACCACTGGACCGCCAGGGAAGTCCCCAAAAGTCTTAATTTTGATGGAATCAATTTTTTTTTTCTTCTGTCACTTGTGCTTTTGGGGTCATAGCTAAGTTACCAGTGCCTAATCCAAGATCACAAACATTTATGCTTATGTTTTCTTCTAAGTTTTATAGTTTTAGCTTTTACATTAGGTCTATTGAGTTAATTTTTGTATATGGTTAAAGGTAGAGGTCCACCTTCATTCTTTTTTATGTTGTCCCGGCACCATTTGTTGAAAAGGCCTTTTCCTCCTTGAATTGTCTTGGCCCCTTTGTCGCAAATCAATTGATCATAAATACAAGGGTTTACTTCTGGGGGGGGGGAACCATTGAAATATGTTACTGTTCCTTCAAAGGATCCATTATCAAAAGATGATATATGTGAAAACCAATAGGAAACACAAAGAAGAAATGAGGAAGAAACACAAATAATAAATCTTTTAAGGAGGGAGTGGGGCACTCAAAAGCTGTGGGCAGGGCTTCCCTGGTGGCGCAGTGGTTGAGAGTCCGCCTGCTGATGCAGGGGACATGGGTTCGTGCCGCGGTCCGGGAAGATCCCACGTGCCGCGCAGTGGCTGGGCCCGTGAGCCATGGCCGCTGAGCCTGCGCGACTGGAGCCTGCGCTCCGCAAGGGGAGAGGCCACAACAGTGAGAGGCCCAGGTACCGCAAAAAAAAAAAAAAAAAAAGCTGTGGGCAGAAGGCTTCTTTTTCCCCTCGAAATGTAAAGACTACAAAGCCTGTAAAAATATATCAGTAACTGAGCGTTCCAACCAGAATAGATTATTTCTAGCAATAAAAGGTCAAATATGGCTTTTTTCATTCTTTCTAGAATCTGTCAATAAGGTATTAGCATTTGAGGTTTTAGAACCTAGAAATGTCCTTTTCTGATCATTTTGATTCTTTTGCCTCTTTTACACTATTTCCAATGTTGCTGAAGATACTTTGATCTACTTTGATTTCCTACGTATGAGTTTTCTTCACTATTTAAAAAAAGAAAAACGTTACACTCCTTAACAAAAATGGGAAGTGTGGCTTTCTAACTGAGTCATGGCTTAAGTGTGTGGCAGGGACCCTCATGTTTCCCAGTGTGACCTCATGGTCACAGAATTTCTGGAACCAGAAGGAACTAGAAATGACTTAACCAAAATCACACAGCTGCTTAAAAAGCCCAGGAGTATAACGGAGGCCAGTGTCTTTCTGCCACATTATGAGCAGTGGCTAAATATGTTTGCCTGTACTTCTCCAACTTTGCCTTTGAGTACATTTATACAGTCAGGGCACACAGACTGGAGACTCTGCCCCCACGGGGTCCTTCTCCAGTCTGCTTCAATGACCAACGAGCAGCCCCGATCTGGGGCCTGAAGCCTGCACGGTCAGGCCCTCAGCTGAGCTCAGACCATTCTTTCCTGCCTTCTGTTTGCAGGCCTGGCTGGCCGAGGTTGAAGGCAGACTCCCAGCACGCAGCGAACAGGCCCGTCGGCACAGCGGCATGTACGATGTGCAGAACCCCCCAGCCGTCAACAACTGTGCACAGGATCGGGAGAGGTACAGTATCTGTACGGAGCCTGCTCTTTCTGACTTTGTATTTATTTCTCAATTCTGGAATCAGAGACGAGCACAAGGTACTTGTTAGATCCCAAGCGTCTGTGACGATTGGCCTGTGATGTTTCCCACGGTGCAGGTGTCTAAGTCCCCGTGGATGGTGCCCGAGCCTGCGGGGTGACTGAAGATGGTCCTAGTTACAACAATCGGGGGATGGGGACGGGGGCGGGTTGCAAGCACTTTGCTCTCGCGGGGGCTGAATTCAAGCCCTCGCTGGGGTCAGTGGCTATAGTTGCTGTGTGTTTTGCTTTCTTGAGCAGCCCGGATGGCAGTTACACGGAGGACCAGAGTCAGGAGAGTGAGGTCAAGGTGCTGGCCACGGATTTCGACGATGAGTTTGATGATGAGGAATCCCTCCCCGCCATAGGGACGTGTAAAGCTCTCTACACGTTCGAAGGTAACACCGCGTCTCACCTAATTCCCCCCACTTCTCGTGAACTGTCTGAGTCACTCTTCTCTTTCTGTGATCAGGCTTTCTTTTGAAGTCATCCAGAACTTTCCCTCATTGCTCTTTTGCTCTGCTCGTGGTATCTGTGTTTATGATTATGATCTGGTCGATGGCTGTATGTTTTACCTTTGGGTCTGTACATTCGAACAACTTTCAGTGAGCTTAACTGAAGCAGATAGTATGGAATAATGATTATTTCATCCATTCATTCAATACTTACAGAACTTCTGTCTTGTAAAGGCCCCTGAAAGGGTGGCAGGCAGATGGTATGTTCTGGCTTCCACCTTTGGAGGAAATAAAGCAGACACACGTAGAGAGAGGGCCGCCTGCAATATTCACCAGAGGAGGGGTACAGAGTGACGGGGGATTCACGCGAGGATGAGATCACTTCCTTAAGGGGGATTGGAGAACTCTCCGTGCTGAAGTATGTCAGAGGCACGGGCACGGCCAAGCGTGGAGCGAGGAAGGTATGGGGTTCATATGGCTGGCGCTCAGATGTCTTAGGTGGTGAGATGAGGGGGTAGGCGGTGCCAGTGGGGGGTATGGGTAACAGAAACATCTGGATTTTATTTGGCAAACGTCGAGAAGCTACTGAAAGTATTTGAGCAGGTTGCTGACACGAGCAGAGCTGTACCTTGAGACATTTACTGTATGTGTCGGATCGGTTAGAAGACAGGGAAATTGGTTAGAAAGACTAGCCTAGTGTTTCCTAAACTGTGAGCCTTGAAACGGCACCTTGCAGGATGCTGATAAGGATGTTGTGAAAGAAGCAATCAGAGCTCAGATCATCTTCAGAAGCCCTGGGATAAATGAATCTCTTTACTGGAGGACTTTTTGTTTTTTTTTTCTTTTGGCCACACCTCACAGCTTGCAGGATCTTAGTTCTCTGACCAGGGATTGAACCTGGGGCCCCTGCAGTGGAAGTACGGAGTCCTAACCACTGGACCACCAGGGAATTCCCTTTACTCTAGGACTTTTAGAGCCTTTAATAAACTAAATATTCATTATGACAAAATAAGAAAGGGAAGTACCAGGTTAAATGTTCCCGGTTTTACTTCCCGGCCACACCATCCCTCTCCCCCCCGCGCCCACAGTACCGCTATTAACAGCCCCCTAAACAGTCTGCCTTTCAGGACACTGCTTGGGCGATGATGGCTAGTCTTTTGAAATTATCTTAGCAAATGGTGTTCGGGGCCTTGATTAAGGAATGGACGCAGAGATGCTGCAGCCAGTATACAAAGAGGGGAGGAAATCACAGATGATCCCTGAAGTTGCATCCCTGGGATGGTGGAGATGTCCACTGAAATGGGAAAGTGGGAGGAAAAACAGGGAGTCCGGGTTCACCCCTATCGCGTTCCAGGTGCCCGGGTACCATCAAGGTGGAAACGGGCTTCAGGCAGAAGGCGAAGTGGAACCTTGCCTCAGACGAGAACCAGAACCAATTGACGCCGTAGGAGTACCTTCAGGGAAGAGTAGAGAAGCGGACCCAGGATTTCCTCTGCGGAAAATACCTCCTGTTCTGGGAGGGAGGAATGAGAGGGCTCCCAGGAGGAGTTAGAAGAGGGTCCTAGAGAGACGCCAGGTGAGGACCTGGAAGCTTCTGTGTGGGAGGAGAGCAGAAGGGTCAGTGCGTCCATCTTTCCCTACACTTGCTTCGTCGTTGCAAAGCTGTGCTCTCAACCCGGATTTGACAAGAAACCTAAAATACTCTGATATTGCTTTTTCAGGTCAGAACGAAGGAACCATTTCAGTAGCTGAAGGAGAAACACTGTACGTTATAGAGGAAGACAAAGGTGACGGGTGGACCCGCATCCGGAGAAGTGAAGATGAAGAGGGTTATGTCCCCACTTCATACGTCGAAGTCTATTTGGACAAAAATGCCAAAGGTGCTAAGACTTATATTTAATACAACTTAAAAAAAAACCAAAAACACAAAAAACTTTAAAACATTGGAGTTGTTTCTCCCCACAACCATGACTGTTAACAGGCAGTTCTTCAAAAGACTGGATGGGGAGCGTCGCAGTTTCTTTTAGGGACGAGGTGGACTTTCAGGCATCTTACACCTGAATTTCCTGGGCTGGTTTTGACGATAATCAAGTTTCACTTGCTAATGACATTTTACTTGGAAAGCTGCCAGCTGCCAATGTACAACTGTGTCCTTTGAAATCTGATAAACATTTCTTCTTGGGCAGCATCTGTAGATAACCAAAAAGTTGCCTTCTAGCTTCTAATCCGTATTTCTGAATCTAAAAGTCCATGCACATCCTAGGGGTGCAGAAGACTTCAGTTCTCTTATTTATATGTAGTGTCTGCCAGAAATTGAACTACCTTAGAATGTTACATTTTGTAACTTCATAAACCGAACTACGCTAGTTTGTTCAATTTTACAGTCATTCACTTCGAAGGAAGTCATCAATGAAGTATAGAATAAGTAAAGAATAAGATTGGTACCAAAAGTGTGTATATTTCCTTAAACATGTTTAAGATAATTGTTAGATCACCGTGTTTTCAGGTTATGTCTATATGATCCTACGCAACCAACTGAAATATGGAAAACTTTGGTCGATCAACCAGTTGATTTTTACATATGACTACTGATCTTCCTTCCTCCTGCCAGTTGACAGAGCTGATCAGATGTGCTAGTGCTGTTTAGATAAACTTACATAAAAACAGCTCACTTCATTCTGTTCTTTTGGAGGTTTTGTGGGAGGTGGAGCTGTATTCCGTTCATACTTGCCCAGGTGGGGCTGTGAATAGACCCTTGTAAGCAACTGCGTCTACACACAGACCCCAGCACGTCACTTTTCAAGGGTTTTTTGGTTTGTTTTTTAATCACTGGCATCTTTAAGACCCAAAGTGTGAATTCACTGAAAACTGTTTTAGAATTTCTAGCTCGTTTTATGGTTCACCATCTTCAAAGAATCTGGGTCACTTGGGGATTTGCATTTTTAAATTGGCAGGATAGGTAGTGAAATTGGTGACATGCCCAATGGCTGTGCTCATTTCTAGAATCTTCCCTGAGATCACAGAGAACCAGCTAAAAGTGAGTCAGAATAAAGGTATGGGGTTGAGATTCTCTTTTTATTTGGCTTTGAAAATTATTTTTTCATGTCCTTCCTACTCTTAAACAGGATATTAGCTCCTTGCTTCGACACTGTGGGCTCCTTTTAGAATGTCAGATCAATTTAAAGCTGATTTTAAAACTGACAGCAGCATATCAGGGGTCTAGGAGCTGGCAGGAGCTATGGGCGACTGCCGCAGAGTCTAGCAGAGAGCTCTCTTACATTTCCCGACGGCCGCCAAGATGGAATTTAGTAACCTTTACTTAATGACTGTCTGATTTTTGTTTTGTTTTGTTTTTTTGAGGTACGCGGGCCTCTCACTGCTGTGGCCTCTCCCGTTGCGGAGCACAGGCTCCGGACGCGCAGGCTCAGCGGCCGTGGCTCACGGGCCCAGCCGCTCCGCGGCATGTGGGATCTTCCCGGACCAGGGCACGAACCCGTGTCCCCTGCATCGGCAGGCGGACTCCCAACCACTGCGCCACCGGGGAAGCCGTGACTGTCTGATTTTTAAAACATTTTTTATTTTGAAATAATTATAGATTCTCAGGAAGTTGCAAAGATAAAGCAGAGAGATCCCCTACATCCAGCTTCCCCCAGTGGTTGCATCTGACACAACTGTGGTCCAATATCAAAAGCGGGAAACCGGCCCTGGCCAGCCTGATTTTTTTTTTTAAATATAATTTTGTAATTCAGATTTCTTTTGCTTTATTATACCTTTGCTGCCGTAATATTGATAAAGCCACTGACCCTGACCCCAGACCTCTCAGGAGAGTCATTTCAGTTCTTCCTTTTAACTACCGCAGCAAGAAAATCAGCTGACCGTGGGGATTGAACGGGCAGTAGGTGGTCACAGCTTTGGGCAGGTAACCAAGTGAATCCCTAAGATATTAAAACCTAACCTTTCTATCCTGCGATGAACTCATTTCCAGACTGTGAATTATTGGAGACAGCAAACCAAGCACTGAAAAATGAGGCAGGATAACATTAGTCTTCTAAAAGCCTGACTTGAAAAGTACGGCATTCCACGAAGTTGGCTGGTGGTGTTTCTTTTGTTTTCCCCTCCTCCTTAGAGTTGTGCAAATCTGACTCAGGAAAGCGCTCAGCTGGCTTTCGGGGATGGGAGGGGCGATTTGGGCACATAAATGATGATCATTATTTTAGGCTGTATGCCTCAATACCTTTACCGGATGAATCTATGTACTAGCGACTCAACGGTGAAAGATATCTTGTAGTTTCAGGTCCATCTAGTCAGTGCGCAGAGGATTAGCAGAAGTCTTGATTCCCAGAGAATCACAAATTTCCATTTCCACCCGAAGTATACTTTGTGTTCTTCCAACAGTTATCTGTTAAAATAAAAGTAGCAGAGTCTCAGCTTGTGTATAAAGTTTTCTCCTTTTGTTTAGAGATACACTTAGAGGTTAATAATGTATGTCGAAGCCTTCCTTCCCTGCCTTGTTTATAAATCCACTCCGCCTGCTCCATAAACGCTGCCCTCTCCTTAAGCCCGTCCCAGGTGGGCGGGGCTGCTGCTTTCCGATGCCCGTAACTCAAAAGGAGTTGTTTTATTGTCAGTAATGCCAGAGCACTTTTGTGTGTGTGTGGTGTCTACCATGTGACTATTTAATAATTGCCAAAGTAGTTAGACTAGAGTAAGTTCCAACTGGTCAACTGAATTGTGACTGTCCTCTTTTATGGTTTTGTTTTTGTTTTTTTAAATTGCTCTCTGTGAAATATATCCATAACCGCCCCCTGCCCCAATAGATTTGTATATACTGCAATAGAAAAACTAAAAGGATTACTTGAATTCGTTGTCTTAATGTTTTACTCTTCTTTGTGTTTGTTTTATTGGTGATTCTGATGCCTAATGACCTTTTTGTTTTTGTAACCGCTGGGGGAGCCGGAAGGACGGTTACAGTGGTAGCTAGGTCCCCTGCCAGCTGATCCACACTTGAGTTTATTGTAGACACTTGGGTTCTGAGTAAGTTCTGTTTGAATATGGCCAACATGACTGTTTCTCTCTCTCCTTATCTTACAAGAAAAGAATCTGTCTGGCTCCTTTTAGTTGTACCCTCGTATCTGCCTCTCTAATAAACGTTACATTTTTCTCAGTGTTGTGTATTTTAAATGATTTTTCCCCTCTCCGAGAAAATTATTCTGTGTAATCCGAGTAATTTAACTCTTTCGTCTTCAATAATGGGGAATTTTCTAGCCAAATGCTTTTCAAAAAAAAAAAAAAAAAATTCCTGCCCTTTCCCCCTATTATATGATGACACCTTCTCTGTTTCTCACCCTGTGTTCACCTCCGGGCTTGAGGAGTCTGTCTCCTGTTTCCTCTTCTGTCCCCTCAAGATGAAGAACTTTCACTGTTTATTGCTGAGTAAACGCTGAGTGACAGGTTTTCCTTTTCACCAAAGATATTGCCTTTTACTGCCAAGGAACTGAGAGTGTCAGTCGGAGAGGGAACCAGGCCTTTGGGCTCCCGGCATCATTCTGGGAGGCTGGTTCTTTCTCTGTCTCAGAACTCAATTTATGAGAAAGATGAGTTCGGGTGCATGGGTGCATCATCTCCTGGGCGGCTTCTCTTACCCCTGAAGGAAAGACTAGCTGCTCTGATTGCAGATAAAACCGTGAAAGTTCCTTATCTCAGACTCGCCCTGTGGTAACCCATCGCTCTAAATGTGCTCCCTCCCCTCCCCCCTCCCCAGGGCGGTGCAGTTTGCACTGAGCTGCAGAGCGCCGCCCCTGACCTGCTGCCCGCCACTCTAACAGCCTTTTCCTTTCTCTGTCTTTTGTGTTGTAGATTCCTAAAGATGGTTCCGGGAGCCAGAGCCTCGGGAGAGCCTTCCCAGGAGAAACCCTTCGGTCTGCTTGTCTCCACAGGCCTGGGTGCCCGCCAGCGCCTTGGGGCTCTGCTGGTGTGTGGCCCTCGGAACCTAAGCCTGAAGCGACATCCATCCCCACGTGCAGCGGCTTGCCTTTTTCTTTCTTTTCTTTTTACAGCATGTTCCTCGTAGCCTGGTTCCTCCCCTGGCCCAGCCTGGCTGCCTCTTGCGGGGAGGTCTGTCCCTGTCTTGGTCCCCGTCCAACTCGGGGCCACAGAAGGCGGCTTGACGCGTGGTCCCTCCTTCCCGGGCCTCGGCCCTCAGTCCATCTGGCGCATCCCAGCCCGTCCACAATTCACACTGTGCCTTTCGTGAAAACTTTGCCACTGGTCTCCTGGGGAGACGAACCGCATCTGAACAAGGAGGGTCAGGCCTGCACCAGGTGGACTGGGCGCCCGAATGTCACTCATGTGTCCCTGTGTCCTTTACGTTAGCAAATACTCATCTTTTCCCAAGTCCATTGGGTATTCGGTGGTCCTTTCCTGACTGTGCGTCTCACCTCATACTAAACAATTGGCCCTTGAAACGTTTCACAGCCTCAGAGTGTCCGTGGCGGGCACTGGGGCATGTACACGCACACTCACATACACACACGTACACACATTTTTGTTTGGGGCCCTGTCTTCAGTGGCCTGGAAAAGTCCACAGCAAAAGTCAAATTCCAGCTCTGGGGCCAGCCCTGCTGTCCTGCCCGTGCCCACCTTTCATGGGGTCCAGGAAGGCCCCAGCCCACCTTCTCCCCGTTGGCCGCCTGTTAATGAGAACTGCAGATCGTGAACGAGGGTCTCACCTCTGCATTAGCTCATTGCCAAGGGAAGACTCTCCCCTTTCCGTGAAGTCCGAGACCCGCATCTTAGGATTCTAGTGCTCTCATCACCAAAGACCCTGTGCTTCTTGTGGTGCATCAAGTGATCCCGTGGCTACAGCTTCCACATTTCCCCACCTGCTCTCCAGGCCAAGTGGAATTAATCAAGTTTGTTTTTTGAGCTAAATTTCCTTCCTCTTATGGGTCTTTGAGGAAGACATGAGGTCATGTACCCTGTGGTCACTCATGCCTTAGAGCAGCATAGCTTCTCTACTTATTCGGTGCAGAAAAAGCCCAGAGAAATCATTGGCTGTCAGTTTCTGTGAGCGAGGATGCCGTCAGAAGCCCAAGGATGCCACCAGGCATCTTTCCTCTCTTGTTTTGCTTTTGGTAACCAGGAGGTCACCTTGAGCATCCTCATTGCTTCTCAACCCTTATGAATCAAGACAAGGAAATCTTACAGGAGCCGAAGGGACAAGGACAGGAAGGACAGGTCCTGAGGGTTGGGCCTTTGTTCAGTGGTAGGAAAACGGTTCCTCTCGGCAAACCAGGGTTGACCACACACCAGCCTCTGAGAGTGGCTCAGGCAACCCTTGGTGACAAGAAACCAAGAGGGAGCAAATACCAAGGGCAAAAAGCAGGGGAAGAGGAAGTGGCTTCAGGTTTGAGCAAGCGTGAGTCACCCCCTCGCCCTTTCTTCCCCAGAGGGAGCCTCTGCAGCTGTGGGCATCTGGGGGCCGCTCCGTTAACACCCAGGGGGCGGCCCCACTGTCACACACTCCTCAGTCTCATGAGAGGACTGTCTTGACAGATGACGGTAAAGCCAGGATGCCAAAGGGCGAGAAGGGTCAGGGCCTCACCCGTGTCCCTGCAAACCAGCAGGTGCGTGGTTCCTGTGGACAGTCCCAGTGGCAGGGTGGCCGGGTGTCTCCAGCAACTTCTGAATCTCACCAAGTCAAGCTGCCCACTCTTCACTCTGCAAGGATGCTACACATGTTTTTAAAATCTGATTTTAGAGCCTTGGGAACGCATGTGCATTGCATCTTTCATATTAGGGGTTAGGATAGATTAATTTCTTACAACCTAGGGGAAAAGGCATAAAGTGCAGTAATTTGTTCTTTTAGTGTCTGTTAAACCCAAAAGAGAATATGCTGGTATCCTCTTGTAGCCCCTGTGCCTTTTTTTTTTCTCTGTACCACCTGTGTCCAAAAGAGAATGGATAAATGAGTGCTTTTCAATGTTAACCTTGGTGTTTGCTTCTCTGACAGTCTGTGTGGCTATGGGGAAAGGGAAGAGCTGTACCAGCTGGGCTTAGTAAAGGAAGTAAGTTATTATAGGATAGTTGAGATATATCACTTACTCTGGGAATCCTACTGTGAAATCGTCTATATATTACTATAGAGCAGTTCACATAGAGTAGAAACGTGGAATTTCCCATGTGCTTTTCTCAGCCTTCCCTCGTATCCACTGCCCGTCACTTCTCCACCAATGCTAGGATATTGCTGTGCCGTAAGAATAACTCATTTTTAAAGAAGCTACCCTGAAAATAACTTAAAATGGAAGAGAGGAACCTGTCGTTTACCCAGTTTTTCCTTTGCAGGATAGGAAAGAATAAAAAGGCATGGAAAGCTGTAAGGGGATTGCCCTTTGGGTTTATATCACGATCTTCCTGAAGCTTTTGGGCGCCAGCAGCCTGTCTCTCCAGCAGTAGCGCAGAGGCCTCTTATGCCTTTTGGTAACATCTGTAATTACTGGGGAAAAGTTTACTGAACATGAAAAAGTTATGTTGATGCTAAGTATTTTTGCAGAAATGTCGATTTCATACTTCCTAATGGCTCTGCCTCCTGTGCTTATATCAAAAAAACTTTAAAAAGTGATCCAAACTTTTATTTTAACCTGGTGTCGAGCACCTTTAAACTTCTTGGTTTATCTGTGTGTTGCACTAATTCTAAACTTTGGAGGCATTTCAGTGTTGTAAATGGCCCGTTGCCATTGTAAAGGTTATGGAATTGCCCATTTGTCTCTGGAGATGGAATTAAACCAAATAAAGTGCTTCCACTGGAAGGCTTATATTGACCTTGTAACTATATGTTAATCCTCTAAATGTTAAATAAAAGTGTAACTTCTGGCACGGTATCGCGGGGCTGTTTGTTGCGCAAAGAGGAGACCCTGGTCACAGAAGCAGTCAAGAGTCCCCTGGGCTGGAGGCTGGGCTCCGATCTGCATGTCACTGATTTACTGGTGTCAACCCAACACCAGTCGAGGTGCCATCTGCTTGGGGAGGGGCCTGAGACCCAGGGAGCTCCAAATTCCAGCCCCGCCCACTGGGGGAAGCCGTCAGAGACCTCAGTGATGTGGGGTCCCGTTGATTCAGTGCAGGGATTTGGGGGGGCTCCTTAGGTCCAGGCCATTTTATGCAAATTCAGCTGGCAGCTACTCTGGGGTTTCGGGGACCCTACTGTGGGGACCGAGGGGCCGGGAAATCGCAGCGGGTTTGCGTATCATTGGCGGTCTGGCGTCACGAGTGCTCAAGCCGACCCTCTCCTTGGGAGCTTGGCTGGAATACTCACTGGTTTCTGGGACGCCGCGGACAGTGTGCAGCGTTTAAGGGTGAGGGCCTCGTGCCTGCGCCAAGCGGCTGCATGTGCCGCCGGAGGGAGGCCCTTTCCATACCCTGCGTTGAAAATCTCACCCCGGGCTTTGGGGGGAAGACTGGCTCGTGCCCACACCTCTGTTTCCTAAGGCTCTTTAGAGCCGATTTAGGAAGACAGTTGTTGAGGGAGTGAAATATTAAGTGAGCAGGGCGGCCTAATGCCAAGTGTCACTCGCTTGCCGAGGGGTGGGAGGTGAGGCCACCCGTACGAGGCCAGGCCTCGCTGCGGCCGCGGCCTCCTCCCACAGACGCGTGTGACTGGCCTTTCAAGCAAGAGCTTCGCCAAGTTCTCAGCCAAGTCTGCTGCCGTCGGTCCTGGGGAGGATGGTGTCCGGAGCCAAGGCCTCCAAACCATCAAGTCGGGGTTCTCAGCAAGAGACGGGATGGTCAAGGGAACTGGGTGGCTCCACGACTGTCCTACTGAGGCCCCCTTGTCCAGGTCAGCAAAAGGTCAATCTGGGAAGAATGTCTCCAGCATGTTCTTTCTGGGCTTTTATCATAGTTGGGGACTAGTCTCTAACGGTCGGTAAGAGACAGAATGTCTCCCTCTGTCTCACGTAGAACCTTCTCCCCTGCAGGACCCCACCATCGTGAGGGGCTGGGAGCCGGGTCTGAATGGGGCGCGTGTCCCCACCTCCCTGGGCCTCAGTTTCCCCTGTAGTGGGGAAAACACTTGGTGGACGCCACCTCCACAGCCGTTCTTAGCTGTCAGCTCTGATTCCGAGCTCCCTCCCGGCTCCGTGATGGAGCCTGTGTTATTCTGATTCGGCGACAGAGTTCACGGCTGGCAGCTCTGTGACCTTACACTGCGCTCGCGGGTCTGAAACACTGAACCGCCTCCCAGCTTGGGCCGTCTTTACGCACCTACTTGGTTCAAGCGTTTGGGGAGGTGACGCCTCACCCCATCGCACACGGAAACCAGCGGCGGCAGCGCAGTATGTGCTGCGGGCAGTTAGTTGGTTTCCCGGTGTGCTCCCGAAGGTAGCTCTGCAAGCGCAGAAACCCCTGACTCAGACCCGTCGGTCAGGCTCCTCCGGTGGGTCTGGGAATCTCAGCATCCGCCCTGCTCGGCCCCGCCTCTCCCCGCCTCTCCCCGCTCCCCACCTGCCGGCCACGCCCAGGCCACGCCCCCCGCCGCCGCCGCCGCCGCGCACAGGCGCTGGCGACCCCTAGTGGGAGAGAAGCCGGCGGGCGAGGAAGGAAGGACGAGGGTCCCCAGCAGGGTGACCAGGTAGGAAATGGAAGTGGGCAGAGGCGGGGGGATTCGAGTATGCCGTCACTTTTTTAACTAAAGCAAAAGAGATCTCTGGAATTGTGCGACCCACGGGACAGCAAGAGATGGATGGTGCGGGGCTGAGTGAGGGCCCACCTGGCCTGGAGGGCGCCTCTCTTCCTCTTCCCTGGCCTCTGCCGGCCTTTTCTGAGAAGGGGAGGCATAAGCCTTGTTGCCAGCGCCCTCTGAGACCGGAGGTTAACGCGCAAACGCTGCAAATGGCACCTCGCAGCCTCTTTGAGTGCCAGGGGCCGTTTCTCCGGAGCTGCGTGCATTAGGCCCTGACTTAAACGCTGTCTCTGTCCAGACGGTACAGTGAGTGCCATTTACTTAAATGACCTCCCATTAGCTGGAGACGTCGCTGGGCCACAGAAGGTACAGCATAAACTGAGAACGGCCCCCAACGTCGCTCTGTCCTCAGAGCTAAGGGACCAAAAGCCGCAGGAGGAAACAGGGATTTCCTCATTTTCCTCTGTTGGTCCCCGGAAGCAGCAGGGGCGGGGAGGATTCCCCTGGGTGCTGCGGCGTTCTGCCCCGGGGGCCTCGTGCCCCTCACGGGGTGCACATCCTCCCACACGCCAGGCCAAGAGCCCTGCCCGCAGTTCGGGCTCTCCAAACAGCCCTCAGCTGGGCTGCTCGCTGGTGTCAGGTCCAAGCAACGCCTGGAGGCGGTATCCCAGCACGTCCCTAGGGCAGCCTTCCAGGACACACTTTGTCCAAAATGAGGACAGCTCTTTTTCACAGCTCTTCCCAAGGGCATCAATTTCTTCTGCACCCTGTGCCTTTGCTACGACCAACGGGGCCTCTCTCTGCTGTAGGTAAAGGTGTCGTAGGGAAGAGAGCCAGAGGGAGGTATGATTCCAAAACACCATTTGCTTCCCCAGAGGCTCTCTGGGGCTCAAACTCAGGTCGTGAAGGACTCGCAGGATAATTTACGTTTGCACATAATTCCAACTAGAACAAAGGTAGGAAGCTATACTTCTGGGGTGGCTGCACCTTGCAAATGTTTTTTGTTTTGTTTTCTCCCCGCCGCACCACGCAGCATGGGGGATCCTAGTTCCCCCACCAGGGATTGAACCCGTGCCCCCTGCCTTGGAAGCGTGGAGTCTTATCCACTGGACCACCAGGGAATGTACTTTCTGATGCAGCTTTGTCAGCAGAAGCACAGACAGGTGGAAAGGCCTGCAGACACAGGTGGCAGTTGGCCTACAAACTCCCCAGTCTGCCGGCTGGCTTGTGACTCTAAAAGGTGTCGCTGGAGCGAGGCCCGGGCCAGCCTGGAGGAGAAGCCCGACCACGGGATGGCACGTGGGAGACAGGACACAGAGACAGCCTCCCCTGCCGCCCAGCACTGCCTGTCTCCGCTCGTCTGTAAATGGAGGTGAACAACCACACGCTCCTGTCCTGTCTTCACGTGCCAGCATCTCGGCCGAGCCACTGAAAAGCCTGGTATTTCAAGGGAAAGTATAGAGGAAACATCTTAAGGCCAACTGGTGCCTACCTCTCTCTCTCACCTTCCTGCAGTACATACAACAAATGAATGTCTCCAAACCTCCGGATCAAGCAACCCTCCAGACAAAACTTTCCCAATCCCATCTTCCAGGTTTAACAGGAAAAGCCAATCACAAAATGTGTACCATGGAATCCAACATTCGAATGTGAGCAAAGCTAAAATGATGCTCAGACACACACGTATGTGGTGAAACTATAAAGAAAAGTGAGGGCTGAAAGAAACGCAGGGAAGGAGCTTCCTCTGGGGTGGGCGGGGGGTCAGTGATCAGGAGGCCCCGAAGGGGCTTCAGTGGAACTGCTAGCAGTCCTACCTGGGGGCGGGTGTCTGTCACCTGTTTTATCACTCTGTGTTGAACCTGTTTCTGCACATGCATGTCTGATGGGATTTCACAAGCGAATGTTTAAAGTCATACATAAAATCTCAAGTTCTCCTCTCCCCTCCAAACCCCCAAAGCATAAACAGAACCAACCAAAACCAGAGAGACTATAAACCACTATAGCATCACTAAATGTGAGAGATGCCAGCCACCAGCCCGATGCCAGCCACCAGCAACCACGATGCTGTGGCGGAGGTGCCAACACCAGCCGTCGGGGAGGAAGGGGAAAGGGTGTCCCCAGTGCAGCCCTCGTAGGGTCCAGGGAGGGGAACCCCTGCCCCGAGGCTGCTCTGAGCAGCCGGGAGGCACCAGGTCCGTGGTGTGATGCCAGGAGGGGAGCGGCCTGCGGGCTGTGCTGGCCTCATCCCCCGAGCGCATCGGGCCCCCTTCTCTGGGGCCGGGGCTGGTTCCAGGAAAGGAAAGACACAGGCCGATGGGTGTTTAAAGCAGCTCGGCCTCCACTTCCTCCTGAAGCCTCTGGATGCGCTGGCTCTCGGGGAGCCATGCAAAGCCCCCGGGGTGTCTGGTCATTTGTCACGTTAATTTTTTTTTTTGGTCCATTTTATTTATTTGGCTTCTGAACAATGACGATCTGAAAGTTCCTCTGAGTTCATGATTTATCTGAGTCCTTTTTAAAATTTATAGTTTTCTTAAGTAACTGAGACTAAACAAATGCCTTCATTTTAGAAATTTTAGTAACACTGTCATCTAGAAACAGGTAAAAATATTGCTCCTGGGCTTCCCTGGTGGCGCAGTGGTTGAGAGTCCGCCTGCCGATGCAGGGGACGCGGGTTCGTGCCCCAGTCCGGGAGGATCCCACATGCCGCGGAGCGGCTGGGCCCGTGAGCCATGGCCGCCGAGCCTGCGCGTCCGGAGCCTGTGCTCCGCAGCGGGAGAGGCCACAGCAGGCAGGGGCCCGCGTACCGCAAAAAAAAAAAAAAAAAAAAGAATATTGCTCCTGCACTGACATTAGTTAGCACAGCCATCTTCAAGCAGCATTTTAAAACTTAATTCCTGGTCATAGGGCAGTAAAAACGTTAGGCAAGAGACAATTTTTCAGTATCACTACTGCAATGTAATATGCATAAACCAGATGCTTTAAGCCATGAAACAAATGCAGACTTTCTTTCCCCTGGAATATAAACAGGGTTCTAGGCTTACTCTATTCCGTAGTAAGAGTTTAAGTGATTTTTTTTCAAAGCCCTGGAAAGAAAACATACTCTTTATCTTCATCGTCTGTAACATTGTTTTGTGTATCTAGTTTTCAGTACCAGAAGGCTGTAAACTTTGCATCAGCAAAATCTAACTCAATAAAAGCTTTATAAGCATTTGAAATAGAGTGAAATATTAATTCTTGTCTGATATCACTGGGTTGTACTCTACATAGTTCCATGTAAGTTAAACAAGAAATCTGACCCTTCTAAAAATGCTTACGTGTAAAGAGGAGGGTTTAAATAAGAAATAAACATCAAGGTCTGTCATGATTAAGCTACATTCTAAAAAGGCACCAACAGGTTACAATAGGGTGACATGATTTTCATTTTTAAGTTCAGTGAAAACTGAATATACTGTTTTTACTCTTAAACACAAGTGGTTTATACTGTATCAGGGCTGCTAGCCCCAAGAAAGACATGAACATAGAGAGGTCTTATCCAACTTCAGTATTATTTCTGTAGTAATGTGAATAAAATCCAACCACTGCTTGGGCAACCTTAGGAGAAAGCAAGCCTAAGAGATGAAGGCATTTACACCTTTTAATTATACTGTTACCTTATAAAAATGTGAGGTTCAACATCTGTTTCCCTAAAAGCAAAGCACTAAACAGTCTCCAGTACAGCAACCTAGCTAATAGTTAAGATGTGTTTAAAATGTATGCAGGACCTTTAAGGCTAGAACACGTCAAGGCGTTTTTCTGAATTACGTATATTCAAATGATGGCGTTATAATTCAAGCTGAACGACAACAACAAAATCTTGATAAAACAGGAAATGGGAGAAATAAAAACTGGTTTCTGAACCAAACGTGAACCATCTCACAGTAGAGTGAATCACTGGGAAACGTAGGCACGGAGTAGATAAGCTCCATGTGGAGAGAGCTGCACACAGGAATTCAAAGGAGTTACAGCACACACTCCTGTTTGTTTTTTAAATATATAGGCTCAAAAAGCTGTTTTATCAGGTTTTTTTAATAGCACATCTTTTGGGGCTTCCCTGGTGGCGCAGCGGTTGAGAGTCCGCCTGCCGATGCAGGGGACACGGGTTCGAGCCCTGGTCTGGGAAGATCCCACATGCCGCGGAGCAACTAAGCCCGTGAGCCACAACTACTGAGCCTGCACATCTGGAGCCTGTGCTCTGCAGCAAGAGAGGCCACGACAGTGAAAGGCCCGCGCACCGCGATGAAGAGGGGCCCCCGCTCGCGGCAAGTGGAGAAAGCCCTCGCACAGAAACGAAGACCCAACACAGCCAAAAATACATAAATACATTTATAAAAAAAACAAACAAAACAGAATCTGCCTGCCAGTGCAGGGGACACAGGTTTGAGCCCTGGTCCGGGAAGATCCCACATGCCGCGGAACAACCAAGCCCATGTGCCACAACTACTGAGCCTGCGCTCTAGAGCCAGCAAGCCACAACTACTGAGCCCTCGCTCCTAGAGCCCATGCTCTGCAACAAGAGAAGCCACTGCAATGAGAAGCCTGTGCACTGCAACGAAGAGTAGCCCCCACTCGCCACAACTAGAGAGTCCGTGTGCAGCAACGAAGACACAATGCAGCCAAAGATAAATAAATAAATAAATTTATATATATAAAAAAAAGCACATCTTTTAAAATAAATTCTCACTTTTCATTCCAGAAAATGTAAGAAGCAGTTTGTAAGAATTCATGCAAACATGTTTCTCTAAGTCCATGAACTGGTTTGCTAAGTTGCATTGTTTTATTCAAGTAAAAAGCCCTTCTGGAATAAGGGGTCTGTAAAGGAAGCCAATCACCTTCAACTCCAGGGCCTGCACACTTGCAAGGATCTCTATCACTCTGAAAGCCAAAAGGGAGCGTGCTCATTTGAGCATTAGCAATATGGTTTCTATCTACATTTTAAAAAATCTAATGCACGTTAAGTTTTTCTGGCAGATTCTTTTTGTATGTTACAAAACGAAAAAGCAACAGCTTAGAGTAAGAATCCTTTTTTCTTCGAAAGGTCAAACATTAATCACCGTGGCTCCACCGCCCTCCCCCACGACCCTCCCCCATGGCAGCCAGCTTCCCTCTCCCTCCAGTAACAGAATTAACTGCGGCGGGTGCAGAGACGAGAGCACGGGCTGTGGGGAACGTTACATATTTATTATGACATTCTGAGCACAAACTAGACGGCGCAGACGTGGGGCGAGATTACAACCTGCACAGCGGAGTCTACGTCACGAACAGTGCAACATGCAACCGCCGGGCTCTGCAGGGGGGTCGCCACTGGCGGCAGCAGCAACTTCCAAAGGACTGTGGCAAATGTCCAGAAATTCCAACAGTGGCTTGTTCTTTGATCTTATGCTGCCTCGGTGGAGAAGGAAACAGATCCGGGTGAAATGAGATCACAGAAGTGAGTGACACGTGAGAGCTTCAGGGGCTCCGCCAGAACCGCCTGCTGCAAGTTCCACTGACATCTGCTTCTATGGAGGCTGAGGCCCACGGGATCTGGGGGGTTTGGTCCCGGGACCCCTTTCCCACCCTCCATGCGCTTTGACCCTGACGGGCTGAGCACTGGCCACGGCCGTTTCGTCCAGGGGCTTCAGCGCCACCTCGCTGTGCTCGGAGGTCCCAGCCCCCCAGCAGTGGCCTCGCTCAGCACCCAGAAGGCGCACTTCCGGGACCCGCGCAGCTCGGTGTCAGGGAGAGATGTCAGCCCCCCGGGGAAGCTGCAGCAGCAGCGAACATAGCAACGCGAGGTATTTCTGTTTCATCACCTGGGTCCCCGGCAGGGGCAAATGACAGCCAATCCACAGGGCCAGCTCAGCAGCACCGCTGCCTTCAGAAACGAGCCCCACTGACAGAGCCAACCCCGCCCTCGGGTCCCAATCGCAAACGTGTCGGGCGTCATTAGTCTGCATGAAAAACATTGAGAGCCGCCCAGCATTCAGGAGACTTCCGTGACGACGGGAGGTGCGGGGGTGGAGCAGGGCCTCGGGAGGACCTGGCCCAGGGACCAGCGGCAGCGCCCTCACTGCCGAGGGCTCGGCACCTGCTCGCGGCTCTGACCGTCGACCCATGACTCAGGCGCTGGACCAGCAGCCAGTGGGAAACGCCTGCGGAGCGGCAGCCGCTCCCCGACCCTCTGTGCCAAGGCCATGGCCCCTGACTGAGGGTCCAGGGACAAAAGCTGGGCCCGAGCTAGCGAGAGGGCAGGTTTGGGGACACAACGACAGCAGTGACACGAGGGCACTGCCGAGACAAAGACCCGAGTTAACGTCGCAGAGCCTTGGTCGTTTAACAAGCCTGAAGTGGATATATTTCCTAGTTGCAGCATTACTCACTGTGAACCAAAACAACTTTTCTGCCTCTTAACACATCTGAGTTTCCAGAGCAGCCGGCCTCTCTTCCGGGTACAGACGCCCCCTCCGCAGGGAGGAGGGCAAAGGCGGGGCCTGTGGGGACACCCGGGTCATCAGCCGGTGGGGGCCTCGTGAAGGTCCTTCCAAGCAGCCTCAGGGCGCTCTTCCAACACGTGAGGGACACGAGAGGGTCTCCGCGGAGGGAGGAGAGGACTTACAGACTGGACCACTGAGTCACACGGCCCGGGTCTCGGCTTCGATTTTCTGCTCCCCGTGCAAGCTGTCCGGGTCCTGGAGCTGGGCCACACTCTGGCGGAGGGCGATCTCGGGGCCGCCGCCATACAGGTTATTCAGGTACACCCAGGTCTCCTCTGAGATCTGCCCGTAGTCAGCTCCTGCAGGGCCCGAGAGGCTACCGGTCAGGCTGGGCTCGCCCTCGCCCCCTCGCTGGAGCCACCGTCTTGGCAGTGGGGGGTCTGGGAGGGCCAGGCCCCAATGGGGACGGAGGGCAACCATGGGCTTCCGTGCACAGCTGTAAATGGGAATCTTGGGATTTTCCAGGGGAATGTCCATTCTCTGAGGACCCGAGAGGGCACTACGATGGCTGCAGCCCCTCATTTCCCAGGGCGTGGGGTTCACGCAAAAGGGCAGGCAGGTGAGGTGGCGGAGTGGCGAGAGGGCGTGGGTAGGGGCAGAGGGGCCGTGGGAACCACACAGAGGCCAGGCACCTTGGCCCATCCGCTCGAGTCTTGGACCTGGACACGGACAGATGTCACAGCCCGACTCAGACAGGTGGCAAGGGGGCGCCTGGTGAGACCTGCAAGCCAGGAGGGGCAGAGGGGAGCCGGGCTGGGGCTGGCGAGACTCTCACCCTGCTTCAGTTGGATGTGGCCGCTTCCTTTGACCTGTGCGATCCTGCTGTTGTCAATGGGCCCGGGGGGCTCTGGAACAGACAGGGCTCAGGCTCAGTGCCTCTGGTCCTCCGCAGCAATGGGAAGAAAGCCCGGTCCCCTCCTCCGCCACAGCCTTCCACCCCTCAGCAGATACGAGCCATTCTCAGAGTGCGCCACCGACACCTGCGATCCCGGAGAGGCTGTCCCGGGCCCAGGGGGTCAGCGTGAAGCCCTTACGGGCCGAGGTGCTTAGGGCACCAAATGCTCATCTCCACGAGCCTGAGAGCCAGAAGAGACTGTGGCATCCCTGGACCCAGCGGAGGGAGTTTTGAGGACTCGCCCCTAGTTTCAGACCTTAGCATGGAGTGGGGGGGCGGGGGGTAGGGTAGACGTCCGGTGCCGGGTAGGCATTGTCCTAATCCGATGGCAGCTGTGTTTGCTGAGCACCCTTCCCACGCACCCCACCAGCTCAACCCTCAACAACTGGGTGAGGTGAGCAGCGACGTGACCGCCCAGCTCAGCACTGGCAGGAGGCAGAGCCAGGGCCCGAGGTGGGGCTGCGACTCTGGACAGAGCCGGGTTCTGGACCGACGCAGCCACTAGGCAGGACCCTCCCCCTTCCCGCGTCCTGGTGCTTATGCTGCAAAGGGCAGATGTCCAGGGCACGGAAGCTCCTGGCTCTGCTGACCCCGCCAGGCTCCGAAGCCTGGCCTGGGAGCCGAGTGTGGGACTCAGGGGCCGTGAGGGTGGCCGCGTGCAGGCCGCAGCTCGGGCTCAGCTGTTCCCTGCCGGGGACCGTGAGGGACTCTGGGAGCGGCCCTCTGCTGGGGCCTGTTTCCACCTCTGTAAATCGAGCGATCAGAGGACATGGCGTCCAAGTCCTTTCCTAAGAGTCTGAAGCCATCTGTCAACTAAAATCTATTATTTAGGCCAACAGAGTCCCCAAGGGAAAAGGCCTGGCAGGAGGGAAAAGCAGCCACCCCCGGGCACCTGCAGACAGAGGGTAAGGGAGGGAAGGGGCAGAGCCAGATGGCTTCTGTCCTGCTGCAGTGAGAAGGCCTGGCCAGGGTGAGGACGGCGATCCCGGCACTCGGTGGGGAGGGGCGGGGCAGGGGGGCGCCCAGGATCTGTGCCTGCCCGGCAGGTTTTTGGTGTTACCCCTTCAGGCACGTGCCCTCTGGGCAGGCGCCCTCCGCCTCCTGGGACGCTCCCAGCAGGTCAGCAGCCCCAGGCCCCTCCTGGTGTGGGGCGTGGCGGGCACGTGCCATCTGACTCACTCACCGTTGTCCTTGCCCTTGACGAAGGCCTCCCACTCCCGGAACCACTGCATGCTGATGCAGTAGATGACACTGGGCGACTCCTCGGCCTGGAACGCCTTGTTCAGCTGGGTGGGGCGGGGCCGAGGGGAAGGTTGGCGTGAATATCCAACACCCCACTGGTCAGTCCCCACCCCGGACTCTTACCAAACACTAGATACGCAGAGAAAGTTTCGAACGCCCAGACAAGTTCAAAGAAAAGAAACATCTCCCACGATCCCACCACTCAGATGACTGCTGCTAGCATTTGGGTGAATCTCTTGTTAATAACTTTTCAAAAAGCCGCTTGACATCAGACGGTAGATGTTGTTCCCCCACCACTTAATAGAACGTGTCCCCTGCTCACTCCTCACCGGTCTGATGTCTCACATATAATGACCACAAAGCAGGGTATCTAACAGCCCAACCCTGGACTGTTGAACGATGGAGGGTCCCCGAGTCCCCCTGCTTTGAGCAGCACGAGGGGCCTCAGTCCTCACACACCTCCGTGTCCCCCGCAGAAGTCCCCTTCCTTAAAATGGGATCATGCTGGGTCCTGCCTTGCGACTTGCTTTTTTCACTTAATGCACCTTTCCGTGTCAGTTTGTAGAGCCCAGTGGTTCCCAAAGGGAGGCAGGGGAGGGGACTCTGCCCCCAGGGGGCACCCGCCCGTGTCTGGAGGTACTTTTTGTTGTCACGGGCATCGAGTGGGTAGAGGTCAGGGATGCTGCTGAACACCTGCAACCCGCACAATAAAGAACCGTGCGGCCCCTAACGGCAGCACTTGTTCCTCTACCAGCTGCTTGGCAGCCTCCCGGCAGAGGGACCTGAACTCGCTAAACCCACCCCCCTTCCGCCGGTGAAAATCTTCAATGTCAGGCCAGGCCTCTGGCCACCCTGGTCTCCCACAGAACAGGTCTTCCAAACAGAGCCTGACTGCACTCAGCTCCCCCGGCTCAGGGGCCCGGCTCTCCCGCGCCCCACCCCCTTCCCCAGGCACCTTGATGAAGGTGTCGATCTCAATCCGCCTGCGCTTGGCCAGCGCCTCGATCTCCACCTGGCAGATGGAGCACACGTACAGATGGTTCACGGCAGGGCCGCCCCCAAACCTGCACCAGGGCGGGAGGTGCAGAGAGAGAGGGAGTCATGAACCCTGAGGGGAGGCCCTATGGGGAAGGCAGCAGAGAACCTGCTGGAGAGCGAGGCTTCCTGATGCCGCCCTGGCCCAGCCACTGGGCCCCTGGGCACCCTGTGCGCGGCCTGTTTACTTGTCTCATCTTCCCCACTCGACTGGCACGGCTACCTGCGCACCCGAGAGCCCACAGCACCCAGGAGAGCGCCCGCCACAGGGCAGGCACCTCACAAATACGTGCCTAACGGCCGAAGGACAGCTGAATGCTTTCGCTTCCTCTCCTGGCCACTGGGCAGGAGCCATGGCGGCCAAAGCCCGCCTGGCCTGACTCTAAGGACGACATCAAAGGGTGGCTGCACATCCTTCTGCGGGGGGGATCCCCCCACAGGACCTGGGGATGCCGCTCCCTGTGGGGTTCTGACCCACCCACCAACCGCAGGGCACGGGCCGTGCCTGAGCTGTGAGTGGGTGAAGCAAAGCCAGTCCAGCGAGTCTCCCCGGCCTCTCCTTCCCCGCCCGTCTGACCACCCCCTCGGCCGTGGCACAGCTGGCCTCCCGGATCCAGAGTGACCCGAGCCCGGCCAGGGGCTCTCCCCTCAACGACAGAGTCACACACTCTGGGTCTTGACGGACTTGAACCTGGAAGGCCCCAGGCAGCACACGCCCCCGGGCCCCTGAGCCAGGCACGGGGTTGAGGAGACACCGGCCCGGCTGCCCCACGACTGTCTGCGAGAGGGGCCAATACCACACTTTGGCTTGACCAGTTTTCCGTGCCCTGTGACTGGGAGGGTCCGGCTGGATGCCCCCAAAGGCGGGCATCTTTTTCGATGCAGACAAGGCTGCCAGGGGCGCCCCACAACTGCTTGCGTGCTGTCGTGCTCTCCTGCTGCCTGAGTGAGCGCGGCGTGGGGTCACTGAGGCATGCCCGCGCCTGCCCCCGCTCCCGCCCAGCTGAGTGCCCGGCCTGCACGGCAGAGGCTGGCCGCGGCCACCGGTACCTGTTGTAGAGGTGCTCCCAGACGTTCTGGGGCAGGATCACCACCAGGTCGTCGATGTAGTGGTATTTGTTGGGCGGGATGCCTGCGGAGGAAGGCACAGGATGGAGAGCAGGGCTCGGCCCACCCGCCCCGCGGCCCACCCGCCCCGCGGCCCATCGCAGAGAAGGTGACCTCACCTCCGTGGGAGCAGAGGAAGGTATGGTTGGTGATGGGCCCCGGCTCGGCGAAGGTGTTGAACTTGTTGAGCCATTCCCGGGACACGTAGAACCGCAGCAGGCTGGGCTCCCGCATGGCGGCCAGGGACACCACCTGCTGCCGCTCCCGCACGGCCTCCTCGCTGCTCTTCCTGGGGTGGCGGCGGGGTGGGGTCAGATCAGGAGCCGCAGCCACGCCCCATGCAGGAAAGCCCCGCCTCCCGGACCCCGCAGCATCTCTCCACCGCCCCTGCCGGAGTTGCGGCCGCCATCACCTCCCACCGGGACCACCGGAGAAAACCCAACTCGACTACTTGGGTTTCCAGCTTTCCCACCAGCAGCCAGCGGGCTCTTTCTTAAAAACCCAAATCCTCACTCCTCCCTGGCCTAAAGCCCTCGCAGGCGCCACCACCCCGACATGCACCGGCTGAAGTCCTCGGGCGCAGGCGCAGTCCCTCAGCCCCCCACGCGCTGCCCGGGCCCCACCTGTAGAAGAGCACGTAGGCCTCGGCGTTCTGCACCACTGTCTCGTGCACCTCGGTGACGTACTGGTCGTCGAACTCATACCACTGCCCGTTGATCACGTTCTGGCAGTAGGCGATGTAGTGGCCACCTGCGGCGGGAGAGGCAGGGGTGACAAACGCCCTAGGGCCGCGGTGGGGCCAGGGTGGGGCCAGGTGGCTGGACTCACTGCCTGCCGTGCCGTGGTGGCAGATGACGGAGAGGAGGTCATAGGTGGTGATCTGGGACGTGCACTCCTTGGCGAGGAAGGGGCGCAAGTCAAGTCCCTCCAGGGGGAAGGAGACGTGGCTGCTGATTTTGAACGAGTACATCACCTCGTGTCGAAAGCGCTTCAGGTGAATGCACAGGATCTGGGGGGAAGGAGGGGAGGCGCCAGTCACCCCGGGGCTGGCCAGGGCCCTGGGACCACTGGCAACCTGACGGGGGCCTCGGAGCAGGGCTCTGGGGCACCCACTAGTCCGCTGTTTGATCCACTCAGGCCCCGTCACCCAGGGGAAAACAAGAAACGTAGTGGCTAGAGCCTTCCAGAGACCCAGGCGAACTGATGGCCCCGCCCTTGACTCCGAATACACTTAAGAACCATGCGTGGGAGCCGGGCCAGGCCAGCTTTCAGGGATAAAGGCAGATGTGACAGCAGAGCTGAGCTGCACTAACAGCACTGGCGGTCAGGATGGGCTGTTCCCGAGCACTGGGCTGGTCTGCACAGGAAGCTGTCACTGGCCCGTCGAGTTGACCACCCGAAGAACTCTGGCCACCAGTTCTGTGGGTGCCGACTTGTAAAAGGCTTCTCCACCCAGGCTCCCCAGACCTGCTCAGCCCGGCCTGGCACCCGCGGCGGGCCATGCTCCTCTCGTTGGCTCCCCAGACCTGCTCAGCCCGGCCTGGCACCCGCGGCGGGCCACGCTCCTCTCGTTGGCTCCCCAGACCTGCTCAGCCTGGCCTGGCACCCGCGTTGGGCCATGGTCCTCTCGTCGCAGCCGCAAGCCTCGGCCAAGCCCGCTTCTGCTTTGGGGTTTTGCCCACCTGTCCTTTCCCCACTCTCCTTCCGCCAGGCCGACCCCCGCCTATGTCCTCAGGCCCCACTCAGATGCCACTTCCTCGGAAAGGCCTTCCCAACAGCCCCACTGATGGTGCCCTCGGCGCCCCACACCTGCCTCCCGCCCGCACGAGACGTGCTGAGGGATGAAGGAGCCGGGCTCCAAGCTAGACACCGAGCAGCAAGCCTCCCCACCGGCCACACCCTCCCGGGGGGGCGCCCAGCCAGAGCAGCAGTCTCCATGGGCCTCCTGAGTCCGGGAGGGGGTCGGCCTCTGCCCTGCACGGCACCGCTCGGGGTGGAGAAGGCCCGGCAGGCAGAGGTGGCGGGAGGCTGCCCACTCACCTCTGGCAACCGCAGGACCTTACAGTACTTCACGCCATTGCGCAGCCTGGGAGCAGAGAGTGGGGGACGTGAGCGTCCCAGGGAGGGGGCCGGCAGGCTGGGGAGCACCCCTCCCACCCAGCTCACTCTGTGAGGTCAGGCTATCTGGGGGAGCCCGGGGGAAGGACGTGGAACACAGATGGACCACAGATGGAAACAGGAAGTCGGGGAGAAGCCTCTAGAACACACACACTTACTTTTTACACCGTTCACAGCTATACATGTTGTCACCTAGGGCAGTAAAATACAGAGACGAAGGTTAGCAAGGATGGAAAATGGGGGAGAACGGCACATAGTGACTTAGGCTTTAGAAGTAAAACCACAACATGCTGACTACAAGAGACTCACTTTAGCTTCAAGGACACACAGAGGCTGAAAGTGAAGGGATGGAAAAATATATTCCACGCAGTGGTGACCAAAAGAGAGCAGGAGTGGCTGTACTTACATCAGATAAAGTACACTGTCAGCCAAGATCAGTTACAAGAGACAAAGAGGGTCCCCTACAGTGATAAAGGGATCAATTCATCAAGAGGATGTAACCATTGTGAATATACAGGCAGCCGACATTGGAGCACCTGAATAATTAAAGCGCAACTGAAGGGAGAAATGAACAGCAATACAGTAATAGTGGGAAACTTCAATAGTCCACCCTCAATACTGGATAGATCATCCAGACAGAAAATTAACAAGGGAACAGCAGACCTGAATAACACCGTGGCCCCAATGAACCTAACAGACATGAACAGAACATTCCATCCAACAGCACCAAAATACACGTTCTTCAGAAGTGCACACACACATTCTCCAGAACAGATGGTATGTTGGCCCACCAAGCAAGCCTTAACAAATTTAAGAAGACTGAAATCATATCTCATATCTTTTCCAAACACAGTGGTATGAAACTAGAAACCAATAACACGAGGAAACCTAAAAAATTCACAAATATGTGGAAGTTAAACAACACATTCCTGAACAACTGTTGGGTCAAAGAAGGAATCAAAAGGAAATCAAAGTATCCTGAGACAAAACTGAAAATACAACACACTAGCACCTATGGGATACAGCAAAAGCAGTTCTAAGAGGGAATTTTATAGCAATAAATGCCTACATCTAGAAAAAAGAAAGCTCTCAAACAATCTGATTTTACACCTCAAGGAATCAGAAGAAGAACAAACTAAATCCAAAGTTAACAGGAGGAAGGAGATAATAAAGATTAGAGCAGAAATAAAACAGACTAGAAAGACCACAGGGAAAAAAGATCAATGAAACTAAGAGTTGTTTTTTTGGAAAGAGAAAAAAAATTAACAAATCTTTAGCTAGATTAACCAAGAAAAAAAGAGGACTCAAACAAAATTATAAGTGAAAGAAGAGACATACAACAGACACTACATAAGTATAAAGGATCAAAGGACACTCCCATGACCAATATACACCAACACAACAAATTGGATAACCTAGAAGAAACGGATAAATACTTAGAAACATACAACCTACCCAGACTGAATTATGAAGAAATGGAAAATCTGAAAACACCAATGACTAAGGAGATTGAAGCAGTAATAAAAAAACCTCCTAACAAAGAGAAGCCCAGGACCAGATGGTTTCACCAGTGAATTCTCCCAAACATTTAAAGAAGAATTAACAATTCTTCTCAAACTCTTCCAAAAAATTGAAGAGGAAGGAGGACTCCCAAACTCATTTTATACTGATGGCAAAGCCAGATAAGGACACTACAAGAAAAGGAAACTACAGGCCAATATCCCTGATGAATATAGACGGGAAAATTCTCAACAAATACTAGCAAACTGGGCTTCCCTGGTGGCGCAGTGGTTGGGAGTCCACCTGCCGATGCAGGGGACGCAGGTTCGTGCCCCAGTCCGGGAAGATCCCACATGCCGTGGAGCGGCTGGGCCCGCGAGCCATGGCCACTGAGCCTGCGCGTCCAGAGCCTGTGCTCCGCAACGGGAGAGACCACAACAGTGAGAGGCCCGCGTACCGCCAAAAAAAAAAAAAAAAAAAAAAATACTAGCAAACTGACTTCAACAGCATATTAAAAGGATCATACACCATGATCAAGTGGAATTTATCTCTGGGTTGTAAGGATGGTTTATCATATGCAAATCAATGAACATGATACACTACATTAATAGAATGAAGGATAAAAATCATATGATCCTCTCAATAGATACAGAAAAAGCATCTGACAAATTTCAATTACCCTTTCATGATAAAAGGTCTCAACAAACTGGGTGCAGAAGGAATGCAGTCAACATCATCAAGGCCATATATGATAAACCCATAGCTAATATCATACTCAACAGTGAAAAGATAAAAGCTTTTCCTCTAAAATCAGGAACGAGGCAAAGATGCCCAATCTCACCACTTCTATTGAACACAGTACTGGAAGTCAGAGAAAGGCAAGAAAAAGAAGTAAAAGGCATCCAAATAGGAAAAGAGGAAGTAAAACTGTCTGTTTGTAGATGACACGATCTTTTACATAAAAAACCTTAAGACGCCACAAAACCTGTTAGAACTGACAAACTAATTCGGTAAAGTTGCAAGACACAAAATCAGCATACGAAAATCAGCTGCATTTCTATACACTCATGATCAAATGTCTGAAGGAGAAATAAACAATCCCATTTACAAAAGCATCAGAAACAATAGAACATATAGGAGTAAACTTAACCAAGGAAGTGAAAGATTTGTACACTGAAAACTACGAGACGTTGATGAAAGAAATTGCAGGTGGATGTGAGATAGTAGAAAGTATACATAGTGGCCCCCCGGGGCTCCTGGCGCAGAGCTCTTAAAGTCCTTGCAATTTCCCAAGTGATAAGAGCACTGGGAGCATCTTTTGTTCTAATATTTGGTCTTTGACCAGGGTTTCTAATACAGAGCTCCTAAATCCCTTACAATTTCCTGAGTGATGGCAGGGTCTTTTGTTCTGACGAGGCGACTCTGGGTGGGCTTCTGGATTGGGGCTGGCCACCCGGAAGACCAAGGCATAACTGGAAGTTTGGAATTTTCAGCACCACCTGGCATTCTTCAGAGAGGGGAGAGGGGCTAGAGATGGAGCTAATA